>NC_060246.1:91303344-91932037 GCF_921293095.1 Ischnura elegans | reverse complement strand
AAGAACGAATGGAGACCAAAATAAAACTGGTTCTGGCACCATTTAGAAATATTCAGATATTTTCTCTAATGCCAAGCTAGTCTGAATGAAGCTATGGAAGTTCCTCTCGTTGATAACTTTGGACATCATGCAATAAAGAAAGGGATAAGACAAAAAAAAAATAGCCGGCTAATTTCACCATGGAGAGAAAAACTTAACCAAATCTACTCGAGAAGGCATTCTGCCTTCCGTAAACTCCACACCCATATTCACAGAACATCCACATCATTCAGCCGAAGCACGAACCAACACAATATCCTTTTTCGGAGTGTTTCTCGGATTGGTCTTTACAACCAGCCGCACTCACTAAAAGCAGGTTACAAGATGTTTTTGCAACAGATTTAGTTTTCAAATTCATGGGCGATCACATTCCCTCTTTCACGGATTGCACTATATCCGCTATCATCATCATTAGTGATTACTGTCCTTAGACAGGTTTCCACTGGACTTCTCTCCATCTTTCTCTATCCTGAGCATCCTCCTTTAGGTCTTTGTATTTTCTTCCTCTTCTTATATCATCCAACATTCCCATCCTCCTTCTTCCTCTTCCTCTCTTTCCTTCTATCTTCCCTTCTATTATTCTCCGTTCCAAACAATTCCTTCTTAATATATGCCCTAACCAACTTGCCTTCCTCTTATGAATCATATGTATTAATTTTCTTTCCTCGCCCTTTCCGCTATACCCTCTTCGAAAAAAAAATCAACTTTTCCGCATTTGGCTTCCCGTCAGCTTTGAAGTCTTGCACAACGAAGTTCCAGAAACGAGAAAAAGATTCGAGGCATAAGGAACAGAGCACACGCCGCGTTAGGAATAAGAGATTATTTACCAGTTCAACGGTCTTAAAACTTGCTTTATAAGGAGACAAGCAAGATACTATTTGAGACTTTGCTGACGGCGGTACTACAGCACTGATTTCACATCCTACGAGGCCGTAGGTTCGAATACCAGCTAGGAGCATGTCCCACGATTACGACAATGGAATAGGCGACGAATTTACTCAAAATCTACAAACAGTGAAAAGGGATAAAACATAGGAGATCTTTACGTGGGATTTTTAAAGATAAGAGGCTGAATGAGTCGCTGTTTTAAAAATCGAAACACTGCAACGGTAATAAAGGCTCAATTGTCGACTTTAAACTCATTAGAAGGGACCTAAAACTCCATGTAGATAGGGACTGATCGTTTCTAAAACACGGTATTAGAGAATGAAAGACGTTTAACCATCGACAACCTTCGACCATAGATTCCATCATCGGTATTTCCACTGCCATCATAGATTTTTTAAAATTCCTGCTTATAAATCCCATGTAATATAACACGGACACCGAATAAATTTTTTCCCATAAGTTAAAAATTTTCTCTTGCTACTTAAAAAATATATTCGAGGGAATGCTAACCGGAAAAATTACATTACGGCATTGAAATCTATCCCCATCGGTTGACTTTCCGATGTTCAGGGCAGCACCAATCTCTAATTGTTCTAAAGGGTATATTTTGAAGGCGAAAATTGGCCATCGGTCAAGTCTGGCTACCCACGTCAAATCTTAGCGCTACCTATTTATCCACAAAAAAAATCCATCAATTTTCATCCAGTACCAGGGTCGGATTCTGAATCAAATTTCATGTCATGTCAAGGACCTGGGCTCGAGGATAATGGAATACCCCCCGGGAAAGAGGGGCATTTTTACAGTAGAGAGTGCCACGCTCTCCGATAAATACAACTCAAATTTCTCTCAAGTTTTGGACATGAAGCTATGCATTTGCATATACACCACCTTTACTCCTTTACAAGGATACAAAACCTATTAAACCAATAAAAATTAAAATATTTTGATAAATTTTGGGGGGAGGGTCATGACCCCTGTAACACCCCCCTTAGATCTACTCCTGTTTAGTAACTTGCAACATACATGATTTATTGCCTTATGAATCTCTCCAAAACACTAAAATATAATGTACAGCATCTCATTCTCAGTTAGATCGGGATGAACACTTCGTCGTACACTCTTCCTAATCCTCCCATACCTTGGAAAACCGCAGCACTGGGACAAAAACACGACCGCACTTTCCAAGTATTCCCATTTTCTAGAACTCTCAGAGGTGAAGGAACACAAAAGATCGCATTTCTTTCAGATTTCGAAGATCTCGCACGGATACGGTCACGGGATCAATTCCCATCCACAAGGTGGCCCGCGAGCCGTTTGTCATTCACGGAAGAAAACAAATGGAGACAGCGTAAAAAGGATGCGCCTTTTTCCCCGCGAGCATCCATTTCACTTTCTCCTTCCGACAAAGAGAATCCACACCACCCTCTCTTTCGCTCTTACCGCTTCCACCGCGGGAAAAAGGAAACAAAAAAAAACAGAAAAAAAGACACCCGCGGAGCCTTTTGTTTCCCTCCCGCCGACAACTCCTCCTCGGAACAAAAGGTAACTCACCTTTCTGCAGGTACTGGTCTCTGTTGACGAGTTTGATGACGTCACCCTTCTTGAAGTTGAGGAGAGATGGCTCACGGGTAGCATAATCCGCCAAGGCTCTTACGTACTCGTGGCTTCCCTGGAAGAAAGAAAGAACACGGTCAGCCGGTTTAAAGTTTCAAGGAGTCGCGGAAACTGTATATATATATACGTATACTTTTCGCATAGATAAGAGATGAAACCCCTTCCCTGCTAAGCAGTATAAGGAGGAATCAGAGGATTTCCATAAGAAGTATTTTACCTTGACCGGGAATCGAACCTCTGACCTTCGGATTTTCAGGCCAAAACACCATGGGATTGACGATAAACAAAAAAAAACTTTATGGAGGGCCACTATGCTACTTCTGAGGTTATTGGTTCGATTGCCGGTCCAGATATACCATCTGCATTCCACACTTCTATCAACATGGCAACGCTTCTACCACACTTGACTAAACTTTAGCAAAATCACCACAGAGAAGCTTCACTGAAAATCCGCACCTGTGAAACATGGAAAATTTTACAGAAGCATGACATTGTGATGGGAATAACTCAGTAACTGAGCAATGACATTGAAGACAGGTAGGTTCACGCCTCGTCCGAGTGAAAATGATGAATGCAAACTAAGGATTTTACCAGGCGAATAAGCATTCTCGGAGCCATTTCTAAGAATGCGAAGATGGAAAATGTTTGCATCATCAGCACATTTTCTACTTAAGGGAATTTTAAATTCAAAAACTTTTAGGAATCTCAAGGAAGAGCTTTTATTTCATTAGATAACGGCACAAAATTATTATTTAATTCTGTGACAGTGGCCATAATAAAACAACCAATGACAAAACATTGTATGTATTCCCAATTCCAACGGAGACGTTAACGATTGTATGTGGAAAACAAAGACATTTTAGGCGAGTAAAAAACTACGTTCAGCGACAAAAAAGCTAAATTATTTTGCACGCACAACCATTTATCAAATTATCGACATCAGACGTAACTAGCACGGCTTACACGGCACGGAATGTAACTTAGTCAAACCTAAAAACTATTCATGACCGCGAGTTATTCCACACGTAGGTCCTAGACAGGTCCACCGCGAGTAAGTAAATTTTATTAATACATTTTAGCATTGCCAGCGAAACGCTCAATTGATTATAATGTCCGAAGGCACAGTACATTTTCACCTCATTAAATATTGCCTCACCATTAATTTTCACCTCATCTCATTAAATATCATTATAATTTGACTTAATAAATTAATTGGGATTAGTAAAATTAATTCTATAAAATGTTACAAGAGTTAAAGTAACGAAATAATTGGAAGAAAAAACCAGCAAATTATATTCTTGTGGATCAATGCTTATCACAATCATAACGTGCCAAAGAGGGCATAAAAATTAGGAACTTTAAATATTGTACATTTCTTTTTGATGTGCTAAGAGAATCAAACACTTTGTAACTTAAATTAATAACAAAAATTCAATTCCACGGTTACTCGATTAAGTACTTCCATCAGCTCAAACACATCCCCGTGGAATGAATCCAATTACGAAGGCTAGTATAAAACTTCAACTGCTAACAACTCATTTGAATGTTATGAAATAAAAAGTACTATTTTACCTAAAGCCAAAGAATCAGGAAAATAATTGTTTTACTTAATGTGTAAATTCTTCTTATCTTTGACGAACGCTTGTTCCGCATAAACTAGATTCTCCACGGACTGCAGCTGGCAACATGAAATTTATTTCAAGCTGGGGAAAACTAACTCCATAAAAGCACGCTTTGTGTTTAAAACAAGGATTAAATTAGCCATGAAAAACTTCAATTGACTTAGCCAAGATTCTTCGTTGAAATACGTGATTTTGTAATGAAAATTGCATCATTAGTTTGAATGACTTTGGACCCGAGCGCATAAATGCGTACAAAGTTACTGGTTGAACGTAATACTTTTTATTTCGTGTGCTTGGACTTATCTTAAAAAACGCATAACCTTCTCATCAGCACGGGGTATTATTCATTAAAAACCAGGCCTTTGCCGCCTCTGGTACTAAAGAGTATTCTGTGCTGAAAAAATAAATTCCCAGTCATGAACAGGAACGTATATTACGACTATGACCTTCAAGGCAGTGCCTAACTGTAATGCTTGGTTAATATATTATAATAAGATTGAGCTTGAAAGTAGCATCCCGAGACAAACAAACACTGATTTATCTTATATTTTATGACTCTTCCATTATTTGTTTTACAAAGGAATTGTGTGTTAATCGTGGGCACTTACAGTGCGACGCATTTTCCCAATTAGCACTTGATCCCCAACCAAGTCCTCGGTTTTTAGGGCTCACTAAATCAAGAGGGCGGGAAAGATTCCCAACGTCAACACGAGGACCACAGACGCGCAGCCATAAATCCCCTCGCGCGGCGATAGCATCTTCGGTCGCCAACGCAAACTCTCCGTCGTCGGAAGAGAGTGAAGGGGGAGGACGGTTAATCATAAACTTGCACCACTCTCCCTCTCACTTCCTCAGAGGAGGAGTGTGTCACATTGCCATCCCGGTGGACGGGGAGATGCGCGGCAAGGAGAGTCAAGGGCAACGCAAAAGTCACGCGATCTTCGATCCACCCTAAGCCGGAGAGTAGGATGAATGGAACCAGGCGGGTAGGCCCACCAAATTAGCACTCCTCGCTGAAATCACTTCCAACGACATCAACACAAACAAACAAAGGATATAAACTGACGTGGAGATTGAAGAAAGGAATCAACTCGAAGATTCTCCACGCTTTCGTTCCTGAAGGCCGGTAAAAGGAAAAAACAGCAATAAATTACCCGTAGGTAGCTCTTAACGTAAGATTACATTACCCATACGTAAATTACGGGATTCGTAGAAAAAATAAGCGTCGAACCTCGTTAGACTAGCGCGAAAGTTACCGAAGGGTTTGGTAGATGAACGGGAAAAATAGAACATTTTGGAAGAAGGAATTTACGCTTTAGAGAACACAGCGTCGCAGTAATTTTTTATGCACTTTGCTTCCGTGTTTTGTTAGTTATAACGAAGGGGACCGCATAGCGGAGGCCCAATTCCATCCCATAGAAGGATGATTTCTGTTGCCGCTTCGGTCGCATTTTAATCGATTTTCAGTTATGTAAATATTTTGCAGTATAATATTTTTCATTGCGAGGAATAACATTGAAAAGTAATGAATTTGATACATTACACCATCATGCGAATAAATTTCGGTTAATAACCCTAATTTCCCCGTGAAACTGGGATCAATTTGTCCGTTAGCGACACGGGTGGTGACTTGAGTAAACTCATTTAAATGCGCGATGGTTGACAACACTATTGGAGGCCGACTTGAGGATCCACTTTTTTCATATTCGTGGTTCTAACCGTGAATCGAGGACACCTTGGAATGAAAAATAACGAAGATATAATACGAGATGAGAAGGAAAAGATATCAACGCGGGGAAGAAACTGCTCAACTCAATGTCGATACCTTGTTTGCGGCAGTTTGATGCTATATTTGTGCAGAAGGATGTTAAATGGCGCCAAATTCACGATCATGTTTTTTCTATCATAGCCCCGAAGCTGTTAAAATAACTTTTTCGTTTGACAATAATTTATTTACATTCATTGCTTATTTTTTCTATACGCCGGCCTTAACTTACGAATAATCTAGGCCCGAGAAACGGAGCGCATGTCATTTTCATGAAATTAAAAAAAGAAGTTCCTCTCGTTGTACTTTGTCAACTGACGGATACAACTAGGGCTTTCCATGCAAAATATTCCAGGAAATTGCGCATAATAATATGAATTTTTACACCGGATCTTCCGGTAGTACCAACTAATAAAACATCGGAATACTGTTCACTACCTACCATAGGAATGCATTTGCAATTTTGACAAACACTGCTGTAATGTTCATAATATTGTAATAATCATGATAAAAATTGATGCACGTCATATTGTGATAGAGATATTGGTAAAATAATGATACAACTGAAATTAAATCTTGCTGTTAACATGAACATGGCATTAAGGCCGCCTCAATTACTTTGAAAAAATTTTTAAGTCACAAATATATGTACGCAATGACTGATGAAAAATTTAGCGTGCCCTAATCTGGATGTCGTACATGATGACCAAAAAATTAATAGCGTACACGAAAATATTTATATGAGATCTCGCAATCGCGAGTGTACCTCCTCGAGGGGATGAGATCATGCGTGTCGAGGGAGAACTTTTCGTAATAATCCAACAATATTCCGGCAGCAAATAACTTTATCACTCAAACAAAGACAATGGAATCACAACTTAAAACATGAACCGCTAAACTAATATAAATTGTTGTATTTTCCGTTTCAGAATAAGCACTTTTGGGGGCCAATTAACAAATTACAATAACCAAAACGTAATGCTTGCGGCGTCAGTTCAGCTAGATTTTACCTCATTGTGCTGACACGTACGATTACTCAGAGAGATTCCGTACATAACCAAACGTTAATTACACCAACATTTGAAGTACGATCGACGAGAATTTCAAAGGTAAGTGTTCCACGTAAGTTCCCCATCACCATAAATATCATCAAATAAAAGGCATAGCTAATAGACTTGACGTAGTGGACACCGTTAGAAAAAAACGACGCAAAACGATTAAAAAATATCTGAAACTGACTTCAAGTGTAAAAATGGTAGGTAACGGTTGTACCTGAGAAAATAAAACTAAGAAATAAATGTCTAAAATCCGCAGTAAGTCATAGTTGATATCCTTCTTTCTACATGGGGGATCTAATTCATTTTTCCCCAATTATATACAAAAAGCTCAAAATATTTAAGGAATAACCTTAAAGTTGACCTAATCTTAAGTGACGCCAGGGAAAGAACACTAACAGACTAACAATCAGACGGGTAGAATTGCCCAAATTGCGTCAATTTTGAATGGAAACAGTTCCATTTATAATATGAACTGCAGTTCATTAGCAATAACGCGAAAGTACAAATCATTACTATTCTAAACGAACGTGTTAATCTGAAAATCTCCACTCCAGCATTCGTAACTTACCAAAATACGAGAGAAACGGATATTCAGCAAAAATTTAGCATTTTCATTCATCTTTAGCATTACGAATTCGTAAGGGCTACCAACTTCTAGCTCATCAAATTTAAAAAAATCTCAACAGTAGTTAGACACATACACAGCACTGACGTAGAAAAGATGTATACATAGTAGGGTTAACTAAGAATTTAGACACAAACTTGTATGGAACTAAATTGGCAATAATGCATGCATTTATTTATTTAAGTCGGATGATTTCTTTAAGTAGACTGCGCCAATTCGTAAATTACAAAAATGTTGAGCAACTGAACTACGTGGTGAAAAAGCAAATAGTAAATACAGAGATGCAACATTCTGCCTATTTAATTAGTGTGAGTGGGTCACTGGCGTAAGTGTAAACTTCGTAAACCTGAGTGCTTGAGACCTACGTGTAAAATTTTCCCCAAAGTAAATCTTCTATGTGATTGAGTGAGTGTGTACGAACGTGGGTGTTCTCATTTTTTCAGTTTAAGTTTGCTGTGTTTCACCCCATTGACGTCCTTAGTAACTTCCCAACGCCCTATTCTTTCCTTTCCCCACCATTCCTCGCGTGATTAAGAATAGGGCTTAATAGGAATGCATTTTCTTTCAACAGAGCGGCAACGTTTACACAAATATGACAAACGACATGAACATCAGAACAGTAGCAAAAGCAGAGTCGAAGAATACCTGCAGAATTTGCCGACAGACGTCGAGAGGGTCGATGTTAATCCTGGCAGCTGAGTAGAGGCTTAAGGTCAAACCGAGGCGCCGCCCGAGGACAAGGGCGTGGTGCCAACGCTTCAGAGGAACGGAAAACTTAACCACAGGCGCCCGGCGACATCTGTCAGTGTCGACGGAGACGATCTCCTCCCAAAATTCCGCACAAGCGACAGACATTATCACGGTTACTAATGAAAAAGGAACAACACGTGCGAAATGCGATGTTTTCACTGCGTACCACCCCAAAACATTCTTCACAATTACAACAACGCCCGTCCACTCGCGACGACAACACTCAATTTCAGGCGTTCAAGTCTCCACACCCGTGGAACCTCCAACGACACATTATCACCAACAGAAAAACACGGCGAGACAATGCGCTCCACTTTACGACTTATCGCACAGATTCAGGCGAAGGTCTTCCCAAGAATTCGGTTCACCGAAAACGTCAATTTTGTAAGTTTCACACGACATAATACAAATGTCTCGTTAGTGACGCACAACATGCGTCCATGATAGTGGCAACGGAGGAATTCGTGAAATGTGCGTCCACCATTTTTCACCGAATGAGAAGAAAACCACTGTGCTGCTGAATCCTCGAGGATAACTCACCGAGTGCTTTTGTGGGGGAGACGACGACCACGAGGCAGGCGGGAAAAGGGGCTACCCGATGGAGCGCGACGAGGAAAATCACAACTTTTGCTGGACTCAATTCCGACGCTTCCTTGCCTTCTGGCTGCCGTGATTTGATGGCGTGGAAATCGAAAAAAAAACACACGCACAAAATCCATCGGGTGATCTTAAAACAACGCCGCCCGTAGTTCAATAAACACCGGATGTTCCCTAACCAAACACTAACACGTGGGGTCGTACTTTGTTCAATCCCTCACCGTAGGAGCATTGTGGTTGGGTTTTTCTCTCAGTGGCGATATCTACAACATAGTTTGCGGTGTGGGAGGGACTCTGAGGGGAAGCAGTCAGCGAAATAA
The DNA here is from genome assembly GCF_921293095.1 of Ischnura elegans. Classification (NCBI taxonomy): domain Eukaryota; kingdom Metazoa; phylum Arthropoda; class Insecta; order Odonata; family Coenagrionidae; genus Ischnura; species Ischnura elegans. The sequence goes on along the minus strand of NC_060246.1, from coordinate 91,922,759 downwards.
GATCGAAGCATCCGCGGAGATCAACGATGACGAATGACGAGATCACCTACAGAGGTTATTTTTATCTTCATATAGGCACAGAATCACATTAAAAGCCCCAAGCCAATATGTTCTAATCAAAACGATATTATAAAAAAACTTCCTGGGACCGTGAGTAATTCTGTACTGAGCTCTTGAAAACTAATCAATCGTCTAAACCGAAGTAACCATCTGTGCTAGGCATTCGTATTAAAAATATCAACGCCAACGGAGATGATGCATAAAACGGCATAATATGACTTCCAAAAGCGTAGATTACAACAAAACAGTGACGGGAGGAAGAAAGGCCACCCATTTGAAACGGGAAAATGAACCTATCCTAATCACATCCCACGCTCAACGAATAACACCGCTTCACGAGTATATGAGATTCACGCCGGGAAAGCACACTCGTGGACCTGAAGGAGGCATTGATACTAACGCTTCAACCGACCAGCTGACCGTAGTTGTGGAGTTAGCGGCGCCTAAGAAGAAAGGAACCATCAAACTGGAGGCGCCTTAATGATCTTAGCCTACTTGGCCGATTGAGTTGTTTTCCAGGGCAACTCTTGAAAATACAGGCGCTAAAGTTGGGGAAGGTGAGAAAAATCGGTTCGTGCGACCAAGAATGATGTATAGAAAAAAGCTACCGCCTGTTTTCATCCCGAATAAGAGACAGGCAAAAGATTCCTATTGCCTCGAGGCTGAACTGGCTCGAATGGGTTCCGAATACTGAGAGGCGAAAAGAGGCTAATTTCAAGGAAAAGAACACAAAAATTTTCAACGCCATTAAAGAAATTTTGATTTTATTTTCAGTTTTTGTCATTGGTCGGTTGTCAAAGCCAGATGGTGAATGTCCAAACACGACGACCATAAAAAATAACGCGATACGCTGCTCCTCCTCCTTCTCATTTTATGGCTCGTAAGTATACATACATGTTTCGTATTTGAGAATGCAAATATTCATAATTGAATAATGTTGAATTTGATTCATCAACAAAGACACGGCTATGTTCTTCTTAACTTCATTTCGGAGCAAAAGTTATCAACACCTGGCACATTCTATTTCAACATCTCTGGAACTATAAATAGCCCTTCGGCCTACACGAATCGATAAATTTCCCAGTTTCCAAAACATTAAGCGCAAAGAAAATATGACGGACGGTTTTTTTCAATTAACGACGGAACAAGTGAAAACCGCGAACAAGGGGATTTGCGCGAAGCAAAAAGAAGAATGCACTAAATTAATTGAAAGCGTAACTTGAAAATAGGATCAAGAAAAACGCCCCTCTTCAAACGGAAGCAACTGGAGTAGAGAGATGCCCACGACCTCGGAAACGGTGTGACGACGCTCAATTTTTTCCCCCCAATCCCAACCCAAGAAAATTTTGGATTCGAAATTAGCAGAAAAGTCAATAAGCGAGCAAATGGAGAGAAAACCGCCGGGGAAAGTGAGAGAAGCTATTAAAGCGTAGAGAAGGGGATCGATGGAGTCGGCCACATCCGAAATTAAATGCTACAAAAACATAACTCTTTTACGGCCTGAGGAACGAAAGCGATTTTCAATCGGTCTTCCACGAATCCGGAAGTTTCTTTTTTTTCTAAGTACCCACACTCCCTTCGCTCTTCCCGAATTCGAGGTCATAGAGGCGACATATTAGGAAAAATGTATAAAAAAATATATATCACAGAGTTTAGACATAATTCAGTGCTCATCGTGCCCTACATATTCCAAGTTCTCCGGCAGAAAAAAACAAAGGAAAATCGCTTCTTTCTCTTCCCCGCGAAACAATCGAGGTTACACGAGAACAGTCAATCATCGAAGAAGGTGGTTTGCGGCGCGGTTACCAACTCGGAAAGATGACACCAGGAGGCGGAGCGGGGGAATGGGGAGGTAAATTCCTTACAAGAACGGAGACGCTTCTGATCAGGAAAATAAAACAGAAAAAGGTAAGTCTCTCACATTTTTCCAGACAGCGAAAATTTGGAAGACGATAAAGTTTTATGTTAGGTTTTAATTCCATGATTGTAACCGATTCTGATAATGAAATATACCGGTTCGCATTCTATACGATACGGCAAAACAAATATTTTGAAAGATAATGCGATCGCGTAAGTTTCCCAAATAAAATTGCTAAAAAAAGAAGTGGAATTCAAAATATCCACCGTGGAAATAAGAATTTTCATCACCTAGTTCGATTGGTTTTCAAAAATAAAACAGGCACGCAACTCCTTCATCCGTAGATGTCAACTATCAATTTTCGATTACTTAAATGTATCCCATTCATAAAATCATATTTTATTTTCTTGAAGAACTCATAATTAGTAATTTACTATCAGCGCGTCTCATGGGATGCCTATTTTCACTATAGAGCAATAAAATGGATAAAAAAGGCAAAAAATTAATAGAAAATCACTTCAAGTTTGAGTCAAAGGTAAAGACATCTCTTCTCGCCCGAAGAAGATATTACTCCAACCTTGCAATTGATTTACCAATCCAACCCATTCAACACATATGAGAGGCTGATTCAGGACCAAGATTAGTAAACGGAAAACTATGTGTGGACTATACTCAGCCGGAAACGGAAAGAAATCCTTCTGAATAATCTCCAAGATACGATCGTTTGAGTGAATTATAAACTGCGTTTAAAATAAAATTTTCGTCTGGAAGCAACGTATACCGTTTAAATTTACATTTACGTTAGAAGGGAATAAATGTTATATTGTAGAAATTGTAATAATATTGACAAATCAATTATTTTCTATGAAACAGCTTGCGATTCATCGACGTTTTCTAATGTTCTTCTCTAACTTTTGTCGAAGAAATCCGAGTCGTCCACACAAGTACGCACTCGATCGCATCTAACCAAGTTAAAGTGGGCGTGACGAGTTGCAGGAGTCGCTTAAATGATAATCTTCCGACGAAGAGGAGCATCAACTAACCGACTTCACGGCTCATTTTCCCTCTCATTTAGAAGCAGGAAGAACAACGCGACGAAGCAACTTCCGCAATCATACAAAGATTTCGAAATCGTGACCTAGGCGACACATGCGACGTACCCGTACTTAAAAAAAAAGCCTATGTAAACAATTACGATTGCCTTCCGTAAACAATAAGGCTATCGAAATTAGACGTATTTTACGCAATTTACAAGTTGTATTTTTTTCCATATTTGTATGACTAAAGCAGTTGTTATCTCAAAATGTAAAGTAATGAAAAAGAACCCTTTTACAAAAATTCTAAACCCTGAAGGTCGTATGCATAAAAATCGGAAACGCTAAGCAAATTATGATATTTCGATTGCGTAAAGTAATAAATACGCACTTTTAAATGATTTAAAAAATAAAGAGGTTGATTAGAATAACACTAATTATGACTACAAAAGAATATCGCTGAACAAAGCCATGCTTCCCTCTAAGCGGGCTCCTCGTTAATGTAAGTATTATCAAACTCAAACTTTGTTGTACAGCTCAGGAACTATGGGAGGAGAAGTCCCACTGCCGGTAATTATAGATTAAGTACAATCAATGCTTTAAAAGCACAATACAAACAAATACAGCCATGTACTCACCCATAGAAATAGTACAAAATTTTATGATTAGTAACTATCATTTTTATATAAGGGTAAGAAGTTCAAAATTAATTGATACACATAAATAGTAGCAAATTGACAATAGCAGCTACTATAAATGAACCAAATTACTCTTTAATATACTCTACCCATCTCTAACTTCCACACCGGCTTTAGCGACACTTGTCAGGAAAAAATACCCATAAAGATCATTCAAATATAGCTAGTTTATTGGCAGTGGACAGACAAAAAGGGATAAAAATAGACTTATTTTCAGAATAGAGTTGTTCGCTAAGACACAAAATTGCAATCAATTACAATACTTTGGTAGATATGGATATAGATGAGTTGCGATAAAAAGTCTATCTTCCACATTCTGTATTTTCTTCATAACTCTAAAATGAAGAATGCAAAAGTTGCCGACCACTTTTCATGAGTTTGTGACATCAATGGAGGTAGACTTATGCTTAATTTCATCCCGAATGTCGTTCTGGCACCTCTAAGGGAAAACAGGGTTATATAATTTGGTGCTGCACCGGCACCAACAACAGGTGAACTGAAACAACCTGTCACATCTAGTATGATGTGGTTGTCAGGAAACGTCCTAATTCAAAATTTCCGGTCCTAAATCAAGTTCAACTCAAGACAGTTTTATATATGTGAATGGATGAAGTAAATTTGATATGATTTGCCTTCATTTTTTGAGTACCATTTATAAAATAAAATTTAAAAAAATGTAATTTTTTGAACTAGGTAAAACATTATTCTTTACTGTAACTTTTATTACAAGTTTAAAAGAATCAAAAGTTATAGGGGACGGCTAATATTTGAAAATTATGTTTGGATTAATGTGTGGGTATGCGTTCTGATACCTAAAATTTTAGAAATTAGGCATTGCTGTGGATCATTAACTGGATCAGAGAGACCTGACCCTTCACAAAATCAATAGTTCACTTAAGTGAAAATAACAGCATATCACATAAGACGGATAAGCGAGATCATGGTGTAGCGAAGAAATGAGACCAATAAAAAAGAAAGAGCCAATAGATAACACATTTATGTGCCAAGTTCACAAAAATCTGGCATGACCTAGGTACTTTAACAATTGCAGAACACATTCTACTCTGAAGTGATACAATTACAAAATTATTTTTCCTCCTTACCTTCTCAGACTCCACAATGAACTTCTCAATCATGCTGCGTATCTGATTCGCTCTGTGGGTATAGAAAACCATACGACCACCAGATTGCAGAATGAGTTGAATAGAGCTTCCTTTTGGCACTGAGGTTTCCACAACATCGTCAAATCTAAAATGAGAAGTATATTTCTCCATAAATTATAGACACTAAACAATTTTCAGGCAACTAAAGCAATAGCCAAATTAATTTACTTGAAGTATTCTTTAAATGATTTCATTAAATTTATCCATACACAGTGGCGCAGACTCCATGGGCCCTGAGAGGGCTCGAGCCCCCTCAAAAATTCATCATAGGGGGTGAGGAAAAAATGTGTCAGGCTTGTTAATTTTCTCCGGAGTGTCCAGTTATTGAGAGTCAAGTTTTCCGGGTCGTAATATTGATCATATAACTCTTTTAAAATGCCTTAAAAACTCACAAAGTCACTATTAATAAAATTTCCTGGGACAAGACCCCGGGCCCCCCCCCCCAATATTTTTATAAGTCCGCACCCCTGTCAACACACTAAAATAGAATATTAAGCACTATGCATATACTAGCAAAGCCTCGGGAAGAAAGTGGACAAGGGGAGAGGAATGATGTCTAGGGGTTCAACCAAATATATATGTACTTAGAATGACCTTACTCTCTCCAACCTTCTCAAATGAATTATAGGAAAAATGAGACAAATCCAATATTTGGTACTTACGTTATGGTATCCAAGACTTGCAAGTAGTCATTGGGTAGGCTCTTCTCTCGCCTAATTAGCCTAATACCTGAGTGAGATACAGCCAAGTGCTGAACGTTGGGATTCTGATGACCACCCTGTCAAAGAGAAAACGTTTAACTTCAGGCATGAACCATTCTTAAAGTATAATACACATTCACCATTCTTAACAGGTGATTCCACAATACTTGAGGATGCACAGCCCAAAAATACTCACAGACACAGGAAATATCCTGGCAAAATATGTCGGCCATTCCTTCGCCGAATCAATGACATTCTTTTTTATCGTGACTTTGTGATGAGCAGAATGCAAGTTGTTCATTGTGACACCATAACTATCAAGCATCTATAAAGGAAATTGATAAATTACAATCCATGAAATAATATCAAAGGATTACATACACTCATAAAATATTTAAAAAATAAGGTACCTTTCTCATTTTGTTGTGTTCTTCTCTACTAATTCTTATGCAGCTTGGACTAAAGATATCTTTGACTATTTGGCAGAATACTAAATGTAGAGCAAGAGGATTGTTAAGGCTCTCATTTGGAGAAAATACCTGAAAAAGATTAAACAAAGTGATTAAATTGAATCACTCCATACAAAAATTCTCTACTACTTAAAGATTATGCATGGAGCTTAATCTCTATAATTTTTAATTAATAAGAAAAATTTAATAAAAAGTAACCTTCACTAAACTAGGTTACATTTACAATATGAACACAATGTTTATTTACCTCTTTCCTAATATGCAGCTTCCAGTTCACCCTGTTATAAGTGAAAGATGCAGCAGTACTAGGAGGAAATAATTTTGTTTTGATGCTTTCTAATGTTTTGTCATAGTCTCGGTCAATGATAAGGGGAGCTGGAGAGTCTACTGGTTTGAGGAATTCAGGTGATTCTTCAACTGAAAGAGTCATACAAAAAGGTAAGAATTGCTAGTGGTAACATATTCAATATTTTTCGATATGTACAACATTTCCAGACAAAATATAGTTTGTATTACACTCTGATCAATCCTTTTTCCCCATCAGCTCATTTTGAGTTTATTGCATAAAGAGCACAAGACTTTTTCTCTGGAAGTTTGTAAGATTTTCTACTTCCAATTATTTCCAATACTTAATTTTATTTACTAAAATAGTAAGAATAATACAAACACAGAAGAAATATGGGATTTAAATATTATTTTTTAACAAGGAAGAAATTACAATTTAATTATGATTTTAGAAAAGGTTGAGCCAATATATAATCCCATGGCAGTTTTTACACATACAATGACGGCCAATATATCATCCTGGCAGTAAGATATTTATCAATTAGCCCAAAATTTTGACATTTTCCTCACTTTCAATGCGCTCCATTTTCTCAGTGTGGTGAGTTGACACAGATGAACGACGATCCCTGTCATGATCCCTCTCTCGCTCTCTGTCTATCCTGGACATGCCGTACATATCTCCACGATTTTGCTTGATTGGCTGTATTGGAGGAGGTGGAGATCTGGGGTGAGGTATCACAGGGGTGTTGCTGAAAGAGGTTAATGTAAGACTATTAAAAAAAATAAAAACTAAAATCTATTGACACAAAATAGCTAAGAATATTCACTGGTGTGTGAAATAAAGACGTACCTTGGAGAGTAGTAACTATTTGTACGAGAGGTGGGCATAGCTGGGGTGACATCGACATAGTGAGGAGCCACAGGTGGTGGTGGAGGGGCTGGCTTCCTTTGTCCACCCATTCTGTCATCATACTTGGGAGTAGTCTTTTCCATTCTTTCAACCTGAATTGCAAGAAACCATTATTATGAGAACCTCATTCAACTAAAGTGAAAAAAAAAGTAATTCTGTACTCTAGTACTGAGGTGTCCAAATTATGGCCTATGAGCCAGATACAGGCAGCAGTACAATAGCAAGAGGGGGGTCCGGACCCCCCCTAAATATAAAAGTACACTTACTTTGCATCAAACAGAAAACCAAATATTGAAAAATGATGAATTTACAAAAGATTTCTTTGAAAAATAAAGTTTTTTTGATCATGAAAAGAGCTAAAATTAAGTTGAAAACCCTCAACTTAGTACCCTGTTTTTCAAAAAATTTCCTTCCTGGGTTTGGACCCTCCACACCCTGAACAAAATTCCTGGCTACACCACCAACAGCCAGTAGGGCCCTCTCACCTCGTCTGTGAAGAACTTTTCCACAACATCAAATCTAACCGGAGAAATGCCTGCTATTTTGGCATTCACGAAACAATAGCAACATTCACATCATAAAAGATTCATGTATTTAGTGCATCATTAGAATATTAAATAATAACCGAAATCATAACAACATATAAAATAAATAATGAAAATATCTACATATAACATGATTAGTTTCAGTTGGACCACAAGTGTCCAGCCACCCCTTCCAAAAAATACTGCTTGATTATCAATGCAGCCTAAGGGCTAAAAAGTTTGGAGACCCCTTGTCGTGATTACTCAGAGGGGCTAATCTCCCCTAAAAACACACATGGTGCATGGCAAATTGGTACTGGACCCCCACAAAATCCTGAGTGCACACTTACCATACACATCTCCCTTAACTCATGCCTCTTATAATCATACCTGCTCCTCCCAAACATATTGATGCCAAAACTTTCAGAATGTCCTAAAAACCCCTGACTTTACTCATACTTCAGTAAGACATGTTGAGATAAGTAGCTTGATACATTCTGGCAAAAAATATTCAGAAAGAAGCTACAACTTTGACCCCTATTTTATAAAAGCCAGTAAGTAAATATCGATTTTAATAAAATTATTCCATTTCATCATGCATATTATAAGTTTTTCCAACACATATGCTGTATTGTGAGGTGATAGAAAAAATTATTAGAAAAATGATCTCAAAATATATGTGGCAGATATATTAGCTATTAATTATAATAGCTATTAATAGAGAAGCCATAAAACTTCATAAGTGACAAATTGGACTCACCTGACTTCTCACTATACTGGGATGTTGTAAATCTGGTCTCTCATCCTTAGGCACACCTCTCGTAATAGCCTCAATTGAATCCACTGTGTCCCAACGACCAGCTGAAAGAAAATAGGATTTCAACGTGATAAATTATGTTTCATAAACTCATTTAACTGTCCTTGAAAATTTACAATATTTGATGAAAAAGTATCATCACACATTTGGTGAATCGATAATGAATAAATTATCAACAGGTCTTTCAAAATTTTATCATTAAACAAGAACCAAATACCCTTGACTTCCTAATGTTCTTTCTTACATTTAAAAAAATCGTATCAAGAAATAATCCAATAAGCCAATCTACAGCTGATTTATTCTTATTCCATGAATTAATGAATGTGATGAAACAATCATCATTCAACTCACCAAGCTGCTGCTCCAGCATCAATCTCCTGTTATCCTCAAGTTTCTTGACTGGCCTATTGACACTTTCATCTTTCATTTTTAATACTTGCAGGGTTGGCTTTTCTGATTTTGTAGTGGACCTGGACAAGAAACAAAGTTAGTAATAAACTCATAATCTCAAGTACCGAAATAAAGAACCTCCTCTTTATTTCAGCTGAGATTATCTTAAATGAAACAAAAAATCAAGAACTTGAATCATACCAATAACTATATGCAGGGATGATCTTAGAGCAAAAAGTATGCAGGTAATTGAAAAAAACTGAGAACAAATAAAAAAACATATATGCTTATACATACCTTAAGCTATGATTAGATGTCACCATTTCCAGCTTTTGTCTCATTTCACTGCTGATCCTTAATTTTCCAATGCTGCCTGGAGTTGGTCTGGAAGCTGAACTATCGCCAGACCTAAAAAAATATCAAAATTAAACAAAAAATGAGTAGGTACATTATAAGATGACATCATGTGCAATTATTAAGCTAGGGCCATCTTTAGTGCCTGTGGAGCCTGGTGCAAGGAAAAATTACAGTCCTCTCAGTTGGCAAATTGCAGAATAGACACAGTGAAAATAATTATATATTCAAACAAAGAAGGGAATTCTCCAGAAAAAATCAACACATGCACAAACCATGTTGAATATGATAGAGAAATTTTAAAATAAAAATACTTTTTGTAGACCACCATCACTGTTACTGGAGATTACCTAAGGCTAAAATTATCACATAAAATGGAAACTATTGCAAGGTCTGATCACCCTCTATCAAAGCAAGGAAAAAAAAGGTAAATGTCTGAAATGATAAGGATACAAAGGCCATAAATGTGGAGATGGTTTGTGCTTTTCACTGTGGTTTCAAATTCCAATAAAATCTTTGAGAAGGAGCAGTAGCCAGTGAAGCTCCACCAAATGAACCGCATTTAAAATGCATCCTCCTCTAAGTGAATTCTTCCTCACAAAAAAAATATTTCTCGCTATGCCCGTGACATGGCTATGTGACACATCCTCCCCTTCCGATAATGATCAGAGCACCCCAATAATAGGATCACGGATTATAAACAAATTTTTGCAAGATTTAACAGAGTCAACTAGGAAAATTGAAGTTCACAATGTTGTGAGGGTAGAAGGTAAAAATTTTCTATATGTAATGGATACAAATACACTTCCTCTGGCTTCATCACAATGCTTGTTAGATGTATGACTGTGTGTTTGGCTACATAAAAAATAATTAGACATTAATAAATGGGGATTAATGACTAAATATAAATATATGAATGTGCTCACTTCTTAGAATGCTTGTCCTTGCCATCGGGTGAAAGAGATGACTCCCTACTGTCTCTTTTCCCCGATGACGCCTTATCCTTACTGTGGGAACTTCCCAAATCTTCATCTTTGGCTCCTCTAGAATCTCCTCTGCTTGACTTTTCAATGGCATCGTTGGATCCACGGTTCTCAGGGGAATGCCTCTTATCTCCATTTTCATGAATTTCATAAGACACTTCCCTTATCTCCCTCTTATTGTCATGAATTTCTACAGTCCCATCCCTCCCTTCCACAGTCATTGTCTTACTGATTTCTCTAACAGCTGAAGCGGATAATCCCGATACCTCAAACTCTTCCCACTCAATGCCTTCAACCCTTTCCAGGCTGTCCATGTACTCCTGGAACACAAAATAAAATCATGAACGCTAGAATTAAAATGAATAGGATTTCTAAAAACATACATTTCTCTTTATTTTCAAAATATTTAATTATGCCGCAAATTTTCATCATTCAGTCAACAAAATTATACAAAGCAATGCATGTACATGTAATGCTATTAACTACAAAATCATTATTATGGGCCAACAATCCCGAGATTGGCAAAATGCAGCTCTCCTCTTAGCTAGGCTTTTCTCACTCACATATGTATTCTCTGCAGAAACAAAAAGAAAATCCTAGAACTAAATGGCTTAAAAAATATATATATTCACCTTACTGAATTCCAAGATGGAACAAGGCATGAATGAAAACCACAATTTTGGTACTCACTCACATAATAATATTATAATCAGAGGTTTTTTTTAAAAGGAGTATTTACCTGAGGACTTAGATGAGGATTGGACTTCCTGTGATGCTGCCTCAATTTGAATTCCAAGAAACTATCAGATTGCTCAGCATTTTCCTTTGGAGGCGGCCATCGCCATTTCCCAATCCTAACAGTCTTTGCACGTCCATACGGATCAAGAAATGGCCTAGCCTCAGAGGGGTCTCCACCACTGTGTATCAGCTCAGGAGGCATGGGAGGGGGAGGAGGAGGTGGAGGGGGTGGGGGACCCCCTAAAGGTGAGCTTCCGCCATTGCTTATTTTTCGGCTTTCCATCACCAAGGAATTGACCTGTATGGCACATAAAAATGTAATTTGAAGAAATCACTAGAACAAAGATATCGAAAAAAAATAATTGTGCATATTCCAAAAACTCAATTGCATTTAATCTAACTACTCCTCTGATATTTCGTTCCAGTGCATTTGTGTTATTTTGTGAAGGGTGGATTTTTAAGTACTGCATTGAACAATATTTACAGTTAGCATTATACTTTCTACAGTTAATGATTTAAAAAAATAATAGTGCCAGAGGGCTAGATAGTGCCATATAAATTAGCAATAATTATTTGTTAAATAGACACAAATGGAATCAAAAATAGACCACATTGTATTTGCCACTTAGGTATTCTTAATACTGGCAAGCATTTGGTAAATAAATGCACGCGATGATGATGCTTTGCATGGGGTAGAATTAAAATAAAAAACTGTAATGAAATATTTTTTCTTACTCCAACTACACATATGGCAACAAAGCTTCTTGAGAGTGGTGAAATGATACTAATATTCAATGCTCAGGATTTCAAAGGTCTAGACTTCTTCACTCAAAGGTGGACAACAACATTTCCTGAGTCCACATTTTTTCCAGCATGTGATTACTTATTCAACTTTTAAGAAATTGAGCAAATGATCTGATCAAAAATGCAATAATAAGCCTATCAATCACTTGCGAGAGGAAAGAGATCACATGTAGAGGGCAAAAACTGAGTCATAAATGGGTGCTTGCAGGCAGGTTTCATAACTAAGAGTTTACTTCAGCAAAAGCAGGCAATTATAAAATGAAAGTCACCCAAAAATAGCACATACATAAGTACTAGTTACCAACAGTTCTCTAAAAATCAGTTCCCATTCATGAGACACCAATTTAAAAATCACTGCCTATGTGAATGAATACTGAAAAAATCAATTCTCAATTAAACAAATTTAGAGAAAGAAGCAAATGATCATTTTGAGAGACTTAAGAAAACAACACAAGATTAACTGATGTGAAAGCACAATCTCTTGATATTTTCAATAATAACACAAAACGACAAATACAAAATAATTTTGGATTCAAGTCACCTTTGCAACACCATTCTGGGATTCTGTGGAGCTCCGACGACTTTTGAGCTCGTCAAGAACACTGCCAAATGCCATATGAGCATTTCCTGAATTTTGACTTGGCATCCTTCCATTCATCTTTTTGATGGCTCCAGTTTCCTTTCCGGATGACGGTGATAGGTTCTGGGTGGGCAGTAAATCCTAATTAACTAAGGCATCATCCCCCAAACCTTCATATTTTCTGTTTGACACAAACTTGATTCACCGGTGAAATTAAAATTGATTGCTAACAGACTAGAGTGAATGAGTTAATCAAAAGTGCAAAAAAATCCAATCATACAAAAACAATCAATATTAAAGTGCAAAACATGTAATGTGCAATATATGCTAGATCTACTTCAAATTTTTAGAGTGCTCATGTACATGTGCAAAAGAGTAGAAAGGAATTACAAGGATAGGAGGTCCAATATACTCGAGCAATTCAGTTAAGTGGCATCTATCACTAGTATAGTATGATGCAATAAACTGGACTGATCAAAATAAAAAATTTCATAGCAACTGAAACACATTATTCAAAATTGATAAAAGCACTTAAAAATTGGTCAGATATAGTTACAGTAATAGCTATAGCTAAGTAATGGCCTTACTTGCAAATAAAACCAAGTCTACATTAAAATAAATTGCAAGAGTTAAGTAATTATACAGGACATCATGATCTTCTTTGGACAAGTTTTTTTTCATTCAATTAAGGCTAATGTCTTATTAATGAGCTTGGGAAAAATTAAAAAGACAATGGAAAGCAATAGGACACTAACCAAATATGCATATCTAATAGCATTTCATAGGCATATTAATGAAAATAATTTTACATTGGATATCTATCCTATTTTAGAAAACAAGAATGGTCCTATTTCCCATAATTATTTGAATGTTAAGGGCAAATTTTTAATACATTTGTTTTTACTAAATTTTACGCACGTACACACCTGTGAATTGGTTTCTTGAGGAGGTTTGTTGGCTAGAGGCGAGGAAAGTAAGTTGGGAGGAGGTGGTGGCGGAGGTGGCTGTTGCGGGGAGGATTGAGACATCTGAGCAGTTGGGATAAACAGGCTTTTTGGTGGTCTAGGAGGAGGAGGTATGAATGGAGGGCTTTGGGCATTAGCTGAAGATGAGTCGCCCATAGTCGTTGTCGTCTGCCTCTTCTCCGTGGACCAGAGCTCCCTGTTGTCAGGCTCTCGGAATGACACCTGACAACCCGACAGATTATCATTGGAGGGCGAGTATGTTTTTGGAGATCATTGCATATTCAGAAAGCATTAGTCAAGGCAGAGAGGAAATTATGCTGCTGGGTAATGACAGCTGCTTCGGATTAACCATTTTAATTAAGGAATGAGTTAGCTTCAACAATTAATGGAGGGAAGGGGTTAAGGAATTTTAAATGAGAAACCGAAGGACTATTGAGTGACCTACTGCAAAAAGCCACAGAAGTATAGCAACTGAAGTATCTGACATGTAATTATTTTGTTGTGAAAAAACGAGAAAAAGTAGAAGATACACATGTTACAATTTAAGGAAAATTATCACTGCTGTTGAGTTTGTCTTTTCATTTAATCAAAATAAGATCCAAAGCCCTGAGATTAGTCCCAGGTATTCCACCGGAAAATCACCAGAGGAGATTAACACTTTTTATAAGTGAATCAAATTAAAAAGCAAAATGCATTTAAAAAAACCTCTGGAAATGCATAAAATAAAATTTTATTTCAAGCTAAAAAAATAGCATTAATTGGAAGAAAGCTAAGCAAGAAAGAAGGCGCATGAACAAAACTTACTAGCTCATTTATTTGAAAATTACAGAATACAAAGGGCATCAAACCAAATGAAGAGATCCAACTGATATAAGCGGATGATTTGATTATTTTCATTATGCATTATTATTTGGCTACAAAAGGAAAAAATGATCATTTGTAATGCCTGCAAAAAATAAGGACCACTCAAGCTCCATGAATTACAACTTGAAAATGATGAAACCCAGAGTAATGTAAGAATTGTAACAGAATGCTTGTTCATTGCTTTGCTTCTTGTATGGTTGGGCTGTTTCCACTGCATTTCTTAGCTAGTAAGAGGCTTCCTCATTCCCATATTAATAGTTCCTGGTTGATGAATTCCACTTTCTTGCAGGCATTAGATTAAAAAAATTTAATTAGGGGAATTAATTAGGCTCTGATTTTAAAATAGAGCTAGGGTTACAAAACCTAAAGGGACACACCCCTAAACCCTAAAGCATGATTACAAGCCAAGCAAAAAAACTTGAGAATTCTACGTAAAATCTGTCTCCAGTTTTGTACCTTAGAATTCCTGTTTAATGAATCAGTAGTTGAAAATGTCCCTAAGATATTGGACACTCCTGGCATCTGTAGGACCTGGGGAGGGCCTACAGTCATGTTTACCTGAGGAAAACCCTACATTGGAAAAAGATGAAGTGAGAAGTATACACAACAAAAGATGCCACACTACTTTACAGACCACAATTGACACCAAAGAATACAGATGTAAAATGGAATATATTCAGGTAGAAGATATATACCATGCAACAACCAAGAACAAAGAGTTCACCTTAAAAGAGATTCTGAGGGTAGTTTTTGTGAAAGCTTTCACCTAATATAAAATGAAGGCTGCTCAGAACCCAGTTTCATTCACCTCTCACATTCCAAAAATTAATCACATTTTGAGTTAATCATGATCATGCAACATATATGCAATATGTATTGTGAAAAAAGAATATTTTGAATTTTTAACAGTAAATAGAATCTTCCAAAATTATGTACAACAAACTTCTAAATTAAAACAAATAAAAATTGGGAATATGCTTATTGCGGAAATATATGCCACCATTAGTTCAGTAACCTCCACATACAAGTAAATTTTTTTAAATTCTACAAGGAGCAGAGAAGAATTAATGATCTCTATTCTGAAATAATGACAACATAATTGGATTTTCAATAGGCCCCAAGGGGGATGCCAAAATATTTTCCATGAATGAATACTTTGTGATGACAATGCTAATCATTATACCCATCCACAATGTGCCTTTTGAGAAAATCAAAAATATCAAATGGAGGAGCAACACACAACACAACACATACCATGATTTCAGAGAGGCAAAACATTTATTATTGTTATACATATTTTGTTCTGAAAGCACTGATGGCGCCATGGTAGGCAATTAATACAATATAATCCTTCATTTGCAGATAGACGTATGCACCTAGGTGGAATAATATCCAACACAGTAATTACTTTGTACGTGGTATATGGAATACTTAGGCATCACCCTCAGTGACCCTGCCAAAAATTAGGTTTCTACAGTCATGCAAAAAATATCAATAAAATTTTGGGGTTTATAGGGGTAAAATGATTTAGTAAGAGTAAGCAACCTGGAGAATATCGCTTTTTTTAAAGCGCTATCGCTAAAAGTTTCTTGGCACTGAAAATATTATCATATTCTCCAGTTTTTGAGCAGTTGATACAAAATTAATAAACATTCCCTATAAACATAATTCTGTTCATAGCTTGAAATACTAACTGATGAAATGTTAACAAAGTTTTGCATACTTATGTATCTAAAATTAACGTTACCATGACATTTTTCTTGGCAATTGCATGTATTTTAAAATTGGAACTTCACATATAAACTGATGGGGAAGTTAAAATCCTTGAAGAATAATAATAGAGAGTAAAAGAAATAAAATGAAGTTTCCCAAAGATTTCCAAGAAAAGATGCTACATTTCAATGCTCTTAAATCCATAATAATGCAACAGCTTCAAAATTCCAACCTATGACCATAGATTTTGAACCTGATATGTTCATTCCATGCAGTCAATTTAAGTACATATACAACAATGCAGAATTCATAGTTCGCTAGAATTGCATCGAGATGTAAATTATGATCATACTTTCAATTCAAAGAGAAAGTCATATTTTGTCACTGTAAATTTTTATATTTCAAGTACAAGCCCTTACGAAGAAGAAAATTCCTCAATTTCTTCTGAAATATTTAATTCATAAGTTATGGATCGTGATAGCCTTGAAAAAGAATGCCAAAATATAAAATTCATGATGTATTTGAGAAAAATTTGATTTTTCAAAATGATTTTTAATGACAAGCTCATATTTTTTTTAAGGTCAGAATTTATCGTTAATCCATGAATTTAATATTTAGAAGTGCCAATATACTCAATCAGTATGTGTAAGAAGAATAACTTTTAAAAATTACAGAACCCTCGAACATCACTAACTATCCCATTATAACGATTTTGATCCGTGAGTAACCATGAAAAGGTTGAAGAATTACTTCATTAGTTATGATAAGGTATAAATTCATAACTTACGGGTTGATGAGTGGGTGTTACTTGAGGGGAGCGCTGGGTTTGCTGCTGCAGTAATTGCTGTAGAGCTTGGTTTTGTGCAAGCAACTGCTGCTGAATCTGCATATTCTGTGCCATTGCTGACTGCAGGAAAGCTTGCTGGTATGCTGCTGCCACCTGACTAGGATCTACACTGGGCTGCTGATTACCAGCCACCTGGTAAGTAGGCAAACTGAGTCCTGGATAAAAAAGAAATAGCGTGAATCACTTATTAGAAATGTATTTTTGCAGCATATTTATCCCTAAAATATAATAATTTTGAAAGAAAATCTTCAGCAAACATAACTTCCAGTGGTGTAATGTGGGTTGTATGTAACACAGGATACTTTGGTTTTATGCACACCAAGCTAATAAGGTAGGTATTAAACTGTTAATTTTAAGTATTTGAGCCTATATTTCAGCCGGTATATAATGGTTGTGTATTGTGATATTTTGTATGCCATCTAAATAAAGAGGAGCACTAATTATCGATGGAAATGAAGGGAGAAGACAAAACAATTAACTGGTCAAAAAGACAGCTAATCCATTTGATTAAACTTACTAGTAGTTATAGCCAACTGATATCAATACAATACTTTACAATTTTCTGGGCCTATTCTATAGACATGGATTGGAAATGGATCAATTTAACTTCGGAAAATTTGCAGGGGACATTGGTACATATAAGGGAAAAACGTAGCCTTTTTGTGCAGGCAAAAAAACATTAATTTTGTGTTCTTCACATAGTCACCTCAGAAACAATGAACAGATGGACTAACACATGCAAAAGAAGAGGAGAATAAGAAATGGAGAATAGAGGAGAAGGGGTTTAAGTGAGCCAGCTGGGTGGTGGAGGATTGGTTGATTACTCGATGGTGGCTTAATCAAACATTGGATATGTAATTCACATATGTACTATATTGTATGCATTGTTTGAATGAAACAAATCACTGAAATTTGGTACTAATTGGATTCTATTTATATTAGCAGGGAATAAAAGATGAGAATTATTTGAATTGCATTTACTTTTGCTAAAACCATATAGTATAATAGCTAACAATTATTATTAATTTACCCAATGCAATAATTATTGTATTAAAATTATCCTCAATATTAGTTATGAATTTTTCCATATAAATATGAAAGCAGGCTTTTTGTTAACAAAAGTTAGTTAAATTATGAAGTAAGTATTGGTTATACATCATGACAAGCAATGGAGTCCATCACCATTTAGTATTTTATGACCATGTAATCGAAAATGAGGACAAAGACCTTGCATGTTGTATATTGGAACTGGCATAAATTGATATCCAGGAGAGAATGGTGGTGAAAATTCAGCACCCGTGGTCCCTAAGGAGCTAGGAGAAGCACTCATTCCACCTAATGGTGCAGCCAAGCCTGGAGTTACCATAGCAGGAGTCATGCCAGGTATCATTGCTGCTGACTCAGCTGTGGCACTTGAGGGCATTGTTGAAGAGTAGTAAGGGCTAGTGGGGGGTGCCGTGGTCAATGCGGAGCTGGAGGCAGCACTCGCTACAGGAGTCATACCAAAGTCACAGCATAATTTCACGTCCAAAGTGAGTTACTCAATATGTACATAGTAACTTAAGTTTTAAGGCTTTTACTTTAAGAAAATATGCATAAAATGCTTTTATATACCAAAATGGGGTGGAGTGTTTAAATGACTTTTGCATATAAAATGGACCAAGAATCACAACATAAAAACTTATATACAGAGCTTCCTTTAGAATGATAATGTATTAAGAGTTCTCCGCCTTCCACTAATGAAATAGATGAGTTAGCTATATGTGTACTATGATAATATACATTTTTCTATATGTTTAAATACAGTAAAACCCCTTATTTACACTTTTCTAGGGACCCAAGAAAAAAAGTGTAAATTGCGGGAAAATGCAAATAGTGGGAAATAGAGAATTTTCACTTTTATTCATATATTGGCTTTGGAAATGTTAATTTTTTAATTGTTCACTAGGCATTATGCCATAACATTGTTTCCCTCTGAAGCACAGTGATTTTGCTGGCAGCAAAAATTAAAAAATAATCCTGTTTTGTCTGCACTGAAAACATCTTTTGGGCTGTAACCTTTCAGAACTCTAATATATTCAGATTCTTTCCACTGAGTTGCTGTCTCTATGTTAACATCTTTGCTTTCACCACTCACCATCTTATATACAAGACTGTACCTATTTTTGAATCTATCCAACCAACCATTATAGATGCCGTGGAATCTTCGATTCCCAATCTTGTTGGGAAATACCTTTTCTCAAGGGCCTTTGGGCCTGTTTACACAATACATTAACACGTACGTGTTAATTTCTGCTTGCATGAATGATTTTTGTGGACCGGAACGGGACATGTACGAATGTAGGCAGGGGCAGATCCAGGATTTTTTTCTGGGAGGGGCACAGAGGGCCTGACAGGCAAAAGATCTTGTCTTAATTGAGATTAAAAACAAGATATAACAATGACTTTACAAAATTCTCTTTATTTTTATATCAAAGTTATTCTTATTGAATTAAATGATTGAGCCTCCTTGAGTAATATACAAAACAAAGCGAACGTAATGATGACCATCAGGGGCGGATCCAAGATTTCTTTCTGGGGGGCACAAGCAATGCCGTGATTTTGTTCTGGAGGGGGGGCGCAATGATACCACATTATACAAAACGAACGCAATGATAACCGGACCGTATTAAAAATCTTGCATATTTTTTAAGTGTCTGGGGGGGCACGTGCCCCCCCTCCCATAGATCCTCCTATGATAACCGTATTCAAATTTTGTCTATTTTTTTAAGCATCTGGGGGGGCACGTCCCCTGCCCCTAAATCCGACTATGAATGCATGAACCAAATTTGAACAGGTTCTATTTTCTGTTCATGCATACGCACAAGTTGGGTGAATGCACGGTGCATTTTCGTGTTCATAATTTAGACATTAACTTGTACGGGTTAATGTACTATGTAAACAGGCCTTTAGATGACACCATTTGCAGGGACATTTGATGATCTTGCACCTAAAAACTACTCTTTTAGAATTCGTTCCATTTATTCTTACCTGGAATTCTTCACATATATTCTCTTTTTTGATAAATGTCCGCACTGGTTTGCATATGTTACAATGGCATCGCGATTTTTCACCACGGTATTGAATGTTGAGACTGGAAATCCGATCGGATTGCCAGTCTCAACATTCGAGTTGCTTCGCCAGCGTTTGAATCGATGCGGGTTCCGGTGTGGGAATCAACTATCTCTAAAATTTTCATTTTCTCGTCAATTAAAAATGTCCGTTTTTCACCTCGAATTTCCATTTTCAAGCCGGATCAATTCTATTTCCCATTCGAATTGAGGGTAACTCGGCAACACACGAGTATCTGAACTACCCCTCGGCGATCAAATGCGTGTAGTACAAACAGTCATGGGACTTCATAATTTTTGAAAGTTACAATAGTTTGCGATACACTGCTATTTGAATGGGATAATTCAAGTTTAAATAAGTTTTTTTTAAAGTATTTAATTAACCTATAATTGCTACGCAACTGTTGAATGAAGTCAGCGCAAATGATCCCAGTTGTCGGCCAAGTTTTATAGTTTATCACGTCTGGTTTCCTTTCAAACTCTCGTATCATATTATCGACTACATGATTATTGTCAACATTCCTTCAGGAGTTCTTGCATTATAATTAATACATAGCTCGATTGCTCAAAACACCTACTTTCATATCGTGAATCTTTTCGCCGCTGACAGAAAACGAGATGACGTAGATGTAGTTCAACTTTCCGACGTTGGTGGCGTTCTGTCCCGCCACATTCAAATTCTTCCCGAAAATAGTTCTCATTACGTCTCTCTCTCTTGGATTTCTAAATAAAAATGCGCGAAAGGAAGCCAAAAGACAGTTTTTAAGGGCTGATATGCGCGATTAATTGTTTAAGTGCGCAAAAATTTTTTTTTTAGTCGGCACGTCGTGATGCACATGGCGGGAAAACGAAAAAAACACGGCGTAAATACAGGGTTCTATTTACATTGGAGAGATAGGAAATATGACGGGACCCAGAAAAAAACTTGCAATTTGCGGGAAAACGTAAATTCCGATAACGCAAATACGGGGTTTTACTGTATTTCAATTTAGTAAGTCCTCATATAAGAAGCAGCAATGTATTTTTAATTGAGATTCAAGGAAAGAGAGCTCTGGTACTTGAACAAGGCCATATTTTTACAGGGTATGCATACAAAAAGTACGTGACATGCCATACCATTGTACCCATGAGAAAATTTGTAAGTGAAATCAAAAATATCTATTACTTAAAACAGACTACATTATGAAGTCCTGAGAAAAAATTAATTAGATCTTTCAAAAGTTTTGCATCATTCACATTAACTGGCACTGAACAATTTCCTTCTTACTTACATATGATGAGTATCATCCCATAATAATGGGAGTTGCCTGTAATTCCAGTCACCAATGGCATAGGGGAACCAGAAAAGTATGCTATCCATATTTACGATGTTAAGTCACTGGGGTACTCACAATGAATCTCAATTATAACAGAGGAGTAAAGTATGTACCACGTAATAATTCCAGACCCCAGCTACAATCAAATTTTACCTAACGCATGTACATACTTACACAAAAGGGCTAAACTGTTAGGTGAGGCACAGATTTTATCAGTTATTATTAATATTTGAATATGGAGAAATGTTTTTTACCAATGAACAAAGCAATATTTCAAACATTTAAAACATTAGGTTTATATGTAGGTAAAGAACCATAATTAAACTGGTTAGTCACAACTCTAAATTGCTTATTTGTGTAATATGGGTGTTACATTCCCAGAAAGAAAACAGATTCTCAAAAATCTTATTTTGCAATATCTATAAGTAGGTAGGATAAGGGAGAGACATAATCCAGCAGCTAATAATGAGGATTTATAAGGTGATAAATCCTCAAATATTGCATACATCAGTAATAGAATTCACATGAGTAGAGATTATAAGATTTTAGAGTAAATATGTATGAACATACGATGGTTATATTTAAAATAAAACATTTCCTATGTATCTTATGACATTAAGTTCACAAACCTGCTAATTTTCCCTATAATAATTACCAAAATATAAGGCTAAAAAATATACACAAAACTTAAGTATTACTAAATCTGCAGGTCTTTCAAAATCATGTCCCATGAACAGGGAATCGTTTTTGCATAATATGCATTTTTCTTTTACCTGCTGGAGTGTAAACAGGTATCGTGGGCATCATGACAGGAGGAGGTGACATCATGCCTGACATCAGACTGGACATCATTGGAGTAGGAGAAGTCATACCAGCTATAGGTGTAAATCCAAAAGCAGTCTGACTTTGGGAAGTCTGAAAGAACAGGAGATACCATTATGAACAATAAGCACAAGCAGTAGGTATAAGATTTGCTAAGATCAATATAATAAAAAAACAAGCATCACTCAATGGACTAAGCATTGCTAAACCTTTTTTTTGATACATCTGAAATTTTTTAAATTTATAACACTGATGCTGATGATACTGATACTGATGATGAATAATAATGATAAAGGAGTAATAAAATAAAAAGAAGAAAATTAGGATTAATACTCATTCATGGATTTTACAAGTTCCTATACACCAAGTAATTACACCAATGATGTTATAATTGAGAAGTACTCTAAAAGCAAATCATTGTTTTTTTATGAATAGAAACAGGTCAAAGCATGAGTGGGTAAAATATTTTCATACATGATTTAATCATGGTAATCTTTACCTGCGTCTCCATGCCACCCACTCCATCACCACCTCCCTTGATGGCATCAGCTAAAGTGGAGGCTTTCGTTAATTTCCTAAGACTGTCATTCACAAATATAGGCCGGAATAAATCTGTGATGTACTCATCAACATTCCCAACTCCAGCTGTTCCTTCACCACTTTTCCCATCTTGTCCAGATATCCTTCTCTGATAACCACTGCTGGCAGGCACATTAAGTAACCTTGAAAAGATTGGCATACAAAAGGTCATACAGCATCTAAACTCAACAGTAAATTTTAGATGACATACCTAATCAGGACTGGATTTAGATGAAAAGAGGCCCAACGAAATTCCACTTAGGAGGTCTTTTCACCTCCCATTTTTAAGTAAGTAAATTATGTGAAAGATAATAAAATACATCATTATTGTGAACATTAGTAAGCCTATAGGAAAATCTGATCCTGGATATAATTCCCATTTACAGTTGCTAAAATTCCATCAGGTTTCCTCTGTAGTATGTATTTGTAATGTCGTAATGAAATGTTTGGGAGATATGGTCTACAGGGTAGACCTTCAAAATGAACCTCCCTCTTCATAAGAGTCCCCCTTCCCCCAGAATATTTTTCTCGCAATGGCCTACCTGTTTAATGCACACATACTGATGAATATAAACTTAACAGAAATTCCCATTGTTTCATCATTGCTCGAAAATGATTAGGATTTTAAAAACATCAAAAATTAGAATAAATGACATAAAAACCAAGGATTGCATCATGTATACAGTGCTCATTCATGTATCCACCTTAAGTCTTATTGTATAATCAATAACTCAATTAAAAAAGTAAATCAGGCCACACCTGCTGGCAGTTGATGAAGTTACTGATCCAGTAAGCGTAGCAACTTCCTCATCATCATCACCTTCAGATGGAGTCATGTTTTTGTTATTAACAATCACTCTTCCCACTGGTCCTTCTCCTCCTCCTTTCAAAGATGCAGCAAGGGAGCGAGCATCAGACAACTCATCAAGGTTTCCATCCAAGACTGGCATGAATAAATCGTCCAAGAATTGGTCGACATCTGATGCCTGTGATGGTACCCTAACCCTTCTCACATGAGAGGCTGAAAGTGAAAAAAAAATGTATCATATTTGCAACTGCTACATGGATTTTAGTTCTTACAGCAAATGGAAATAACTTTGACATTTGCATTTATTTAATACAAATGTTGTAAATGCATGATGAACAAAACAAACTTGTAATTAATATTATGGACAGCTTTATCGAGTTTTATGCATAAGCCAGAACAGTCCATACCAGCAGGCACTTATTTTCTGACTGTAATTTTTTTTTCAGTTTGACATATGATCTATTCATCTCATCCATGATCCCCTTTAATGAAATTTTCAAGGAAACATTCTCAATAAAAGAGCTCCATTGGAGTAACAGTGCAATCTGCAAGTAAACTTTCAAACATACCTAGGGATGGTGCTTCACTGGTGTCAGATAATGCAGATGACTTAGCTCCATATTCAGATTTTTCAGAATTACGGGCATCAATATATGCTCGACTAGAATGACTTCCAGGTGCAGCTCTTTTGCCAGCATAGTGAGATTTGATAAACCTGAAAAAGGGTGACATGAGTATGGTACCCTAAGTTACAAATGACAAATGTTTAAATATCAATTATAACTTCATTCATTAAAAATGCTATGAATACTGATACACCTCTAAGCGATGAAATGCTTTAGGTTTTTAATTCAGGAATAACAGGCATAATGCACATGCTGAAAACACATTGAATTAGGTATAACAGATCACACATTTTCATTGACTCATTTTAATTTATATCCCGTCCCGTTTCACTAGCATTGGCAAAGAACCACCATATAACTTTTGAGAAAATGTAATCAGCATGCAAGAGAAATTAGCAAAATGACATTCAGGTAGGTGTAAATGCAAGTCTCACCACACCATGCATAGTTATGACAATTGTGTAACTGTTGAATGTAACAGGAAACATTTGATAAATTAGTAATATGGTATTGAGATTAGCAAATTAGTTCTCCCGCATACATATTACTTAAAAATAGGTCAAACAAATGGCAACTGCTTGAGATAATTTAAACCCAAATCTGGTGAAGCACTAGCCAACATACCTTGGATGGCCCCTAATATAACTTCCTTTATCATCCTCACTCCTTGCCTGACTAGCAATCTCTGGGTAATCAAAGTCAGGGAGTTCATTGGCACTGATGACTGACGATGGCAAATCTAATTGAGCTGGACTCATCCTAGAGCCATTTGTATGACCATTGAGTTGAGTGTGGGAGTTAGGCCGTCCCCTGACAAACAGTCAAATATGATATTAGTGCCAGGCATTTTGGACTGGCATCCCAACATAAGATGCAGTAAGTTACTATATTTTCTGGATAATAAGGCAGGATTGTTTAAAGGGGACAATTTTTGCTAAAATTTATATCATTGGCCTAAAATAATTTCCTTTGGGCAAAAGACTGCTAATATTGCAATCAATGCATAAGAAAAGCATCACTGTATACCGTGTATACAGATGATGAATCAGCTAAGAGCTTTTGATGATGCAGCACATAGGACCAAATACTTCTCTAATGCTTGGAGATGAGGTTAATGCAAATGTTCCTCTCATCAACAAAAGTTCTGAAGTTTCAATTCATCCCTTTCACTACCAGTACTTTTTGAGAGGGATGTGCAAAGACTTCCAAGGCTGTTTTCAGTAAGTTTTCAAGATTTCTAATTCTTAACTATTTCTAGTACATATGTATGTACTGAACTTTTTAATGGATACCCATGCAGTCTAAATTTCTTCCAAATGCAGAAGATTATGCTTGGGGATTCAATAGTCGAAAAAAATAAGTGGGTTGAAAAATTTTTATGACAAAAATTGCAATTAAAACTACAATAATTTTACGTAAGTTTGGGCTGATAAATCAGTGGTTGGCAGTTTCTGCACAACCATAGATGGCCTATATAAGTATTGCCTACTGTCAATAAGAAGGCTCAAGTTTAAACAGATCAAATGCTAACTTATACAAGAGTACCTAAACTTGGGTTTGAAATAAGTTCAAATCTATGACAAAAATACATCACACAGCCAGACAGGAAAAAAATAAGCATGGTAACATTCCATATCATGCCATTTTTTTCTTTATCATTCAGCAAAAGGCTCTCAATTTTATAAAAAATAAAAATTAGGTCATAGTGGCACTAATTCTTTCAAATACACAAAATGTTACTATTACTAGGGAATGTTTAATTTCCCCATGCATCTTATATTACCCAGAAAATATGATATCAGACTGGACAATATCAATCATTCATAAATCCCATTATGTATATCTATGAATTTCCATGCCTCAGAGAAACTTTGCATTCCTTAAAACACAAACACACAGGGTAAACAAACATGAAAAAGGAGGCACATAGATGACCACAAATTATTCACAAAAATTTATACTTCCTTACTTCTAGGTTAAAACAGTTAGCTTCATGTTAATTTGAAATTGAGTGCAGACACAATAATTAGAACAAATAGATGAATTTAATAGAGGAAATTATGTTCCTGATGATGTTAGACTTACCGAAATGAATCCTTGTCACTAAAATTATGAAACTCAGAGGAAACTCTTCTTTTAACTACAGGGTCATTAGAGGTGGAATGGCGTCGGTTAAATTCTTCAGTTGACTGCATATTTTGACTGAATTCACTTTCAATTTCAGATTGTAAATCTACAGATTTAGGGCCATGACCTTTCTCAAAGTACCTAAAATGTATTAATGATTGTGTGCGTGCATTCAATTAAAATGATATTAACAAGTGAACTCAAATTAAAATAAAAACAAATTCAGTCATTTGATGGACCACGTAAAAAAGAACTGCAAGTGGAATATACATATCTTAAATTAAAACAATGATAATTTCTCTCTAAAACTCTCACTGATAATACTTCATGAAATATTGATGTTAACTAATTAAGATCCATTGAATAAAGGAGATATTGCAAAAAGTATGTTTAACAACCCCATGCTACTCAGGACCAAGTACCTAACATAGGGTTGTTATGTGAGTTCAATTTTGTAATTCACAAGCAATTTCTCTGCTTGGGAGCACTAATTCTCCCAAAAACCATACCATTTTAATGGCTAACATGGGTCTCATTTGGATGTTCTTTAAATTGAAAAATGCATATAAATATTGCTTCCTACTCAGCACAGTTGGTCCATTTGACACCACCTAGCTAAATGTACTGCAGGGTATGTTTGCAGTCAAAGATGCTACCTATAAGATGTCTAAGGAAAATGTATGTAGGAGATTCACTTTTCACACATGTAAATGTTAGCTTAAGCACAAGTGGTTTTGCATGGGTTATATAAGCTATGAACTGGGTTAAACATTCAATGTAGTCAAAGCCTGAATAACCAATTTTTATTTGCATGTGAATTCTTCTATTTTTGTTCAGTAAATTGACAATTAATATTATTTAAAAGAAGAAAGGGTTAAACATTGAATTAATGCATTAAAATCTTATTGCCAGCAAAGTAAAATTAAATGAAAGTGGTGAACCTTTTCATAAGACATGGGTTGACAATTGCTTGATATTGACATTTCAATTATAAATACCTATTGACCATAAGTAATATATATCAATTGAGTCACAATGAAAATCAATTTTCATATTTCATCCCAGTGAGAAATGGGTGGTGGAATCCACGTGGAACCCACGTGGAATCCACGTTGAGTGGTGGATATTTGGTGGTGGTGGATATTGAGTGGTTGGACCCACGTGGAATCCACGTTGATTTCAAGTGGATTTGTGGTGATTATCATAAAATGTTAAACAGAATTTCTAATTTGTGGAACTTAACTCTCTGGTGACATTGCGTCATTTATCATCCTGAAACCACGCTAGTTATGTGAAAATGTATCGCACATTCTATTTTTATATAATTCGTGGAAAGGCAGCCATGAGAGCACATGAAAAATCGTAGACACATATATAGAAGGTTTAGATATAGAGTGGTTGAGGTTTTAATGGTTTTAGGACAGCGCCAACTGCTGTTTTAATTTTTCCACCAAATTTCCACGTGGGTTCCACGTTGATTCCACGACCAAAAACACGTGGTATCCACGTTAATTCTCCACGTGGATTCCACCACCCATTTCTCACTGGGATTATCTCAACCCAATAAACAATACATTGAATGAGGGTAGCAAATCAGCTCAAAATTTATATTTTCTTATCCTTGAAATCCGTTGGAGCCAGTTCAAAGGAAAATTGTCACAATGGTATTTTGACTAACAATAGTGGTCATCAATAGTCAACATCACTCGCAAAAAATTTGTCTCCAAGGGAGGAATCAGCTTTTAAGTCTTTCAATTCATATCTTGCTTTGATTCTACAAGGCCTGTCTTAGAGAAGTTCTTCATAAAGCTGCCAGGAGCAATTGGCCTTACTCAGATTTGGCCCATTGGTCATTGTAAAAACCAAAAGTAAGGATCCCCGAAAAATTAATTTCTGGCAAATTCAAAAACTATGAGGTAAGCAGCCTTGACTGAGATGAAGGCATCATCTTACTTGAGCATACAAGTAACTGACATACAAATGAGCAAAGAGAGCATGAATCAACCATGAAATACTCCATCACATTTAATTTCAAAGTGACTCAATTGAATTAGTTTTCATGAGATGAATCAATGAGCTAAATTAAGTGGACTCTAAATTTAATACGAATTATGAGTAGCTAAACACACACAATAACATGTACACAAAAATTTTAATCAGTTCAAATGCCAATCACTACTTCAAGTTTGCACACAAAACACTTTCAATAGCTGTTAAAGCAAGTAAATCACAGAAGCTCACATAGGCCAAGAATTCAGCAAGAAAAATGAGTCCACTTACCGATCATTAAGATTGCTCCTGCCACTGAGACCAAATTTGCCCCACGCTTTGGGTGTTGATGAATCGGTGGGTTCGCCACGACTTCCAGGTCTCCCCATTGGTCCTCCCTGTTGCTGGTTTTGAGCTCCACGCTGAGATATTGAGTCCAAGCCATCATCCACAACCTCACTCTTCATCATGTACTCATTATTGTGCACGGCCATAGGTCCCCCTCCGACCATTGCAACAGGCGAGGCTGATATAATTTTGCTATTACTGTTGCCTGAGCCATGGGGTGAGTTGGGGGCATCAATCTTCTCCATAGAATGGTAACGGTCATTCAATCGACTTTGTGATAGTCCAATGTGCTGCAATTTCCTCGGGGAATCCTAAACAAGAAATATTTTTAGGTTCAGAGATTATGTTAGGGTGTGCCCGAATAAAACATGCTGAAAATTGGAATCTCATGAAAATGTCAACCATGTATTATTCCCTTGAAAGTGTACAGGCAAGAAAAAAATCACAACCTCAATTTAATATGTATTAGAAAATGCAATAGCAAATCATGTTCACAAATTTTAACATTATTTCTGAAACATCTAATACAGTATGAGGACAAAAGTCAATTGTACTATAGTATAGGGACAGCAAATATTGCTATGCGTTAAACAGTGCTTTTTACAAAAAAAACTACTTAAAAAATTTTGTGGTGTGTAAACACCAATGGCTGGAAACCATGCTAATGCAATTCAATATACTAATTGGGCATATGACCCTGAAATTTCTATTCATGGAACTGCCAAAATGAGGCAAATTTTGTGCTCAAAATAAAAAAAATAAGAAAATAACTTACACTATCTAATAAATTATCTAAGCTCCTGCTTCTTGCCTTGTCTTCAAAGTATCGGTCATTCAAAGCAGATTTCCTCGAAAGGCCTATTTCTTGACCTCCCCTTGCTGGTGATCCAGTGTGGTCCCGAGAATGTGAGCGAGTTTTAGGCCGACCTCCAGCCCCTTGTCCAGATGCCTCTCCTCCATTTGCCCCCCATTTCTCTGGAGAGGCCTCATGGGAAGACTTCCTTACCTGCAACGATGGATCAATATTTTGATAAGCAAAGACAAAAAAATCCTTGAAATAATTTCTCAGGTATGTTTGAGGTATTATTTGGAAATTAGTACATATGATGCATTTACAAAATTCTACAAATTCAATAAGGACATACGGCTTGTTTTGAGGATGGAGGCTCAGGTGGTGGTACAACTGGCCTTCTAGGAGAGTTTGGATGATCATCCACATCAACCATAAGGGGGACACCAGGAGATGAAGGCATTCCCTGTAAAGAGAAGAAATTATATTTTCAGTGCAGGCATGATTGGAGAGAAAAGGTATTATTTCTTCACAGCGTTAAAACTGCCATCAAAATAACAAAAAAATATATTCCTGCAGTGAGATTCTGAATAATACGAGTAAAAATTCTCCAAAGAAGTAAAACATAAAACAATACATTATTTTTATAATCCAGCCCTCTTTTACTACCACTAACTAGTTTCCAACATGCCTCACATTTAGGAGAAATTAAATTTCACATTTCATAAATGCACTAGATTTTTTAAAATGTGCAAATAAGATAAGATAGCGACTGAGAAGAATGATGAAATTGTGAAGGACACAAAGAGAATTGAGTAATTCTCAACATTCGTCAAAAGAGGAAATACATGCGTACATACTTAGTAGCAAGGAAATATAAGATGGACTGTGAATGGGCCTATGATCGAGGCGAGATTCATGGTTTCAAGTTGGGAGTATTTAGGGAGAAGGGAGAGAGAGAGAGAAAAGAGGTTATGCCAAGTGAATATGATACAGAGAAAAAGCAAGGTCTGGAAGCAAGGTGTGGAATGACTAAAATACATATGCTTTAATTTCCCTCCAGATAATTTTTCTGATCCCATTTTCTCACCCAAATGCCCAAGAAACTCTTTTCAACAATGCTATACTCCTTTTTTCATAAGTTTTGCCTGCATAAGAAATGCCATTCATGGTAAAAATAACACTCTTGGGAGATTCTAGAAAAAGTGTTTCTGAAATGATGTTCAGTGTAAAATGTGATGATCAGAGATCGCTGGGGAATTGCAAGGATTGATGGGGAAATAACAAAATTTCAAGTGGAATTATTTAAAAACTATTCATTCACAGATACATCCACAAATAAATGTTTTACTAACCTTTCCCCTTTTTCCTTTCTTTCCAGACACAAGGAAGAAATTTTTACAGACTGGGAATGCAGGAGCAACTTCCATTTCTGAGACTAGGTCAAGGACGTAATCATAGCCATTCATGTCCTTCACTTCCTGTCCTCCCATTCTGCCGCCTCTCCTCATGTCGTTCTCTTCACCCATCATGCTGTCCTCATCTCCCTCGTCATCCTCAACAAGGCACACTGTCCATCCACTGCATTCAGATATGCCACGCTCCTTCACCACTAGAGATGCAAGTTCTTCTCCAGTTGTCCAAGACTCCACAGGAGTCATACGGGATTCATCTATAAATGAAGTGTATAGTTGCATAAAACCTTTATACACTGGATTGCCTGAATGAATTGAAAGAGTTATGGATGAAGACCTGCACAACCTTACCAAAAATAAAATTAAGACCTGAACTTGGACATTATGGATTATTGATTCCATGAAAACAGTACCAGAGCAGATATGAAATGTATGGAAATGATATGGAATATCGTATGTACCACTTTTTTCTAGTGCCTACAAGTTCCAAATCAGGAAATTCAGCTTCATACCTGTTTCAGATTTGACCTCACCAATTTCAGAACAAACTACCTATAACTGAGAATGGGCATGACATTTTTGATTGGGAAAGGAAGGAAAGGGACAGTTACCATCTGCAAAGTGAACTTGAAGTGCCATGTTGACCCTCTTTCTGTTTGCTCGCCACTCAAGCATGCATGGAGGATATGTTCTGGCCAGCTGATGCTCAATTTTTCCAGATTGAAGGATTTTTCTTTGGCAAAGTGCCTTGTACCCATCATATGCACTGTCTGAGACGTACCTGAGAGTTAAAAAGAAAACAATTACATATATATGTACTAAATTAACAAAACATAAGACATCCTTCCTATAAATCAAAGAGACATTTATCTTAAATTAACTTCCAGTGAGGATTAACAATGAAGAACTTACTTAAGTAAATATTTATACAAGGTTTTAGAGGGTGGGAAAACAGAAAGGCAGTTCGCCATAAGCAGCCACCCTCTTTCATTGTTTGCATCGTTGTCATTCTTCCATGTTTGATTACACAGTTGGCACAGGATTTCATCTCTCATCTTCTCATTTACAATACCCTGCAGAAAAATCAAGACAGCATTGTTAATATATTACACTATGGACACTTAAACCCTTCTCCAAACAGATTCCAAAACAAAGAGTTCATAGAGTGGGCATAAAGCATCCATCCCCAGCCAAAAGTAGCATAAGGGAATTATTTTGGCACACAAAGTGTGAGGGATGCTATCCTTTGCATGCTTTTCATATGTATAAAAATAATTGCTACCACTATATCTCAATGAGTGGGTTCACACGTGAGCCAAGATTATATAAACATTCATACCAGCATTTCATAAATGGACATCCAATTGGCAAAAAGTTCACTATTTACGACCAAGAATACATTATAAATGTATGCTTAAGAGTGATTTCTCATTAAAAAATGAAAATTGAGTGAAAATAGCATGAATAAGTAGAATACAAGTATGTATCTCAATATGCATAGTGAAAACGAGAATTATGATAGTTCTATCTTCTATGGCCTTGAAATGGTAGATACGAACATGCACTATACTTCTACACATCAATAAATAGGAGCATTATGTAAGGATGAGAGTAATTACCTTATTTAAAATATAATCTCCAAGGATTGTTTCTTTCTTCCCATTGAGATTGTTATCATTCATAAACCTGAGAATCAATTTGAAAATTGCAAGAGAATCTTGGTAGTCAATGTCCTTGGATTTTGCCAAGAAAGGAGTCTTGATTGGCTCTCGTTTCATTCCCCAAAGATGAGATTTGAAGTAAATGTTGGTGAATTTGGTGAAAGCATGGTGATCTATATCTTGAGGAAGGTAATATCTATCTGGTCTAGCAGGCACACCGCCGACTACTTTCACCAGATTCCTCTCACTATGGACTGGTTGCCAGTCTGTAACAACAGCATAATATTGGTATAAATAATAATGTACAACATTCAAGCCACCCAAAGAAAGAAAAACTTTGAAATGGTGGCTAAAGATTCATGCAGTATAATGAAAAAATCTTTCATTTGCCATGCCAATAAGTGCAGAATATTCACCCAGTACCAAGAGTCAAATTCATCGTTGTCTGTACCAGACTCAGACTAAAATTTTGTAATCAGTGATAAATACTATGAAAGAGGAATCAGGACATCAAGAAATATATTCATTCCATTAAAATAGTCCATGAAAGTATTCATTCAAGTATCCATGGACTAATTAGACAAGCATATGGTATATTAATGAAATAAACTTTAAACAAACATGCATTAAAATTTAAAAAACTATATAACATTCTCTTTCATTTCATTTGATTACAAACATAATGCAAAATTTGATTCACAGCATTTAAGGCAATCCTTATATTTTCATAACTGCCAAGCTATTTTGCATGTTAAAAATGGTACCTATCTATTGAGAATGGAGCTATGAAAACTCATTAAGAAAATTGACTATAATACTCAGCGCTCTGATAATTTCAATGGATAATAAAACTTACCGTCAACTTTGCTGAAAATAAATGCTAATTCTGCAGGAATCTCCAAATGATTAACACCAGCAACTGCACGAGATGCTCTCTCCTGCTCTTCACGTTGTTGTTTCGCTTTTGCTCGCTCCCTCGCTTGCTTTTCAACCTCGGCCCGCCTCTTGAGCTCCTCCTTCATTTCCAACAGAACAATATTAAAAATAAAATGCATTTCACGTTCAAATGACAAGAAATAAACATAATTAGCACTTGAAATTAATTTTCTTCACTAATATTTGCTATTTTGTGTCCAAATTCAGGACGATTGTGTAATACAGAATAACCTGAAAATGGGCTCATTTACTCTGGGACTTGGCCAAAGCCAGAAAATATTTGGGGGATGATGCTACATTAGAATGTTACTGAGAGGATGCTTCAACAGGAGAAGGCAGGGTGGAAACAGTGAAGGGAAAAATTTTTTTTTTGCTACTCATATCCAAGGTAGAGTCAAGTATAACTGTGGCTGGAAAAATCTGGAAAATAGGATATTATCTTGCAGCTGAGCTTAAAGCCATAGAGTGCGTACACCAGGTTGCGGATGAATAACATAAAATTAATTGGATAACAAGCGATGGGAGAAACAAGAAAGAAATTATCAACAAAATTGCTCAGGTGAAGAGAGCATTCAACCAATATTCTACTTAAAGTGGGATATTCAAAGATATAAGTAAGAGATGGACAATGACAGCAACGAAGAAATCAAGGGTAGAGGCCTTCGCAATGTGGTGCTACAGAAGAATAATGAGGAACAAATGGATTGACTACATAAGTGATGAGGAAGTCTGACAGGGGCACCCCAGTAATTAAGTTGGTATCTTTTTTCTGGGACAACTGTAAGACGATGAGTCTCCAAAATAATTAAGCCTTTTCAATCTTTACATGCTTTTCTTTATGAGAACCCCGATGGACGAGTTGATAATCTACATGGGAGGTGACACCTTACACTGAAGAGGGTGTAATGAAGTTAATCCTACCCTGATTGGAAGCATTTGTAGTTGACAGTATTTTTGTGATGTTCAGAAACATCAATACAAAAAACATTGTAACACCACATCACAACTAAATAGAGAGAACATTAATGGGAAGTAACACTATTCATGATTCTGTAAAACATGCTACAAGGTGCTTCACACAATAGTGAAATTAACGTTAGGAGTAGGCCAAAGGAATGTATTATCATCCTCAAATGGGATCTAGTCTAATGCTATTTTATGATCTTGTCATTAGTAATTATGTAGTAAAAAGAAAAGGAGTAAAGTAATTTATAAAAAGTTCAAACAAGTAAATAGAAACTCACCCTTAATTCCAAGTATTGACGCCTCTGCCTCTTCATACGGTAGTTAGCTTGAGCAGCAACAACACCAGTCCGAACTTTACGATAACGCGTCCTTGCTATCCACCCACGAACATGTGATTGCACTTTCACAGCACTTTTCTTCATTGCTGAATATCGTCTCCTAGCAAGGAAGGCACGCGCTTGAGTCTGTATTTTGATCGCAGCTTTACGAAGCACCACGGCTCTGTCAGCCTCCAGTTTCCTCTCTAGAGTTTCACGCATGAACACTCGTGATGTACCAAGCTGGAATTCTGCTGCAATGAAGTTCTCGCTATCACTGGCATTGGATTCACTGGGCATCTTATACCGCTGTAAAATGGCACGGCACACTTCCCGTTGAGGAACGCCTCTAGGGAGCCTCCCAGGTAAGAGGCAGCGGTAATGGTCTGCAAACTGGGAGAATCGCATTCGGACAGGGTAACCAGTCTTCCGTATCCTAATGGTTTCCAACATGCCAGTATACCTCAGCTGCTCCAGCACCACAGGCATATCAAATTTCATGGGCGCCTTATCACTATTTGGCTTTACACACCTGACAAACCACGGATTGCACCTACAATTGGAAGAGAGACAATTAGTATTTTTTCAAATGCTAAGAAATACCTATGTATGGACCATGCACGTAATAATTCCGCAGCGCAGATAAAGAAGAATTTCCATGAGTGTATACTTAAAAATTCAATGAAAACAAGGTAATCCAGGAAAAGATTTGGATAGAATTTCATTTTGGTATCGTTGGTATCATTTGACTTACAACAAACCCAGAATTTAATCCATATATGTACATTTAACAAAATAAGGGAAATGTAAAGATTATTAGAACTGTTAATTGCCTTACAAATTCTGGAAATGTTACAAAGGGCATTGATGTGTAATGCATACCAACTATTTCCAAAATCCAATTGCTGGCCAGTAGGCTGGTAGCCTTAAGTAAAACTCAACTCAAAACTGATATCACAATAATTAAGGAAAATTTTCAATTTATCACCATGATAAATGTAACTAATATACATTGTAGAATAGCCATTACATTGCGAATGATGAGTGCCATAATAACCTATTTCTGTACGTGGATATTAAGTGTGGATTGTCATTCTTTCTATAAACACTCTCTATCTTATCTCCTACAATAATTAAAGTCTAGTACAACAAAAGGGTGAACATATTCTAAGGTACACGGAAAGAGACCAGAAAAATCATACCTAGACATTGATTCCAAAAGATGTTGAAGAGAGTCATGAAAACGTGCAGCCACAGTTGGCGTCCTTGGCTTCATAGTCACAAACCTTCCATTGGCCTTGTTTATAGTTTTAGCAGCTTCATGATTACTCCTCAAATTTTGAAACATTTTACTGAGCATCTGAAAATTAAGCAAGATAATGGAATCAAGGGGTGGAGAAAAGGAAATAATACTGAAACTGAAAATGTAAAATGAAGTATAACAAATCACACATGAGAAACTTACAGAAACTTTGCTACTGATTAGTAACTCAACAACATCATGACGAAGTGTATCTCTGTTTTTATCTAAAAATCCATCCACGGTGTACCACACTTGACCAGCATAGTGCCTGATACCAAATTCCATGCTTGACATCCGAGGTCTCGAATAGAGTTCATTCAGAGCATGATTGTAATGACATTTTTCAAGGAAGGAGAGGTCTGTTGCTTTGGGGAAATTAGATT
This sequence comes from Ischnura elegans, assembly GCF_921293095.1. NCBI lineage: Eukaryota > Metazoa > Arthropoda > Insecta > Odonata > Coenagrionidae > Ischnura > Ischnura elegans. The sequence goes on along the minus strand of NC_060246.1, from coordinate 91,886,505 downwards.
CATCGTCCAGAAGATGTAAAATTCCCACAGGCTTCTTGGCAATCAGACTAATAGCGGGTAGGTTGTCCTGTAATACCAAAAAGTCAGCATCATCAATCAGCTCCTAAGAAACGTTAAATTTTACACTTAAATCAAACTGAAGATATACTCACCGCATAAGTGATTGTTTGCCATTCAATTTTTTCCTTAGCATATTCTTGTTGCTCAAGTTTGAATATGTGCTTATTAAAATAAAATTGAAGATTTTCATTGGCATAATTGATACACAACTGTTCAAAGCTGTTCTCCTGTAACAAATAACACCATAAAAATTAGTGTTTTTTGCTGAAACTATAGCTTCACTGCTGTCTATAGTGACACATTTTAGAGAGAGATTTCCGTCCCGGGTTTGATTAATCTCCCTCCTCCATCATTCTTTAAAACCCACCCACTTTTGTGGCAGTATGTCTGGCATTACTGGGTTTCAAAAAGTGCCTTTGATACCTTAGATAGTGTTTAAACAACAAAGAGAATAGATTTCTGACAGTGAAAATGAGAGAACTAAAACCATCAGTGATGAAAACTACACTTACTAATACTCTTTGTCAGAGTTAAAATTTTTTTGCCAGTAATACAGTAGATTCCGTTTAATGGGTACACCAGTTACTTGGAGCAGCCGCTTAATTGGGGCAGATCTTGAAGAACAGAACCCAATAGAGGTATATCCCAGAGTATTCTCCCCTTAATTGGGACAGCATGCCGCTTTATTGGGCCATGAGTCGGCGACATAGACTATACTCGCGATGAAATTTTTTTTCTTTTCAGAATACTATTTCTTTATATTTTCCTCCTTTGATTTACTCTTATTTTTCACAAATGTTCCTATTATTGCCCTATTTTGAAAGCTCTTGTTATATTATCCGCAAGAGGATAGGACTTTCTTAAATAGGACTTAGTAAAAGACAATCATTCAGCGTCGCCCGAGGCTATGAAAAATATTTTTAACTAAATTGTTATAATTCTTAAAAATGATAATAAATTAACTACACTCGCTCATTTATTAATCAAATTGATAGTTTAATAAACTTATGTTGTATTCTGAACATTCTTTATTCTTCTTTCTATTATTTCAACGTTTATGCGTTCGCCTAATTGGGGCAGCCGCTTAATTGGGGCAAAGTGCACAAGTCCCTATATGTCCCAATTAACCGGAATCGACTGTACTTGAAAATTCAAAAAGCATTCAGACAGCCCAAGTGAAAATAAATATATGAAATCACTTTCAACATTATCAAAAAGGCATATCTAGTGGAATTATCAGCAATAACAAAAACTGCCTCTCGTGAGCAATAATTTACTTATACATAGCGAAGATCCAATATTGGAATCACAACATGGTCATAGCCACAATAATTTTAGGGGAGGATTTAGGATAAAATAGGGTTCATATGGGGAGTGGTTCACAGCAGATAGCATCTCCAAATATTGGAAATGCAGTTAAAAGCATACCCTGGTGTCCAAAGACTAAAATGACAATAGAGGGCAACTTAACACAATTCCATTAAGCTCATCACAGAAGCATATAAAAAACAAATCCTTCATTTCATTAGCTTTTTATAACAGATGACAGAACTGAATCACCTAGATTTTAATTCTATGTTTATGAAAAAATTTAAATAACACCAAAGTAAATAAGTTTCCAGGCAAAATGAAGAAACAGAAGTAAACAAACATACTTCAAATCTCACCTTAAAATCTTCAAAACCAAAAATATCAAGAATTGATATTGAGGTCCTCCTGGTATTTTTGAAAATAATTTGATTAATTCGAGATACAAGCCAGGAGAAAAGTGAACTGTACAGAGCTTTGGCGAATGCATCTCGGGCATCAAGAGCTTGATCAATACTGAGAGGAGTGAGCAGCCTCTCATTTCTTGCTTCCTGAAAAAAGATAAATTTAAACCAGTGTAGTGAAAAGTCAGATGTATTATCATTAAATAATTCAAATTTTGAATATGCACGTACAGTTGTTTTCAACGTCAAAGCTCTCTTTATTCCATCCACATTAAGCTGAAGTAAGTGGCCTGTCCACCTAATTTCTGCATCTGAACCTATTTCCACACCTTCTTGACCATGCTTCAATTGCTTTCTATGGAAATATACATTTCCCAGGTGCAATACTGAAATGACACGTAATCAAAGTAAGTAAAAATAAACTAAAATTTAACCGATGTATCGATAAAATATCACTCAATTGTTACAAGAAAAATAACCTGTTTCAATTTTATTTCCATAGGCACTCTCTTACCAAAGAAATCCAATGATGCATGAAATGAAAATGAAAAGACTTTTTAATGAAATATCGTTTAAATTTTACGGGTTGAACTAGCATCTATGCTTCCATTATATTCGCTTAGATAACATAATATTGAAATTTATAACTGGTGATATTTAAATCACTACGCACCAAAACACTTTGGGTCAGCCAGTGGCACGGCAGGTTGGGGGTTAAAACAGAGAAATTTTTAAGTTTAATCCATTTTACTTAATAGGATTGATATTACTAATAGAATAGTGTAAGGATAAATAAAATATCACTCATAAAGCCGTAAAACTCACCATTTTGAACCGTTTATCTTAAAATTCCGCAATTTATTAATCTCGCACCTACCGTTTATCCTGGTGGGTATTCCATACCTCCACACACACCGGTATTAGTTGCACCTAAACCCCCCCCCGCCCCCCACCCCCAGCCTTAATTCCTAGCTGCGCCCCTGAGGTTAGCAGCGTTACTTGACAATCAAACAAGGGCCACTGACAAACAATGAGCTGTCGAGTTACAATTAAGGCCGGATTGATCGATTCACTTCCGAATTAAAATTGATATAAAATGCAGAAAGAAGATACGTATGATATTAAAGTGTGTTCTACCCCATCACTACTGCATGATAACATCGTAAAACTCGTTCAACCGTTTGTTTGACGTCCTCACTGTTTCGCGAGAACTTCATTCAAAGAGTGCGCGAAAAAAATGAGCAGCGAATACGACCGCGGCGCATGTCTTATGAGTATTAGCCCGCGCTGATGAATAGGTTATAACTCAATCTAAGGTTTAAAATAAATTTTTAAATTGCAATTTTCATCCACTTATGCCTCCATATTTAAAATTTTACGTTGAGTAGGATTCGTTAATCCCGCAATACACGACCATATTTGGGTAGAAGGATGATTGAAGACAGAGCTTTTAGGGGCCTCGAAAATGACTCCCTAAGATATTATTTCGCCACTAATAGGGTCAAATTACTTTCTCGGTAATATTATCGTATCATCGCCCGTTTCTCAAGTCAACTTGGTTGTAGTTAAGTGCGATGATTACCTAATTCCTATCAGCGACGCGAAGATGGTCGTACTAATACGACGGAAAAAGAAATGGGCATACACATCACCAAATATGAGGGTAGAGGGCCTTTTTAAAGCAATAATTTCAGCCTTTTGAAGATAACATTATTTTGTTTATTTTATTTGTATTAGCTTGTTTACAAGGGAAATTTTGGAGCTGAAAATTATTTTCCCCATTGCTTCCCATGAGATTAAATGCTTCGTTTATTTCGTTCCGCTTTACTTTTATTTCTAAACTTATGCCGTTACGCTAAATATTGAAGGAATATCACGAGGATTCGCAGTTCTTCAAGATGCATTTAAAATAGTCCTTTGAATTTGATGGTTGTAGCGAAAAAACAATGAAAATATGTTATAACGCGTAATACAACTAGGAAGTATTGAGAAACTAACCTGAAGCAAGTATCCTAAAAATGGTGTCTTGCTCTTCAGACGTAAATCCCAGTACTTGCATTGCTGATAATAAAGCCTGGAAATCTTCATTGTCGTATTTTCCATCAATTTCACAATTTCCACCCTAAAAATGGACAATTATTTTGAAAACATGCACAACAAAAAATATGTGATGCATTGAGCAGGAAACCAAATTAATAAGTAAATTACCTGGTTGAGGTAAAAGTATTTTTCTGCCGTTAACAGACCATATTTTTCCCTTTGTTCAGTCGATAACCCTTTCAGCATCTCATAAAATACATGGTAATTCCTCTCATCAGGTGCTTGTGTTACTATACGAGATTTTTCAAGCAGGTACTCTGTTATCTTAGCACCAATAATAACCCCACTGAAAGAGACAAATCATGGAATCATAATTTCAGAGCTGATTAAAGATATTTACTAAGAGACTTCTACAAAAGCAAAGAGTACTCATATCCTTGTATTTTTATCCAAATTTCTGCATCATAAAAGATAAAAAATATTAGAAGTCCTGGCATTCATCAGTCTTTCACTTCCTCTCCCACAGAAGCATAGGCCATTTTGAACAAAATCACTTGCAATCTTAAATGGGCAATTGCTAACGATAAGTGAAGAAATATTATGATGAATATATTTAAATAACTTAGAATCACCGCTTAACATAGTTTATGACATTTAGGGGTTAGATGGAAGATGGGACTTTCTAGTCCCAATCTCGCCCAATAAAGACGTATTATTATTATTATTATTATTATTATGACTGATGAAAAGCCATAAACTCCTTCAAAATGCTATTCATATTAAATATAATCTCCTTCAAAATATTATTCACTGGTTTATAACAAAGGACCATCAGAGTGAAAGAAGGGGATTGAGACGGGAATTAAAGTATTAGAAAAACCTCCGATTGTTTTCAAACGTTTTGTTGTAATTCTTCATGTAAAAAAAAAACTTTTTTATTCTAGAGAGAAAAATTAGATCAAATATGAATGAATCTGTCAACTGAATACTTTTTAGGAAACAGTAGCGAATACAAAAGGAACTTACTCTCTGAAGTGAATTTCCAAGTATTTCCCAAACCTCGACGAATTATCATTCCGCACGGTCTTAGCATTTCCAAAGCTTTCCAACAACGGCGATGCTTCCAAGATTTGTTCCGTGATGAGGTTAGACGGTGAGCGGTTGACAGCTGCTAGGTACTGGGTCACCAATTTCGTGCTCTCAGTTTTTCCAGCACCACTTTCCCCCGATATGATCACCACTTGATCTTCTCCAGTCCTGGACAGTGTAGACACGTCTCCAGGTGGTGCAAGGGGACTTTTACTCATTCGTGCGTAAGCACCGGAACCAATCGCGAACAAATGACTGAAAATAATCGAATGAGCCCATTAAGAAATACTCCAGCGTACGAGACCCCAAATATAAATAGAGAGCAAAGTAAACAGTTACGTTAACCCTTATATATTACGTCAAATGCGATGGTTAGACGAAAAATAATAACAGATTTTGGTAAAGAGTGATTTTATATTAATTTAAATAAAACATCGATAATAATTAAACGATTAAAGTCAGAAAATATCTTTGAACAAATATATTTTTAATTCGTAATTAGATTTTTTACTGGCACTGAGAAGTGAGTTGGTAATGTAAGACATTAGTACAGAAAAGGAAAATTCAAGAGCTCATTTTGAGACAGAAATTGTGTTTACAATTGACACTGATGTGGAGTTACAACAAAATATTTAAAGCTGGATAGTAAGAGTATTTATAGTTAGGAATAACTTACGGAGGAAGTGTTCCAAGGATTTGTCCTTCATATTTCTTAACCATATCCAATCCATAGATATCAAACATCTTGTAAGGATTGACAGACACCAGGATGCTCCCAGTATAGGTCTGAAAATAAAATATCCAAAAATAAATAAAATTATACTTTACAATATTTGAATTAAAGGTTTTTTTTGAAGCAGCAGATATATAATTGTCTCAAAGTACGGTTCCATTCTTAAAAATAAATCAATACCTCCCGATTATAGGTTTAAAAATAGTACAACTTAAGATTCCGTTTGTAGTTATATTGGCAATTAGCTAGATTAGATTACGGCAAGCGGTACCATTTATGAGTAATTTCATACATTTCTCCGCTATTTTAATTGTCCAGGCGTTCATCCCAAACATAATAGGCATATGAACACCATAACGGGAGTTAATTTTTCTCAGAATACAATTTTCGAGGATGACACGATTCTGATTGAAACGGGAGTACCGACATTATCATGCCATCAGTTACGAGGACATAGGGATTCCAGCACGTAACACAGGTCCTTATGCGTAGGGTCAACGGTCTGTGCGGTGTGATATCGATCGTGGGCGATGCACAAGAATGCCGACAATGCAGCCGTGATGCTCACGTCGTGGGTAAACAGGCCACACCTCCACTAAATGCGCGATGATAAAGTAACAGACGTTGAGCGTTACCTAAGATTTTCCGTCGGTAAAACCGTCAGATAAACATCGATAGGATACAGAAAATTGAAAGCCACGGCGTATAGGAGAAAATATAAAAATCAAATCCCTAGAAACGGAAACTGAGATGGGGCAAGCATTCCAAGATTCGGAGAACAGTAGCAAAATAATAATCAGAACAGGTAGCAAACTCCAACAAGCGGTGGAGAACTTACAATAAAAGGTTCAGTAATTAGATAAAAAATTCATTATTTAAAAAACGCTGTTAAAATAAGAAAAGATTTACATTTTATTAAAATGAATATGAATAGGATTTGGTTCTGGACTGGATGATAATAGCATTCGGGTTTGGGATTCGGGTTCATGAAAAAAAGATTCGACATATTTTAAACTCCTCTTTGACTTTAGTTACATGTATGCCCTGGTCTTGCAATCATCAAACGTCAACCACTAATCCGATAGTGTTCCGAGAACTAACAATCAAGCTAAGACAAATAATTGAAGTGTTGACGTGGTAAATGTTGTTAGCCACTAAATGTGAATTTTACAGGAGACGAAAGAAAGAGGTTTGCCAGCCTTGTGAAGCTTATATTAGTGTAGAAACTTCGTCAATCGTAGCAGCTGATATATTGTACCAAATGAGTTTCCACCTTATCCATACCAATGGCATGTGTATGTACTACCTTCTCCATGAATAATCCAAATTTAGATTTTTTTCCGACTTACTACCTATCCCATGTCAACGTTTCGATGTCAACACAGCCATGTCAACGCTTCCCATATCAACACAACCCTAGGACGCACCAGAAGAGCTAGTATCTAGAAATGCAAGGATATTGTCACCGAAGACAATGGCAATCTAGGAAAATGAAATGACGAACGGGGAAGAGCAAATAGTGAACATAATGAGTATTTAATGTGGTGATTTCAACGACTGAATATCAACTGAACTCAATTGTGAAGTACGCCACCGTTAAATTTCAAGTTTACAAGCCCACAAAAACAGAATCTCGCATTTTAATTGGTGTGCATGAGGAAACTGCAAGTATAAGCGAAAAAGGAAGCGAATGACTGTAGTTGAGAGAGATAACCTTACTCCATCAGAAAGCAATCACGATTTCATACCACTGGTGCTCGTTAAAATAAAACTTGACATTGATATCCTAGCATTTTATTCAGGGACATATATTAAAGGAATGTGGGCAAAGATTAAAGATTTGGTAATTTCCCAAAATGGGAATAGGCTAACTTAGTTTATAGTTAGGCTCAAAAAGTCCCAAAATTGGGAAGATCATTTCTCAAAATTAAATTATCGATTCCCTACACTGGATAACTTCATTATGTTTCAGGATTCGATGTCAGTAATTTAGAAAGGAACAGTAGACGATGTGTCACCAAAAAGTAAAACATTATACATTAGGAGAGACATTCTTAAGTAGACCTTGCGTTAGGACACACGCTCTTGAGATGAAGATAAGAAGAATATTAAAGATTGGAAGATATCTCACTGGTAGGACTTGTAGATTAAAGATATTATAGGTGTTTCAACAACCATTTGATCCAATTTCGGTCACTATGATGCCTAAAATGTTAACTACAAATCCAATACATTATATATAAAGCAGTGTGTGGAACTCAGCATGTTCTCGACCACGCCACAAATTTCACGACCATTAGTCCGCAGTTCGTAAACTTTAGTACACGTGTTTCGGAACCTTTCAATAAACTTCCTCAACCCTTTTAACTCCAGCGTCTTAATGATCAACGCCGTGCTGCTTTCCCCGAACTACCAGCGTCCTTTTAAACTCATGAACCTGAAAATGTGAGTACAAAAGTACTGTTTGCTCTTGTGCAAGATTCCAAGTAATCATCGGTTAGTGCACATTCCGAAGCTACGGCGGAATAATTCCGTCAGCCTCAATTTTACGAATGAATGAATGAACGGTGGAGGCACGCGATGGCGGGCCGGCTCGGAGATTATACGACGCGAATCAATTCTCTCGGAGCGCCGACACACTTTCCCACACACATTCGAGACCGCCGGACGACGACCCCATTCTCCTGCTCAAAAACCCCTTGCTTTCTGCTCGCCACGAGAGATGGCGACGCAGGCCATCACATCAAAACTGCGCTTATAATGATTACCATTGGAGGGGGTTGAGAATAGATCCATTAATCCGTACGCGCCAGCAACGCACATTTTTTCATGATTAGAGGATGGTTATTCCGAGCAGGTATGTGGGGTCAGGACATATTTTTTTCCGACTAGGCGCCTCGAGATATACTGTACGTCCAATTCCCACCCTTCCAGTACACGTCAACAACAGCGGCTACAGCAGAATACATGGAGGGATCAGGTTGGTATGGTGGCTTCCCACCCAGATGGTCGGGGTTCAAATCTCAGCGATGGTAGAGATTTTTTCGAGGCAGTCCGATCCCTGCTTGAGTACTTGGAGCGCTCTTCAAGTGCAGCACTCCGTCCGTCGGAAGGGACGTTAAGCCGAGGTCCCCTTGGCGCCTTTCGTTAAGAGCAGGCCAATGCCAACGCCAGGTTTCTCTCCACCCTTCTCTTCCGACGCATGCCTTGAGTTTTCGGTAGCCTCCTTCACATACCAAGAATATACGGCCACCTTCTAACCGTCCGAGGAAACTGGCAGCCAATCAGGAGACGCTTCGAGAGCAAACGCTCTTTCCGCGGTAAATGTATATAAACCCGATGTACCGGTTGGATAATGTGTTTGGATTCTGCATTTTACTCGAGATGTCTTTTATTTTTCTCCCCCATATAAGTTTATTAAACTACCGAAAGTCTATTTCTCTAATAGGCCCTCATTCCATACATACATACGCGCTGCATCCACATCCTCCTCTTCATATTCTTTGCCATCAAATTCGTCCCCTCACCCACAAGTTTGATCTGAATCCTGATCTAACCAGGTATTTTTCTCAGCGGCGTTTTCGCACAGAATCATTGCAATTCGGACGCTGCCCGCCCCACCCCCCCTGAGACGCAGCTCTTTCCCGCCTCGCCGCATTGGCGGTGGTGGAGACAGTGAGAGACAGCGAGTATCCAAGCAGTGAGGGAAGGAGGGAGGAGAAGGAGGGTGGGATGATGCGGACGGAGGAGACTAATTAATTGAGAGGGAGGAGAAACAAGGAAGGCGTGCGCCTGGCGACTTCCGGTCTGACGCGATGAGGGTGAGTGTTCTCCGGATGTCACCGCCCGCCGAGGAGGAGGAAGAGGTATATCCTCCCTCCTCCTCTTATTCGACCTCGATAACTTCAGATGAAGCACTCATCATCAGTTTATTCCTTATCTTTCCTGCACGAAGCTAAGCGTAAGATACGTTTGGAGATGATATTATTACAATTAAATAAAGACAAGTAGGCCATTGACCTGGTGGTTAAGTAAACATACGATTAAAATAAGTAAAATCATTATAACACCCCTTGAAACCTACTTCTTTAAACGATTTTTAAAATACAAGACTTTTTCGGGAAGAGTTTAAATATTTTTGCAGGTAGGCCGTTCCAGTCCCGTACGGTCCAGTTAAAAAAGAACTGCTTTACATTTGCTCTTTGTGATCGGCACTTTATCTTGAACTGGTGATCATTTTTCCCAAAAATTTTGGTTTTATAACGTTCTTCACAAATTCATCCCATGCTATTTCCTCGAAAGGCACCAATGAACCAGAATTTCGAATAGCTGTTTTCGTTGAAATTCACGGTACGAGTTGTCACTCCGTGACACCGTTGTTTATGATTGTGTTTTTATGCATGTACCTTGTAATGAAAATACCAGATAAAATAAAATCTGATTTTGGAGCCACTTCTTTATCTGTACCAAGGTAAACGTAATTCTTCATGCAAAGTAGCAAAATTGTATTGCAAAATGTAATTATGAAATAAAACTTTGGGAAGTGTTTTCGCATAGAACTAACAGAAATGGCTCTATTGAAGGCCTATCCATAGGGACTGCCTAAAAATTTGTTCCAGATACTGTAAGCTCCATAAAAAATTAAATTATTAATATTTCCAATTACGAGAATTTCAATTTATAAATTTTCCAGGTTTTCAGGTCCAAATAAATTTTTATTGGTTTCCTCCAACTCTTTCCAAGGAATTTTTACATGAAAAGTTTTAATAATTGCATCGTCTAATACAATGAACATTTATCTTACTCTATCCATTCCTCTAAACTCCTATCCATGTCGGCTTTTAATCACTCCCTCTCTCGTCATTCTCTCCTTACCACTACCAAGACCCAATAAAAAAATCAAAGTTTTCATAAAATTGCTGTTTTTGCTCTTTCACTAGTACTTGCTTTTCTGTTCAGAGTTCACTGCGAGAAAAGCTACGATGAGCACGGATAGATTCCATGTCTCGGTTAGCGGAAGCGATAAGATGCCTTAAAGTTCCAAGATCACACCTCTGGATTCACACGTGCGGATTAAATTCTCGACCATGATCACACTTTGGGTTAAATTTCTATTCCAACCTGAGAACTGAAACTGTGGGAACTCAATCAAGTACGTGAAACATTAAAAAAAACGCCAATCCCTCAAAAATTTGCCGAGAGGGGACTATCTGGACATCAAATTTCTCTAAACGTTTCTTTTACCCACATAAAAACATCTATTTTCTATTAAATCGACCACTAAACGGTAATCTTACAGTCGGATGTCGGACGTCTCCGTAATTGGTCTTCAGATGTGAGAAAACTAGGTTGATGGGTGTGGGGCAGGCCACAGTCAGGAATGAATACATCTCCGACAATCGTCTGGGAATCAGCAGTGAATTTCCGGGCCAGAAAAGAGAAAATTCTTAAAAAGAAAAAAACACCCAGCATTACCACTTTCATTCAAGCGGTGCCCAACTGATTGCTGGCAATTTTTCTAACAGTCGCAGTCAAATCTATCTCATCTTACGAACATCATTACTGCAATTCAATATATCTAATTTTCACACGGTATTTCCTCCACTTTCGGAAACAAAATAATACGGAAAATATTGATTCATACTCAGAATAATTCTCGCTGTTTAACTCACAGCAGGCAGACTGGGTTTACGTGGAATTCTGCCATTCAGAGGACTCAAGTTGAATCTTGAGAGTAAAGAAGGATCCACGGCCCGCCATAGTCAATCTAACGAGCATCTGTGGCTTGGGTGGTTCATCAACACGAAAGCAACATCTGGACACCAACATATTTGGCTTACTGCTGAAACTAAGATCCTCTCTACCTTTCATCAATTAGCAAAATGATCATCAAACAACCGACCCACCAATTATTTTTTGCGCAGCAAATAAATACAAGTACACCACTTAAGCGAAGCCAAACAAACGCCCCTTCATTTTGATGGAATATTTCTGGCTTTCTTGGGGGGTAGCTTAAGAAAATATCTCTCAGGTTTTACATCAGGTCAGCAAAAAACTGTTCGAGTCAGAAAGATCTCTAGCGTTCCCCATTGGGTGGTAATTCCTTCGCATAACCACGATTCGAGGGCTAAGTTCCACATAATTTTGAGTTAGCAGGAGCTATTTCTACCCTGAAGACGATGGAAAACTTAACCCTAGAAAAGTCGGTATTTAACGAAAATATAACCCGGTGGGAAACTCGAGAAATCTTCCACATTGCAGGACATGCTGAAATTCTTCAAATGCATAAAGCCTCACAGTGATCTGACGTAAAACCCGGGATGAATTCAAAGGCCTTCTCTTTTCGAGTGACTAAGGGGCGGGAATGCAAAATACTCTACGCAATGCTGAAATATCACTTTCTGATTAAAATCTCAACTCCCCAGCCAAATTGGCAGTCTAATAAGTAAACACAAATAATTAGTAGCTGATTAGTAAAAATTGAGGTAAAGTCATAGTAGAGATTCACTGAAGTAGGAGTGGGGATGTGGGAGGGTTTAAGGGCGGTTTTGGGGGCTGCAAAATACCCAATGATGATGAATACGCGACGAAGATCCGCAGTTGGCATCTCGAGTCATTACCATTTTTTTTTAACTAAGACTCCATTCGCAAGTACACACACTTTCGGCTGGTTCCTTGACCGTCGGGGGGAGGTCGACTGGCTCGTGTACGCGTAGCGGAAGACAACGGTTCTCGCAGCCGCGGGTGAAGATAGTTGCTTCGGGTGTGTCCTTGAACCTTCTCCGCTGTCTTGGGTGCGCGGGGAGGGCGATATCACGAGGAGGAGGAGGAGGTAGCCACGCCAACCAACCCACTCTCCCAACCCGGAGGCGGCGAAAGTACCCGTGCGCGCCTCCCTCCCTCGAAGTTAGCGGAGAGTAGTCGCGGGCTGGGAGGTGCAGAGAGGTTGAGGGAACTCTCGCATGCCTTTGGGTGAAGGGAAGAGATTCCTAGCATTCGAACGCTGATGTTGCGCCAAGGACGGCGCGCAAAACACGGGAAAGTTACCGGTTTCGTTTTTGTTCCATCTGGGTCCCGCCACATCCAACGCACGAGGGTGATCGACACCGGGGTCGTACTCACGCTTTTTTTTAATATACAAATATTTATTCCTCCACACACATGGTCATACAGGTAATTATTTCCATTCCGTAAAGTATGGTAGCCTAATAGGCAATAAGACTGTTATTATGCTAACTTCAAAATTGAGGGGGAGCACAAGTATTTTTTTTCTTCTAAACAGAGATATATTCAGAAAATGATAGAATGCATATAAAAAAAACCTGGTGGCCAAGGGACAGGAGCAAGTCTCTCTTCTGTGCTGACATTTATTTAGTGGACTATCAAATGCACTACTGAATATCTAGTGGATTAAAATTAAAAAGAAGAACTTTGTGCTTTCACATTAATATTTATTCACACATTTACGACAATGTTTTCAACGTCAGTAATGTTGAAACCATGGTTGTAAATGTGTGAATAAATATTAATGTCAAAGCACAAAGTTCTTCTTTTTAATTTTAATAATGAATCGCTTTCACCAAGTTACGCCTTTAACAATCAATTTTATTTAGTAGATCTCTTTCATTTTCTTTACCGAATTTCTGTACCTAACTCTCTTTAGAAAAGAATATAACTTGTACCCCTTGGTTTCTATACCCCTCAATTATTAAATGCGGAAATGAAAAATAACATAGAATAAAAATTACTAATTACCAAAAGAAAAACATTGAATGGAATTTTGAGCCTAAAAATAAATTGAAAACTGTAGGGACTGCAAAATGAATTATAACATATTTTCGCGGCACAGGAGAAAAATTTCGGTAAGTATGACGCCCTAAGACGCAGGGGCACAGCTAGGAATTGAGGCTGGGGATGTTTAGGTGCAACTAATACCGTGGTGTGTGGGGGTATGGAATACCCACCAGGATAAGCGGTAGGTGCGAGATTAATAAATTTCGGATTTTTAAGATAAACGGTTCAAAATGGTTAGTTTTACGGCTTTCTGAGGGATATTTTATTAATCCTTACACTATTCTATTTGTAATATCAATCCAATCAAGTAAAATGGATAAAAACTTAAAAATTTCTCTGCGTTCTGGGGGGGTTTTATCTCCCAAAAACCCCCCTCGCTGCGCCACTGTTAATACGACGCATACCTGTCGCTAGATAAGCCTAACATTGAATCTTCCACACATACCCTGATAATTTCAACATGATAGTATAAGTTTTATGCGAGTAATCTGCCACCCAAATCGACCGGTCGAGAGGGAGGAAGAGGTCGCATCTACCCTGTGGACGGCCGTATTTGGTCTTTCTTTTAGCGACAGATTTATCCTGTAAAACGCACATCATCATCTCGAATAAATGGCTCATAAAGAGAACTTCGTCATTTGCCTAAGTTAGCAATTTAAAAACTTTGCATCTCAGAAAAGACTGAGGTGAAAGTTGTTGTAAAACAAATTTGGTATGAAAACAAATTTTGACAAAGGTACCCCGAAAATTTGAAGTTGATAATGTAAGTTTTCATTGAGCAATTCGGCGCGAACGGGAGTTATTCGCCCCCTTAAATTCGACAAATGCCTACCATTCTGCCTTGCAATTTTCGCCTCTCTCAAAGGAAAACTAACGCAATATTCGTGGCTCGTGTCATTTTGACAAGAAAAATTGCGATATCATGTTATTTTGCAGTCTTACGCACTTGAAATAAATTGAGAAAAAACAGAAAAGGAGCGAGGGAATACGAGACCACAATGCCCGAGAAGACATGCGAGCTTTCTCTCATTGAATTTCAATTTTATTGAGACAGGATTGCTTCCTATAGTGAAATACATTGATTCCAATCACTAGCTTATATTTAAAAGGCTCACTTTTGCACTCCCAATTAATCCTTAAATGGGATATAAAATTGGCCTTCGATCGAATCATATGTCAGCGAGCAGATGAAAAACTTCATTTTAGATACTATAGTATATAGTTTACACATCCTTCTAAACAAACATTGGTCTTCATCATGAGTCATTTTACAGCAACAGTAATAGCTGATGTGTTATGTGAATGTTGCTGTGGTTAAGTGAATATTTTGTGAGAGGAAAAGGTACTCAAGGATGTTTAAACGCACTTTAAGACAAAGAGCAAACAACATTCTGACAACATCTAAATTTAAAGAAACACTTCAATCATTTAGAAGACAGGTTAGACAACGAGAGAAGAAATTTCATGGGGAAACGGAAGAGGAATATGCAACAACTATAGTCGTTTCTACATCAACATGCGATGAACACGCACATGTGTGAACTACGTTGGAACACGACATTTATTTGCAAGGAAACGACATGCGAGAAAAGTAAATGAGAAAAAAGACGGAGAATTCGTGTCAGATTATGGAAAAGAAAGGGAAATATTAAGGCGTACGAAGAGGAGGATCAGCAAAGTGGGGGGGGGGATGCTAGAGAAACCGTTTGGAGGTAGGAGAGGGGCAAATTTTAATTACGACGTGAATTGGAAAAATGCTAAAACTAGTTCTATTCTTAAGAATTTTATCATGAAATACATTAGCTACTTGTAATGGATGACTAATATAAAATAGATTCCAAAGGTATAAAGAGGATTTAAGCTCTAGAAAAATTATAATGTATGAATTACTTTAAGAAGGTTCTCACACTTAATTGTCTCTATTAAAGTAGCAACTAAATATCCATAGGCATATGAAATGTTTCAGAGAAGATAATGTGTCTTGTTATATAAAATCCTGGATAGAATGGAAAAATTAGATCATACACCACGACAGAACATAAAACCTTTAATTAATACAGCTATTTGATCGCCATATTCTTAAGCATGCGCAGTTTTAAAACATTATGCTTCACCAGAGAAGCTGCGGTCATTGATCGACCACATGGAAGTCATTACGAATCTCACCGATTTCTCGAGAACTTGCGTGATTTAGATCATTATAGATAAGAGCGGTAACAACCACTACGCTCTTCGTGACTGCGGAAGCTAAGGGATGGAGATAAGTTTAATGATACAATCGTTTCGACCATAATCATTACTTACAAAGGAAATCAAAGTTACACAAGGGAGTAAGGTGCTTCGAAATTTCACAACCGTCTACGCAAAATCCTTACATTAAAAAAATCATTAAAAAGTAAATAAAAAAATTCCAAAGCTAGTTTGAATTAAGTGAAATAGTTTCCATTGATACAAATAAAATTCACCTGCATCCACCTGTCAATGAAACTCTTCATGAAATTCCCCGCAACACGATGAAAATCATCCACAATAAATTCAAGATAGAGTAAATTATTTAACGCCCAAGGGATTCTAAAGACCGTTATCCCTCTTTCAACCGAGACACATTAATTTCCTACTTTTACGAGGTATCTACGATTATTACGGAAGCACGTTGACAAGTATTGAATACCATTAGATAATAGGGCATTAAAGGCTTTAGAATCTTTATGAGAGAGACCATACTAGTTATGAGACCCGGATAACCAAGAATAAATTTAAAGATACACTCGTAACTCTGCAACGGCTTCGGTGTTTCTGCTCTATGTTGGCCAACACATTCTATTTTTCTCACAATTCAAAATTGATTCTGAAAGCTTAACTTGGCGCAGTTTCAAACTTCATAGTACCATTCATTTCGGTATTTTATAAATTTACTTACACATTGAACCATTATTATATCACTTTATTTCCGATAAATTCCAAATAATCAGAGCCCTTCTTATCTTCACTGACTTCTGATCCTTTCTGGCTCGCCCATTACCTCCAGCATTGGATATTGACTTGCTTTCAGCAGTATTTCTTTGCTACACAGAACTAAACCTTACGCATTAAGTTTTAAAATTTCCCATACAAAAATGGCAACCTGTTTATATTCCCTCCAGACCAATTTCAAAGAAAGGAATCACTATAATTGGTTTTAGCACACATTTACAAAACCACGAAGGCTAGTTCAAACTCCAAAGATATAATTCCAGTAAAGAGAAAAATTCTGTCGATCTAAGTTCAAATGCATCTCTGTTGCCAGCATTATCTACCATAATTTTGAAAAATATAATTAGTATTCATCCATAAGCTGTCAAAAAATAGGGAATTCTTCATCAGATAATCTGGTAGAAAGTCATTTGACCAAATGCTTCACGCATTTCGAAATAACCCACAAGTTCTTCGGAAATACAAAATTACGAGGAGAAACCAGAAATTTAGAAGATGCCAGCCCATTAAACACCAAAAGCTGATACGATTTTTGGTTGTAGTTTTCACTTCGTTAATACAATCCACACTCGAACAGGCTCGAGGAGAAAGCAGATATATCACGGAAAAAATGAAACACAGCAAGCATTTTCGGATATTTGGGTGGGAAATAATTTTAAAGTGAAAGCGCAGATGTTGTCGAGAAGATAAAAAACTAAATATGTTAGCTTGATCGAGCACTCGTGATCACAGGTGGGCGGAACAAAGTCGTCAATTAAAGCGTGCACACAAGGCCCCGGAGAAAGAGAAGTCCAAAATTATATACTTACAACAAACGTGTTTGCGAAAGTATAGAGAAATCACTCATCAGGAAGTCAATATTAGTTGCTCATTGTGACTCCTTGAATCGGCAGATCCTAATTTGATCTATCGTAGACCTACACCTAAGCTTTGAAGATAAGATAATAATATAAGGTCTATGTTTACCCCTTTATATCTCCTCCTACAAGTACTGTCATCCTTAATAGCTATTTTTTTTAAATCCTCCCCTTACGTTCCTAATATTCTACCCATTACCACTCTTACAGATATCAATTTCCAAACAATAAGTTCAATACCAAATCATTTGTCTCATTATACTGCCAAAAATAAAACTACAAAAATATTAAACCAAATTTTTTCGACAACTTGTTCCGTAGCCTCGGCTACCGCATTACTTATCATCATAGGTCTTAAATGCAAAAAAAATCTTGATAATTCCAAGACTTTGCAGTTACAATTGAAGCTCCAGATTTCTAGGCCCTGAGTTCAGGCCCCGCCTCATACGGAGGCCTATCGGAAAATTCAGATCCCTTATTTGATGACGTGAGGGACACAAAAATACTCTAAAAAACAGGGACACAATGTTGTGGTCAGGTGCCCAAGACGCATAGGACTGAGAGAAGAACTAATTGTAAGTGCGAAGTTATTGTCCTTCCCTCACCCTCTATGGAGAACATTTCTTCAGAATGGTTCGCCACCTCAGAATTACTGTTAAAACTTATCTCATGACAGTGAGGATATGGGATCTTCAACAATATTTTACAAATGTATTACTGGATGGTTCGAGAAAAAATGTCAACTCAGACATAAAATACGGATACTTACGTATATGAGCTCCTTGTCGTAACGGATCTTGAGGTTCCATAGCAATGAGGCTTCGTTCAGCTCCCTAAAAAATGGAAAAATAGAATTGGAATCAAAACATCAACCAGAAATTAAAAGGGAAGCTATTTTGAAAAATTGGCGCTCCAAAATAATTCTAAGATTATTCGAAGGAAACATCGATTCATGAAACAGTATAGAGTTCTGAATTCTTCAAGAAGCTGTTTGTTTATAAGGGAAAATAAAATGCAAATAAGAATGAAATAACTATATCAACATATGATCTAAATTTCTGCTCGAGGACTAGGGGTTATTATAAAAGGTTGGGATAAAACTAAAACTAAATGTAAATTAGGACCTTATTGAGTATAAAGGTACAAAAATAATGCCCACCACTGCTAAAATTTCCAAATTAAACAATTAGCAGGAAGATATATATTTTAGGCAATTAAATAACAAAAATCATATCGATAAAACCAAGGGTTATGAACTGAGTAGAATAACTTGACTTGAGCAATTAATCCTCGACAATAATTATTAAAATAGGATTGGAAAAGGAACATACAATGTTAAGTCTCATGTTTGTGCAAAAATTATTTTTGAAAAGCGTTCTACTTGTTATGTCAGGGAAATAGTATTAAATATAAAGGAGAGACTCAACACAATACAAGGAAATGAACTTTACAATCAGAAATGTCCAATTTATTTAAAGAAAACATGGGTCAAATTGAAAATATATAGATACATGATGCTGTCTTTCTATTCAATTACTTAAAAAATTTCTGCTCCATTATAGGAAGGCAGATGAAAAAATGAAGGCGTATGGGACTAACTCCGATTAAAGGAATTCATGTATAAATAACGCATTCATCGTAAGTAGGATAAACTCACATCATAATTGTTAACCTACAAGTTTAAGATTACAGAAATCGATTAAATAGAAAATAAAATAGGTTTATAAAAAATTGGAAGAAAACAAAACTTTTTAAATTAATCCATGGGAATGTGTCAACATGGAATATACACAAAAATTGATATGAAGCCGTATTTTTACATTAAAATCCACCCTGAAAGTTTAAGAATGGACGACATTATTCCTTCATCTTCAAGAGAATGCGTGTTGTATGCGTAAACTTATTGTTTAACGAACAAGGCCACGATAATTTCAAAATAAGTCTGAGATTATTCGAAGGAAATTGCGATGCTAAACAGTATTGTTCACAGTAAACCACATTGTCGTAAACAGAATGCTCGCAGATCTCAGCATATAAAGCTCGACCAGTTTCGAATGTTTCCTAGTTAAGAAAATGGAAATATTATGCGAGAAATGCAAATGATACCAGATGACCATCCGTCATCCCGGAATCACCTTCGTTCAAGGAAATGAGGTACAGAGGAAATTATACGAGATATTAAAAAGCGTAACGAGGTTATTCAATATCACTGCACGACGGCGCTATGAAAATGTCATGAGAGATAGATAAATGACAATTTATTCATAATTCAATCTATAAATAATCATTAGAGCCCCTATACCGATTAAGATAATTTCACATATTACATAATTTAATTTTATAATAATTTTCTGGCCTTGGTGTCGTCGAGGGTAAGACTTAGCCTGCTAAACCGAAGGTCGCTTGTTCAAGTACCACCCAGGTATGGGTGGTTTCAAATGCATCGTAATTAAAAATGTAGTAATTTGGAAAACCTGTTAGCATTAGCGGCATTATAATTACAATAATCATTACAATAAATTAAACAAAATTTAAACGCAATGCTGCGAGAAAAATAAATTCCAGACAAAATACAGAAAAAAACGCCATCTACCCACTGGAGGCCCTAATAATATTGAAAGTAAACATTAGCATTGGAATGAGAAAAAAAATGACGGAAGTTTTCCTGAGGGCAATACTTATTACAGATGTGGAATCAGGACCATAACAAAGGAACCGAGGAGGAGATTCAATACAAAAGAAGAGCTTATGAAGAGTACTCAGGTTAGTTATTATAAACCATGGAATGGATTAGAGAAGACAGTTAAAATAAAGATGTATGCTAGGGATATTGAAGGAAGGATGAGGAACTTAAAAGAAGGAGGAGAGAGTAATGTGAAGAGAAGATCAGATTATTTGTTGGTGGGAAATATAATGAGACACCATAGTCAAGAATGCGTATGCCGAAGGGAAAAGTGAATGGGACACGACAGAGAGAGGTAGAGAACATTATAATAAGATGATGGGACAACATTTTGAGCAGAAATGAGAGGAAAATCACAGCAAAAAGATTAAAGAAGGAATGTACTTAAACCAACCTAAATATTTACGGCTGATAGAGGAAGTAAACGAAGAGTCACCTCAGCAGAACACCAACGTTACTAACCAATAATTATTTTACGCAAGAACAAAACAGTACAATGTACTCTCCTTTCAAGTCGAATAGGTGGTAACATTTTTACAAAAGTCTTACACTTAAAAGTTATTATGAAAATATGAATAGGTTCCTTATATAATACTTATTTCCTAATTAATTCCGTTGGAAAACGAAAGCTGATGAAAGACAAAGAACACTTACATTATAACAAAAAATTCATTGGTAAAATTTGATTGCAATTTATTTTATCTAAAAATAATTAAATCTAAAAAATTTACGCCTGCCTCGGTTTCCTTGAAGAAAATAAAAAAATCCACATTCTCAATGAAATATGAAAGATAATTTAATCACAGATTAAGCGATTACTCAACTTAATGTACTATTTTAAATTAATTGATTTGATAAGAAATAACGCTAGCTTTTGAGTACACGTACTAGTAGCGATCGCCAACACCAAAATTCAAATGGGTGTTGCGAACAAAACGAGACAACAAAAAATGTACAAACAATACGCACACACAGGTACAATTCAGTTTTTAAATCTCACACAAATCGAAATCATAATTAAATTGATCACTGGATTAATGTTAAGGTGTTTGGATACCAACTACGAGTCGGGTATTCAAGTGATAAGAGCTTGGGTAGGAAGAAATATGATATTTTCATGAGTTCAAAAATAATTTTTATAATTGAAAGTAAATGTTTTTGATAAAGAGGGCTAATGATAAACTTCAAGAGAACTTACTGGAGCTGAATCATATCCTCTATTCCATATTGTCCTAGGTCTTGACGCCTTCTCACTCCATTCAAGCTCGTCAAGGTAAACACTTGAGGCTGAAATAGAAAAGATACATCAATTTCAGTAACATCAACATCCAAATCACTACAGTTAAAACAAAATACTTACATATAACAAAAACAATCACATTAATAACTTTTAATTCTGGAATTTTAAAATAAAAGTAGGTGTTTTATACCACAAGATAGACAAGTACGATATATCCAAAAGATTAAAAAACTCGCTTTTTTTTAATCATTTTGCATACTGCATGTAAGATGATACGAGGAATAAATCAACTGTGAGAAAATGCATGAACACCACATGGCCACATTAGGTTTCATAAAAATATCTACAGAAAGGTAAACCCGAGGAAGAACTATTGCAAAAAATAACATTAAGGCTAAACATCACGGTTAAGATATTCATGGTGAATCCAGATCGATCAAAAATGCAAAAAATCCCACGGATTTAATATCAATAAGGAATCAAACATAAATAAAGGCATTGCAGTTTCCCGGAATAACATGAGAAATATTCTATGATGAAACCAATAATTCGACCAACTTAATTTCCATGCGAAATTTCCAGTAAGGTTATTGATGTCCAAAAGACTACGACAGAGAAAAACACTACTCAAGTATAGCATATCCAGACAGTATTAAATAAATAAATTCAACCCGTCAAGCAGCTCAGAAAGAAACACAAGTAAATTCAAGAAGTAATATATCCATGGATATATAGGAGATTAACGAGGGAAATAGTTTTCTAATCAATGTGAGCAGCGGTACGTCTTCGAGAGACTTTCATCGTCATCCAACGCACTGGAAGAGATAATAAACACAGGGTACTCAATCGCATTCCCACTCTACACGACGTTTCCAAAGGTTCCGATCCGTAAAATGAAGAAGAAAGGGCCGTCGACCAACTGACGCAACTCCCTTCCTCGATCCTTACATCTCGAAGACCACCCTCCGCTTCTGACCGTGGCAGATGGGATTGCGGAGGGTGAAAAAGAAACATAGGAGCCGCTAACCCGCGCCGTCGTGAAATGAAAAAGGAAGAGACGCACTGATTCTCGCTACCAATGACGCTGCAAGTAACGCCAGGGAACAAAACGATCTTTGGAGTCGAAGATGCCTCGGCATTAACTCCTGATTGTGCGGTTGCGGGCACGAGAGGGTGGGAATGACAGGGGGGTGGCCATTGGGAGGGAGAATACGGGCGAGGGCGGAGGAAGAGAAGGATAGGATGAGGTATAGGTGATGGGCCTGCGAAAGCGGCGGCGTTCAGCTGAGGCCGGAGGCATTCCTGACCCGCTCTAGCCGAAGCAAGGTCTTCCTAGACTAAAGGTGGTTGCTCTCACAATCGATTTTCTCGTGGCAGCCGCATGGTTTGAGATTTCGAGAAAGGCTTTTTACCCAAACCTAGAAGACTTAATACATTTTAGGAGAAAAGAAAATTCGTTAATTGAGGGGGTGAGAAGCCACGGGGTGCAATATTTTTTTCTTAATAGAGTTAAGTGCAGATATTTGATAAAACATACGAGTTAAACTAGAAGTGCATTTGATTTTTCACGTGATGTCGCCACAATACAGACTCATTCGGATCACTTGACAACCAAGTTTTTGTATGTTTCTTCTATTAATTTCTATACCTAACTCTGTTCTGAAAAAAATCACTGGTACCCCTTGGATTCTCACCCCCTCAATTAAAGTAATCGTATATTACACCAGGTAAACACTTGGTTTTATGAATGAGCTGGATATTCACTGCAATATTTACAATAGGTTAAATGAATTAGACGAAAAACAATACAACACCCCGTTCAGCAGTGCCTTTGGAGGTCACCACCCTGATTTCGAAATCGCTGCTTTTGTTCCTTGTTAGCGGTGGAGGGAATGGTAAGAGGGGAATAGGGCGATCGGAGTTGGCGGGTAGACGACGGCGAAGGATACGGGGGACTAGGGGATTTAGAGGTGGAGACCTACGATACCGACATATGAGAGAGTGAAGAGAGACAAGAGAGTGCGAATTGTGAGAAGGGTGAGGAGAACTAGGGGTTTAATTTGATTTCAGGTATTACACATGTTAATCTATATGTGCATATAAAAGAAGATTTCTGTTTGTCTGTCCGCAATGCGGTACCAAACAACTCCACGTATTGCAGCTAAAGTTAGTAAAGTTAGTACACAGGAGCATAGGTTAGTACATGCTTTCAAAGCCTTTAATCCTACTCTGGTAGGGTCCGACGCGTCCTTCATGTCGTTTTCTCATTACTGTTTGTTACGCCACGTCATACAACTTCTGCGGATGGACATCCTGCCGGGTAGGCACTCTTCTTGACACGCTCAAAGAGAAATAAAAAAATTCTGCTCCGCGACCATATATTCCAAGTTTCCCACTTCTCTGGGTACTATCCTTCCCCAGGCAACGCCGGGCGGTCTGCTAGTACCTAAGCTAATAATTCTTCCACGAGATAATAACTATGCCGAAATAAATTTCATTCACAGCATCGGGGTCCTAAACTTAGTGTACTGCAACCCTCCATTTCTCCCTCAACCAAACCCTGAGAGAGCTTGCTAACATTATAAACTTATGCGTCGACAGAAAATTTAGAGAATGTTCGCGACATATCATTCTGCCCACAACGTTAGGGACCAGTGAAATATTCTGAAGATGATAGTAGGCTAATTTACTTTGTGGAATTTATGCATAGTAATAATAAAGGTACTCTGTACTTTCCACACTTATTTTAATACTTGGCAACCGGTTTCGACGTATTCAACGTAATTCCCAAGCGCAACTGCCATCTCCAAACAAGCCAGAATTCTTTATATATACGACCCCCCCTTGCAGTACATATACTCTAGCTTGCTTGGAGAGAGCAGTTGCGCTTGAGAATGACGTAGAATAGGTCGAAACCGGTTGCCGGGTATTAAAATAGGTGTGGAAAGTACAGAGTATCTTTATTATTATTAGGAGATCTTCTAGAATGTGTCGTGAGGATATTAAATCAGAGTCATGAACATAGAAATTCTTCTTTAGATCATAAACACGAAATGAGTTTTCTCGAACCCCATTTTAACGAAAATTAAGCTGACAAAACATATATTGTAATGATAATTATAAATAGTGTAACGACTAAATACAAAAAAATAACTTTTACCGCGCATTGAAAATGCATGAATTCAAGAACGAAGACAACTTTTTCATTTTCAACTAATAAACCCACTTCACATGAAATCCTTCATCGGACGAACAAGAAAGGAAAATAAAGACGTGACAGGTACTCAAGAAGATCTTCATTCCATAGGAATTGTTTACGAAGAACCCATAGCGTGCGAAGTATAATTCGGAATTGATTAACAAAGAAATAGCACCAACCAAGGCTTTGATTTTTATCGTGGCTTCCGGTGTTTTTCATATGTAACTTCAAACTTTACATTAGCGCTGAAGGCCTGTGTGCTAAGTAGTTTAAAATTAAAATATTCAACAAAGACAGGATACCAAAAAAATAATTCTAAAATGTAGAGTACTAAAATGTTTACACAAGTCTTTCAGTGTATCAATATTTACTAGCACTGGCATTCTACAATTGATCGCTTAACGACAGTTCACTGAAATACAAAGCGGAAGACCTGAATTTAAAAAAAAGTGTTGACGAAACAGTTAAAAAAGAAATCGCGAAAAAAGTAAAAATTTTAAGAAAGGAAGTATAAAGAAATGGAAGATTATCACTGCTGATAATCTCTCGAAAATTTAGCCTGAGAAACTTGAGTTACGAGAAACTTATTTCCGTTTTCCGAGTTTCGGAAGAATGGAAAGTTGCAGGCGGTAAAACGCGGATTTTAAACGAACACTCAATTTCTTCCGTGAAATGTAGTAGTTTATTCCCAGTCATAAGGGCTGGATAGATCCTTTTCGTCGATCCCAATAGATATAGTGAACTGCCAAGTGACAGAGTGATACATTTGAAACAGTTAAATGAAAAAACATTTCAATTCTAAATACGAGTCATATTCGTAACGCAAGAGCCGTTTGGTCACAGGAAAAAAGTACTCATATGAAACACATTTTATTTGCACTTTTAGTCTGCTACAAACCTACTTCACTTCTCTACAAAATCGCCGTTCACTTCTAAGCATTTTTCATTCTACTGAATCAGCTTGTTTAACACCTCTGTATAGAGGCTCGCTGCCTGAGAGTTCAACCAAGTGGACTAAGCCACAGGCTCACACTACTGTCAAAACCAAGAAGAAAATTCAAGACTTTCGTTGGGAACTCTTTGATCACCCACCGTACAGTCCTTACCTTGCACCTGAGGACCACTTCCTCTTTTTGCACTTGAAACAGTGTCTCGGCTTAACTACGCCTGGCTTCACTTCGTTGAAGTTATAAATATTCATAATTGTATGAGTATCTTTCCTCAAACAGTAAAGTTTAGCGGCAAAGTATTACTATAATAATGACATTAAGACTAAAGGTGGCACAATGTGGATGATGAAATCTAACACAGATGAAAGAAAAACCTTACCACTTAAAGGAAAACTAGAAAGTTAAATGCTTTCATTTTTTCTTCCAGAATGGCGTAAATGTCCAACAATTTCTACATTCTTGTGGAGCAGTTCACCAGAACGAATGACTTCTGATATGCCCTTAAAATTGCCTTTGATTTTCGCAGTGGGGCGTTAAGGTTAAATTCCTGGAGAGAAAGTGAAAATAAAGAATGTAATCATTCATCTGGGTCTAATTGGCTTACTTCATTCTCAATCGGAAACGCAGTATCCGAGGAGACTGACCAGAATATACTTACGGTTTTGAATAATTCTATAACATTGATCTGTCATGAGAAACTTCGAACATCGAAAATACATGTACGTACTGTTGAGGTATCTGATCAGTAACGTTTAAGAATCATGCGACAAAAGTTCATTTCAAGAGGCAATTAAATTGCATATTAAACGTCTCGTGGTTATATCATCCAACAAATAAGCCTAGACTATCCTATCACATACATGAAAGGTAGTCACATACATTTTAATAAATTCCAACGACTACGCTAGTATTTAGTTCATTTGAACTATTCTTCTATTAACCTACCTCGGCATACACTGAAAGGGACTAGAACTGAATGATACGAATTTTAGGGGATCTATTTAAGACGAGAAATTATTTGTAAAAATCTAAGAAAAAAATGAACATTATAGGGATAGAAGGGTGATTACGGTCATATTAATTAGGTTTTTCAGTGAGAGCGATGCAATAAATGGGACTTTCATTCGTATACACAACTCCATGCGCTCGGACTACCCTACCCAAAAACCAGAAAAATGCTACACTATCCATAAAAACGCCCGATAAGTGCTCTGTCCAATTCGACCTCTTTCAATAATCATAAAATTTAATAAACTCAGAGCTGGAAATCCGAGCCATATGGGGTAGCATGCGCTTTCGCCGAGGCGTGTTCAGCATACGAATAAATTACGAGTCTTTGAATCCACATCAGAATACATTAGACCTCGGGTAGCATCGCCATTTCACTTCGTTTCCGTTAATAGTGATAAATCAACTGAGGCGTGGAAGTAAGGCATGGGGACTAAAAACATTTCCCGTGCCGGGGGGATTTCGTAATCACAGCTTCATCTGGCTTCACATCGATTACTCTTGCCGCCGCAGACTAATGAGTTAAGAATGCCGCTAATGAGATGTTTAAGTACGCAGAAAGAGAGCAAAAAAAGGATCCGCTCTTAATAGCGTCATAATGTAACTTTTAAACTAAATCCAAGCTACAAATTCCGTTACAAAAATATTCCTGTCCTAGTCACCGCTTCTTAAAACTTTAAATACCGCAGTAGTGTTAAAATACATTAGTACTTATTTGATAACGCCCATTTGAAAGACCTGTTCCAGCCAGACTAAAGGGCTATGTGGACAAAATTGACGCGTTTTGAAAAAAAATATTTAAGTTTCTTATTGATTACTCAAAAATTATAATAAAAGTACCATATTTTACTTTTATTTTACTGATTAATTTCGCTTAGGATAATTCGCATGATATCGTTAGAAAATCAGGATTCATAATTTGGTAAATTAAGAAATACCTTTTTTCCAATGATGTTCTCATTACTGTCCCCGGCACAATTCAGAATCCAGCAAAATGGAGTCAACATTGCGCAAAAAAGGTAGGAATTCGTTGCCACAGTCAATGCGAGAAACTATTTTTATTATTAATATCAACGCAAAAGAGTCATTTACGGTAAACTAAACGTTTCAACCGCAGGTTCAGATTCATCATTGGATTTACAAGGGAATAGATAAAATTACGTTCAACGATCTCGACCAAAGAGATGAAATCCAATATTTCACTAACAGCCTTAATTAGGACCGGTAAAGGCTTAATGATTTTATCAAACATATTTCATAGAGAAGAATGCCAAAAGCAAACAACTAAATGATGTTTTTACAAAATATTTCAAACAAAATAGATAATTTTTGGTGTTGATAGACGTATAACCTTCAATTTGGAAATATATTACTTAATAATTTCTCTCGAAAAAATTTTCTGTCTTTCGAGAAAAATAGATACTAAGCAGAATATTTTGAAACAGTTAGAAAATTTAACTCAAATGATTTCAAATTGACATAGATCTCTCAGATCATTAATAACTTAATTTAATATCCAGCTTCTCCCTAGAACCTTGTATTTAAATATTAGTAACTGCACTTTCTTTCATGCACTATTCTGCACTATAGATTATTCCGTATGTATCTTGCACTATTCTGCACTATAGATTATTCCGGGGAGGGTGTATAGGACCCCACAGAACTTAATATGAAATCGATTATAACATTTTATGGCAAAGTGGTAATGTTACTTCACTTCAAGAATAGAATGGACCATTGAGTGGCAGTGCCTCCAAACGATACAAATTCCTGGTTTCGCCCTAGTTTCTCATGAAAAATAAAATGATTAACGTTAAATTAGCCTCGTCTCAGATGAATACGAATGGGGCTTGTACAATTGAAAAACGCAATTCGTAGGACTAAGTCCGGTACCATCTTCACCACCACCCATCATATATATGCATTATCATTATTATACAACATCATTCACTCTGAAGACGATGGCAGAAGCAGCGAGAAGTCATACCACAGCTGGCAGAAACCCGAGGGCACGTTCTGCTATCAGCACGACGACATTAATCCGAGATCCTTCAATGTATTAAAGTATTTAGTTTGAGGATAAAATCATACATCATCATAACTTACAATCCCAAGATTAACTTGACGCAGCTCTCCATACCTCTTTCCTTTCCTGGCCTTTTCATAGCGAAGTATTTCTTCTCTTTTACATCTTTTATAAACTGTCCTATGTAACTCATACGGGGCCGTCCCCTGCCCTTCTTCTCATACACTCCCAAATCATGAGCTACATAATTTACGAATAACTTGGCAAACCATGAGTGTTTTCTAGTCACGTGCATAACAAATGGGACGCAAACAAGTGAGCCATTGGCAACTTGCCTTCATAAGAGAGCGTTCTGCTCACGATAGAAAATTTTTCCGAGCTGTCCTTCACATATTTGCACAAGGTCCTTCACTTCAAGCATGGAATCAACCTAACCCTCCCGTTTCCATAGCGATGCCACTCCCAGTAATACGTAACCGCTACTCCTCAACATACCAACTCTTCATCACCATTTCTCATCCTCCTTTCACACAGCGTACAAAATATACACAGGACGAAGATATTTATAAGTCATATTGTGTCTGAAATCTGGCTAGGTTGATACATTATCATAGCATGAGACACCTCGATATTACCCTAACTGCACTCCAGCACAATGGCTATGGCTAGGTTTTATCATTGGGCGGGGATGGAATAGATTGAATAGCAAACCATACCGGGTAATAACAAAGTAATAACACAAGAAATTAACGTACGTACGAATGAACACAAAAACGCGAAGAGGAACGGCTCAAAGAGACACAGTTAAACTACTAATTTAAATAAATATGAGAGGCCAAATCAAAACCAGAACAGTTAGTTGCTGTATAGCTGTAGTGGGGTTGCTGTGATACGAACGTGTTATTTTTTTAATTTTCTGGGTCCTATGGGGTTTATATCCCTCTCATTCCCCCTACCCACAGTTAAGCATAAGGTAGAGCAGGACAGCCTCCAAAAATAAAGGAAAATTTTAGCGTTCATGCTATCTATCATGGAAGCGTGGTAGCCTAGCGGGTAGAGCGCATGACTGCTGAGTGAGAGGTTCCGGGTTCAAGCCCCGATTGAAGCCCCCCCTTCGGATACTCCAATCAAAATCCTTGAAATGAGAGATGGCATAGGGAAAGAAACTGGCCCCCCTAACCTGGATGTGTGAAATTCACACGCCTGTGACTTCATTTGAGTTTAGCTCTGCCCTCACCCATCCAAACCAGCCTTCTGGCTAAATCACCGAGTGAATGAGTGTGATGTCTACCGCCCACCGCTAAAAGCCAATGTTGTAATCCTGATCTAACTACTCGTACTTCTGTACTTCAATATTTTTTAAATTTCAAATTTATTTTGAGCACAAAATAATCATTGCGATTCCTCATTAATAAACACCTGACGTAACCTTATTTTGACCTAGCCACCTCCTAAAGATATAATCTATACATGCTACTATCAACACCATTAACAAGCGAGACTCACATCATTCCAGTGCTATTGAGTTAAAAACGATAGTGCGAATCAGGATATGTTCAATCAAACCAAATACCGTAAAAGGTGTATTTAGACGACCAAACTGGTTTACACACCCCCCATGAATGGGATAGAAATATTTCGAAGAGCAGAGATTGCCCACGAGGGAATCATTAAGACCCCTGACGCTCTTCAAATTACCACGTGAATTGGCGCGATTGTTCGATCTGCACTCTCTTGCGTCCCATCCTTTCTTTCCACCCAAAAAATTCTGAGAAATTTCCTTCTCCCAGCCCTTCATTTCCGTCGAAACGCAAAAAAGAGACAAAAAAGAAGAGGAGTTTTGTGAGAGGGCTCCAGCGCAGAAAATGATTCGACCCATTCCAAAGGGAACACCAAAAAGCATGCGACGGACCTTTTTCAAGTGCGTCATCAGCCAAAAAAACATTCGCAGTGAGTAACGGATCTAGATATTATTTTATTTTCCACGACAGTCTTCGGGTTAATGGGTACACACTGCCTGCATGGGCAAAAATTCTACCTGCTCAAAATAACTCTTCAACTGCCGACTCAAAAATCTTACTAATCTCTTCGGTCGCATTTTTGGACTCGAGGGGAACACACTTTCATACGGTATCTTACGGATTAAATCTATCAAATTCTCTCGGGGATTGGAAAAGCTTGTCACACGACGGAAGAAAAGAAGGGGCTAATCTCTTACGCACCATGGATGAGCGATCTTGCTTTATCTCTTTTCAAGGTCTCAGTTATGGACCATTTGTGTCTATCTCGCAACCACATTTGTTTACTCGTGGTTCAGAGAATCCACCTAGTTTAAATTGATTCAACTAACAAATTAATTGAAAGCCCCCACTTAAAACTTCTGACATAACATTTATCCACGAGTTTAGGAATGGTAATGCATTTTGCGGAAAATTTATGAAATAAGACATAAAAAATATGGAAAGCTGAATCATTAAGTAACGTGGGGATAATCAATTATTTTTATTTTATATGACGCTGTATCGCAAAAACTAGTAACCAAAAAGATATTCATTTATACTGTATCATGATATCATCACAGTGGAGTAAATATATGTATTCATGCGAAGAACAAGAGAAACAATAGTTTCAAGACCAGGTATAGACTAGAATTACTAGAATTTCTACGTAGAAAATTTTTATTTTAAATGGGAATATTTCCAACTATAATAAATGAATCTCATTACCAGTACACAAAAATTCAATCAATGAACGTACGCAGAAAAATTCCCCAGCTGCTCTAAATTTAAAACCCTCTCCTATACACGATAGGAGAATGAAACAGCCTTCCTAATTCATTCCCGTGACAGTTGTTCCAAAGTTCACGAATGGACGACTTCACCACTGCGTGCTAGAATCAGTGGTGGTACTTAATAGAATGTAAAACTTCCCGCACGAATGAGGAATGTCACGCGACCCGACTCCAAAGA
This sequence comes from Ischnura elegans, assembly GCF_921293095.1. Classification (NCBI taxonomy): domain Eukaryota; kingdom Metazoa; phylum Arthropoda; class Insecta; order Odonata; family Coenagrionidae; genus Ischnura; species Ischnura elegans. The sequence continues at coordinate 91,855,172 of NC_060246.1, read as the reverse complement.
AATAGGCAAAAAAAGTGGAAAGGTAAGTTGCACCTATATACAAGAAGACGCTTGAGAGATATACGAAGAAGCCTTTTTCAGATACACCAAACAATAAGTTTATATACTTTTCACCCGACGCAGTTTTCAAGAAAAGTAAGAGCTACTGACAGGAACAGAGGAGAAATGGAAGAAATGTAGCGGAAACTATGTTTGCCGTTCTAGATTATTCCTCTATTCAAAGTAATTGGTTTTCCAAAGGCTGAACTCGAGCCACACAATGAATGAACTGGGAAAACTCAGAACCACTCATTGAGAAGCGATTGAAATAATTTCACCGGGATGGGCTGGATGGGAAAAGCCAATAAATAATGACGGAACCGTTACTTGGTAAACAACTATCCACAACGCCGATGGAAACTCATAATTGAGTTACGCGGATGCAGTATAATAATCTCGGATAATGAACTTCCCTAGTTACACATCAGAAATTTTTGACGAGCATACGCAATATATATCGAGCATGTAAATACATGGTATTCAAGAGGGTTTAGAGATTAAAGTATATAAATAGCTCCTAATTGCACACACGGTCATAATTGAACGTGAAATATAATCGTGAAAATAGGCATTAAAGTCGTTCATTGAAGGAGACTTGTCTTACTGAACACCGTAAATGACACCGACATTGGGATGAGTGTCGCTACTGAAAGCACGGAAAGACTTCAAGATTCGGCGTCAATGCTTTACATAATTTACCAAAACAATAGGATAATAATAATGAGAAAAGAGTAAAGAAACTATCCATTCACTTATTCCCAGTCTGTGACATATACTACCACCGAAAAAAAATAGTATTGCGATTTGGATACGAGCACTGAAATGCAGGGGCGTAGCTAGGAATTAAGGCTAGGGGGGATTTTAGGCGCAACTTATACTTACGGGAGTGGCGTATTGCATACCCACCAGGGTAAGCAGGAGTTGCGGGGGCCCTCCTCCAGAAAATATTTAAGAATAATGGTTCAAAATGGCGAGTTTTACGGCTTTATGAGGGATATTTGATTATTCCAAACACTATTCTATAAGTAATACTAATCCATTAAGTAAAATGGATTAAACTTAAAAATTTCTCTGAGCTCTGGGGGGGGTTTTATCCCCCAAAACCCCCCCTTGCTGCGCCACTGCTGAAATGTCTCTCTGAAAACCTAAACTATCACTTGTTGGTAGGTAGAAAAAAATTGCACGCCTGACACCCGGCAACTAGAGTGAAGGGATTGAGAGAGAGGAGAAAACTCACGTCCATCTCCTCCTCGGAGTAATTACAGCCTATGAGAACGACGCTGGTGCACTTCAACCACCTCTCCTCGGCGGGACTGGAGTCATCGGCCGATTTGGATTGCGCCTCTTCGACAGAGGAGCCTCCGGCCGCCTCATTTTTCCCATCAACCCCGTGCCTCTGCCTCTTCTTCCACTTGTCCGGATCCTTGGTCAACGTCCGAATCGCGCGCGTCACGTCCACATTGGCGTAAAGGTTTTCCGCGTACGCCTTCGTGTCTTCGCGCCGCGCGGGCCTCGGGGCTTCGCCGGTCTTCCCTGTGTTGACGGACACGCTCACCGCACCGGCGGAGCCCCGCCCAGCGGTCGGAGGGATCTGCCCGGAAGCAGAAGTTCCCGGAGTCCCATCGACCTGCGGAGACGACGGCTTCCCCGGGAGCTTCTTTTCCGACGAACTCCTTCCTTCGTTGTTGATCAAGGACCGCGCCTCGGAATTGGCGACGGCGAACCAAGAGGTGGCGAGGCTTTTGAGTCGCAAAAGTGGCTCCGTCTTGCTCTTGGTTGGGGTTTCCTCCATGGTTGAGTTACCGTATTTGCGAACGGATAAACGTCGAGGCAAAAGTGGCAACTACCCGGGAGAGCAAGTAATATTCCATAGTTCTCAGCATCAACACAGAAACTTCGTTGCAGTTCAACTGGATCGAGAAATTCGAACCGTGTTCTAATTATCCCATCAGGTAAATATACACATTGCCACAATTAGGTGAAATGGTGGTCTTTTATTTCGATAATAAGTATACGCACCGCATATGAGGCGATCAATGGATATAAATGAAGTAATTTGCCGTTAAAACACAGATTGAAAGAGCACTCACAATCACATTCGGACACTTTCTCGTGGCCAAACGAAACGTTCAGGAAAATTACATAATCCCAACATTCGTTCCGAAAACACGATAAAATATCATTACCACAGGAGTACCTTTTGTGTCTTCGCGCCGATACGGTTTGACTTTTCACACATGCCACATATCTCAAACAAAATTGTGGGGCGGTAGTATTTTCACTATAAGTATTTTTAAGTATAAAATGCACTCCTGAATCAGAAAAACCATTTGTTTAAGTTTTCCCCATCAATACCGAGCAAATAAACACACAGGAATAACTTGACACACATTTTTTTCGGAGCTAAACAGAAATCCGTTGTTGCAACAAAACACTGTATCCAACAGCCTCTGCGCTAAAATAACCGAATGAACTTCTTATCCACAAAATCACTATGATAACCCATACAAATCTAAGGAATTGTGCACCAAGAGGACCACTAAGCTCGATGGAGCACGAACTACCGCACTGACTGGAACAAACGGTCCTACAGGAAGAGACTGAAACTCTTACAAACTAAAATGAAAACACCGGGAGACACTCGAAAACAGGGTCTCTTGACAGAACAGGGAAAGGCGGGTGTGATGAAATCAACACACGCCGTGAGAACCACCACCACAGTCGTCACAGCTTCCCCAAGACGCAACTCATTCGCAACGTGGAAAATTCCCGACTGAATTGAGACGGAGCGAGAAAGAGACGGTCGGGAGGAAGCTGGGGAGGCACGGTATCGACGGCGCAAAGGGGAGAGAGAGACGACTCCCTTCCCACCGCCACCGCGTGGTGCAGAGAGTACAGGCCTCGGGGGGGTGTGGGGGAGAGGGGCAAGTTAAAGGGCTGACAGGGTGAGGATGCAGGGAAGAAATGGAGAGGAGAGAGAAAGGGAAGGCTCTCCTTGGATGTTTGAAAGGCCACCGGGACAGGTGAAGGGGAGGTGGGGGGAAGAAGGAATGGGGGCGGTGGGTGAATTGGAGGAGGAGAGTGCTTAGCGCAGGGGCGCAGGGCGAAAAGTTCGGTCCACTAATTTACAATTCAAGCAAAAATGCAGTACAATAAAACATTGAATTAAATTTATTAATATTTTTACTCCATAAAATGAACACAGGAGGTTAAATTAACTCATAAATTTCAATTAAAATTCTAAAATTTTTATTGGATTGACGGCGAAAAGCTAGGTCGACCAAATTATATTCAAGAGAATCGGAGGAGATGCGGCTCAACGAAACAAGGAAAAAAATGTATTACTATTTTTACTTCATAAAATTTATAAATGAGGTTAAATAGGCTCTCAACTTTAAATTTAATTTCTACACTTTTTTATTTTTAACAAAACAATACAATATTAATAAGGACAAAACAGAAAAGGAACAATCCTTTCACTTATTCCCAGTTAGAAACAATTTGCATTAATTGCATTGAAATTCGATCATCATCATCATCACCGGTCAACAATCCTAGGATTGGTTTGACGAAGCTCTCCACTCAGTTCTCCTATCAGCTAATCTTTTCACACAAACGTATTTCTTCTTTTTCACATCTCTCTTTTTTTTCTTGAAGTTCAATACTAGATACAAACAAGAGTTGCTGTGACAGTGGGGTAGTCCTTTTGATGGTCCACGTTTCTCTGTGTAACTACCTCATCGTTAAAACGCCTGATACTGCCTACTAATCAAATGCCGACTTTGCTCTGTGATAGGTTGAATGAGGATCACATCACCCATGTCTTGGAAGGGGCAACCTATCCACGCGGCACTCGAACCAGCGACCTTCGGTATGGCAGGCGAGGACTTATCCTCGCCGCCATTGAGGCCGAAAAATTATGCTTTTAAGAGGAATTTCGGTGTTATTATCATTAAACATTTCAAGAGTTCAAAACGTAATACTGTATCTCGGTCAAGTTCATAAGGATTTTAAAAACCGAAAAAATCTCACGGGGGCAGAATATTTTCCTGATACTATATAATTTCATCTTTACAAATACATATTTTTCCGTTCGGGCGGTATTACTGTTTACGGTTGAGTTACAAAGGAAGCTGCGCTACGCTAATACCCCGGGTTGGATAAGGTACACACGTGGATGCTGCAGAGGAGAATCCAAGAAATGAAAGTAAGACATCGCCGAGACATAATGCGCGAGATTCAGGGAGATGGAAAGAGAGAGAGAGAGAAATGAAGAGAGGAAACAGAAATGGGCTGCGTGGTCACTGAGTTGGCCGCATCTTCCGGAGACTGACGAGGAGCGATTAAGTGTACAACTTTCATCACATGTCCGGAGAGAAATGAAGAGAAATCGCAATGCATACAAGTGTCGGTAAGCTTTTGAGATATAAGAGCCTCGTCGAAAACCTGTCTCACGATCTAAATTAAAGGTTGCAAGGGAGACTTCTAGTAAAAATAAGACGATTCAATTAATTTGAATGCTCTGACTGCGCGAAATTTACGAAGAAGTTACCACGGTTTTGTTTTCACTTTCAATAGCAGCTCAGAGTCACACGCACGTAACAAACAAACATCACACCACTTGTCAGGAACAGATTGCTAGCTCATAAGAGATGAGCTCACATATTCCGGCATTTCATTTCATGAAAGTTAGATGAAAGGAGAAAATCATTTACGTTAACACCCCGAGAAAATCTACAGCCAGAAACGTTTAATAAAGCTCCAACGGATAGATGAGAAAAAAAGATGTAATGTACATGACTTAATATGGTCTTGAGAGCAATGCTAGAATAGAGAAATGGATGCCATCCACCACGGACGAATACTTGTGTTTACACAAAAGAGTAGAAAGCAATGGCCCTTTCTTCCAAATATCTTATATCAGGTAGGAGAAGGTTTTTCTTACGGTTTAGGAACGAAAACGTCAAATGTTAGCAGATTTAAGAGAAATAAAACTGTAATAAAATATCCTCTAATGAAATCAGAACACATCTTTTATCTATGAAGTAAAATGTAAGTGTTATTGAAGTAGTTGGAAAAAAATATTTTGCTATATATCATACCACAATCATTGCATGAAACCTTTCCATTTAAAGTCGACTGCAGGAGAACCACGCAAAACCATAGGTACGAGGCAAGTGAAAGGAACGGTCATTGAGATGGACCAGAAGTTAATATTTAGAGAAATCAGATACATGAAAGGGGCATTTCTCCCCTCCCTTTTAGCGACGTGATGGGAGCTTGTAATATTGTTGCCCTACTTTGTAAACACCTAGATGGACTTTCGACGGAGGCTGACTGGAATGAGGCTTTCATCACAAGAAACTATGATAACAGGCGAAACTTTCGCGAAAATTTATGACTTGGGGGGAAATGTCTGTATACCATTGCTGAACACCCAACTTGAGTGAGAGCTGATTTATTTTCTTCAAGCCTATAAAGGCATTACTTCATGATTTAACCCTGGTTAAATCATGAAGTAAATAGATTTTAGCTGTTTCATTACTGCATATTTATAAGACTGCATAACATGCTGATCATTAATAAGTGAATTAAATCGATCAAGTTGATTGGTTGTTAGGGGTATAGAAAGATATTAAGATTTTATTCATCAATTATCTGTGTACGTTCCCGAAAAAAATATAATCTTAAGTGGCATATAGTTGAAAGACGGAGAGGGAAGGAACGTTTCGAATAACATTATGAGGATTGTTATATATATTTAACAAATTTCAAGGAGGCTGGGTATGTAAAATTTTATTGAGCTAAATAATCCATTTAACTGAATTATCATGGCTGTAGACTACTAGAATAAATCCTTTCCCTTGCGCAGAATATGTTCTTTCTTTCAGCTACGGGTGATTCTAAGGTAGACACATTCTGCCAGTGCGACCATTTTAATAATGAATTACTTCTTACAGCCATGATTATTGTTCAGCGATAATGACACTTGATGTTCTGTGTTTGAGTAACCTTTGAAGCTGACTCGACAAAATCATTCTATTTTACGCGCTTACAGGAAATAAAAAGATATCACACCACTTGCTTAAGAAAATCCAACGGAATATTTTTAGTAAACGCAGATCTGAATGGTAATATCTATTTCTCGCTTCATGATATCAAATAATTGAAAAGAATATGCAATTCAACGACTAAAACGAGAGTAAATTAATAAGTATAGTAGCTCAATAGGTATGAACTAAAGAGAAGAGGGATGGATACATGCGAGACAAAACAGCGGAGAAAAAAACACCCCCACATAATTGTTATAATCACAATCATACTGTTGTCATACATGATATACATATTGTTGACATACATATCCTAAAATACCCACCAAAGCACCAATTTTTTAAGGCCGGAACAAAATTTTGACAATTGCTTAATTGGAAGCTGACAACCATATCGTGTTTTCGGAAATTGGAAAGAAAATAAGGAAAAATAAAAAGAACGTTACGGAGAATTTAACATTCGAATTGATAGCTAAGACTAAGCCAAATAATCGGATGATAATCTACCAGAATCACAAAAATGGGCGCAAATGATCTATCAACGGAGGAACTGCTTTAGAAGAAGAATGCGAGGTTGAAATTCCATGACAGAAGAAGGAAGCCATAAGAAAATGCGGAGGACAACGAAGTGATTAGAGATGAAAAAGCGCAGACGAATGAGAGGCAAAGGAAGAGAGATTTCGGATGCTGCAGGGGGTCTCAGGTGGACTGGATCTGCGAGAAAAACACGGCCCCAGGGCGGGGGAGGGGGGAAGGAAGGCGTCCTAATGACGGCTCCGACCGCACCAATGCCTCGCGGCCGGTACACGAAGACGCGGCGAAAATCCGCTGCTTTCTCCTCAGCGCCCAACCCATCTGTGGCCCCCTTTTGCCTGGGAATGGAAGCATTGTTCCTCGACCCTTCCCCCCCCCCATCGCCGCACCCAAACCAAGTTTCCCTCTCACCACGGCTCGACACCCGAGCTCAAATGCTTCAGATCATGTTCTACCATGCCATCAATTCCACATGAATGAGAATAATCCATTATTATTCCGAACCTAGTCAATTCCCTTCTTCATAAAGGCAATATGATTTTTAACTCTCCGCACAAGCATTTAGTCACTCATTATTTAATCTTTTGCTACATTACTGCAATTAATAATCCTCAATTCCTAATCAGAGCACTTTACCTCCACGCCTACACACACCAAACTTTACAATGTTCAAAGTTTTAAATAGATATGATATTAATTTTCAACAATCCTCGTGTTCATAAGAACAAGCAAAAATTTTCCGATGGAATGCTTAATCTATTTATAAAATTTACATCTAAATGGGATTCAGACATTTTAAAGTAACTGGCACTCATATTGTTAAGACCTGAATTTTAAATGTTTTTTCTTGAGGAAATGGTCGAACCTTCGCTTCAGGTCATGCCATTTCATCTTCCCGGGTTGGTCTTCAGCTTTCTCCCCTTCTACACTACATCATATTTTCTTTCATAGTGCTCGTTACTGTTTCCTTTCTTCCTCTGGAAGGTTTTCCTTGACAGCACAAATATTATTTTATATGCTCGTAGTGGAGAGCCATATTTTCGTGGACTGTCTGCACCTGGATTTCCCCACTTACAACCATACCATATCTAAACAGAAATATATATATAATGTACAAATAGCCATAAATCTTTTATTTTCTCTAATTGTAAGTTCTCACGCTGCATTTTACCTTAATTCTAGTTTCCTGCTGAACTATACTTCCTTCATAAATATTGCCACTTAGAACAAATCCAATATTATCAATAATAATCAAGAACTTCAACTATGTTGACTATTTATCTTTATGTCCATAGCAAAGTTCCATACTTCACCGACTAATTAAGAACATCCCTTCCTAGACAATGCACTTGAAATTCAAGCCTACACACGCCAAACTTTGTAATTATCATATTTTAAGCGATATAATAGAAAGTTTTCATAGCTAAAATCTCTGCAGGGCCCAGAAGGCCACTCAACCCTTACAGAAAACCTATAAAACTCAGGTTGAGCTTGTGCTTTACATTCATTATTCCTGTATTACAGTTAACTTATGTTGTTTACGTACGCAAATTATACTCGGCAGTCAGGGAAATCATGTAGACTTTTGTAACCAATAACGCTTCTGTAGGAGAGTAAAAGACAATAATGGGGGAAAACAGAACTGGCCGTTGCAAAGGTAAGACCAAGACAGGTTGATAAGAGAGAATCCATTTTGGTAGATTGATTTAAAACTGGGCCCGAACCACCAGTTCGTGACGTTGAAACTGCATCGATAATGCGAACCTGAAGGAAACCATCCTTCAAGCTGTATCCGACACCGCAATGACATCATGCTCTCACTAGCATGCCTCTGTAATGATGGGAAGCAGAATACGCAAGTTTTATCGCAATGAACTTCCTCTCGTCCTCTCGCGTGACGTAAAATAGCTCTCTCTCTCACGTCTTACACGAGTTCGTTTCCTTTCTCACATAATTCCTATCTACGGGTACGTCTTTCAATGGTGAAGACGTTATTTCAAATATTATGCTCACTTTTTTCAAGAGTAACAAGATAATTATACCATGCAATTATTGAAAAATAGTTGAACATAGTTAATAAATAAGAAAATTATTTTTAAAATAACAATTGTGATTTTAATTAAAAATATGCAGTAGTCATCTACTTTCTTCAATGAAAGACACATCCACTAATTACGACAATGCACGTTGCGGTTAGCGATTGTAAACAGCCGCATATCGGCAAAATACTGGGCAGTGGTAAAATACTACGCATCTACACGCAACGTATTCGTGAGAGTACACTAGTAATCAACTTTCGAAGGCACCTTAATAAAGGTAGATTGTGATACATACAAGCTCTTGAAACTTAAAAAGAAAAAAAACCTGGTAAAGCTCTTCAATCGTGATTTGAATCACTCGTTTCAGGAACAACTGGAAATACCGCAAGGGTAATTGAAATATAATTAACGTGGATCATTTTTATATTCACCAAGGAAGCATAATCTTTATCAAAAGGAAACATATGAAAAAGAGGTACATACATGGATTATCCATACATCATCCATTATTTACATAATTAATTTCATTCCTTGGCATTTATGACATTTAAGACATTTATGTGACGTATTTCCTAATACCTCAGCACATTAGAATTACTCTCAAGATTCCCCTGCAGATTCTGGTTGGCCAGGGTAAATCATTGCTCAAGACTCCCCCTCTAGGAACGCAGGGTAAGAGAGTTAATAAAAAGTACCCAAAGCGGGTTTGTTTTGTGCCCCCAAGACGCAAAACTCTTAGAAAATAAATCTTCCAAAATAGCGAAATTTATTTTAGAACAATACAATAATACTATTACACCCAATTTGCGACATTGAACACGCCTACTATACCCCTATGAGCCTCCGAACTGATACAAGCATAACCTTTAAAATGCTCTCGTCGAAAGGACATAGCATCATCGAGCCAAGATCACGTCAGCAAAGGCTGGAAACGGTACTTAGTTTCCCTCCCTGACTGTGGGCGTAATGACGTTGTTGAGGTATATACATAACTTTAAACAGGTGAGGGTAGAAGGCCGGTTCACATCCTCAAGCTTACTCACTCGGGTGTAAACAGAGGAAGGGGGTGAGGGGAGCGATAAAGAAACAGTTTTTCGTGCCACGGGAGTTATTTTTTGCCGTCTCTTTTCTCCCTTCGACCAACATTGAATTCCTCGCTGATTGCAGGACGTTCGGAACACGTCTTTCATACTTTTCTCCCTCTCTCTGTCCGCATCTCTTTCTCCCACACACTCACCAAGGTTGAAAATGTTCTTTTTTCATCCCATTCCCCACACTTAAATCGGTCACTTCGCGGCAGCAACCCAAAAAATTCCAGCTTTTCAAATTCATTGCACAAAAGAACCCGCATTCTATGATGAAAGCCACCGTTGAAAAAAGCTGCAGCGGTACATGACGACCAGCATAGACATATGGATGAGTGATATATTTTTTTTAACTTTCCAACAGTTTAAGACGACTGTGACGACAATTGCGACTAAATGTAATATGTATACCTCGATTACCTACCAATTTTCATTAGGGTGACAACTGCCAATTTTTATAGCTGTAAGTCAATATATTATTATCATTACCTCCTCCTCCGGAATCCAAAAGTTCTATCAATTTGAATTCACAAGGATATTCATTCTAACTCTAATTGTAGTATGCATTTTGTTCAACTCATAGGCATGCACTGCCGTCTGAGCCAATAAAAAATGTGAATTTAAAAAATAATTTTTCAAACAATAATGTAGAAAGCCCAGTTTTAAAAGACTGAAAGGGCAAATTCCATTCTCAGACCGAGATTGAAATAACTTGATGGGTCTTCTCACTGGCCACAACGATAGCGTTTGCTGCTATGTAATATATTAATAATAATGTAAAATAAAGAATAAAATATGCAATAATGTTAGATATACCAATAGGGAATTTTATTCACATTGAACTTTACACTCACGAAAAAGCATTAGAACCAGAATTTTAGTTAAATATATTTGAGATTAATTCATTTCACATAAATTACAAATTGAAATTCAGGAAGCTGAATAGAGTAGTGGCCCGGAACGCCGAAGGTCCGTGGTTCAATGCCCGTACAAGGGCACTTTTTTGGCATGGCAATTCATAAGTATTTCACCGCCGTTCTCGCGGCAGGATAGAAATATTATATATTATATTTTGCATTTGATATTTTATTCATTTTCAATGATAATAAAGAAATGGAGATTTCTAAGCTTGTCTCAGCTTTTAGCTTACTGTACAACCAACTAAAGCTCTGAGGAATGCACAGCACTTTCGACGAATAGGTACCCATTGTTAATATTCGTCGAATGGTAGATGCGAATTAAGAATGGGGGGAAGAAAACAGAGAGTGGAGCTTTGCGATGGATTAGCAGGAGGCGTGACAATGGATCGGCGGCGGCAGATCGAGCTTCACAGCTGATTGCCGCGGAAGATTGACGACACCGGCCTTGTGGTAGACGCCACTTCACGCGTAATACCATTAACTTTACGACAGACCTATAAACAGTGAAGAGCGGGGTAAAGCGAAGCTAATACTCAACTGGATAGTTACAAATATTCCGATCGCAGCAATACTGATGGAGAATCCCTGCTATACAGAGTGGAGAAAATTTATACCACGAAAATTTACCTCAGGAAAGCTGATGCCTCTAGGAACCAATATTACGGATGATGTTTAGGTCGAAAATGAACCATTTTTAAGCTAAAGCAACTTTGCACCATGCGCTTCGATTGGACGCTAGTTTGCCCTGTTGCCGGATGCTGTGGACAACTCACGATCTCGAATGCTTTGCCGGCCGGAAATCGCGATGCATTCAAGGCAGCTTCGCTTGCTCAATTGTAGCGCGGCAACAGGGTGAATTCGCGACAGATCGGAGCCCTTCGTGCAAAGGTTATTAGTTTAAAAATGGTTATTAGTTTAAAAGTGCGTTTTCATTGGCGTAACCAAGAATTTCGTTTGAGGGGGGGTGCAAAACCAGAGGGAAAATTTTGGGAAAAACAGAGTACTAAGTAGAGGGTTTTAAACTAATTTTTAACACTTTTAATAATCGAAACAAACTCCATTTGTCAAAGAAATCTATTGTAAAGTCATTATTTTTCAATATTTCGTTTTCTTTTGTGAAGCAAAGTGACTGTGTTTTTATATTTCGGGGGGTGGGCTTCCGGACCCATGGATCCCATTGAACCATTTTTAAGCTAAAGCAACTTTTCACCAAGCGCTTCGATTGGACGCTAGTTCACCCTGTTGCCGGATGCTGTGGACAACTCACGATCTCGAATGCTTTGCCGGCCGGAAATCGCGGGTGGGCGCGGGTGGGAAATCGCGGAAATCGCGAGGCCCCCCCAGCTACGCCACTGTGCGTTTTCGACCTAAACAACATTATTAATTTTATATATATATATATTTTTTTTTAATCACGAGATGTGGGTCAAACTTATTATCTTTTTTTTCTGGTTTTGTCTCTTTTGATTAAATAGTTATTAGTTAATATATATTTTCTTTTTGTTTGCAGTCCAGTGACATATCATTTGACCCACATCTCGTGATTAAAAAAAAATATATATATATATATAATAAGGGGTCGTGAAGTATAATGTTTGAATTATTAATTTTGGTTCCTACTGGCATCAGCTATCCAGGGTAAAAATTACGTAACACAATTTTTCTCCGCCCTGTATCTAATTTAAGTATGACGGATATATGAATCATTATCTTACGCGCCGCTAGGCGCGTTCAAAGCCGTACCGGTTAACCATGTTCACCACAACCAGCCAGATTACAATAGAATAATTTTTTGCGCATTTGTTTGTGTTGTTTGAGTTCGTGAGTGTTTGCGTTAACAGAAGCTTACATACTAAACAGTTGGATTAATTAAAAATAAAAGAATTTTTATACACAGATAAAGTGCACATTTATTTATTTATTTTTTTTTGACTTTGTTTTATTTATCTATTTTTTAATATTTTAAACATTTTATTATTATTTTTTTTAAGTTCTTTTCTTTTTAACTTATTATCTTTTTTTTCTGGTTTTGTCTCTTTTGATTAAATAGTTATTAGTTAATATATATTTTCTTTTTGTTTGCAGTCCAGTGACATATCATTTGACACAAGTTTATTTGAATAATAACCAATACATTAAATCTAGAAGAAAGAAAGAAAGAAAGACATAATTGAAATACGGACATTTAAAGTATGATATTGCGATGAAAAAAATTAAGTCAGTAACAACACGAATTCCGGTGATGTAGAATGTAGAGTAAGCAGACAATCGCTACTAAATAGATCGATACAACTTTTTGAGAAGTCATCGTGACACAAAAAAATACTCTAAAACAAATTTTGTTTAGCACATTTTTCGTTCAGTGAAGTAAAGACTTATACTGCACCAAGAAATATATTAACATACTTCCGCTTGTAGAAATACTACGGTTTTAGGGGAAATGTGCAAGGAATAACCCCAGCTCTTACCACAATTTAAATTGGTTGAAAGAAAAAATAAACGAAATATCATTTTAATTCTAAACACATTTAATTATCCCCACAACTTTTTTCACGCTTGAAGAGTAAATAAATACGTTTTTACCTGAGGACCCAATGCAGAAATTGAAATGACTATTCAATTGCTAATATTCGACCAGGGGATGGATCTAGATAATTGTATGTACCTTGAAAATAGTGAGTATCCACTCAGTTTTTCACCATTACGCTAAATGAGTTTAACGGTGACTTCCTTGATTCGAATAGCGGTGCCACAAAAAAAGCTTGCGGATTTCATAACTTCATTCTACTCAAAAACGAATTTTTGCAACACTTCGTCACGCCAGCGTAAGAACGGGACATCAGTGTCGGCTTCCGAACATATGATCAAAGGAACGGTGATAGCGTTCATTTCAAACGACTGGAAGTGTCCATCGGCTCTGAGGTTGTACATGGAATGAGGAAGTCACCTATAAACAAAGACATTCGCTATTGCGTGAAAAATTATGTCATTCGTTATTTTGACATTTATCTACGCAAAGAGAACACAAATGTATCAACCACTACACTGATACTCAATGAGAAGCAAGAAAAGAAGGTCTAAAATCCCTATAGTAAGGTATTTGAACATCCAAGATTTGCCAATTTTATGCCAGTCCTGCATTCTATTGAAATATTTAGCCGATACTGATCGTTTATTTTTCGGAACCTAACATTCAACACCTCCATTATTCGAAACCTCTGGAGCGGTCCACCAAAAAATGTTCCACCAATAACGGGTAAAACATAATTGCTGAGAAGAAAAACCTACCCATTCCCAATCATTGTTTAACTCCTCGGTTGACGAACACGCAGAAGAGAAAAAAAATATTTCAGGAGATTTTTCGAATTTTAACAGAAGTACCTATAACATAAGGTAAGGAAGGTCTTCAATGCGCCAGAGATGGCGACGGAATAGCTGGTTTAAAACTTGATGATTCCCTGTGCTGAGGAATTTAATTTCTTCGAAGTGAAAAAATTCCATTACAGTTCAATTAATTTATTTTTCCGAACTATACAGCCATTACTAATATTTAGTTGAAAATTACAATGTTTTTAGAGAGAAATAATCAGAAACATCACATCGGGTCTAAATATAAAACATAATCAGGATACATCACTCAATGACTGTATTTTTTCTTTTTGCGTTACGTATTATTCACTTGAGTAGACATCATAAAGTTTCAGGGAATATGGAGTAGAACTTTACGAACATTTTCCAACACTTAAAATTTCAAATTTGAGAAAATACCGAAGTAAAATTTCAAATTTATATCCCGAGAAATGTAGAAGAGGATACGCTTTATATACTATCAAATTCTCGAGATGATAGTACACTTATTTAAATAGATACAACACGAAAACAGACCGCTTGAGAGGGAGTGATATGTCCTCTTCAGAGTTGACTTTTAAGCAAGTGAATAGAAGCGACGGGCAAAACCATAATAGCTTCACCAAAACAAAGAGATGGAAAACTTTCCAGCAGGGCACTTGATCGCGACGAGTCGTGAATGGAGTGAAGACCTTCGCCCGTTCACGTAGATCACCACAGCTCACGTCTTCTTCGCATGCTTTCGCTTGAACCGATCAGGCACGCTCTCACAAGGTCCTTACATCCCCTCCCCGAGCCTCATGGCTCCCATCAAGCACCCACATCTGCCGCGAGGGTTCCTTAGCCTCTACCGCATAATCCCACGAGGAGTTAAGATCCAGAGCCCCCAACTGTGAGCTCATCTCCGTCGACCGCGAAGACGCCAATTTTCCACAATTCACGTCTCCCTCTCTACCTTGCCCGCCACACGAGTGGAAATCATAGTGATAGCGAGCGAAACTGAGAGACTGCATTTTCCCTTTTTCCCCAGACCTATCTCTTCTCTCTTTCATCACTTCGATCTCATTTCAATTTCATGTAACGTTGTAAGGCCTCTTTCTCATTCCACATATTTCATCTGAATCTAGCGACACTTCCAATCGGCTGAAATGAACACTGTCATCGTTTCTCTGAGCACGTGATTCATTTATCAAGCTACGAATGAAAAATTCATGGACAAAATGAAAAATGTATTATTTTTATACAATTTAAACGAGTCGCCGAGATTCACTTACATCGTTTAAACAACTGTAGCTTTTCAAGTACACAATCCTTCTGAATCAAAGCATTACAGGGACATGATTTCCTTATGATGGACAGCACTGACGATTTTTTCTCCATTATTATTATTAAAAAAACTATTTTAAAAAATATAAAAATATTTTCAACGTGTGTGTTATGTGAAGTCTTGGGTTGGTTTACTTTCTTACATGTGACAATATGACACTTAAAAGGCGACACATCCATCTTCCTCGAATCGTAGCACATATTACTTGTTCCCAGCTTACGCCATTACCTTGAAATTTTCAGAGTTAAGCCAAGTAAAAATATGCCCGAATCTTAAACGTGAAAATATTTTCCATGTATATTATCAGATTAATCTTTATGTTTGTGACACAAGTAAATACTGAAAAGTGTTAACTCTATATCCCTCACAATATCAATTCAATGGTGCACATTTTATACGGGCAATGCGTCAAGGATGGTGCAGACGACGGGACAACTTAGTTGGCCGCATTCTGAGACATGATGGCCTGATGAAAACAGTCGCAGAAGGACAAAGTGGAAGGGAAGAAGGGCAAGAGACGGCCCCGAATGAATTACATAGGGCAGGTTATAAAGGATGTAAAAGAGAAGAAATACGTAGTTATGAAAAGATTAGCGGATAGGAGAGAAGTTTGGAGAGCTGCGTCAAACCAATCTTAGGATTGTCGACTAGTGGTGATGAATGCGTCAAAAAACGATCTTTACAGCACATGATAATAAAAAATACGATCAAAGCACTGAACGAAACAAGTGACTTTGTACGCAGTCACGCGCATGGGTGCAAAGTCATATTCGCCAAGGGTGAAGTTATCCATGAAAAAAATATTTGCCATACCCGGGATTCGAACCAGTAAGCACGACCTCCGTCTCATGTGCCACAAGGCGGGCTTGTGACGCTAACACCTTTTTCAGTAAAACCCATCCCGAAGTTCGCCCTAAGAAATTGGCTTGCACGCCTGACCGGCAATCAGGTGATCCGGGTTCTAATCCTGGCTAAGGCAATCGTGGCGACCTTCATCTATGGTGTATATAAATACAATCAGCTGAGCTGGGGCGATGCGACCTCTTTAGAATTGATACCGGTTAAAAAGATACTCCTTCTTAGTAACTTTAACAGGATATTTCGCAGGGTTGAGCACATTCGCTCACTCCGGTTTTTCCGTTCGAGTAACCACGAGAGCTAGCCAAGCACAACGAAAGAACAGTTGTTCGTCCCAAGGAGGCTAATCCTGTGAATCTCGGGGTACTAAGCATACTAATGCCGGAGAGTTTCGGAGTTATTAACACTTATCTATGAATAGTACTTCAACTCATTAAAACAAAAATGGCATTCAGTTTTCCTCGAGGACTACGTGATATTGGGACAGGTTTGTAGATTTTGGATTTAAAACCGGTAGGTGCATTTTAAAAATTGAGCATTAGCATTTTTTCAATTTAAAATTTCGCAAACGAGAGAGGTTTTAGAGGAACAAAGATGAAGACAGAAAGAGGAGGAAATCAAGGGAAAATATAACCTTTCACAGCAACTATTTCCCAAATTCCATACATTTTGCACTGGTATGAGTTGTGCCACCCGAAATTCCACATAGGATCATTAATGTTCATCTAGATCTACATCTACATGATACCCCGCAAGCCGCCTAAAAGGCGAGTGGCAGGGGGTGTTAGGACATCAGCCATTTTCACATAAAAGAATGTTAAGGTATCTAATTATACGATTAATAGGCAGTTATTTGGATCGGGTTCGTTGCGTAATATAAACTTTCTGGAGCTACATTATTTAAAATTTGAATAAATCAAAAGGTGACTCCAGATATGATTTTAGAAACACCGACACAACTTTTCATATCCTGATCCCCATTTTTTAATGGAGCCGGTCAAAATTTTAAGTTAAGGTGTACAAGTGGCTAGAAATCGAATACTCGCGAATTAAAAAAAAATGGGATTGTATTTTCTAGGAAATATAAATGGTGCATTAGAATGTGTACGAATCAATATATCATTATCTGAAAAAAAATTTTTTGGATGACGACATAAGGCTCTTTAGAGTTCTTTGAAAAGATAAAAAAATAACTACGATTCTATTGAGCAAATTAGTATTCTACTCCTGATGAGGAGGTAATAAGCTAGCCTGACTTTGTTTAAGTGTTCCAACTCAAACTCCCCCAAATTCATTGCTTTTTGACATATTACAGTACGGAATACATCCACTTCGCCTTAGTGTGCTTAAAGCACATAAAATTTTCGTTTGGATCCGCAATTTATCAATGAATTAGGAATTAAAATAAAAATCCCTCATTTACCAAGCACTACCTTAATGTTGAAAAAAACAAGGTTTTCATCCCTAGAATATCTTCCACGGCCCGAGCAATCCTTCACGATGGCAACGCGGTTGGTTCCACCACGTCTTCTTCGACCATTGCGATTCACCGCCCCGCCGATGTTGCCTTGGAAAAGTGAACATCACGACACGCACGGATCTTCCTCGGGGGAATGACAAGGGAGAAGGGTGAGCTCGCCACCCATTCTCGTCACACGTAATAGATTCAGTTCATGGCCTCGGCTTCGCTAAGACCAAAAACGGCATCCAGGAAACGGAGATGTCTAACCTGGCCTACGCCTCACGTAAATTGCTATCCTTATTCGACCGACCCTCAATATTGGCCTCGCGATAACCCAAGAGTTCAGAGGGCCGAATTACCATGAGTTATGACGGAGGAATTCCATTAAGAAGTTCCAAACGCCTCCAGATAGTTCCAACGTACGATAAACTTTATTCACTTTACATGCCTAATCGAATCTACCAAAATTACCAAACCCGAAAAATATAACATGTGCCTTTTACTTCTCTACTATACGAAATAGTTATCAAGAATTAGGAGTAGCCTTTTGAAAAATCTGTTTGAAAACGAAATCAGCGGAAACAGGCCGCACCGTAGCATTTAATAATAGATGAAAACAATAAAGACATACAGAAAAAGGAAAATCACAATTTTCCTAGGACGACTTCCAAGTTATACGAATTCTTCACCAAAAATCGCTTAAATTAATGACGTAGACTCAGGATATAGGATCGATATTAGGGAGAAGGTATCATTTTAAATGAAGCAATACAATTACTTCCTTAATTAATTACTTTTTTCTATTTCATGAATATAGTAACGAATAAGCACTTACAGCTTTCACTTCAAGTGAGTTAGTAATAGAGGAGTTACTTGAAAACATAAAAAACAACGCAAAATTGACCCTGAAAAATATTGATAACACCTTTTAACGCTGCAATATTTATATCATGTATCGAAATTACATTTATTGTAATAAAAATTGAATCTAATTTCAAATTTTTTCGTCGGTTTTTGAAAAAAGGATTCAGTCAAAAAGGAAAGTGCTCAAACTATTTGGACAAGGATTTTACGGGCTATATTTGCCACTTTTCTACTCTATGGAGAAACCAGGTTGGCTAGCAGAGAAATTCTGAGGTTTTGATGGGATAGAAGAAATAAGATTCATAAGTGGAGGGCGGCATGTGATTTTACGCCTTTGGGGCACACGTTTTTGACTCGCTAAAACTTTTGGAGCACGTGACCGGTATAACCTGTTTCGGATGAACTTGAATTTCTGCGATGAAAATGCTTAATATCAGACCACGCACGATCCAAAATTGACAGATGTAATGTTTCGGACGGTGACGGACACATGATTGAGTTCCCAGACCACAACAAAGCCAACAGTTCAAAAAGAAGTGTTTAACAAAATTATGCCAACTGTAAAGAAAACGAAACTAACAAATGAAAAACAGTCACAAACGCGAGAGCTATTATTTGCCAAGTAAAAATATAACACAGGCTACCGCGTCTTCAGACGCAGAAATAAGCAAACTAAGGAACTACGGCTATAAATGCAAAAGAATGTATAAACGACTAAATATTTACCAAGGCGCATGCTCATCAAAATTTCATACAGAACTTCTAACACTTTCATCAGCAATAACTCATGATATCGGCAATAATTCTATCTTCAAGTTCACAACACGACCAAAATAAAAGTTTGGAAAGCTTAAAAAGTTTCACCATGAAAATAAAATCAATGAAGGAGTCAATATTCCTGTGAAGGGTACGGAATTTGAAAATTATATCGCAAGAAAAGTGCGGCAACCTGTAAATGAGAAACATTTTTAATTTTCTGTACTCCGTTAACTTTTATATATTTCTCAAAGGTTCTGATAATATCGGAAAGGTTTTTGTAGTTACTATATTACAATGCCAACAATGCTCAAAATTAATCTCTAACATTCACTGTCTACGCCTCGGAGAAAATAATAACAGATACCACCTCTATTCAGAATTGAACCCGAGGGGTTTCAGGTAGAAATCAGGAGTGAAGTCTTCAGACACCAAAAAATAAAGTCCTCGCAGCGCGAAGGTGCTCTAGGAAAGGAACTAGGCTCAATACCCTGAACGGGAGATATTCACTCGCCAGTGGCTGTCTGAGGTGAGCTCTACCCTTACCTATCCAAACGAACCATCGGATTGAATTACGGAGTGAGTGAGTGACCACCTCCGTTTTTCAAAACATGTTTCAGTCGTGATACTTACGAACACATAATCCACCCTCGTAATCAAATAATCTACCCATAATAAAAACTCACATAATCAACTCTCACCTATCCTAACGAACCTTCGAATTTAATCACTAAGTGAGCGACCGCCCACCTCCGTTTTATTTAACATGGCTAATTCGTGATAATTGCGAACGCATAATCCACAAGTACATGTTTTGCTGAGAAATTCAGCTTTATTGGTGAAGGTGGAGGGTACATCGCTAAAATTGCCGTCTGTGGATAGACTTTGTGGAGCCGGGGTTTGATTGGGGTATGAGTCAGAGCTAGACTTCAAACACTACGCTCGAAACGCATCACGAAACGAACTCCTCCATTTTTCACCCCGCGCGGAGGAGATGACAACCAGAGAGACGTAGCCGCGGGACGAACGAGATGACGTCTTCGGTAGGACAGTGAGGATGGGCCATCATTAAATTTACATATGCAAAAGTTTTGACGCCCATCTACACGGATCGGAAGGAGAGCCGACGGTCGTACAGATCGATGGTAGTTTTTTTTGACACTCGGGAGTGGAACTGGTGATCGATTTCTGGGCCGGAGAAACCAGTTTAGCCGTTAACCACAAGCCGCTAATTACTACAGGATGAAAGGCCGGAGCATCCTTGAACTGGATGTGGCGGCGGGAGGAGGGGGGGTGCGAGGGAGTCTGGAGAGGGGGATGGGAAGTTGACTGCTGCGTGGCGGAAGAGCACGAAGAAAACAAAAACAGGGAAGAGAGCGATCGGAAGGGGAGGCAATCGGCATCGTTTGGAAAAGAAAGACTGAATGGCGATCTAATCCTATTGACCGAGATGGCCAAGACCTTTACCCAGTGGCGGATACATATGGGGGGCTCAGGGGGCGGGGCTGCCCGCATTTTCGAAGATCGCAGAATGCTAACTTTTTATATCATAAGGTATCTTTGTCTTGTACATGCGTATGATCAGTTTAAATAAATATGAAGAAAGATTAAGTGCTTTCCCAGCGAATAGACTTCGTAAAATGTTCTCGGGATCGCCACCGGGTCAGGAACTGCATAAACACCGACGTTTCGATGTCCGACTCGGCCATCGTCCTCAGCGCCCAGTCGGACATCAAAACTTCGGCAGTTATGCAGTTCCTGACCCGGGGACGATCCAGAGAGCATTAAATAAAGCTACCTCAAACTTTGCATGTAACTTGATTATTTTTCATTACGATAAAAGTACAGGTAGCTCAAAATATCTTTTGCGCCGCCCGTTGAGTTTTTTTTGTATCCTTTACTGCGAAGAATGATCGTAGGCTTTCCCGGCGCATAGAATTGTGGAAGGTTACACGGGATTTCCACCGGGTCAGGTTCTCCAACTCCATCTCGGCCGACATTTCGATAGGCGGGTTGTCCATCATCTTCAGGGCATGTCCGGGCAGGGCGTCTTCATGCCCTGAAGATGATGGACAACCCGCCTATCGAAATGTCGGCCGAGATGGAGTTGGAGAACCTGACCCGGTAGAAATCCCGTGTAACCTTCCACTATCCTTTACTGCCTTTACTGCCTCGCGGATTATCCGTCCAAACACGTATACATATCTAAATTTTGATTTAGGGCAGCACTAAAAAAATTACAAGGCCAGTCGACAGTATAACCTGCCACCAAGCCCCTATCATTCATCCAAATTTGGGTATAATTAGATGAAACGGCTGAATGGCTATCCACACCTACTGACCGAGATTGCATTGATATCCTCGCCTAGGGGATTATTTTCTCTAACTCATCTCACCCATGAACACCATTTTTGGCAAATCAGGCTGACCTGACGATGCCAATCCAATCTTATTGACGTTGACCGGGTTTTCTTTAGGCCAGGTTTGATGTATTATTCTGGAATTCCTATATAATCTTACAGGTGAACGCAACCGTACGAATATAATATCAACTGATAAATCCATGATTCGTCCGAAATATAAATATGAGAAATAATCGTAACAGGCTGAGGTGATCTACAACTTTCTGCTGAAAGCAAAGCCATCTCAAATAAATACGACATAACAGACACATGAAAAATAAATCCGAAGAAACGAATGATTTTATTCAATTTTTATGGAGGATCGGCAAGAATAGTGGAATTTTATTATAACTTGGCGGTAAACGTGATGAAGAACATAGCGAAGTTTTTTGGTGCCAAACCTCTTTCCTGTTTTAAATACCTTTAAAACTCTGGACTGTATGTTGGTTTTCCAACGAGAATGACGATATTGAAAATAAAACGGGATAAATTTTAGGCAACGGAATGGAGCGTTTAGTGATATTTACTTTCAATAATCTTCTTCTTGTTAGAATAATGGACATTTGGCACTATGAGTGAACGCGAAATTATAGCATTACTTTTATAATTTTGCACGCCGGTTAATTATTGAATCATGACGAAAGATAATTCGAAATAGAGCTACCCAATGAACTAAAAGTGATGCTAGCTCGCACAACCTAATTTTAAGTATTACGGCGGAACGAAAAGGTGAGCTAACACAGGTAGTACATGAAACCTGGCATTGATTTCCTGAACCTCCGTTCAGCCCCGCGACCAGCATTTTAAGCAGCCCGGCGACACAATTCGAGTCCACGGCCTCGAATCACGGGGCCTTATTCAATCGGAAATAAATTACGCAACATATTCGTACGATGGTATGGTATTTGGAGAAGGCGACCGACAGCTGAGGTCATTTGCGCCATGAGGAAAGGGTAGGCAAGGAAGGGTGGAGAGAAACCTGGCGTCGGCATTGGCCTGCTCTTAACGAAAGGCGCCAAGGGGACCACGGCTTAACGTCCCATCCGACGGACGGAGTGTTGCGCTTGAAATGTCCTCCACACAACATTCAAGCAGGGATCGGGCAGTCTTTGAAAATTCTCTGCCGCTGCCGGGATTTGAACCTGGGCCTACCGGGTGGGAAGCCAACACTCTAGCCACCACACCAACCCGATCCCCATATTCGTACGAAAGACATCCAGCTGATACCGATGAAAACATATAACATCAGCTAATTACACTGAAGTCGAAACATGATTTAGGGACTTTAAGTTCACGTTCCTTACGTAATTATTACATTATTCAAGGACGTCAATTATCCAAATAACCGACACAACCAACTGCTAATTTCATTTGCAGCACATCCTATAATAATCACTATTTTACTATTTTATAGTGTTATTACCATTTTGCTGTCCGGAAAACGTCATACCTTACTTTGAAACGATTAATTATTCTTACTTTCCATGGAATAAAGCAAAACGACACAAAATGCGCGATGATTTAATACTTTTAAATCCTCGAAAACAGAAATAGAAAATGCAATAAAGGCCATATTGAATCATCTGCGGAATGAATATGGCTTTTCAATGCATTATGCCAGGCTTATTATCTTTGGGCAGTAAAGCTAAAACCCCAATTCCTTTCCCTCAACGATTTGTCTTGAAACAATTACCTTCGTCCCCAAAAGTAAATGTTTTTACCATTGCATGATTAACTTAATTAAAAAATATTAAAGAAAGACATTGAAGTGTAAACATTTCACGATAATGATATATTCAATTCGTCTTAATGTCTTATTAATTAGTCTCCGAAGAGCTACAAACGCATCCTTCCTCTTTAAATGCACTGATCATACAGATCTACATTGAGCGAACGAACTACACAGACTCAGAGACGAATTCATTATCACTAGAAGGTTTTGAATAAAGTCCAAGTAAATGTAACTGACCCTTTTCCCAATAATACCATCACTAATGCCAACTTCCCATTCAGGTCAAAAAAGACCATGGCATTGGCAATATGTCGTGCTCAAGTTATCTTTTATTACATGAAGAAAAAATACCCCTAGATCCTTCTTTTTGAAAACTCCATAGAATTTTCAAACGCATTGCTCTAAATTGGTAAACGTATTACTACAGGCGGTGTGGAGCTTTTTTTTTTTTTAAAAAAGAACAAGGTTTACCACATTTAGCATCCCAAAATTCATTAAAAATAGTACCTAGAAACAGTTATCGTTAAAATATGTCTCGGAGGAAATAATAAAATTAAATACGAGAGTATAAAGCCAACCAAAAAAAGCACAACCGGTTCATTCCTATTTTAAAGTTTTAAACCCTACGGATTCGTGGACGAAAAATTAGGCATTTCAAAATTTGATAAAAATTAAATTTCTTCTTCTAAAGAGAAAAAAAATAAATAGGAGCATAAGTAGAGCATATAATTGGTATAAAATCATCCAAACTCGCGTTCCTATATTTTTGTTAGGTGACCACCCGGTTAAACTACCGTTCTGCAAGAAGCAAAGCAAGATCAAATAATTACGACATAACAGAAACATGAATAAGATATCAGGCGAGACGCATGATTTTATTCATTTTTTATCGACCAATGGCAAGGAAATTTGATTATTTATTACATGCTAGCGGTAAACGTAGTGAAGAACATCACGATTTTTTTTGTGCCAAACCTCTTTCCTGTTTTAAATTCATTTAAAACTCCAGACTGTTAGTTGATTTCCCGAGGACACTCAAGTTATTGAAAAAAATTGCTCCCCCACCTTTAACTAATACGCGTCTTTCAATAAAATTTTCAAAAATTGACATAAGGATACTTAAAATGCTGCGCTGTCAGTACAGTTTGAGTTTATACTCCAAACTGCCGTTATTAGAAGATCAATTAAAAATAATAAATGACAAAGAAAATTTCATGGCGGAGTACGAACATGGTCATATTGCGTGATTCTGGCCCAATACACGCTACATTAAGATGGAAATTGTCATTTAAAATAATACTGTGCAATCAGTAAGGATGCAAATGCAGCCACGATGCACGTTGTCATCGAAGCACCGTGGAGTTACCATGGATAACCGTATCTATGTGGATGACATAATTGAATTGGGGAGCGTAAATCATGTATCATGTATGATACCTTACCAGAATAATAAGCATTTTTTGCGATTAGTCATTTTAATTTAGGTTTAATCATTTTATTTAATAACAATTTAATTTAGTAATTTCAATTCTGGGTGATAACTATTTAGAACCTTAAGGAAGTTTCATAACCGCCCCAGGGCGCCCCTTTCCCAATATAATTTGACGGAAATCCGATTTCACCATGAATTTTAATTGCCAAGCTCGAATGGTGGCGTCATTTCACTCTATACGGCTATTTCAGCTTACCTTTCCACCAATGACTGCCTGGACAGTGACGACTTGACCAGCACGATGATACTCCAGGACTTCCCCAGGAAGGACGTACCCTACCCCGGGGTCGAACCATACTAGGTCACCCTGGAAACGAAGAAAAGTATGTGAATCATCCGACATATTACGGTAATTCTCCAATAAATCCATCATTAGCCATGCACAGAGAAAGTCATTAAAATAGCATAAGTAGGAAAAATTTATCGACAAGACATTTTATGTAAAAAGTACAAAATTTTATGAAATGGAATTTACCAGTGTTTTGTGAAGGCCCAAAACTTTCTTTCTCAACCCTAAATTATATGCCAAAATACTAAAAAACAAGTCATATTCAGTAATAAAAACTGATGAAAGGCAGTTAAAAATGCAGACATCAGACCACACCCCCAATTCACAAACGAAAAGTTGCAAGGACTTTGAAAAATGCAGTCAGGAAAATAGTAGCATTGGATTTCAAACTTAGATTAGAAAGCGATTAGAATAGATCAAGATTCTTAAAATACCATAAACCCGCACAACTACGTTAAAAATATTCACTTCTCCAATCAGTCCTTTGACAGCCGTCAATATATCATCTCCGCAAAATAAAGCGAGACATTCGGTCGTCTAGGCTAAAGGGTAATCAACACTTTGCGTACGAGTGAAGAAGAGTTTATAGTGAGGAAAATAAATGGTAACATCAATTAAACGCCAAACTCGTACCACGTTTGCTCGAAAAGAACTCCTGGCCCGCGGAGGCATTGCCAACGAGTCCTGCTGCTTCTGAACCTTCCTCCTACTGCGCCTCCGACGGGACCCGCGGTGCGGTTGCTGCTGCAGTAGATTCTCCTGCTGCTCCTTCAGCTTCTGCCTCGGCTGCTGCTCCCACTCCAACCCCCTAGCGCTTGCCACAGGCACGAATATGTCATCTTTCGGTGGCACCACGGATATGACCCTCTCGAGCGATGGCGGCTGCGAGTAGGACCGGCGGGCTGCGCGGTGGGACCGCCGATCCTCCTCGTCGCTATCTTCCCCCCTAGACTTGGCTTCCAGGGCGTGCACCGACGATATCGAATGCCTATTCCTCAGCCTGGCCTTTCTCACACAGTGCGGGGTCGCGCTCTTTGGCATGGGAGGCTTCTCGGCCACATCCTTGGCCGTCTCCGAAGACATTTGCCGCTTGTGGGACACCAGCGGAGTCGAGGTGGCGTGCGGGGTAGCTCTCCCGGAAGCTCTGCCCGAGGTCCTACCCCGCGGAACGTCAACTGGTGGGTAGTCGAAGTCGTTCTCATCGTGGGCACCCCTGACGAACCACAGAGTATCCACGGAGCGAGGACGCCTGATAGAGCGGGATACGGGTGCTGCCCTTCCGCCTCTGGCCACCTTATCTTCCGCGTCCCTGTTCACCCTCGACTCGAAGCTCTGCGCTCGGGGTACGGAGGATTCTTTGGCCGTGGAGCGCTTCCTTTGTCTCCTACGTTCCGATTCGGGTTCGCAATCCAGGGAGTAGGTCCTGCGGGCGCCGCGCCGCTTGGGCTCCGCGGGTGTCCAGCCGACGTCCTCGGCGGCCGCTTTGTCCTTCCGGGACCGCAGGCGCTGTCCCATCAGGAGGCCGGCGGCCCTCCAGGGGCTGAGGGACCTTCCGGACTTCTCGCCGACGAGGCGCTGGGCGACGCCGCTGACGTTGCCTACGCTCTCCTCGAGTTCCAACCAGCGCCTCCGGAAGCGGAGACCGAACCCGGTGACTTCAACGCTCGCGCGGGCGTCCGCTAGACTCCACTCGTACCTTTTATGCATTTTGCGAATAAAAGACACACCTCAAGGATAATACAATGTTTTTATCCGTAGGGTGGATAACTATTTGATGAGCAAAAGAATATCCTGGATGAGTCTTCTTCGATAGGGCTCAACTTTTTCGAGCGCCTTCTCTCGCCACTCTAAAACAGGAACAGAATCCTCGTGCAACCATGGCTGTGCACCAGCCAGTGCGGAGGATCGGAAGGGGAATACGTTGAGGAAAAGAAAGGCTCAAGGAGTCGGGGGTGGACCCGAATCTGAGTTTTAGCGAGGAGAGTTAGACCGAAATATGGAACGAAAGTAGTGCCAAACGGAGCTTCGATCTGAATTTCCTGCGATGCGTCGGCGGAAGACCTGGTCAGGTTGACATCTTCCCTCAATCTTGGCATGGAGTGTATCCGTGTCGAGGTGCTCAGTTCAAAGCGGATTGGTTTCGTGTGATAAATCGTACGCGACATAAAGGGCACTTCATTGTCATTCAGGAGATGCCTCAGGCCGGGGGCTCATACCAGAGGTGCACGCTGCCAAAAAGAGTGTTTGGCTGACCTTCTTTCTTAATGGGAGCAGATTCGTAACAAAGGGGTATCACGGAGAATTCTAGCGGTACTTGAATGTAACACATATCATTTCATAGATATTGACACGAAAAACAAAAATACGCGGCATCATAACGCCACATTCAAATTTCCCGTTTGATTATTTAAGGGGTAGAGACCAAAGGTTTTAAAAATTTCAGGTCTATTTGGGTAATTTTCTGTGATTAAACACAACTAAATTAGGAAAATACTTAAAACTATGTTTAAAAGATGTAATTCAACATAGTTTAATGAACCCATTGCGTAATCTCAGTAATCTTACAGTAATAATTCAACGCAAAATAAATTCAAAATGATTTTTCCTCAACCGGGAAAAGCCAACTACTCCCTTAATACAAACTTTGAAAACTGCGCACCGAAAGCAATTTCATAGCCACAAAAAAAGTATGAGAATATTCTACCTTATTGCAGATGAAATCTGTACTGGAAGCTATGAACAATGTCAACGAGAATAAGTGATTAAAAAAAAATAAGATTCCTCATATAAACGTACGATATTATTTTGAAAACAGTCCTCATCCTTGTCAATATCTGTTTTCAGATTGCATTAGAGTCGTAATAATTAAAAACATATACCTTCTCTGTACATAAGTTCTCCGTCATTAGCATGAAGAAAGACGTAACGTAGTTGATAAAATAAGATCCAAGTCAATATTCCTTAATTCCCTTTTCTTACGACATTCCTGTTATCCAGTTAGAAATATCGTTAACTTTTCGGCTGCAGCAGCGCAGGATTTTTTACCTCATGCCAGTATCTATGTCCCGTTTACTAATTAGAGAAAAAATCAAGTCGTGTCCGTTCATCAATACACCGTTAAATAAAATAAGTACCTAATGACATAAAACTGTTCAGTACCTTTCCTTAATGAGAGGCTTTAGCTACATAAGATGCTCGTGATAAAATGATTGAAAAATCGATTAAAAAACAATCCATTCCTCGCCTGACATGGTTCAAAGTCAGATTAGAGACACTTCCTCAAGGTTAATTAAACATCCTAGAAGGCCACAATTAATCCATTTTGGTGTGTCATGTATCCAAAGACATTCTCAGGAGCCACTGCACACAGCCACAGATTTCCAATATAATAACTCTCTCTAGGCGCACTTGATAAGCACAAATTGCACTTGTTTAAATTTCCCAATGAAAGATCGAAGATACGCGTATAAAAAAATCACAAACACACGTTCACATGCTAACACAACACTCCACTCCCAAGTCCTATGCGGGGATTCCTATTTATTGTTTATTCTTTTTTTCCTGTGTCCAATATGGAAAGCGCAAAACCGCCTCCGGTGACCATTAGGTACCGTCTGCCACCTCGCCCGTTTGGTGGCCAGGACTCGCCCTGAGGCGCTCTCAATGTGCACACGAGAGGAGAAGGGGGAGGGGGAGGGTGGGTGTCACGGCTCATGCGTGGAAGAGATCGTCAGGGGGTGGGGTGCCAGTGATACGGCGTGGGGACGGTGGAGTGGGGGCCAAAGGGAGGAACTCAAAAGCTCAGGGGAGGAGGAGGGACCCCATGTTCTCCCCACTCGAACTAACAACCGTAGACCAGACAAAGTCGACTCCCTTGCGCGCCTCTCCCCGTTATCATCAAGCTTACTCCCCCACCATGCCTCAACCCTTGATTCTCTAACCGACATGTTCACTTACAAATATAAACTTATTTAGCCTTCCTTAACCACCCCACATGATCCCTTGGCCATAAAATGAAACAATTTATTTCATTTTCCCCGCCGGCCTTGGTGGCGGTAGGTAAAGTCCTCGCCTGCCAAACAGGAGGTCGCGGGTTTGAATCCCGCCTGGGTATGTTACCTCTATCCAAGCCATGATCGTTTGTGTAAGTTTAACTGTTAAGATATTTATAACCCCGATGTAAAAGGCCGTATAGAGCTGTTTTCGGAAACCACCAACAAATATAAATTAATCGAACTTTAAATAAGATATGACGCTATCCCGGCAAATTGTGCGGGTAAACTTTTCTCGGGATTCCCTCTGTGTTAAATACTCCATTCAGCACACCTGATTATAAGCCACGAGTCGGAGCTCGAAACGTTGGGTGAAATGTAGTTTTTTATCCGGCGGGAATAGAACTAATAGAACGTTGTTTACCCTTCATACCCTAATGTTGGGTAAGATAATGAGGCGTTTTCATAGAAATTAATTAATTAAATCTTCCTTCCCTTGCATTTCCTATCCCCATAAATAGCTTAATAAATTAAAGACTTTGAGCTTCGTTAAATTAAGCATATATTTTGCACGATTATAGTAGCGATTGCTTAACCAGATAAACATATAAACACATTGACTTTGCAAAGGTTCACAAGATTAATTAATCGATATAAACAGTTTATTTTGGGTATTCCAAATCAATTCTAGCTACGTAAGTTATCTAGCTACGTTCATTACTTAGCTAGAACTGTCAAAATAATATACTCTTGGGAGACGCAATGTAAACTGCTAACATTAAACATATTCTTACATAAGAATCGATTTTGCGGTAATAAATGGAGTGGTATCTATTCCAATAAAGATTACCGTGACTTATGGTTTGTGTAGCTTATTCTTACAGAATAGGCGGCCTGTTCCGTTCCAGAAATAAAATAGAAACTCCCATGCTGCGGCACGGAAGGGATATTGGCTAGGGGTGTTAGAACACAATATGGCACGAAACATAACTTGATCTATTTTTTCTTCATTTTAATGCCATGTTTAGAGCACCTCACGCGTGCTAGGAGCGTGATGGAGCCCTTTCCTTCCGTATTCGCGCCGCTCGGAGAGCAACTCATCCTTTCCCCAGACGTGCTCCGCTTCCTCATTCCACCTACGCCAGCCGAGCGCTCCACGATTCCAGGGGATATATCCGGTCGGCGAAAGAGGCGCAGGGGAAGAAGAAGAGGAGAGCATGCTCGCGATTTTATCTCCCGCTTTTCTGCAGCGGAGAGGGATAGACGGGAGAGGTGCGTCGCGGCCAACCCACTCGCCGCTGGCGGGTCCCCGGGCACCCTTCTTTCGTTTCCGCCTGAAGGTCCCGCTGTGGAGATCCCTCCGGCGCAGCGGAGGAAGCTCTTCGGTTCATGGCATGAGCCGCGACCGTAAAAGAGACCACCCCCTTTCTCTCCCCGCCTCTATCTCTCCCTCGACCACATATCTCCACCATCCGACAAACGAGAAGAGAAATGGAGAGTCCGCTTGCGCAGATAGGGTTGCTCCAGGGTAGACTTTGGCAGCTGAAATATGATCTCCATATAGGCATGCTCCGACGTAACATGTGATGACGCTATGTAAGAGATAGACAAGTATGGTCACCGATTATCTACGATCATAATCGCTTTTACATTTGCAATTATGGCTGGTCAGCTGTGGCCCATGTTAGTCCAGGGTTGCCAAAATCGCTGGTCAAGGTTGGCCTAAAGTTGCGAATAATCATTGAATTTCAAACAAATATCTACACACAATGTTGAGCTATGATAAAGATATCAATTTTCTTCTCTAGAGGAAATTAAAATTACATTTTATGACATTCACAACAATGTTTTCGGTCAAGAAAGATTTGATACTTTCCCGGCGAATGATGTGAGTAAACTTCTCTCCGGTTTCCCACCGGGTTAAAGGCTTCATAGTGGCCGACGTTTCGAGCTCCGACTCGGCGCTCATCATCAGGGCTACTGGATGCTGTGATGCGGGAATGGGCATGCTTA
This sequence comes from Ischnura elegans, assembly GCF_921293095.1. NCBI lineage: Eukaryota > Metazoa > Arthropoda > Insecta > Odonata > Coenagrionidae > Ischnura > Ischnura elegans. The sequence continues at coordinate 91,823,970 of NC_060246.1, read as the reverse complement.
TATGCTGCCCTTCTCCGGTCAGGTTCAAATATCTACACACAGAGCCTGAACCTGACCGGAGAAGGGCAGCATATAAGCAGGCCCATTCCCGCATCACAGCATCCAGTAGCCCTAATGTTTTCGGTCATTTCCCTACACTCTCATTGCTCACAAAAGGGTAAACAACAACAGCCCACGTACGGCATATTAACTCGCCGCGGAGTAATCGAGGAGCGGTAACCTGCTTGGTGTGAGTTACTTACGTCATTAAGTTAGCTGAAAAGGGTCTGAAGCAAGTGATTCTTCGTCGCGAATACCTCGAGAATTAGGCTACGTATTGAAAAACGGAGAAATAGGGTTCCCTTTAAATTTTGAAACCTTAATAAAGTCGGCAATACTTACATGGAAATCGGTGAACCAGCCCATAATCAACAATTTCGAGGATCGAAATAGCCCCAAATTCCATCATCGAAACCAATGGAGATGATTTCGACTGGTCGAACTATCAAACATGCTTACCTCCACGATGGGATGCATGAGCAGGGAAACGGAGAGTGGGCAAAGGTAGGAGAAGGAGGGTGGTCGAGGGAGTTAGCGGAAGTTATAAAAGAGAGTGCTGGGTGCTCCGTCTGACGACGGGGTGAAATCATGTATCGATAGAGGCAAAAGGGCGTCCCGACCAAGTGAGAGCATATTAATGATCGCACTGACGTGGAAAACGGTCTCCGTTAGAAACGGGTGAAACTAGCCCATTTCATTGACCAACATCTCACGCATTGGCGACCACGGAATCTTCGATAGAAACATAAATAAAAAAATTCGCCTTCACGGGTAGGATTATAATCCGGTTTGCATGAATATAAATTCTGCGCCTTAATTATGGCCATGCCTATGAACCGCGATTAAAACTTCGCACTTTCTACTGCTTCAAACGGAGTCATTAAGATATTTGTGAAGCTAAGGATATAAGAATAAGTACTTGAACTAATAAAGAAAAGAAAATTTGATATCAACCCTCCTAGAAATTAAGTTTGTAAACAAACTAAAGTTTGTTAAATCAACATTTCCAATGCAGTAATTAGCTATACCGAATGATGCATTTAAAGTTGTTGTATTGAATAATTTGAGCCTTCCAAGAAAATTCAAGGAGTCAATTTTTCAAGGAGTTTCCCCCAGCTTAGAAGATTCGTCATTTACTCACCATACTATCTGACGTAACTTAAAGCGAAGTATACGTTTTTTCTTTAAGCCACGGATAAAACAATCTAAACTTGCTTCAAGTAAGTCATTTCTCTAACAGAATTTAGAAAGTATAGACAGTAAAATGTAAGCGGCAAAATAAATATATCTTTTAGAATGTAGCTGAATAAGAAATACTAAACTATGAAATATCAAAATAAAACAGTTAAAATGCCTGAAACTGCAAAATTTTAACATCACTGATGAGCTCACATTTAGAAACACCGATTTCATGTAACGTAAAATTTTACTAAGATTTCTGTCAGCTATAATGGCCTGACGAAAACAATCGTAGACGGACAGGTGAAAGGGAAGGAGGGCATATGGACGGCCCCGAAAGAGTTCCGTAGGACAGGTTATATAGGATGTAAAAGAGATACTTATGTCGCTATGAAGAGGCTAGCGGATTAGAGGGGAGGAATGGAGAGCTGCGTCATACCAATCTTAGGATGATTATGAGACTAATGATTATGGGACAAAGAGAACGGCAGTAACGACAGTGAGTCGCTTATAGAATAGTATTCTGTGATGAAGCGTCATGGTACGATGTCAACAACAAATGAAATTTGCTTCCGTGAAAATGAACACCGGAAAAGAGAGCCTTTGCTTCCTCAAAACTTCTAATCGCACGAAAATCCAGACCGGAATCCACGGGGTATAGATTTAAGTCACGAAATATAGGATCCTTGAGACCTAAAGTAAACAGAGGAGAACGATTGCAAACACTGATACGGCGTCCGGTGAAACGAGATTACAAAGCTGATTTCATCAAATTGGCGAGGGGTTGATCAAGAGAAACTGACCGATATAATATTACGAGCGTTAAAGAGGTTCATTCGAAACGGCTCGTATACGTAAAATTACGTTTCCCAACAGTACGACGATATTTACGTAAATAAGTATGAGTAGATACAGACTCCATTTTGACACAGGTTTTTAAGTCATCAGAAGTTCTATATTTTAAAATTACGCTACAGGATCAGAAGAAATTAAGGGCTAAAAGATATTAGCAACAATTTTGAAGGTGCATATGTACTGTTTGAAGAAACTTCTCCCGACAAATGAGCCTCTTCGTGAATCCTTCCCAAACCTTTTTTCAAACCAAACATTCACTTTCGTCAACAGGCTATTTGAGCATACCCTATTACTTCCACTCTGGGGTTTTCCTCTTACTGAAAACGTCAGCGGAAAAGCAAGCATGCAAGGAGAGGGGACTTTAGAGGGAAGAATAAGAATATCAGGTAAGCGGACAACGGGAAGGAAGATATAAGGATTTATAGGGGAAAAAGAAAGGTAACAAGCTTAATTGGTCGTAGAGAAGGGAATTTCGATAAGGAGATTTGCAAAATACTCAATGTAAACCTACCGGTAGAATATCTTAAATGAATGCTATCTCTTTAAATGAATGCTAAATCTTTAGCCGATAAACGCTTTGCTGGCTTAAAGGAAACAATAAAAGATACACTGTTGTATTTTCCACTAAGTATGTCATTTTCAAAGGTGCAATGTCGAAACCTGGGTCGGTCAGGTGAACTCCCGTGGAACATACAACAGTGTATCTTTCATTATGTTTCCTGTCACCAAGTTCCACCAAATATCGCCATCAAGCATTAAGTTGATGGCTTAAAGGAGTCCTGATGAAGCTACTGTATACTCAACCAGGGTAAACACATTTTTACATGGCCTGGAAAAATGTTTAAACAACCTCAGCTCTCATTTTAGGGAGCAATGACCCAAAAATAGTCAGTAAACGTCATCATGAGAGTAATAGATTAAATTCATCAAGCATTCGCCATCAAGCCACTCACTGCTCCACATAATAGTTCCCGGATTATCACTCATTCAACTCTCAATATTTTTCCGCCTCCCCTCACTTCTTAATTCCCTTCCTCCGAATATTTATCCCTTTTCCCTATCCCCGAACCTCTTTTCTAACTTGGCTCTATCTTACCTATCTGAACATCAATAGCAACATTTCCCTTTTCTTACCACTGCTCCGATTCCCTTTAGTTTTATGAACTTGTATTCTTTTATTTCAAGGATTTGATTCTCGGCATATTTTATGCATCTGATTCCCGTTACATTGAATGTATTTTGTTTTCTAGTTATATATTTTGTTGTTATTGGGCCACTATAAATTGGCAATATTGCTGTATGTGGACTTTTGAAATAAATAAAAAAAGCCACTTTTGACGGAACTTCAGCCTGCAAGATTGTGGCGAGCTTGGGAGATATACTGAAATCGTTGGGATACGTCACAGTGCTGCTCCACGCAAGAAGGAATCCACCCTCGGGAGAATTTCTCCCGACTCGAGGCGAAGGATTTAATGGAGGAGATAGGTGGCTTGAAATTAACCGAGGCACAAATGCACGCAACAGCCGCGGTTGCCAGTTCTCCATTGATATGGTCTGATAGGGATGGCATGGGATTCTCGCCGCGCAAGCCTTTTCCTCATTCCCCACCGCCTCCAGACTTCCCACTTTCGTTCATATCCGAAAAGTTTCCGCATTCAAGCGAAGTTGCACAACGCTCACGAAATATGATGGCACAGCTTGTGATAAGCAATTAGGCGCAGGACGCAGCGTTCTAACTCGGTCACTCATATTTTTCTTCCTTGATTTCCAGATGCATTACCTGTCTAGGATTTACGCTGTAATTAACGGGATAAGTTTCTGACATTTTCCACTTTCTTTGATACTTTGCAAAAAAATTTTGGAATGTAATTTCTCCCACTGCTGCAGTAACTTTTAATGTTTATCGGTCAGTTCAACGTAAAATATCAACGGGATATCAATATGAATTGAGTTCATTTTGTTATTTTATCATTTATCTTACTATCTAAATTAACCCGAAAATAGTTCAGAGGGCCTATTACATCAGCAGGGTAGGGGGAGGGCTAATGGGGGGATAAGGGCAGCCATTTCAGGCGGAACTCGAAGCCGCGACCTTCGGTATGGCAGGGAAGTACTTCACCCCAAGTCGACCGACGCGGGCAAAACATGTGATGAGATGAGGGCATGAGGAGTTACCGTTAGCGAACAACGATGGGTACCGTATCACTGCCTGGAAAATTGTATGGTAAAATTATTATACTTATTTACATAATGTATCAATCTCAGGGTAAACATACGGAGTAACTGTCATAAACCTGTCAAGTACGAAAATTTTATTTCAGTACAGGGAGTACATCATAATATTTACATTTAAGATACAGGGGATCCAAGAAAAGTAAAAAGTAAAAATTCCTTTACCTACAGTGAAAATTTTAAGAGAATAGCCGAAGTTTGAATCAAATAATACGGCAGAAAGTTGAGACAAAAATACTTCCGGACGCGGAATGACTCTCTAGATCAAACAGCATTTGGCAATAACGATTCAATTTACCCGCTGTTTCGAACAAGGAGATTTTGAACTCATACCATTCAGTTCATTTTCATCACGGTGCGAGAGCATTTGTGGCCAGATTAGGTGCGGAATAATATGAGATTTTTCCAGCATACAAGGAATAGTGAAGTTCAAAATACGGGAAACTCAAGCAGAAATTTGAAAGTAGGAAGTATTTTTCCCTTGAAAATTGTCAAGAGTTTCACTACATTGGACATTTAATGTTTTAATAATGGCACGCATCCCGCACACAGATAATGAGACATTCATTGCTAAGCACAACAAATCGGAGTTTAAAAGACTTAAGACTATAGAGGTTGCGGCCTTCAAAATATTAATTATTAGCTATTATAATGCGTATTCGTTTCCAAAATATTTTGGTGTACATCACATTCATAAACAAAAAACGTACACCAACTATTTATCATTTTTCAATTCTTCTGATTTTTCACGTTTAACATAAAAAATATAGATTTACATTCTATTTTCCCAAATGTAATTATTTGATTTAAGTGTAGACGAAATCAATTTTAGTTCTGAACATGGATTAATAAAATACCTCCAACAGCTTTTTCAAGTCGTGAGCAAATAAAAATCGTTGTAAGTCAAAGACAATTCGTGTCTGGCCACATCTCTATACACATACTGATCCCACAAATAAATTATATGGAGAATTAATATTTATCGCCCAATCCACATTAAACATAACTGCAGAAGAAGGGCAAAGCCAAAAATATTAAGTTGCAAGGGAAGAAATTAAGAGTTATATTTCAATTAACCGATAGAGGCATGAACACCATAACTACTGCAAATAATGCAAAAATTATCCGCGAAACTGTATGAAAACAAACGAAAACTTTGACATTTAAGTAAAAGAAAAACATATAAAATTGATTTGAAAATCACTACACTCCTTAATATCACAGAAACACGCCAAAAATTAAAGGGATCAATTTTGCAAACGTAATTTCCTCGGATGAAGGAAGTAGAAGCTGTTTCCCCGCCAGAAGGCAAGGGGGTGAACGACCGCGAAAGTGTGGCAAAGAAAGAACGTCGATAAAAGACTGAAGATCATAACTCATACCATACATCCCGGCTGCGGGTATGAAATTGTGTTGAAATTTACCTCGTCAGGGAAAATCGATCCTCGTAAGAATTGAAATTACGGACCGAATGGAAAGGTCACGGGCACACGGCCTACAAAAAGGGCGGAGGTGGCGGCGGTTTGGCACACTGTCCGAGCACGATTATTTTTATGCTGCAAGAAGGGAAGGAGTAGGAAGCGTAGTAAAAATCATAATTAATGTAAGAAGTGCAAGTGAAAACGAGAACCTGGAGCAAGCAAGTGATGGAATAGAGGGATAGGTTATGAATAGGATATGAGGAGAGTACGAATAAGATGTGGGTAGGGTATGGATAGAATATTCAAAGGATATGCGTAGAATATGAATACGATATGGCCGTTTATCAGCACTGACACAACGGGCTTCCTAGATACTTTGGAGCATAAAGAGGGATGAATTGTTGTCTATTAAATGACATTAAAATACTGTATATTTGAATAGCAAACAATATAGACAAGCTAATGAATTAAAATGAAAGGGAAATGCAGACATGAGAATTCAAGTAAATTTTGGGATTTGAACATGAAAAACACCGATATTGGAAATAGTAAATGATAAAAAATTAGATGGTTACTCATATTATTACTTTTAGAAGCAACAACGATTAATTGAAATTGGAAAGTTATTGTGTTAAAACAGCACCGAATAAAACGTTACTTAAAGCGCTTACAGAGTTCTCCAATAAGGGCCTAGAAAGCGCAAATACGTAGGGAAATATATTAATGTATCGGCATTATGTACAATGATATCAGTAGATGCAGAAAAGAAGGTATAACATAATCTGGTGTGATATAGATGGGCAGTGATTGGCTGAGGTGGACGCATTAGAAAAAGACAGGCGACGTTCTAGGGAATTCCGTGGGCTAGGCGCGGCACTCAGTAACAATAAACGCGGCTGCGATAGAATTCTGGGACACATAATGACCCGCAAAATTGGATTTCCCACGGAACCGAGACCACGGCAACTCCGCCCAGTCGAGTGACACATCGCCGAGGTTATCCGCAGTACCGACCACCAACGATGAAAAATCTCCACGAACAATGATCATTAAATTGATAATTTCAGGTAATGAAAAATATTTGCAATTATAAAATGTTCGATTAATTTTGTTCATTTCTTCATTTGCTAAAATGACCAATTTAGAGTACTAATTACTTCTAATTGGTATGCTACGATTCATTACGTACATACCTACACGCACAGCGTAGTATGTTCATATGAGAGGAAAGATTTAGTCCAGTTGAAATGTCTTAGGATATTGAAATAAAGCTATGAGAAATTCGTCAAAGTAATTTTATACACGTCTTTAACTAAGTCTCTTGGAGTTGCTTTGGAAGAACGTGCCCAATCACACGCATTCTTACAGAACTTTGATAAATTTAGTTAGCTCTGTGGCAATGAAGCAAGGTTAATTCACAGAAAATAACTATCACTAGTCGTGAAAAAGATTCGAATAAAGGGATAATTACACCAGCGCTCCTCAATTCACTTTTCAGGATTTGCTTCAAATGTATTCATTCATTGAATAAATACTAAAGCCAGAATAGTTGAAATTTTGCCAAGTTTCCAATTCAATGGTTTTTATTCATGTTTTTCACTACGTATATGTTACAATCTTACTGAATTTATGGCACCTAATTTCGTTAAAAACATATACCGCGATAGGTACCCAAAATCCGAGGAATTAAGTTTTTCCATTTTCCGTTCATTACAATCGCTCATTTATTTTAACTTGGAAACAAACTTAGAATAATTTATCTGGTGGCATAAAAAGAAGCTTACGATTTAAGAGGAAAGGACTAGTGTCTCTGAGCATCCAGAAAATAAGCTCTTATAAAATTTTTTTTTTTTTAACCAGCCTTTATATTTAGATTACAGGGGATGAGCAACGTTTATATATGACACAAAGCAAAAAAACTCAGTGACTCCGAAAAACCAAAAGTGACGTATTAAAAAAGTCACTATATTTATTAAATTTTCAGTGAATGGTAAGCCCCCTATGTTTCAAAATGCCACCCCTATGCTTTTAAATGCCTACCCCTATGTTAAAAATGCCACCCCCCTATGTTAAAAATGCCACCCCGTACAAACATGTTTTGGGGGGCTATAGGTTGACTGGGGGGTGGTTAAAGGGGGGTTGGAGAGAAAAAGTTATATTTTCATGTATTGTCATCGGAAATGAAGAAGTGTGCAAAATTTCAGCGTTTTTGCTTCACAGGAAGTGAGTCAAATTTCAGTTACAAGATTTGTACCAGACAAACAAACAGACAGGTTGGTGAGTTGATATAAAGGCTGGTAAAAAGAACAAACATCTAGAATAGCACACTCACGCTCCAGCGTCTCAAGCCGTACCCAGACATTTAGTCATTCGCGGTTTCGCAGGCACAAGTGGGCCATTCAACCCCGACGGAACAAAAATTAGGCCAAAATTCCCTCTCGGGCCCGAAACGTAAAAAAAAGACTATTTGGAAAAAGCAACACCACCACCACCAATCCCACAATATGGAGCGGAAGTTGGAAAAATGATTAATTGTGACGCCCGCAATCTCTCGACCGGGAGATTTCGACGGCCGACGAGATCGCGGACCCGAAGTGAAACGGGATGTGGAGAGGAGGCAAATAAAAACATTGTCCGCGGACGCAAGGGGAATGAAACAGCGCAAACAAAACGTGCTCGGCATGAATCAAACGTCGGTTGAAGCGCTCGAGAGTATTTCTGTCCGGCTAGCTTTTTTCTTCCACGCACAACATGGTTCATTTGTTTCCAGCTTTCGAGAGACAAACGGGCACTTCATCCGCAGCTCACCGACGATCATTCATTTTTCTTGTTTTTTTGGCGCACCACCACTTCCGCATGGCCTCAGGGAAAGAATAACGAGAGAGAGAGAGGTAAAAAAAGTAAGGCGCGCCTCTCTTTTAAAGTTAAAAGAAACAGTCATAACCTACATCCTAAGGGGGAGACGTCCAACACCCTTCTACCTCTCTCTCTTCACGCACCTTCCTGCCTCCTGGAGTCTGGAGAATGAAAAATCTCCACTTTCCCCAGACAATTTGTACTCCATCAATTCACAATTACCTGCCATACAATGCATAAAATATTTTCTTCTTCACACGAATACAATCCCACCGTTTAGTAGAATCAAAATGTATAAATCTTAATTTTAATAACAAATAAGCCAAATGGAGTGAATGACAATTAAAGGACCGCTTCTCCGAGGAGATGAGGAATAAACTCTAATTTATTTAGCAGAGCACAATACAAACACTAAAACATTAATATAATACAAAAAGAACTAATGGCATGATTTTATCTCTTGAAAATTAGAAAAAAATATCAAGATGCCGCAGAATGAACATACACCAAGTACACCCACGGTGGTAAGTTTAGCAACAAACTGAGGCTGAAAAATTTGGATATCTTTCCACTAAATGCTTTGCAGAAAAAGGTAATGAATACCTATACAGAGCAGAAAAATGTACCAATTACCCTGATTAGTTTGGCGCTATTCATGCATCATGTAATCTGACCTTGGTCAAGAAAGGAGCAATAGGTGCGAAAGGATCATTTTTTAAAAACATGAAGCAGCCACCGACGCTTCGTCGCAGCAATGCAATGAACCACAAATATACCGCGGCTGGGTGTGAACAAAAGAGAGAGAGACCATTCTTTATTTGGCCTAACGACTCTTCAAAACATGAATCTGAGCCTTAATTGGGAGGATCAAACTGAAATGAGGTTCGAAAAGAAAACCGCTGATGGACGACCCAGGGTCGAAAACCGGTCCAAATTGGGTGGTAATGTTAGAGTAAAAACAAGACGATAAAAATGATGAATGGGATGGCTAGTGACCACTCCCTTTTCCAACACTATCGTGGCTAAGAAGAGGAGCCTTCGTGAAGATTACTTTAAGAGCCAATCCAATGTCTCCAGAAGCCTCGCATGACTTTCACAGAGAGCTTTCCGCTTACCAAAAAAATTCTTACAACGACCTTATCACTATTCAAGATTGGAGCTACTCTACCTTTACGATTTACTAGTCCTTCAAAGTTTCCTGAAGAATATTCATTTCAACATAATTTCTACATTAAGAGTTCATTGACCCTCAGCGTATCAGCGGATAAATTTACGCAATTTACGTAGCAAGGAAGTAAACAGAGTCGATTTCAGCTCAATTAAATTAATAATGGAATTTTAGAATCGTCATTGGAAATCCTCCACGAGACCTGGAGCTGGTGGTGGCTGCTGAATCTCAAATGGATGGATAGTGTGAGAAACGAGGTTTGCCGTGGAAGAGGAGAAGAAAGGGAACTTTGGAACACTATACTATAGAAAAGGACTTGGTGTATAGGTGATGCCATGAAACAGATTGCGGGAGAAATAAAAAGGAGGGTAAAATAGCTGTTGAAAGTCCCACGAGGAAGGCCAACACGTAAAAACTAGGGGAATATATAAAAGGACACAAGAAAGAAGGCGTCCGTGAGAGAGAGAGTTAGGTAGAAATGGAGGGCTACAGTTTACCAATCATTAGATTGTATTACAATGGATGAATAGCAAGAAATTTTAGTGAGAAATAAGATATATGAGGGCAAAAGAATTACCCGAACGTATGGCACGAATTAATTTATTTAGAACCACGAATCTGTCCATCGGCATCATACACCGTGACGTTTATTCCATAGGATACTGTAGGAACATCTAAAATGAGTGTGAGGAGTGAAGAAGTAGAAAAATTTTAAACTTTTTTATTCCTATCATTAGCCAAATCCTCCGTCCACGAATGATACAGAGGAGGATCCTCAAGTCGGCCTCTAAATATGTTGTCACCCATCGCGCATTTAAATGGGTTTACAAAAGTCGCCACTCGCGTCGCTGACGGACAAATTGATCCGATTTTAAAGGGGAAATAAGGTATAATTAAGGTTGTTAATCGAAATTTGTATACATGATGTAGTGATCTATCAAATTCATAACTTTTCAATGCTAATCCTCCCAATTACAAACATTATAATGCAAAATATTAGAAAAAAGTGGATCGCATTGGACTCATCACAGCGCCGCGGATATTTTTGAAAACTGAACTAAATACGACCGAAGTGGTAACAGAAATTAGCCTTCTGTGGGATGGAATTGGACCTCCTCTGTGCACGTCAGATACCACGGAACAGGGGCTCAGCTAGGAATTAAGCCTAGGGAGGTTTTAGGCATAACTTTTACTGGGGTGTCTGGTGGTGTGGAATACCCGCCAGGGTAAGCGGAAGTTGCGGGGGCAATCCTTCAGACCATTTTCAAGATAAATGGTTCAAAATAGTGAGTTTTACAGCTTTCGGAGGGATACTTTATTAATATGTACACTATTCCGTAGGCAATATTAATCCAATTAAGTAAAATGGATTAAACTTTTTAAAAATTCTGGGCTCTGGGGGGGGGGGGGTTTATCCCTCAAAATCCCCCCTCGATACGCCACTGCCATGGAACAGCAGTTCCACGGATCACGCTCCTCGGATGACAACGTAACACGTTACCTCCTACGATCTCCATTCAAAAGAGGAACTTCCTGCGAGGGATAGGTTGAGCGAGCACTGCTTTATTCAGACGAAACTCGAACGAGCGTTAGGCGAGGTGAAGAGTCGGCCTCTTTTCCACGGTCTTAAGGCCGCGCGCGAATCCAAGACAAACGGAGACTTCAACGCCATCTCTCCGGCAACGTCCGAACAAGGACGACTTTTTTCCGGAGAATTCTCCAGTCGCGAGCGGTCAGCTGGGAACTACGAAAACTAGATGCTCTCCTCTGCCATCTGTTGGAGGGAACGCATCACTACGGGAGGAATTTATTTTTCATTCAATCGTTGAGGAATGAGGAAGGTGAGTTCGGTCTAGGAAAAGGAGGTGGGGCGTGGAGGGGATGAGCTATTTCGGGTGGGGCGGGAGAACCTTGATTGAGTAACGGCAAAAATTTTATATTCGGCGGCCTGAGGATAATGCAACGAACAAATAGGATCCTCTATGTAAATACTTATTACCCGGTGGGGAAACCGAGAATCCTTTCCGCACTAGATACGCCGGGAAAATATAAGATCTTAAATTACAAAGATGAAACCATTAAACTATTGAATGACAAATTTAGAGCTAAAATAAAATAAATGCACCCATGGCCATCAGAGCATTACAGTAAAAGCTTAAACAAAAAAAACTCAAAATACTATTAAAAAGCTAACAAACATACAAAAGCCTCAAAAATACAATAAAAGTACTGTGGGTGAACTCTTTAAAATGAAACAATAACTAGTATTTTTAATAAGGGATTATCTCACAACAAAAACAGCGACTAAGAAAAAGGGGTACTTAAATTTCTCAGTATAAATACGAACACTCTAGATATAAACGTACAATATAAACTTGAATTTTCCACAAGGGATTTCCTCACAACAAAAAACGACTGAGAAAAAGAGGCCATTCAATTTTTCGGTATAAATACATATAAGTACCATAATCTAATTTCTCAGGGAAATTAAAAGCCTGAAGTTATTACTTAAAAAAGACCGATTAATTATAATCCAGTAAAAAATTGAGCCACACAGCATATATGGAGACAACTTTTCCAGGGCAAAACATGCACTAAGCAATATCAGGAAGTTGAAATTTTCACCAACGTCATGGCAACATTGACTTAGTTATAGTAAACTATTCGAGAAGAGTTCGTAAGGAAACTACAAAGATAAAAAAATAAAGTAACAAATTTAAGGCTCAAATTGAGGTATTATACTTTAAATTTCTAATAGATTTTAACTTTCCGAATAACAAGCCAAATCCGTGATATAAGAAAGATAAAAAATACTAATTTTCTTTAATTGCGTGATTAGAAACTTTCAATGCCGTGGAGTTAAAATTTACAAGTATAATCATTAAGTAATAATCGCATTGTTTACGAGCATACTAGGATTAATCAGGAATGCAAACCGGACCTTGACCCATCATTCGGATGAAAAAGTATACCCTTCTTCGCGAATCCAAACGGATTGACGGAAGATAAGCTCCGGATTAAAAGAGAAACTTGCCCACCGCTTACAGATACAGTCAATATTTTTATCAATTTCGATTATCTCAAAAATAGTTTACTATAACTAAGTCAATTTTTATCCATGCTGAAAAAGCCTGCTTTCTTGGCGCCACTTTTCCTGCGTTATTCTTTGATTTTTACTGATTAAAGGTAACAGATTAATTTTTTAAAGTTAAAAATAGTAGACATTGTAGTTAATTGGTGCTTTACGCACCATGCAAACACCTATTCTGCACCTAATGAGGAGAACCCGTTTATGTAAATGGAAGTTTTAAAATCTATGAAAGCCTTTTCGAAACCGTGATAAGTAATGTTATCAAAATGAAGATACGTCTCTTTCGGGTAATACACCGCGTGGGTCCATTGTTCTCGGACTGTCCGAGAACAATGGACCCACGCGGTGTATTACCCGAAAGAGACGTATCTTCATACTCATCGACCCGCGGAAGCCTGCATAAGGAATGTTATCAAAAATTCATCATCACTGGTCATCAATCCTTACATTGGTTTTACTCAGCTTTCCACTCAATTCTCTTATCAGCTAATCTTTTCACATCTACACAATTATTCCATTTCATATCCTTCCCCACCGGTCACATAAATTTTATAAATCAAATTAGTAAATCAAAGCACGGCAGCATTTAAATGGTTTATGGCCCGTGATGTCCGAAAATCGCAGGCAATTTTGAATTTTGCATCCGTGCTCTAGTTCGGATATAAAAGCGAACAGGAGATGTAAACTGGGCCATCCTTTCTTCTCTTTCAGGTGTTGATTGGAAATACACGGCAGTAGAGAATGAGGAATACTTGAGAGACGTAAATATGGCGCGTCAAACGGAAAATAACAGTGGTTCTGCGATATCAAGGACGGATGCTCTCGATAAATATAGATAATTTCCATAGATTAAAGAGAATCGGCGTTAAAAATGTCCAGGACCTAGGACATAGTTCGATTCCCTCCCATTCTCGATCATCAGTTCCACGGTATGAGACGGTAAAACTTCTCTAAAACAATTCAATGAAAATGTTAAACTTTTTATTCATGATCGCAACGAGATATTCCGGAATCCTATCCCCACAGAACGTACGTAGAGAGAGCTCATGGTTGCCGCGTAAAAGATCGTTTACGGCATCGGAGTTAGCGGGCTAGCGTCCTCGCATGCAACCCAAAGACCGTGGGTTCGAATCCATTCTGGGGGGATTTATCCACCACCGTACACGGATGTATCTTTTTGCCAGTTAATTAGTTCATTGCAAGATAGAATCCGATTTTCCAAACTGTGCTTCTATATCAAGACATTAGCGCTATTATCATCAAAGAAAAGGACAACACAAAAAACGAATAAATGATGCCGGCAAATCATGAAAACGTACTTGATAGATTTTATAATTGAAAATTTACTCATAAAAGAGGAACATTAGTTTTGATGGTGTTCTGAACATTAGTTGGAGTAATTTAACGTGAGATATGATGGAATGAAAAATATAAAAAGCAATCAATGAAATATCAACTGAAGAGAGCAATCTTGTTTAACGGCAAAGGACTAGAGGACTAGCAATACATCAGAGGTATAGTAAACTTATTACGATTAACTACATATTCGAAGGAACGAATAAGTTATTTACGAAATGTGGGGCCGTAGAGAGACGAATTCAATGAAAAAATAATATGCTGAAATCATAGAAACAGGAAAATAATGTCCTAAGTTGAAGAATCATACCTTTCACTTCTTATGAGCGTAAAATATAATGAAAATAAAATTTTAATGTTAAATAAATCACCGGTACAATAATAGGATATCTATCCACGTAATTACTCAATCTTCCCGATCCTTACTCTGAGAGAGATCCTAAGAAGAATATTCTACCTCTGTATATCATCAAGCAGAGCCAGAGCAGAGAATTATTATAAAGGCACTAATCGTTTAGTTCACATGGGAGCAATGATGACAATGAAATCTAATGCCATTGTGATTGGCAAACTTCGACGATGGAATTTGTGAGGTTTCTACGAGTTCATAAAGCAATGAAATTGCCAACTTACAGAGAAATCCACTGGTTACTAAATTTGACTTCCGTTTTATTTCAACCTAAAAGGATGGCCTCTCGAAGGCAGGTAAAATAAACACCAATAAAATTTTTAAAATGGATGAGACAGGAAAAATATGGACGACTGACACGGTTCCCACAAGAGATAAAAGTTGTAAATCATTTTACAAAAACCAGTTGACCACAATTTATAATTGCTGAGCGATTGACACATAAAATCGCCAATTGGAATCAAGGACCGGAAGAAGGTTTTCAAAAATCTCTTCGAGGTATCCAAATCTGAATGAAATTTTGGTTCATGAATTACAAATAATCACAAAAGCAAAACAGTGTTCAAAACCCATATTATTAGTCTAAGAGAATAAATGGCATTATAATGCATTACATATTTCTATTTTCTATGTTAACACAAGACAACACTTGATTATTTGTCAATCGCATAAACTTTAACTGAATTAATTTCATTCACTGAATAAAGGCCTAAAAATACTCAAGACCTCTCCATTAGTATATAAACGACGTCATTTAGTGGAGGTGGATAACAGCATTGAGAAATTTCAGGCTAGGAAGATAGATATATTTTATTAGGTTTTTCTTACTTCCTGACTTTGTGCCATATTGATCAGAGTTACTGGTACATTTAGGCTCAATCCAAATTGCAATCATTAATTTTTTCATTAAGTACCCGATTGTAACGCTTAGCTGTACAGATCTAAAATGATTTTTATAGAGCCGGAGAATTCGAGCCAGTAAATGGATCACATTATACTGTGTACTGTATGGAGGTTTTTCAACACCATCAAGGCTGATGAGTTTCTGATCTAAAGAAATTAAACTACCAAAAATATTAGTATAAAGGGCGGAATAAAATTCCAATCATTGTGCAAAAATGATTTTTGTGCCAGTCACGAGGAACGCAAAAACAGCAAAATATCTACGAGGAAATCGAAACGTTTAAGTCGATTTTTCTTGTAAGAAGGCTGATTACCAGTTCAAGTAGGGCATGATATTTTTCCCGCGGATAGGAAGACGCCTTCCACATTAAAATATCAAATCAATAGTCAGCTGTGTGATGCCCAATCAACAAGTCTATTATTTTTACGAAACAAAACGTTAGACAAATATGTTATGGCTTTGAGTCTTTAAGTTTAGAATCGCACAATTGTGCAAAGACTTTCATTCGGAAGTGGAAAAAAGTGTTTACCAGGAGAAAAATGGAATTGATTCACTAGCATGTAGTGGTTCAGGGTTTTTACGGTGCCCTGCGGCCAGCGTCTGGGTTCGACAGGAAATGATTGGGAGATAACATAAAAAAGAGAATCCGGATATAAAAATACATGATATTAATAAACACAATCTCTGAATCGCAGCTTCATGCGAATACTTTCATTCAGAAGTGGAGAAAAAGTGTTTACCAGGAGAAAAAAAGGAATTGGTCGACGAGCATGTAGTGGTCCAGGGTTTTGACGGTGCCTCGCGGCCAGCGTCTGGATTCCATAGGAAGTGATTGGGTAATATAAAAAAGAGAATCCGGGCATAAAAAATAGATGATAATATGAAATACAATCTCTGAATCGCAGTTTCATGCGAATACTTTCATTCGGAAGTGGAGAAAAAAAGGAATTGGTCGAAGAGCATGTAGTGGTCCAGGGTTTTGACGGTGCCCCGCGGCCAGCGTCTGGGTTCGACAGGAAGTGATGTGGGGATATAAAAAACAGAGGCCAGAGTCTGTCCGAGGTCGGAATTTCGGGAAAGTCGGCACACATCGTATCGCGAATCACCCTCCTTCCATTCGCCAATCTCTAGCGACCTCCCGGATTGCTGCGTGGCCTCAGGGGGTCCACTGGGAAGGGAAGAGGACCGGGGGAGCGGGAAGCTCCGGGATGGCGAGGCCTCGTGCGTGGCTGTTTGCGGTCTCCTCTAATCCGGAAACTTCGAAATGTTTCCCAAATATGACATGTTACGGTGGTATCCAATGGTATCACAGGTCATCGACCCCAGGAGATAGAAATGAAAACACAGCAGTAAGGTCGTTCACTCAGACTCAAAAATCGCAATTCATTGATGGAATTAATTTATTCCAACACCACCGAGAACAGCACATACTGGCCTTTTACAGAGGGATTTTCAACAAATTTAACATTAATACCTGCATGAAGAACCATGCCCTGTGTTGGGAAAACCTACCCAGGCGGGAGTTGAACCCGCGACCAATTGTTTGGCAGAAAGAGGATTTTACCCTGCCGATACCGAGACCTACAATTCATTTGAAGGAAGTGAAATACGAGTTACGACGGAAAAAATCCTCATTCAGCCATTTTCTCAAAATTTCAAAATGAAAAAAAAAAACGCGAAAGTCGTCATCAATTTTTCATGAGCGCTGTGATGAGATCTGAGTAGTCCATGCACTTTCAGAATATGTTTGAAAATATTTGTGCTAAAATTGAATGTCATCGTAAAGTAACGATTGAGTTGGATTATACGAACCAAGAATATAAATTTCGGTACACAGCCCTAATTTTGGCATACTTCCACGTGAAATTCGGATCGCTTGCCTGTCAGGGACGCAAATGGAGTCTTGTGGTGGAAGAGAGCGGATATAAAGCCGACCGAAGAATCATCTATTGAAAATTTCGTGCCGAAAATTTGCACCGAGAAGTTTCTTTTCTATGCGTATATGCTATTAAAAGGCCAACAATCAAAACCAAAGAGGAAAACTGTTGTTGCCTCGTCAAATGATGCCTGAAAGTAAGTGGAGAGGATTTAGTTTAAGTAAAACATAGCTCCCAACTGCGAGGAACATCGTGGCATTTCACCTCTCCCATCCAATGGAGGCGATGTCGCCATTTGTGATAAACGGACGTTCTTTTACTTCAGCAGATTAAGTGAGGAAATCTAAAATTATGCACTAACATAGGATCATGAGTTAACCATCATTTTTCCTGCATATATTTGAACGGAAGATCAATCTACTTTCACCTCTCCTTCGCACATCGATATTAAACTTATCATTCTCTTCAACTTATCTTATAACCTTAACAGCTAACAATATCACTCGCGTCGCTCTGGATAATATCCCACCAACACTTTGAAAAGCACGCTCATGTCAGTGAATGATTATATTTTGATCTATGTTATCTTTATTTCTTATTAGATTTTACCAAATATTTTTTCTGTAAAAATAACTTTAACTTAAAAAAGTGAACTTTTCAAACCCCAGGAGCCACAGCAAAATATAAGAAGGCTCTCGGATGCTGACTTCACAGTTCAATGCTTTGGCACATGAGTCGAGGAGATAATTTCATGGCCCTGGGAGGAATTAAATGCAGGATTAAAAGAAGCAGGGTTGAAGTTGAACTCAGCTGATTTCGCAAATGATCAGGCATTGATAAATTATATGATGCTGATTTTTGCAAATGAAATAATAAATTCATCACATTAAGACATTCCTAAAATAAATTCTTCCTAAATTCCACGTAATTCATTACTCACACCAAAGCATCTTCCAGTCCAGCCAGAGAGAAGAGATAGGTTATTTGAATGCAATCAGTCCACTGTAGCTTAGGCTAATTACACAAATAAAACGGAATAAGCAATAGATTTTCCGGCGGCTTGGCTGAAACATCAGTTAATACTAACACCCAGTGGGTATTACATAAGTAAACCAGGTGCAACTGCTATTGAAAAATCAAAGTTATAAAGAAACTGAGGTATTCCACTATGAGTAAAATAATATTTCTCTCTTATAACACAGTGAATGATGATGTTTCAGAGAGAACCAAATGAAATAATACATATAAAAATAGAAACTATTACATAGTTAAGTGTATTCACGCGATATGAGACTGGTGAATTCGAAAACCACTAAGGAAGTTACATTGCAGTCCTTAAGATACCCACACACGAAATACTTCGCCATTGATAAAGACGCTTGTAAAAATAAAAATGATTAACAATTCGAGTCGTAGAGAAACAACCAATTTCACATAGAAATGGAAAATTCTACGAGGATGAAAGTCACAACTGTCGTGGAGTGGTGACCACGGAAGAATTCAATGGAAATAATTTCATACTTGGATTAACTAACATGTGCGCCGCTTTTCTATTTACAGCGCTTGGCTCATAGAAATTCCTACAAAGCCTGAAGGAAATGCCTTAACATGAAGAAAGAATTCACTGTGAGAAAATATAGCAACTTTCTCCTGTCACCAAACGTATCGAGAGTTTGATGAATTTTCCGTTACGTGACCAGATTCTTTCCAGTCGTTGCTTGATGTCACGTGCAATTGCACTTGGAACTGGAGTGAAAAGTCTTCATCAAGGAAACCTCTCTTTTTCTTCGCAGATGATTGAAATGAAAGAATATTTTGCGAAGTGAAGACTAAATCAAATGGACAGCTTTTATTTCAACGTAATTTTCATTTAAGACTATAGATGTCAATATTATAGCTAATTAAAATATTTCAGCAGGACCTAACAACAAATAATGGATTAAAATAACAACCAACGGAAAATAGGTGTACTACTCTATTTAATGCACATGAAAAAAACATATTTCAAATTAAAAGACGAAAATCCGCATATTTTAAGATTTCAACAAGCAAAAAAGCAATTGAAAAAAATCAATATTTTAATTTATTTCTTTATATTTGTACTCTTCACTTGAAAATTTACGCTAACTGCCTGAAATTATTATGGTGCAGGCGATAATTTTGGTACCCGTGGTTATTTTAAGCCTATAAGATTAAATTAAATTATATAATAATACTTAAAATTGATGAAATTATTCCATCTATGAAATGAGGAATAAAAAAGTGAGTTTACTAACCCTTTACTTCAAATTTAAGTCCACAGTTACCCCGGAAACGGGAAATATTTCACATTTAGAAATTCCTGAACATTAAAATACTCGTTGCGTCGAGGGATTTCGTTCCACAAATCGAGAACAACCAGAGTTAGCCCAATGATATAAGTAAAATCAGTAATTATATAAATACTTGTTTTCAACAAGCACATGAATGTCTTCTGCCTGTGAAGGATTCAAACGATGCCTATAACACTTGAGTGTAAATATCACGACCTTCTAACACTTCCATAGTATGCCACCCGCAAGCCTATCAAATAATACAATTTGCCGGCAACATCAGCAGCCTCATTTTCCGTTACCATGGCAGAAAAATGACAACGCGTGACTAAGGAAGCAACCGTAACATTTTTACAGCACGGCCTCTTCTGACTTCTCAAAACGTGAAACTTTCTAGAGAAAACTTTGCTTAAGGGTTTGGGGAACTAACCTTTTCGGAAAATCAAATAATTTCACAGTAATAATGAAAATTACATCGCACGCTAACGAGAAGATAAACTTAATAATGGTTTCGTTCGGAAAATTTCACTTTCCTACCTTTTTTTTCTCTGACGGAACATTCATCCCCTATCACTAAACATTTATGAGAGGAAATAATGAAGGGAGCATGGGATAGCATAAGGAACGATTTTAGAGGAAAATTGAGCACCGTGATTATTATGACAGTAGGATAGGTAGAGAAAATTTTGACTTTGGTTAATGCTTAAGAAAAAGGAAAAATTTTCCCAAGGCAAAACCACCGCGGTGAAAATGTTATTTTCAAAATTAGGATGAAACCTTTATGCATGATGCAATGCGAGGGGGGTTGAGAATTATCACCATCATACAGCGTCAAAATAAATCTCCTAAAATAACTATAAATAAAAAAGTACTGCTTGACGACGAAAAACGCTGAATTCAATTCATATATATTAATTTACCACTTCCCATAAATGCATTAATTTAACGTTCAATTAAAAAGACAAATTTAAGTATGCACTTTCAAGGACTAACTTCGTGAAAGAAAACAAAACCCTTCGCGTCATTCAGTATTAATGAATGTATATCATACAAGGACAACAATTGGATGGGGATTTGACAACATCTCAAATGAACATAGTAAATAATCCATTAGCCTTTAAGTATACAGTCCAGAAAGTTAAAATCCGATTTGAGTTAACGCTAATGAAATATAATATACTTGAGGGAAAATCCAAAAAAAAATTTCGACAACGGGCATAAGGATAGCTCACTATTTTTGACATAAATCAAGAGACAATAAAAAAACGAATAATTTGATTTATAAGATGCTTCAATACTAACAAAGGAATATCAACATGAGGCAAAACAATCTAAAACTCACACAGTTCACGACCGATGTAAAAATTCTAAAATAGAATCAGCCAACATGATGCAAAACCTCTTCCGATTGAACACGTGGCTGACGCATTCATAGCCATGCACATAAATATTGTACATAAAGTCTACGGCCATGCATTCGACACAAAACAAGTCTTGCTTTGGAGGAGTCATCCGAACTTCGCGCCACTTTCTCCATCAAACCGAGAAAACGGAGATGGTATCGGGGGCCGGCTTAAGTTTCTCAAGCGCGTAATGGGGGCCGCCGCGGATCTTGCTAGATAGATGAAGCCAGATATAACGTTTCGAATTTTAAACGAGGTACATGAAGAAACGCATCGCTTCGAACCAACAGCCCGAACCTCCCGTGACGATCTTGGATTCCGAGTTCAGGAGGCGAGAACGTTTTGTCCCCATCTGGCCGACGGATAATCCATAAACCCTTGATAATCGATACGGACTCTGGAGCTATAATTAGTGAAAAATAATAAAACAGGCTGGTAGGCAAAAAAGGCAAAGGAAACGTTAGACAAACTGTAGGTTGGATTATAACCATTATTACTAATAAATAAGTGAAATGATAATTCAAATACGCAAATAAAACACACCAGGTACCGGCCAATGAGCGCGCGCCTGGCAAAAACCTGCTTTGTGATTGATGAATAATGAATTTCAATGGAGATAGTTTCACAAGCGCGATCCAATCAAAGGTGTCAAAATTATTAGAAAGAAATTTTCTCATATAATCATTGGTTTCCATTTGATCTTTAGGTTGAGATAGATAGACTAGATTCGAGAAGCTAATTGGTGTTGTGGATAACCAATAAGATGGTTTACACAAGTCAATAAAATGAGCGGGATTGCATTAGGAGCTTAAAATCTGTACGCAAAAAAATAATTTGGCAAGATTATTGGTTTGAAAGCATCATTCACGTAGCATATTTTACAATATTTGCGACACGTCCGTTACATATTTTACAAATGTTGAAAATACCGGAGGGATTAAAGGCAAAAACAAGTTATGAGTCTTGAAAACCCGACATTTGAATTTTATGTAGCAAAAGAAAGACAATTGAAGATGCCAAAGCGCTATCTTGGAACTAATAATGCACAGGAGTGGGGGACATCGTATTTATTTTGCCTTCTTGACTACCGTCCATTGCGAAACAATATTAAGTGCCTCTACATTAAAAAACACTAACAGTCCGTTTTACATCCACATGAATTACTGTGCAACTTTAAACAGGCACATTAAATTCATTAATCAAGAAAAGCGAAAGTTTCACCTTGATCGCCTTTCGCGGAACTAATAACGACATAACAGAGTATGATAACGCACAGCATGAGTATTTCAAAAGCGGTTTTTTCCAGTTCCATGAATAAAGGAGGAAGAGAGCGGAATAAAGAGAGAGAAATGCGTAGGTGTGACAGGAAAAGGCAAACTGTTACTCGTAAATTTTTAAGTTTCCGAATGACAAAGCTAACGGGAATTTCTTCAAGTCTCCTTCCCAGAGAAAATTTATGACGTAGCCTAAACAAAAATTCCGTTCAGTACGGGTCACTGAATTTAATTTATATGGAAGCAAATAGAGTTACATCATAGCAAATAATTTCTTAATATGTAATAATTGCTTGTAACTGAGGGTGTAATTTGCTTACCTAACGCAGAAGTCAAATAAAGGATGATGAGAACCACAAATCACATTAAGAATACCTTCCCTGACCGTATTTCCTTCGAAATTTTTATTTCATTTGTATTTCATTGTATTCATTTAATAAGTC
The DNA here is from genome assembly GCF_921293095.1 of Ischnura elegans. Taxonomy (NCBI): domain Eukaryota; kingdom Metazoa; phylum Arthropoda; class Insecta; order Odonata; family Coenagrionidae; genus Ischnura; species Ischnura elegans. Next base: position 91,801,151 of record NC_060246.1, on the reverse strand, counting down.
TACTGTTGACCCAATATTACTTTTCCAAAAGGATAATAATTTATAGCTACTTCAAGCGATTGAGGTAAATCTAGTTTTCGTATCAGAAATCATTCAAAGCCACGTTTGAATAAAATACATGCTGATCAATTAATACTGAGGCATGGAAATGAGACCAATTAATTCAGCTCCAAGAATAAAAAGAGTCGCAGAAGTGATTCCTGATTGATGCGTACTTTATTTTAACAGAGATACAGACTTTGACCTTTAAAAACTGGACCAAATAAAAAAGAATAAATCTTCGCCAATTACAATCAATCACCTAAGAGGTGTTGAATAAATAATAGCTTACGAAAGGGTGAGCGAATTACACTAAGCTTTTCCTTTCACATGGATAACGGCTTTTTGTACAGTAATTAGGCCGAAAATAGATGCGTAGAAGTTGAAAATGTGAGTCAAAAATTCTGTGGCCCATCCTCCCCGAAGAACATGAATGGATAATTCTCGAGAGACGCCTCCAAAGGTATTTACATCCCAAGGCGTTACATGAGAGTAAACACATTATTTATACGATAATACGCAGCTAGAGATGAATACGAATAATGTCATTTAATTTAAACTGTGATTTAAGAAACAATAACCAATTGACAAGGTAAAAAGGTACACAACATAAATAGTAAATAGCTGAATATATGTCTACACTCATCGTAATTCTGATCAACTGAAGTACCAACAGCGAAGATATATTTTTTCAAAAATCATCAAAGGAGAATGCTCAAAAATTACTTTATTAAACAGGAATGAGATCATGATAAAGTCTAAAGCGGGCCTTCTCTCGTATACCAACACTGCATCAACTTTGATCGCTACTATCATCCTTCTAATTCATCTAACGCATTCACTCCAAATTCGGCATTTAAAAGATCCCTTCGAGGAGTGGGCAAAACAAACACCCAAGAGGAGAATGGATGACCGCAGATCAACGTATCCAAACAAGTGAGAATCGATTACTCACGTTCACCTGAAACTGATACCACAGCGACGTCAGCAAAAAAATACGCCGAAAATCAGCCGAGCATGAATGATGTTAGTCTTTACCGGTTTACGCTACGCTCATACATTTCTCAGGCTTTCATCCGAGTCCGACATGTTTCGGCAGCTACCTCAGGAGCCAAGTCCTTTCCGTCAACTGTCTTCAGGGATAGGCCACTTCATCCCTGACTACGGTAGCCTAGTAAAGCCTGAATCACACGATCATTATTTCCATCCCTTTCAAGTTCCAGCGACCGCTCCAATGATAGTGGAAAAAAATGACCGTTTCTCGCGATCATTCAGCCAATTAGGACGAAAGGCCGCTGACAGCGATTGTAATGTCAGGCTTGGCAGCCTGAAGGACAGGCTTCCAAGCCTAACATTACAATCGCTGAATGGATATATTGAATGACAGTTGTAAATACGGAAAGTGACGGAAAAAAACTTTGGAAAAAGAGACGGTGGGAATGACCGAGTGATTCCGAAAATGATGGCTCGAGCGATTACTCTTTTGGTTCCGGAAAACCTATCGCTGGCGCTATCGTTTAAGGGACGGAAGAAATGATCGCGAGATTTAAAACTTAAGCTACAGAAATATATCGGAGGATAACATCTCCTTTGATAAGGATGATCAAAGGAATTACCACCTTTGATCATTAATAGTAACATTTCTAGGGAGTTAATATTTGTTTTCTTCGGTTCCCGGGACATGAGGGGATAGCCGGGAACGAGAAAGCAGATATTTATCTTAGGTTTTCCACCGGTTGATGTCGTCCATGTCTCCCGACGTTTCGATCCGCGACTTGCTGATCATCCTCAGGGGAACTTCCGAATGCCGTTCTTTCAAAAATTTCCCGTATATATGCACTCCATCCGAGTTCAGGTGTGACCTGATCGGACCTCAACAGGCGTGAACCAATCAGGTCACACCTGAACTCGGATGGAGTGTATATATACGGGAAATTTTCGAAAGAACGGCATTCGGAAGATCCCCTGAGGATGATCAGCAAGTCGCGGATCGAAACGTCGGGAGACATGGACGACATCAACCGGTGGAAAACCCGAGAAACTTTTCTGAGAAAGCAGATGATTTGGCCAAGGAAGCTCTTAGTGACAAAGAGTACGCGTCGACGCTAGTTCCCTACGAAGACCTGAGAGCCTCACTCTTAAATGCTGTACTGGAACAGTGGAGGGAATCGTGGAGAACCCTGAATAATAACAAACTCCGTGGCATCAAGGGCGTAGCAGCAGCGTGGCCTTCCTCTTCCCGGATCAATCGGAGAGAGGAGGTAGTAATCTCACGGCTGAGGATAGGGCACTGCCCTCTGACCCATGCGTATCTCTTTGCTGAAGATAAGGAACCTCCAAAATGCGATTACTGTAAATGCCCGTTAAGTATTCGACATATCCTGATAGATCGTGATAAGTACCGCGACGCACGGAGACGAATTAGTCTAGGGGGAGACCTAGAATCCTTACTAGGAGACCAACCTACCAATTTAAATAATACCCTTCGGTTCTTCAAGGAAATGAGTCTTTTTAATAAATTTAAGTTTACTCACCCATTTAACAAAGTCAAAATGTACCGTGACTATCTTTTTAATCTACTTTCATTGAAATATAATTAAATGCTATAGTAGCGGCGCGAAATGACCCAGCCGTAGACGCACCCTAAATCACAACACTACTAGTAACATTGCTTCAATTTTGGTCGCTGCGTTTAGCCTTCTAATTCATCCAACACTTTCACACCAAATTTAGCCTTTAAATCATCCTTTCGTGGAATGGTCACAGCAAACACTCAAGTTCCCCCCAAAACACCTCCATATCATTTGATCGATAAATTTTCCTGCGCTGCCCAAGCATTCTTTGAGCGTCATTAAAACGTCAACATAGCGGCGCGTCGCAGATGCGCGTACTTCCGCGATGAAATCACAATAAACAAGCGCGACGAAAGGGGTCGTGAGAGTGATGATCGAAGATCGGTGCGGGAGAGGGGAATAGTTGGCTGGCGATCAAGAACGGCCATCGGAATAATTCCCTTCTCCCGCACTCGCTACTCCCGACGACCACGCGTGAGACCACGGATTGGATGCGGAGGGACAGAGGAGAGGCACGCTCCAGCGGACACGCCTCGATCCCGTGACCGACCGAACGCAAGCTCGCGAGAACACTGGAAAAATCATATACACTTTGAATAAATCCCTCTGGCCCGCGCTGTAGTAACTTTGAACTTGGTCGTGGCTAAAACTATGCCGCATTTAGAGAGGGAAAAATGTAGGTTCAAATAGTTTTTTCAAAAAATGGATTGTTCGATAAATCGGTTTTTAATCGAAACGAGAAGCTCGCATTTTCAACAAAAATCTATAAATGAACAGATATAGAGCGATCAATCGAAAAAATCGATGTTTTTTTTTAAAATACAGCTTGTACAAACACATGTTTATTATTCATTCGAAAAACACTCAAAATAAACATTTGAGAAGCAGAAAAATATTTAATTAGAATATATACTTGAATTATTAATTTTACAAAAAATTTACAAATGCACGCCCATTTAAGTTTTGGGATCACCGCTTGGAACCATTCGGCTCCACTAAAATTTTTGAGAAACATCAACTGATTGAGGTGCATCCTTGATAATCGGGGGCATGCCTACCCAAGGTTAACGGCAATAGAGAAACATGTTTCACATTGGACGGATGGCGTTATTATGGGCTGGTAAAGACGCCGATGAGATTGTTTCGAGGTGCTCGAGCATTAATTAAGTTTAACAAGACAACATTAGGAATCTATTAGGATTTAATGCATAAAGGAGAAGGGGGCAATGCATTTATTAAATCGCGCAAACTACTGACCGTGAGATTATGAAGAGAGAATTTTATATTTTCATGCATTCGTTACTTTGATGAATTTTGCATGTGCTTGCAACTGCTCAGTTCATTCCTTGGTGCAATGAATCACTGTGAGAAATCGCTCTGCGATCAATTTTAAGACACGCCGGAAATCTAAAAAAATTATATCCTATGGGGGTTTTTGAAAAGCAATGAATCCAAACTCATAAAACCAGCTACTCACGAAACATAGAAACAGATTTTTAAAAACTTGTTCTTTCATTCCTGTAGTGTCCACATCATGCATTTATAATTGAAATCCACCCAAAATGGGCAATGTGGGAGTAAACGGTTCACTATGATGAAAATTTTCATCCTTTAACATAAACCATAAAGGCTATTAAGCCTGCTTTGTTAACGTCGTCTGAAAATAATGGAATTCCTAGTTTACAACAACGATTAAATGAAAAAATCAACACAACTAACCTGTCCATAATAATTCCGGACAATGACGTTTTCAGTTCAAGAAATCGTTCATTCGAGAGCAGTTAGAGCAATTCAACTATTTGGGAAGCACATTAGAGGAAAACTGGCACAGTAGCAAGGACATCAGGAAGCGAATTGCACTAGCAAAGGAGGCTTTCATGAACAGGAAGGAGCTTCTGAGAGGATCGCTATCTAAGAGTTTAAAGAAAAGGTTAGTGAAGAGTTTCATCAGGAGAGTAGCTCTCTACGGTGCGGAAAAGTGGACTTTGAGGAAAGAAGACGAGAGAAGATTGGAGGCATTCGAGATTTGGGGATGGAGAAGAATGGAGAAGGTGAAATGGACAGAGAGGAGGAGAAACGACGAAGTCCTGGACATGGTGGGTGAGGAGAGGCAGCTTTTAGATGAGATACGGAGGAGACAGAAGGTTTGGATGGAGCGAATACTTAGCGGTGAGGGAATGTTGAAAACGGTGCTAGAGGGTAGAATGTTAGGTAAAAGAGGGAGGGGAAGGAAGAGAATAGGATTTTTAGATAGATTGCAAGAGAGTAGGCCTCACAGTGATTCGAAGAAGGCAGAGCTGGAAGGAAAGAGATGCTCCCAGATTACCTCTTTAGTACTCCATCGGAAACCTCCCTTAATCGGTAGACTACCATAATAATAACAGAACAAATGGATTTCAGTTGGTCGCACTCAACGCTGCGCGTGGATACGCACGGGCTCTGCCAATACCTCGTACAATGCAACGCTGGAAAGTAGAAAGTGGATCCAATAAAATGTCCTCCAATTACCATTGTCATTCACGAATAACCCTTGGGGCAGCGAGACTCAGCGCTCAGGAGCGTGCATGAATCTGCGTGAATGCGAGTCCCCCCTTCCCTATAATTCCCCCTCACCCCCCCCCCCCCCCCCAAGGGCCGAGCAAGCATCGAGCCGCCCCGTCAGCCCATCGCATTATCCAGTCCACTCCCCACACTGCTTACACCCTCCACTCTCCATTTCCCATCGAACTAGTTGCATTCCAAAGCACTGCGCCGGCGATTTTCCGCGATAATCCCTTTCACTTAGTGGCTCCCTCCCTCCACTCCCCTCGAGTCCTGACTCACTCCCTCGGCCGACCTCCCAATCACGGCCGACTCACGCATACACACGCCGCGGCCGACAGAGACTGAAGTTAAGAGAATGTTCTCTACGCCCAACCGCAGATTAAATATAAACAAAAGATTATTCGGCTAGGCGCTATTGGACAGAGATTTTAATAACAACATCCCAGATCACTTCATGGTTCATATTGGCTGATTACGACAGCAGAGTTTATTTACAAGTTTTTAATTTCAATGAAAATTTCGATAACCATTACAGTTAAGGTCCTCGCACAATCAGTTTTTAAAAAGAATATATAAATAATAAGTATCTCTTTGACTATTTCTATTTTCCAAACATTACCGAAGTTGAGGTTCCAATGCCGGCCACAGCTGTCGGTTACTCCACAGCCATTCCATTTAGCGCTTTTGTAAATATGTACTAAGGGATGCAGTGAAGTCGATGGATATTCAGGCTGCGAGTGAGAGGAGGATTTTACACGACGAATTGGTTATTCACGCGACCATTTTCCGTTCCGCACGGTTCGATTACCGGGAAGGAATTCCTTAAAGTCAACAGTGATACAGTATATTCATATATTAAGTCCATTGTTTTTCGAGATGATTGACAGCAGTCCTGTGCTTAAGTCTTACCCCGGGTCAGAATACATAGTAAACGGCGATCGTAATATTAGTTACGAACACTTATAAATACATATAATTTTTATCTTCCCGTCAAAAAATCTCTGGTCTTGCCAAGAGTGCGTGGATCTAGACTAGGAACATACCTAAAGCTTTTCAATATCAATAACTGTTTGAATAATTCGTCGTAAATATGCCACAGACAACGTTAAGACATAGGTTTTCTTGCATTTTATGCATTAGTATTTTTTAAATTGCGGCCAACATAGTATTAAATTATTAACAAACTGAACTCCTGTAGGTATTACTGCACGGTATCTACAGCTCAGAATTAACTCGTTAACGCCGATTAATTACTGGTGCAAATGAACTTGTTTCCTGATTTTATTAGAGTTCTCTCGATTAAATGGGGTATATTATTTTTATCGTAACAATGCGCCATTTTAGGATAAAAAGGAGATTTATGGCCGCAAGGAGATTACGCTCAATTGTTATAAAAATACTTCACAATTTTTTGAGTGCGTTTTCTGACTGCAGTGCGAAATGTTTCTAAGGCATCGTCCTAGCTTGAAAAAAGAGGCGGCACTCTACAAGCGATCTAATGACGAATAGGAGGCCGGGGGCCGCACCTTAGGAAGGAATGGCTTTTTGGAGGATATTACCCAATGCGTTCAATCCCATCCCCCTTTCTACTCGAGGCGTGATGCAAGCGAGATATGGAGCCTCGCAGAGGGCGAAAGAGAAAGAGTAGGGCGGCGTCCCGCGGTGTGAATGAGAGTGAATCGGGACAAAGGTCGTGCTCACCGGGAAAACATTTCTCCGAAGAAAAAAAAAGAAAGAAATTCGATGAAGCAAGCCGATGGCAGAGGACCAGACGTAGCTACTTGGAAAAAAGAGACATCTTGAAATTCATCACATTTTTCGACCGTCTACTTCCATGGTTATATTAAAATCAAACGTTTTGAGTTTAAGTTCACCATCAGCACAGTAATGAATTTCCTATAAGAGGACGAAGCACTTCCACTTGATCTATCTTCTTTGGTCACGCATAACTCATTCAAAACTTAAGTTATCGATGATGACATTAATGATAATGGTAACTTATCAACATGAAATTTTCCGGAGTAGACTTTTTGCCAAGATTTACCCATATATCACAGTTGAAAATTCTACGTCGGCATTATCTCAAATGCATTTTTCCATATTTGATCTACTGGTAGACGTTGAAAGGGGTATACTCTAGATAATTAGACTTGACCAGGATTCGAACCCGAATCTCTATAATTTGTGCCCAGGTGCTCTATCACTGGAAACACTAAGGTATCGTTCTTCTATGTGGAGCGCGGTAGGCTTAAATAGATACAGGGAGATCCGGGTTCGAATTCCGGTCAAGGCAAATGATTTTTCCCCGTGGAATTTCCGCGTATTGTGTGCACTTGCAGATGACTCCATTAAGGTACGCCGCTGACTTATCCGCGGTTATACCGTTGAATAATACTTTATATATACTATCTGTGGTTTCCGGCGATAATTTGTGTATTTAGCTGAACATTTTGAATGGATAACTTACACTTTTTTTTTCCAAAGAATTTTTTATTGAATCACGACCTCGGTTTAATGCAAAATTCTGTGGAAAAACAAAGTTCAAGTTATTTATTTAAAAAATACTACATACCGTGAGAATTTCAAGATGAATATGTAAGTTTTAAACGAAACAAAATACGATCGGACGCAAGGGAGTGACTCGTCCTCTTAATCTGCTGGCCGCAGTCCTTCATACTGAATGTCGCAAAAAAAAGTGATTTGGGAGAGTAGTAGCTTAGTAGTTGGTACTCACGGCTACCGATTGAAGGGCCCTCAGTTCTTATCCGCGTCAAGCCTTCGGACACTCCCAAAAAAAATATATTGGCGGTGCGAGTCACACGCCCGGGAATGGTCTGGTCTGGAAAGAGTCCAACCTTCAACTACAAAAATCAGCCGCTGACCTGAGAAACTAACTCATTTCGAGAGGTAGAGCCAGTTCTTTTCCCTAGGCCATCTAATATTTGACGTGGTCCTCACCTTATCGTAAGGATAATTACGGTGACAGCACAGATTATCACTGAAATTGACGGCTTACCAGCAGGAAAGAGCTTAATTTTTTCATTTTCTGCCCTGGAATCCATCTAAAACAGCAAATCATTAATGCTTCTTCCCTATGACACAGGAGAAAAACAATAAATACCACAGCTGCCTTTGTACGTTTCAAAAATTTTCCAAAGACTCGGAACATTGGTGGGTGTCCATTTACAGCCTGAAGCGTCCTCTGATTTCTCTGTGTACTCTGCGGTAATTGTGTCCAGAGGCAGGCAGACGTATCTGAATCCGGGACACCCGGCACCGACAACTATGGCAAAATGCCCTGTGTACGCAGTTATCGTGGATCATCCATGCACGCATCGAAAATTCAATTGCCTTTCTAAACACGAGCTAATTTTTCCAATTTTAAAAGTAATACCACCTTATCGCGAGTATTATTGAGGTGACGACTTAGTGTATTCTTGATATTGAAGGCTGAGCGGTGGGAATGAGCTCGTGAGCATGAAATACTCTCAAGAGCATCGTAACTACATTTCTATAGAACCTAAACAACAGAATTTCTCACGTGAAAATGACTTGCACGTAAACAAGATCCGCTAGGCATGAACTTGAGAAAAACAAGCTCGGGGTGGACGAGTATAAAACTCTATATATATAGAGAGAGATAGAAGTATAAAACACTTTTCAAGTCGTCCGCAAGAATCGGAGAGAGGAAGAGAGATATACATTCCACTCAACGGAATTGACGCAACCTCGCTAAACGTTTTTAATGGTGTACATTTGAGGGGTAAGGAGTGGAGAGGGAGTGGTCGAGAGAGGATGATGGGAAGGAGGAGGGGGACAAACCCGAAAGGAATCCGAAGGACACCCATCCGAGTCACTTGGCGGCGCGACCTCGCCGAGGACAATAATCGAGGGAGACCGGCGGATCTGCCTGTCCGTCGGCGAACGCTCCTTCATCCAAGATGCCCACTGCAGTCCTCGTTTATTCCGCTAGCCCCAACTGAGGATGTTCCTTTTCGTTTACGCTATTCAAGAGAAATACACAATTCTCGCTCATCATATCTGATAATATGATTCATGGCACGGTGTTTTAGGTAAAATGTGAAAAATTAATTCGCGTAAGGCTTTATTGCAAAACGGTCTAGAGGCAATTAGTTTTTTGTGCCTATGCATACAGGAAATTTGATCTAAATATGAGATCGTCGCAATTGTGCCCATCATTACTAGACCTGCGAGTAAAATTATTGATAATATTTAATTACTGGCAGCAACATGATACGTAGATTCCGCCGTGCACTAATAGTATTCAGGCGGAGTTAACATTAGTATTCAGGGATGGACAAAACACAGCTTCACTATGTGAAACAATGCTGCCAATGAGCAAAATATGGTGCGTAATACGGTTATCGGTTATCCATGATTTTTTAAATTTAAATTTTCCAGCTGTTTGCGTGACATTTAACGTCAATCTAATTTGACCTACATGGAGGCAATAATTTGCATACGACTTAAAACGCTTATTTTTTATCATTGCACCTGTATAGAGCCTAAAATACTACTATTAAGGATAGTATTGTTCGATAATATATATCACTGAAGGGAACGAGATTGGAAAGCGAGGATGAAGAATTAAGACGACTGACATGCTAGCAGACGGGACTGGAGAGAGGAGAGAACCTAAAAGATTAGTATAAGTAGATGAAAAGGGATTCACAAGGTAGAAAATGACGAAGACCTAATTAGATTACCTATCATGGGACGATTAATCTAAGATTATCAAAACAACACCATCATCAACTGAGTAAAACAAACCTTGGAGCAAGGCGTTCACAGCTACGCAGAGCACTTTTAGCGATCTCAGCGTTTGCAATGTGACCGTTGATGACACCGTCAGCAGACGGAGTTCGCTGGCAGACGGAGTTGTTTACTCAACTTCCTCCTCAAACTCCATCCGCCAAGTGATTCGTGGCAGTCTCATAAGAAAGGGCGGACGTTGATCGCACACTGAAAGCTCGAGCAAGGCAACCGTGTCGGACGCGCCTTCAGGAAACAGACTCATTTTGTACGTTCAAGTAATGGAAGGTAGAATGACAATCAAATCCGTTTGGAAAAGTTCAATTTCTAAATTCATCAAAAAATCTAATTCAAACGATAGTTTTCTACCATGAGATTCGGGAATAACATGTGGTAAGGTTTGCGATAGTAAGTATATTAAAATGTAAACCCTCAAAGGAAGAAGAACATACGTATTCTGAATTTTACCCAAATCTAAAAATCACTATCATTTCTCATGCATATCTATGAATAATTTCCGTAATGCTTTTCAAGGAATAATTCTTGTAAAAAGATGAAGTTTTGTCAATGAACATTATATCGGGGCAAGCATTATGATTCTTAGCTAAAATAGAAAGAAAATAGAAAGGGATATGATACTGGAAGCCAACTTTTTTTCTGAGTTTTAACAGACAAGGGTGCCGTAATCCAGGCCGTCCTTTCCGGGCATCCAAAGTGTTTACTATTTTAATGAATCAGGGGCAAAAAACACATGTGTACCTATATTCCGCAGTGTACCCATCTGCTACAGCTGGATTTCTCCTTAGTGTTTAGAGACGATAGCACGGATGGTAAAAGCGGCAAAGTAGGCATTCAATCTCTGAATATGATGGTGATCAAAATCCATTATTTGAGCTACCATTGCATCCACACAAACTAATGACAAAAATTGAAAGGCTAGGGTTTTAGTGTGGTGCAGCCATAGCCATGCATATCGAAATTTTTCATTTGGATAATGGCTTTTTTTATAAGCACTACCCGTCTTTTGATAACTAAAGTGCTTTTTCTATCGAGTGTAATGCAAAATATGGAAACAAATAAAGATAATATATGAAATCGCTAACACGCGTCAAGTGGAATGGTAAAACACATTTTGATTTCGAATTCGACGAGTAAACAAAATTCCTGTTCGCTAGATGGCCTTTATTTGGCCAGTTGGAATTCCTTCACGAACAGGAGTGACGCAAACATAATAAAATTGAAATCTAGAAAGAGTTAAATTCCATTATAGCCCCAACGACCGCCAATAAAAAAACCCGCATTTTGAGTGGGTCACTGGCGAAATCTGGGGCGGTCCATGGAGAGTATTCCTCAACATTATGTTCTTCAGATGGAAATAAAAACATAACGATTATGTAACTAAAATCTGTGTATTTTACCTTAATAATACCATATGGAGTGAAAAATTTATGATAACAACGATTGAAATTACAAAATGCCAATAAAAAATTAGCATGAAGGTTTTAGAGAGCTAATTTGGTACCTAATGAACCTAAATAAATGTTCTATTCGTTATTTTCAATGAGTCATTGTTGCTTGGCTGTTAGATTAAATTACCCTAGTGAACCTAATTATAGATGAACTATCACGGAAAAATACTTTCAGTAAAACTTCCACGCCCAATTGTTTCCTGGTTTCCAACTATTAGTAGCTTTTATCTATCAGCCATAGTAGCTTTCATCTTTCAGCAATTCATAGGCATATATGAATCATATGAATTAACGATTCACGAGATCTCACCAAGCCTTTGCAAATTACTGCGAGGCCACAAGTCGCGTTTCAATTAGCTAGGAAACTTCAGATGTTATACATCCAAAGCTATACACTATTTATTAACTAATAAAATTCTCAACACGTGGAAAATCCCAGCTTTGCGCATCAAATTGTGCCGGTGGAGAGCAGAATTGGAGGATATCATTTCTAGATAACATACCGGCTTCACAGCCGCACGGAGAGAGGCATATGGGGGTTGATTAAGCCCGCAGGTTACTCAAGCGTCACAGAATCAGTAACGAAAAAATTATTGCCCGTATTGTCAAGAACATCAAAAGATAAGAAGAGTACGGTAGTTATTATATTAAAAACGTTCGTAAAATAACGAAACTTTCTGTCGTCACTAGAGCTAAGAATCAAGGGCAACTCATTACAATACTTTGAATCAGGAAAAAAATGATTTCCTATGAGAATGTTCATTTACTCTATTGATAAAAGCTATTTATTTCACATACCAATTTCAAAATGAATGCGAGGAACAGTCCGAAATATTTTTTTTATGATGTCACCACGCATACTCCGACACTGTGGTATAATTGGAATCCATACCAGGCTGCATAGACATGAGTGATGACGCAAAATATTTTGTATTATATGGGCAGGAGGAATAAACAATGATGTAGACGATAATAACCGGAGGTGCTAAATTTACTTAACAAAATCCACTTATTTAAACTGCTTTTATTCACGAGTATCCCTTAAAGTCATTGGCGGGCATAATCCTAGCTAAAACAATGAACTTTAATACGTAAGTGGACCTCGCATGACCAACGCACTACTGTGAAATGTAATGAGTACCATTGAATTACTTCATTAAGATTGCAAAGGAAAGTGCTAAACTTTAAAGATTAGTTTTAAAAAATTAACAGAAAATTGAGCGAATACCTACGTAAATTTCTAGGATTGTCGGTCGAAGCTGATGTTGGCAGAAATTGACAATAGATGTATTTAAATTACAACCATCTCTCACATTATCATAAGTTTAAGTCAATTTCATTTTAACAAGAATTTAAAATTAGAGACGAATTATTACGGAAAAATAATCAGTAAAAAGTATTAAAGGGAAAAAGTAAGGCGTCCGACAATTGTAAGAGGCGGCATCTCGCTTGTCATCTTGATTTCGACTCTGCACGCAGACCTCAAAACCACCGTCCACCCTCCTCATACGGTGGGATTTGAGGTCGGCCAACACAATGAAAGCGTAAGAAAATGAAGCCAAAGAAAACTAAAAGATAAGTATAGAAAACGAGGCATAAGGACGACCGACTAATATATGCGATAAGTGGTAGGTGGCGGCCCCTACATGCAAGTGGGCGAGTCTCGTGTCCTTGCGGAGGCGGTTGTTCACGGTCTCAAAGGAAAAAATGGGTTGCTCGATTAAATATGACTCTTAAAGCTTTCAGTTCGCATGATGAAGTGCAGCATCTTTGAAGATGCTGCTACAATTTTTAACGATGCTATTCCTGAACCTAGTAAATGAGTGAGAAAGAATATTGCACACAATAAGAGTTGAACTCGTAAGTAATTTAAATAGGTTACGCTAGTGTAGTAAGATAAATATCTGTTGAAAGGAAGCATATAGCTCGTTCCTGTTCTTCTATACGAAACGACTCTGCAATACAAATCTGATTCGATAGGCAATGTCTTTTCTATCGCGCGTGCTAAAACTCACGCCAAGACAGACATCCTACATAAAGACATCCCTTTCGTATACCTACCCTTTAAAAAAATTTAAATGATCCTGATATATATCAACATATCTATCGAATCGCCTTTCCTAGTTAAAGCATTAACTGAATTGACAAACAAGTAATTAAATAGATGTTTGTAGTAAAGCAGAATTGTGAAAAATATTGCAAAAAACGAACGTCGAAAATGTTGACAATCATTTCCACCAAATGATGAAGATTTCTTGCAATTAAACGCACCTACAAACTCTCTTACGCGAAAAATGGAAATAAAAAGAATCAGAGGGATAAGATAAAGACAAGAGACGATATGTTATCATCATCACTGGTCAACAATCTTAAGATTGGTTTGATGCAGCTCTCCACTCTATTCTCCTATCAGCTAATCTTTTCACACCTACGTATTTCTTCTCTTCCACATCTCTCTTTAGTTGTTCCATATATTTTGTTCGACGATATGTTATACTCTACTAATAAGAATTTAAAAAATATGTAACAATAATTTTCGCTTTAAGACAGATACCAAGCACATAAGATATGGTGATAGGTAATTATCGAAAATACAGAATGAAAGAGTTTAACTGAATAGGTTCTCAGTGACCCTTAAATTAGCCATTTTGTACGAGAATGTCGTTTAAAATCCTTACCAACCCACAGCCGAGGCTGAACAGTTATGACTTTTCAAGTGAAAAGTGGTACACTTGTCAGATTCTCACTAAGACCATCCGCGGCTACCGAACTTTGACCACATCCCATCATCCGTCGAGGACTTTATGAAGCTCGACGAACCCCTGAGAAAAACACCGTCTTCGTTATTTGCGGCTTCCTCAACCTTGCGGTAGAGGCTGCGGCTCCCACGGATAGGGAATATTGAGGGAGCCTTCTTCCACGAGACCATCGTACACAACCGGTGAAAACAAAATATGGTCCTTCAAAATCGAATGGAATCCCAGAGAAAAACTCATTCAATTTCAAGAGTAGTCTTACATTCATTGAAATTTAGGGAGTCTATTCCGAAAAATGTCTTCGGGGGTAAGGATTTTAACTTTCTAAACGATATATTTCAGTTTCTTAGAATACAAAACATTTAAAACATAAAAACATGCTACGGAAGCATACGTATTCAATATGAAAGAAATCGCTCGCAAGAAGGTAGATTCTAGCGGCCGTTTATTGAGTAATATTACACGAGAGTAATTTTTACAAGTTACAAATAACTTCGAGAACCGTATGCTCCAGAAAATGTTAAACTTAGAATGTTAATTGGATATACTTGACAGAATTTAAGGAAATACTTAACTGAAGATAATTTCGGTATCAATTATTAATTAGAAGTATTAGCTACAAAACTTACGATGCTAAAATGCGTAAGAAATACAATAATGAAGGAAAGGTTGAAAACGCGAAAGAGCAAGTAGCAGAATGAAAAAAAAAGAATTGAGGAAAAACGTACAACAATCGAGTACTTTTTAAAGGAAGAGGAATGAAAAATTTTCTCAGAAAATAAACGCATACAAATGCAGGAAAGCTACGGAGAAATGTTTCTACCTAGAAATGCGGCCGAAACAAAAAAAGTAATGAAAAACCATGGGAAACTCGAAGGAAAGATAGCTGCGGAGGTGACTCACATGCTATTTCAGGGAGAAAGAGAACAACGGCTCTTTTTACGACCTGTTCTTCCTCCAAAGGTGCATAAGGAAACAAGTAAAACAATGCCTTCAATACTCACGGATATGAGAGGGGAAACAAATGGAAAGGAAGAATACCAGAAGGTGAGAATAACAACGGAAAATAGAAAGAGGAACAGTGACATTACTGGTGAGAAGACTTTCATTCTTTCTTATTCAATTAATGGCAAATCACTCTAAATGCCAGATAAATTTAGACGGTAAAAAATTTACTTATTCATAGTCCCGTAACATCATACTTTACACATTTCCCTTCACCTTTAGATCATCAATGGAAGGATATTTAAGTCCATTATTTGAAAAAGCATTAAACAGTTCTCGACATAAACTGACAGTTGTGCTAAAATTTGGTTTGACTATATATTACCAACGAATATGATTAGAAGATACCTATCTATTTTCATATCTCTGTGAAGCATTGGAATTCCCGATGTACTTTCATAAATTTTCTTTCAGAATGATCGATACTTATTGGAACCTACTCTGAGATATCGAGCGATGGATTTATTGTATTCTATACGAGGTGAACTTTAAAAATGAAAGAAAATATCTCAGCCAATTTGACATATAATAGCAACGGGAGGAATCAACATTATTGAAATGGCATTGTATGCGAAGCAAAAAATAAAAAGAATACGCTAAGACTTTAAAATTTCCAAATGTGAGGTCCGCTCCGTATTTTTGAGCTCATTCCCTATGCCAGTAAAAGTGCGACCGGGAAAATACATGCTGGAAAAATTATTAGCGATATAAAGAGAGGTTTTTGGCACATTATCGGGCCTTTCACACAGATATCATATTAAAAAAAAAAAAGAAAATACCATTGGTTGCACCGTGCTCAACTTAGTGAGAACCCGAAAATAAAAAGCCTTGAAATTTACAAAGAGAAAGACTTATATAAAGAAGAATCTAATGTACCAAACAGAATTTTGCCAATAATTTAAAAATACAGTTGGTTTTGAGCCACGTTGATTATTCACAGAAATTCCCTGATCGTTTCAAGGAGAACACAAAGAATACTCTCTTAATCTACAAAATAAAATAAACTCACAATCAGTATCCTCTTCAATGTAAGGCTACAGAATTGAGACCGGTGCAGCATTATTAGAAGCATGCATATAGGTAAAAATTTGCTAGGAAAGCATGCGGGGCGTCATCACTGATAATTGGTGCCAATTTGCACGCATCGGAAAACCATACACTTCAAAAATGTCAGCTATGTATATCGTGGGAATAAGGCTGAAATTTAAAATCGTCGATCTTTATTGCCATAAAATTATGAAATGTAACCATTGAGAAAAATAGAGTAGCAGAGGAGACCTCTGGCCTGGAGGTCCCCTTAGCATGTATAGCGGGTTGTCGCTACAAGGGGAACTATTTCGGGGAGTACTTAGGCCTCCAAATCCCGAAATCCCCCAGCTAGGGGCCTGATTAGCGTGGAATACGACTAAGGTTATTTATACAGGCATCCGAAAGGCATGTACCTGCTTACAAACCATTCCACGCTCCTCGCATAACTCCAGGAGAGCGAGGATAAGCTCAGGAGCTCCCTTTAAAATGGTTTTTTTAATGCCAAAAAGATAATATCGCCTCCTCGTTGGGGGCCACTCACCTTTTCCAGTTCTCCGGGCATTGTTGTGGATGGGGTCTCCCTCACGGGAGGACGACGTGCAAGGCGTGGTGAGAACTACAAGGGGGAAGAAGAGTGGGGGGGGAAGGATGGGGGAAAGGAGGGGGGTGGCGTCACGGCGTCAGCAGAACGTCGCCGATTCGCCAAAAGGCATCCCAGGAAGGAGAGGCACGCCACTCGGACATCACGTCACCTAATGGGGGAGAGAACAAAAGAATAATATCAGCAATGACACATAAAATGCCAATAGATAGGACTACCACTTAATAAAGATCTTCCTGTGTTAATGGGATACGCATCGTACTATTCCATGATCGTATCATACGATAATTTCCCATATCACAATCGCACCTAGCCTTTCCTCATCAGTGGCGTAGCCAGTGAGTGGTCCGGGGGGTCCAAATATAAAAAAGCAACTATTTTCCTTCATAAAAGAAAACAAAATATTGAAAAAAAATAAATTTTTACAAATGAAGTTTTTCCGATTGTGAAAAGTGTTAAAATTAGTTACTTGGTACCCCGTTTTTTTATTTTCCCCCTGGTTTTGGATACCCCCTCCCCGAACGAAATTCCTGGCTACGCCACTGGTCCTCATCCTGCTTCCTCAGCATCCGCGTTACTAACCCGTATGGTGCTACGCTCTCTATCAAGCTCTACGCCAGAATTCACTTACGCTCCTCATCTTACATTTGCACACTTTGCCTACTCTGAACACAAACTGATGAAGCCTACGTTCTCCCTAGAGATACGTCTCCCTCACCATAAGCATTGACATACAGGTGCCAACATCACATATGTATACCTCGCCGGAATAAATGATAATTACAGGCTTCCTGGATCAGATAATTCTTCCACGTTACAGTATTATCATAAAAATAATGTCTTCTTTCAAATGAACTTGGAGGACTTAAAGTCCTTTCTTATATGAGGGAGTGAGAGGCCAAGGGGTACAAGTGATTTTTTTTCTCAACCGAGTTGCGTAAATTTAATTGCTAGAATAATACACAAAAACTTGGTTGCCAAGGGATGCAAGTGAGTCTCTGTTCTATGCTGACATCAAGTACAAAAGCAAATGCACTACTAATTATCTAATTGATCTCGTTTGTTTCCCATAGCTAATTTCTGCACCTAACTCTGTATAAAAAAAATAAATCACTTGTACCTTAATTTGGTTGACGTACACATACATCCAAGAATGGATAGGGAAAAATTGAAACCGCGACCTATGCATTAGCAAGCGAGGACGATACCCCGCCGCCACCGATGCCGGCAGGGAAACAAACAAACATATAATCTATTACGAAATTTTCCAGAAGAGCCATCTTCAACACCCAAGATTTCACCAATCATGCATCTTCCAACCAGGAGAGGTAAAACATGGGCTATTAGGCTTGACAGATACCCTACTTAGGGAGGTGGCAAAGGTTGAGGGCACGCCAGGAATAAGGGATGGCAATGCGCTTCGCACAGTGGTGAGGCGTTAGGGAGTTGTGACTTAGAAGGGGGTGAGAATCGAGTATGCGGGGAATGCGCGGGGGAAGGGGGGGGGGAGGAAAGGTACTTGGCAGTGACACTCTCGTGGGACATTGAGGAAGCGGTTTTCCTGTTTTACAGATATTGGGTTCACCACGGAGGCGCTTCTCCAGCTCTCGACTCCTCTTTAACTTTGGGTCGTATTCTATCGTGCCTAACAGACGAAAGCACCCACACGCATGCTAAGTAGGCGCGTACTGCCCCGTCTCGAGAGCCGTGAGTACCGTTACTGGAAAACCTTTCGCACCCAATGTTTAAACCCGTGCCGCAAAGCACTCACCATATAAACTTGGGTACTACTGGTGTGAGGATTAGATAGCTACCGAATTAACATGTGGTGAATTCACTTCCACACAGAAACGAGCAAGGTGAAAGGAATAAGGCATTAGGTATAGGGCTATCTTTCCTTCAATACAGCCTCTTATTATGAGAATGTGATGTTCGTTTTATACGTTAGTTACTGATTTGTGTAAGACGTTGGAGGTAACATCAGAAAAAGAGTAGATGAAATTGAAAAAAACCAACACGGCGAAGTCATTCGAAAAGGATGATGATATTATGCGACGATAGGAATAGAAATAAAAAACAAAATCTAATTCCTTTATAAACACGGTAATTATTCAAATTTAACCATTAAGTCTGATTACGGAGAATTTTGTTACAACTATCAAAACTGAATGAGTAAAGTCATGAGAAGAGAATTCTAAGTCTTAGCTGTTAACGTATATCATGATGCCAACAACAGTTCTTCCGTTCGTGCCACTGCATTTTTTATCAATATTTTCCCATAATGGGATATACTATGGTTGCTTGCTAATTCTGAGAGTAAAATACATGCAAAAAAGTCTGAAACTCAGGCTTAAAAACACCGTTATGGATTCATTGGCAGAATGAGACGGGGATCATGCTGAGAGGCCCACGGAAGAAAGCGGTTGCTTGGTCAACGGGGAGCGGTTGGGGGAGGCCCTTACCATACTGGATTAGGAAGGAAGTGCGCCGGAACGCGCGGAAGCGCCAACGGGGAGTCAAAGTATAAGGCGCGGACGGAAGTGACTTCGGGGCGGGGGGCGGAAGATTCTTAAGGAGCGTACGCAGATGGAATGCGACAGCGGCCGGCGCGAGGGGGAGGAGCGGTCGCGGAGACTTCAACGCGCGTCGCGGAGACTTGAACGCGCGCGGCCCGGAGACCTCAACGCTTGCACGGAGGCCTTCCACCTTCTCCACCAGAGATATTTGCATGCACGTGAATGACGGGGCGCCGAAAATAAAGGTGGCAGAGTTCAAAGGCATTCGAGCTTCACCCGAGGATGAAGACCCACCGAAAGGGGGTCACAGGAAGCATTTAGAGTGAGCGGTTGAAGACATTCCGCTCGGCTGAGGAGAATTCCAAGTATTCGAGGAATGGGGATGGAGAGGAAATATATGGTGCGGCGGATAGCAATTAGTCCAGTTATGAATTCAATGGAGCACATTTCTACTTAAAAACTCCGAGAGAAAATGACGCCGGAAAAAGAAAAGAATAGCCGGCTACACACATCGAAGGATTGAATCTCGACAAAAATGGAATTATAGAGATAGAACAAAAACTAATTGTCCCACACCATAAAATTCGAAATTACTTTACAAAGTAAAACAGAATACACATCAATGCAGAGCATTATGCTTGGAGGGAAAATCAATGAAAGCCGAGCAAGGAAGTGCAATTCAAACGATACAGAAAAACAGAATTATAGTGCCATAGATAACTCTAGTAAGAGCAAAACTAAAAAAATTCCAAGTATTTCAAATATTTCTCAGAATGAGTAAAATAAAAATTTATGAAGGTGCCCCATTATAGCCATCAGACGAAATGGCTTAGACTAAGGCACATTTCCCCAAGGTATAAAGAAACTTTAAACACTATTCAAATGAAATAAATATCAAATTACAGCTGAGGGAAAAAAGTTGACGAGCTATGACAAATGATTTGATTCTTTTCCAGTGTACGTTGCAAATGAATGCCATCTGGCCTGTCCGCCGATCGAAAAAATTTAAGGGTGAATACTAAAGAGTATGATCAACACGCTACATTTATTCGTGTGTACGCTGAGATAAGGTAAGATGACGTTTTCTCTACGTTAACTCATATCAACGTAGGAGCATGAAATTCGAGAAAAGGGCGCGCAATGTAGGTGTTCGGCACCTAAGTAAGTATATTATAAAAAGGGAGGAACAATGAAACATACGGGATCTAGCGTTTTCTTTCTTCTTTTTAGATTTTTTTCGACAGTGCTTTCAAAACAGAATCAATTATGTTGTCAATTACGATCTCCAAAAGAACCAAATGTCGCCTACATCTAACAATCATACATGCAAATTTATACATTTACGCAAGAATTTCTTCATGCAAGAAGTTTCTTTATAAATGTTTAAATATAAGTGATATTTAGGCTCTTAAATACTTAGCGCAACACACACAAGAGCGCAATAGATGAGATTTGGTGTAAGAATAAAGCGAATGGGCAAAATTCATAATCCATTTAGCTCTCCTTCGTTAATATGATAATTAAACAATAGTTTTTATTAGCAGCGTAATACTAATTATAAATTGGGAAAAAATACATATCTCTTCGAATGAAGGGAACAGCAAACGGTCCCACGACATCAAAATTGAGAACATTCAATTCATTTCGAACACAAGGAGTCTATAAATGAGGTTGGGTAATCCCTCAGTAACGAATATGGATGTAATTTGTAGTTCGATGCCAAAATGACACAGGTACTTCAATAAATTAATTTAAGAAGAGAGAATAACCAGGAACAAATATCTGTATAAAATTATTTTAATCCGTACTACCATGCGTATAACAGGCTCACATGAAGTAATAACTTCCGTCGCGTTTGAAAACAGTAGTTAAAAACGTTACTTCCGAGATCCTACATATGGTAGTGCAATACGCTTTAGTTACAAAACCGATGCAAAAAAAACTTTCTCGCTTAAAAAGGAGAGTAGAAAGTTAACCTAAGAATAGACCATAGAAGACTTCGCTCGCTGAAACGATAGATAGACTTCGTATGCTAGTGAAAGTCGTGAATATATTCTTCAAATCTGTGCAGAGAAAAAAAACCGATAGATTCTACTTTTGTCGAGACGAAATGCATTGTAAACTAAAATGAAGTGTGAATACACAAAGATTATCATATGAGATTAAAAATGGCATCAGTCACGAAAAAAGGCTGAATATCACGAAGACCGGGCGTATTTCATCACATTAAGCTCTTAAGAGAGTAGGTTTTGGGGGCGCGAGTCAGGAATGCCACTAAACGAACTGCCTAGCGAGGTCCCCACCGAAACCCAGAAGCGAAAGATCACGCAAGAATTTCTTCAGAGAATGCCGGCAGCAAAATTACCGGACATCGACTCCAAACCCAAAGACTATAACCAGGCCATAACGGTCAGTCCTCCAGAAAAGCCTTCTAGCTAACGCAGTAGGTCCCAGAAAATATTTTGATCTAAATTTAATATGAACAATGCCAAACTAACATTTAACATTAATCAATAAAAGTTAACATTTCCTACTTTCTCGTTATTTATGACGATAAACCAGAGTTGTGCCAGATAACGTAAAATACTTTTCACTTTTTGCTCCCAATAATTAACAGTCGTAAACACTGCAACTTATGAAGTAATTTTTCGTAAGAAATAAAAAATGCTGTGCGACTCCGTAGTTCCTATGGTAACGTTTAAAAATACTTAGAGAGCATTCCTCCTATGTTGATAGTAATTTCACTGACCCGATACCACCCGATATTCAGCCACTAAAACACAAAAACAAAGTTACAAGTATGACAATATATCATCGTTAGAAGAACATTATCGCCAGTTCAACAGTTTTTATTCAGATTAATGGCATACAAAGATTCTTCTCAGACTCATGAACATCATGACAAATAAAAGATACTATGAGGAAGAGCTTCTCCGACAGTCTGTGCTTGAAATTACTCAGACTACCCATAACCTCCTCATGACCGCATCACAGTGAACTAACATGATAGCTTACGCTCCCACTACCGCACAATCTCGCACAACTTCTTCAAATCCAACAACCCTAAACTCGTCAAATCCGTGGGAAAATCACGGAGCGGCTGGAATAAACCGAGTATAGAAACTGGCAAACGATTCAGCAGGAGAAAACCTCACAAAAGATTCGGCTTCGTTTCAGAAGCTTGCCGTTGTGATTTGGCAGCCATAACACACACAAACGATCAGGCTAATTAGCAAAATGGGATAAGAGGGTGAGAGATTAAGATCGAGGGGTGGTGGGTGGGATGGGGCGGAGGGGGTTTAAGAGTCACCCCTGCTTCTGAGCCACCTCTCTCTTTGAACCCCGTGCGACCTTCCCGAGCTGGCCTTCGCACGCACTCGTCTTCCCAGACACACTCGGCTGGCCACGTCTACGACCGGAGGGGGGCAAGAAGCTAAATATCCCTCCCACTTCGGTCACCAACTTCTTTCCACGATCTCCAGCGCCACCGCACAACACAACAAAGAGGTAGCAGCCACATGTAGCCTTGTTCAATGGCTAGACTAAGAAAAATCATCGCATCGTCCCTCAATTAAACACTTACAGCTAGCGGCACCCACGGTTTGTAAACTGCGATATTGTCATCAATGAAGATCAACTTAATATATTTCCATAGCTGTGATACAGAATGAAAGTAAGGGTTTGAAAAAGTCAACTTTGCCAATACAAACATTTAGTGCACCGCAGTTCTGTGCTATTTTCATAGCTTTCAAATGCTTATACTTACTTCAAGAATTGGAAAACATATTAGCAAAATGGGATAAGAGAGTGAGAGATTAAGATCGAGGGGTGGTGGGTTTTAACTTACAAACTTTTTTTCATAACCAACTCATTCCAAGGAAAAGCATGGGGAAAAACTGCTTAAATACATATAAGTGTTTTGTCTCATGAACCTAGAATAGACTAAATTTTGAAAACTATTTCACATTAACATTATATTGATATTAAATCGACAGATTCAGTACCTATTCTTCACTCTCAGCACTCCTAAGAGATGGACAGGATCGAACTGACATTCTATCAATAGCACAGAGCCATAGGATAGCAGATTCCTCGAACTGTCCTACCTTGGAGTCGAAATATTAATTGTTACCGTTATGAGACGATAACAATCGATTATGAATGGCGCCGCGGACGAGTCACACTTAAACGGTGAGGATCGCAGCCTAAGATAACAATCGAAACGAGGAATTAAGATGGAAGGAATGGTGCCAAATGAATGGAAAACCACTTAAGCGCTCTTCCCAGTAAGGCATTACTGACGCAACGGTTGACGGTCGTTGAACTCTCTCCCTCTGCTTCCCGCTGCCGCCTCGACGATTACATGGTTTATTGAGAATAGACGAACAGAGGACCAAGTCAGCACAGAACAGCCCAAAGGCATCAGAGAACCTAGTCAAGATTAATAACGGAAAAAAATATATTGTGGAGAATAAGAATTTTTGCCAGCATACATAAGCCTTCTCTTCGCACCGCAAGTTTAATGCTAACGAGCAATAAACTAGCTTCCCCAAGCTAAAAGAAGAAAAACCATACCATGAGAGAGAAAAAAGCCAACATCTACACCACATTTAGTGAATAATATTCAATAGAGACCCAAAAGACTCAAAACGTAATTAACATCAGAACATCTTAGGGATGATGCATGAATTTATATCTTCTTTTTTCTTATATTGAGGTAGCGGATTGGAATGTTCATTCTCATTGCTTCGTTTTTGACTACAATAAAAAAAGTAGTAAATATTCTAATAGTGTTCTAATATTTTAAATCGAGAAATATTTTAAATCGATCATGCGCATTCCGTCCAGCCTCGCTATCGTGGTGGAAACAAAATGCTATTCAGTACCTAATCTGTAGTGTACGAGTAACTCGTAATATTTGACAATGGAGGATATTTGAGGTGATACGCTACAAATATCAAATTAGTCGTTGTAAAAAAACAGAAAAAAGATGGAATAATCCGAGAGTGACATCAAGTTCAGTTATGTCCGAAAAACACTTAAAAATACCATAATTTCAAACAACGTAAAGTAAGTGCGATGCGGTACGTTTTCCCGGCATCCGATTGCAAAAATAATTTAAAAGATCTATTTTTTTCACCAACTGGAACAAAATTGGGAGGGCGTCCGAAAAGAAATTCGAAAATTTTCAAAATAAGGCCCACACTAATATGACATATAAAATAAGGCGGGATTTTCAACCATAAAAACGCTTTTTTCCGGTAATGATGTTAAGGCAGTACTCATCTTAATTTCAATTAAAATGTGCCCAGAAAAATTCACAAATAGCGTAAACGCCAATTTATTACCAAACATTTAACTGTCCACAATAATGCGACGACTTAAGATAGAATCACCGCAATCACGAATGTTAAATACTGTATTCACAACTTCTGCCTTAATTTGTCGGGAAAGAGACCACGTTTTAAAATAAAAAGATGTTATTAATAATTGTCGCCTTAGTAGTATACCGATATCGATATTTACAGTCAACATTTCTCACCTTGTGTCCTTGACGTCAAGTCATCCTGACAAAAGGTCAATTTCAAGGCTCTACTATGTGCGGTGGACGAGTTTCGAAAAGAGAAAACCCGAAAGAGGGACAAAACATCAGCAGAATGGAGAAAACA
This sequence comes from Ischnura elegans, assembly GCF_921293095.1. Classification (NCBI taxonomy): domain Eukaryota; kingdom Metazoa; phylum Arthropoda; class Insecta; order Odonata; family Coenagrionidae; genus Ischnura; species Ischnura elegans. The sequence goes on along the minus strand of NC_060246.1, from coordinate 91,776,177 downwards.
AAGCAAAACATTCTATTGAGCGCGGTGAAACCGACACCGTACTGATCCATCCCCCTTTATAAATGGAACAAATGGGCAAGTTCGGCATCAGCAATTGCAGTGGCAAACGAGTTTACGAGCCGAGCTCTAATTGGATTTCAAAAGGAACGAACGTTCTTCATTCCGGTGACAATCCAAGCCGCAGAAAGCCACTCGAATGATTTAATGCCATCTACTGTGGAGCCGATATGAAACAATGACATTTCCATGATCCTGATAAAATAAATACGGCCTATTTTTATGGTGGCTGTTATAATGCTTGATACCCACGATAGAATCTATTGGATACCCAAAGAAAAATTATGTACTGCTCCAACTTCCGACGATTTATGTGAAAACACAGTGCTCTGAGAGAAAAATCATTCTTTGGTCCGCAAAGAGTCAAACATACATGCTTGGGTATGAAGGAGCAAAATTACATACATAGACAAGATTTAATTTTTTTATAGATACATAAACCAAGGAGCTACAAAATGACGACATCTCTGGATTGTATTTAATCGGTTCTGGACTATTATATTAAAATGGCAATCCTCATGGATAAAAAAGAACTTACTTAATCAAAAAAGCACTCATACAATAATCATACCGCTACCTTGAGCGTGAAAATAATTAACGCCTCTGTTCGCAGTACAGGTTACATGAAATAATTTTGTGATTTTCAAGTGGCCTGAGGGGGGCCAAACTCTGAACTGCACAACAACTTCAACAGCCAGACAGAAGACAAACCTATTGAATAAGCTCTCCATACAGTAAATGCGATAAACATATAAGTGAACATCGCGAAAGTCAATCGAAGAGACTCCTTAGGTTACCTCTGGCCAACAAAGAATGAAACAGTAGAGAGAATGAGCCAAGCCCTGAAGCTCTTGAAGAAAAACTAGGTAACATGGGGAGAGTATAAAAAAACAAGTATGTATCTGTTTCCAGGTCAGCTCCCCACTTCCTCTCTTAATAGCTATCCATCATTTCCTAAGGGGCGTTCCGACGATGCGTGTGTCTACCAGCTCTCTGATTTCCTTCTTACCATTCTACTACCTGTGTTTTCCCTTCTGTTGTAACCAAATCTCAATTTCTCGAGAAGTAATTCATTTTCCCTGAAGGATCCCCACAAAACATTTATATTCTTACTCAAGGAGCTATAATCACAGAGCGTCGATACTGAAAGCGCACCAGCTTCAAAGTACTGCAATGAGTTTGTATCACTAGCTTTCCAGGTTAACGCTCCCTCGACAAATATAAGCGCTGAGTAAAAAACCACTAATGCCAAGATAATTTCCAATACCTTTCTAATTCACTCACTGAACTTGTGGAAATGAATCTGAAGCCCTCTGGCCACAGGAAATGTATGACTTTATTCAATTAAGATTTCACTTTTTGGAAGTAGACTGAGACTGCAAAACAAAGATCTAGTCTTGCATTAGCTAGCACGGAAGAAACCCGTCAGTTTCTCCGGATGTCTGATATGTTTCTGAAACGGCAGTTCCGAGAAACATGGAAGAGAAATCATGTTGAGAATTTTTCCACCCCAAGAGATTATATAGTGTACGAAAATAAAGCGAAAATACAGTTACCGAGGAAGCAGTCGACTTTTTACCGAGTTCTATTAGCCACGATTCCAAAAGTTTCCCTCATAACAAAAAAGAGAATTCGCTGATAAAAGAGTTTATTTATAGAAATTTATGAAAAAAGGAGGAATCGGAAAGGAAAACAGAAGAGTTCAACGGACAACGAATCAAATTAAAAAAAAGGAAGATAAGAAGGACTGAGACGAAGAGGATATCGGTGAGGCAAAGCAGCCTAGACAAGAAAAATTCATAAAAGACATAGGAAGGAGCACAACCAAGCGTCAAAACAAACAGCCACGTCCCCATTGTATAAAACCATAACCGTCAAAAACAGCTTGAAACATTTCAGTTTGAAATCTACAGAACGATTTCAATGTGACTTAACTGAAAAGAATACCTCTTCTTATGTATGTTTTTATTTCCAAAAATTAACCCATATTTTTAAGTACTTCAGGAAAAGGAAAATGTATAATGTTTGTTCTCGGAAAGAGAATTGAAAAACCATATCAGATTGAATAAATTAGTTATATTAATTTACTTTTGTAATTCAGCGGTAGCATTTGCCAGTATATGCTAGAGATGGCGGTGAACGTAAAACTTTTTCACAAAGATAGTTAAAAAATAATTTTGGAGCGAGTCATTCTTGTAATAAATATATTTTGTAAAACGTAATTCATTCGACTTATGTTTCATAAAACTCCACTACAATACCACTTATTGTTAGCACTTATGCTAACGACAAATGCTTCAACAACATAACTACTTCAACAAGGTGTTGAAACCTGGGTCACACGTCATCTATCAAGCACAATTTAAAAAAGATGCTTATGTCAAAGAAAGAGGAATGTTGTTATACGGTAATCAATACCACCCAGACACTAAGCGTTAGACACCGGAAGTGGCCTAGGACACATCTTGAAACCCTCACGAACGAGATACGTATACGGAAGTGCGAATAAAATTAAATATACTCTTACAATTAAATTGCAATACAGGAATTATTTTTTTCCTCTTCTATTTTTGACCTTGTTTAATACAGTTTATAATATTTATTGGAGTTTAGGTCTGTTCGCGCCATAGGGAGTCCTATGCTATAATCACCACTCTCCAGATTGTTGTTTGTTGGGCGCCCGTGTGGGCGAGAGTTTAATTGCTTTAAGTATTGTTTTCGTGTTTGTTGGCCGTGAACGGCAGTTGTGAATGTGTCATCGTGTAGGAAGGATCTCGAGCCGACGCCGCCTGAGGAGGACATCGACGGGAGCCCGACACTCAGGTGAGTGGTGATTTTGGATGGTGTGGGACTCCCGGCGCATAGTAATAAAATATACAGTCCACTTTATTTCGTTTAATACTCTCTCGTGTCGTGTCGCGTACAAGGTTAATGTAAAACAAGTTATAGCCAACGTTTCGATTTATTTTAAATCATCCTCAGGGCTATGAAAGAAAAAACATGAACATGAATGCAGGAATTGCTAAAAATAAATTTTGAATTGACACCAATTATCATAATATTAAATACCATCACCACTTACTATCATGATTATTATGTCGCTCTATGACGAAGCGCGACAGTCATAAGAGACAGGTGAGTAATAAAACCGTCTCATTTAAAGGACACTTTAGTCGTACTTCTTGGGCATTGTGCAAACGAGAGGGTTTAGAAAATTCGTCCTTCTTAAATAGCCTCATCACAGAGAGATCTCCCTTAGACGCACCCCTCCCCCATCCTTGCCGCACACACTTCCAACAACACGGCCACGCGAAATCATGACGCAACTTGCAGACACCGGCGGCCCACGCTCCGTGAAGAAGCGGATCCCCTTTCATTCATTCATTCACCTCCGCCGACGAGATTTAAAGGGGATTCATCAGTTCCGGTAGTCCTTCACCTCCAACAACACCATCGCAACGAGAACTAAGTGCATGGACTTGAAATAAATATGATTTATTTTATCTTTATCCGTGAGGGGATTCTTAACTACCTCACTTAAGATTTCATTGGCGATAGGCAATCCTTGCTGCTACAGTAGAGTGGTCAGCCATTAGGCCCTCTCCACCGCTGTTCTCTTCAACTCTGAATATGATTTTAATCCCATAGTACTACCTAAATCATCAAAAATATTCTTTCTTGGCCTTCCTCCTCCTTTGTACCGAGGACTTTTCCCTACTGACATAGTACAGGATTTTTCAATACCACAGCAAATTTGACACGAATTTAGTTTTCATGAATTTAATCTCATTCTTCTTTTTTTGAAGAAAAATCATCCATCCCTCATAAAATCCGACGTAAAGAAGATAGATTATGTGAATTTGATTACTCACGAAAATTACTTATGTCAAAGAATCAAAACGAAGCTGCTAATTTACTACGGATACACGCACGATTCGCATATAATAAAAATAATGCTTATTCTATTAACATTAACAAAATGAACTAACAGAAATCTTGCAATTTTTTCAGGAAATAAATCAAACCAAATGGAAGTTCAGGGCTTTTAAACGGATGGCTGTTCAAGGATAGTTCAACGAACTAAGACGATTATATGTTCTATATTTTTGATCGCTTGGAGAAGGGAAATATTAGGGGAATGCTACCCTTGAATTTACTGATGGGTAGGAAATAGAGAAATACAAAATCCTAGCGACTGAAATCTGTTGATTTTTGCAGAAAATAGATTAAATCCAATGGCTGTTCAGTGCTGGACAACATAAAGCCTACCTCAACCGGTAGATCACTTCTAATTATAGAAAATGAACTCTCCCCTGGAAGATTCTCGCGGCTTCGCTCACTCCCTTCGCACGCTCAAATTAATGAGGCGACCCTCTAGGCGAGAATCCTCTCCGGCATCGCATACACTAACTCTCAGTCCACCATCCCCCATCCTTCGCCGTGTCAAGAGCCACCGCCGGCGCGGCGCTGCTGCCTTCAGCCACTGTGCGTCCGCACCCACCCCTGAGGAGGAACTGGTTCTTCTTGCGCTGTTCATCTTAACTCTTTCCCGACGAGAGGGAATGGAGGGGGAAGAGTATGCATGCGAAAGTATATATGCAGCGAAACCCTCCTCCAGCGGACGGTAATGGCCCTGACACGGGGGTCGCCAACCCGTCGCGCACGACTGCTACTTCACGTGGTGCTCTCAAGTATGAAATTTCATTTATTTCAACACTTCTACCAACTGGTAATATATGCATTTTGTATATAGTAGAAAATTAATTAACTATCTAAAATAAATTACATCCGATAAACCACGCAATTGTTAAACATTATTCTTAGGCATGGAAGGTTTTCATCCCCTGGTTCAGCAGATTACGCTCACAGATGTCTATAAGTTAGAACTTAATGATAAAACACTCATTTTAGCATGTTCATAGATAAAATAGTGTGTGACATCAAGAACAGAAATATCCCTAACGGGCATAAAAGACTAATATCCCTCACACTTAATGTGACACTAGCATAGCAAATTCATTGTAAGAAGTTGAAAGGCCTAGAGTATATGTAGCTGAACTTAAGAATAATAATAACTCAATCCGAAAAAGCTGATTGGGTAAGTAGGGTTCACAGGTAACAAGTCATAGAAAAACCTTATGGATAGTGCTAGCGCGAGGGAAAAAATATCCACAAAAATGCATCCTTCAGCGGGTATGTTCGTAATAAGACTTTCTTGCCAATGCAATAGAGTGCACGCATAATATTCACACCCTTTTATTAAAAGTCAAACGGAAATCCCACTCTACATTCGTGCTGAAAATAGGGAGGAGGATGGAACGCGGGAATGGACCCATGTACAGAGCAGAGGGTGCAAAGGTGAGACTTAACGGAGAGGTGAATCTACTGTGGACAAAGACGGGTGAAAGAGGTGAACAGAAAAAAGCTAATGCGACCACAGGTATGCGTAATGAGGATAAACACGCCTGAACGGACAGTTGGGGCGCCGACTAAGAATGGAGAGGAAAGTAGACAGCCGAGAAAAAGTCGTCGGTACTGGACTTAAGGTTTCAGGAACTTCCATCGCTTCAAGTAAAACCTGTTCTAACTTCCATAGTACAAATGAGCCATCTACGTCTAATGAATTCAAGCCCCAAAACTATATGTAACTCAGAAACGTTAGCCTTTTCACCACAAAAGGCCATCATCGCATTTCAAGCAGCAAAGTAATAATAACTTAATTATTTTAATATTCGTGCGGTCATTTTTTTTCGTCATTGGAATAAATTCTGAGCGTTCGCTGAGATCACAATGGTCGTAGTGCACAGAAATATCCCCTATATGATCTCATAAGTGAAAACTGCAACATTAGGAATCACCGTTTATTCTAGATGCTAAAAAAGAGTTAGAATATCTAAAATCACTGAATGAAACTTTTTCTAGGACACATAGAACCAGTACTACATTTCAATTTGACTGACAAGAGAGCAAAGTATCGACAAATAAAAATAATAAAATTAAGCGCTACAGAAATGTATTCGTGTAAAACAACTATAATCAATGAAGAATCATGGTAATGATGCCCAGGGTCTAAACTATGGAAGAAAGTCACGAAGAGGAACATCAAAAGGAACTTGGGGAGTGATTTCACGCAAGAAAACAATATACAATACGCTAATTATGTGGCTCTATATTCTCAAAAACGACGAAAGAAAACAAATAACTCCAGCTGGACTGGTAGTTTTTGGTGAAACTTTAAACTTAGGTCTTGAAATGCTCAGGGTATATAAATTAGATCGTTGCTAACATTTGCATGAATCTAGACTTTGGTAGTTTTATCTTTTTACTATTTCTCAGATGAACTTTAAATATTTGAGATACACAGAGAAAATGTTGAATAAGGTACACTCTATTTACCGATAAAATTTCAAGATGATAGACGAATAATCCGTAACCAAAAGAGCGAAGTAAGGAGGTTTGCGTTCTCTCACCGCCCTCTCAGTAGTCATCGCGGCGAACGATCGTTGTTCACGAATAGGAAACACAGCTACCACAGACATGCACCACTCCACCATCAAGAGATTACGTCCATGGACCCAGTCCAGTGCACCTGATGTCCACAAAGATATTTGGGCGGTTGACAAGCCCACGCGACGAAGGGAGAGGGGGTGAAGGCGATTGGGCAGGTGGTGGGGAGTCGAGCCAAGGTCGCCCGCTGGAGAAGACTCGCTCGCGATAGCAGAAGGTATGCGAGGGGAAAGAATCGGAAAAAAAGAAACGCGAAAAAAGGGATTTAACAGGAGCAGACCGAGCACAAAAATTTTCTCCGCGATTCCTTTCGAAATGCCATGTTTTATTCACGTCAAATCTCCTCACCGACTCATTTCACGCTAAGAATAAAAAAATGAAACATGGGGATGCCGAAGTACCTGCTTCCAATGGTAGCAGAATTTCTGATTAATTACCGCTCAAACCAGGAGTTATTTCTGAGCAGACTTCCAAATTCTTATGGACCACTGGACGGACAAATGCGTGCAGAAAGCAATAACCAGAATTACACACATTTAATTCTTCATGGAACCATAAATATTCCTTCGTTAACGACCCTTAAGTACATAAAATATTCGAGTCACGTTTTATGTGTATCCTTCAGAAACGGATGTCCCCGACTGTGGGAAAATTGTGAACCACTACATACTACCAACGCTTTTCCAATTTCGGAGAGTATCACTAGTTTACAGGCAAAATATGAGCAGATTAAATAAAAACTTATCAATGAAGAATGAAATTTACATTTAATGTTTTTTGCCTCATAGATGTAATATTTATAAAAAAATTTCGTCAAAATCAAAGCAATACAATTCTTACCAGCATCGTAATTGGCATATATTCGCCTATGAAAAGAGCAAAGATGAGCCAACTTTGATAAATAACGAGGTGATAATATGATGGCATTACAGCTCTTTCACCACTGAACCCGTCACTTATTAATTCAACTTCATCGAATTTTTTTTAATTTACATTACGTTAACTTATAACTCGAGCGTTGCTCAACAATTGAGAGCAATATTAAATTAACTATCGCTCGTTACCACAGCGACTCGCAAAAAAATTACACCATTTATGACAAAAAGCAAATACATATCATTTGAAAATGAAGGAGACCAGAATCACGGACTTTTAATCAGTGACAAGAAATGAAATAATTTATCCTGGAGAGGCCAATGTCCTTTGAAAAAAATAAGCAATGCATAGTCCGAATGAAATATGAAGAAAATATGGGAAAGGGAGAGCAGAGGAAGGAATTCATGGAACGTGGGGACGAGGGACTGTTGGGCCCGGAGCGATGGAGCAAGCATATGAGCATGAGATTTCCCGTTGGTTTCGATGCGAAGGGGGGTGGGTGAGAGGTTGATGGTCAGAGGTCCGAGGTGGGCCGGCCGGCGAAGATAAGAGAGGATGAGAAGCGGACCAGCGGCTATGGCCGAGATGTAGCGGCACCAACCATTCTTTCTCCCCATCCCTTACCTCCATGGTGCGGCGGTCCCTCATTGTCTATACCTTCCGTTATAGGTACCATAATAAAATCTCGTAATCGGATAATCGCATACCTTTCTAGCCTCCTTCGCATATCTTCTAACGGCTATTCCCCTAGGGTGGGGAGCACCCTTGAATGTGATATAAACTTTATACGCTAATTCAAAGTCTTTAGTATAAAGATAACTTTTTCCCTACTTACATTTTCATCTAATTACTATTTCTTTCTCCTTTCTTACGCGAAATTACTTCCCAAGCTTCTTTTAATTCTCTTGTTTTAAGTCTTTCAATATAATAGAACTCAAGTATAGTCAGGTTAATTCTATTGGATTTAGTTTTTTCCCCGCGATTGCCGCTGTACAGTACATCTACATGAAGTTATTTTCATATCTTAAGAAATGGTCGTTCTCTCAGACTGAGACTACTAGAAGCAAGAGAATGTTCTAAAAATGAACTAAAATCGAATATGCCTACCTGTGGCATTTTAATGAATGAAATATACCTACCAGAGCGTAATATGACAAAGGAACATCTCTTGCCATCGAAATTTTCATTTTACGTCATTTTCTCTATCATCATACGTGATTTCCCCACAAGCATAATCCATTAGTAGCATTATTCATACACTCATTATACACATTAATGTTCTACAGAGTTTCTTTCCATATAGAAAAGGGATAAACAAATGTCAAAGACACTACCCTAACTGGGAAATGCTTCTTCATCCAACCGGTCTACACCATCCAACGGTAAGTAGTTCCGTTGATGCTCACCCACCCCTTTGCTGCAGCTACAGTGCATGGATTATTCTGATCTATACATTATTTTCCCTAAAGTTCCTGTTTCCCCTACGACGCATATTTCCATTGAGGAATGCTACCGCAGCAAAGCTTTCCTACGGAAAGAGAATAGACAACATTTTGGACATAATTTTATTTACAGCAAACATATGTACTCCTTACGCTCTTGTTGCAAAATAAATGCCTCAAACTTCCACATTGTGACGGCCAAGTATAATATCCGAGTACCGAAAAAGCATAATTCACAGTGTCCGGCGATATCTGGTGGAGATGTTTTATATCCATGAGAATAAAATAAAATGGTAAATTTCCACACAATTTTATTTACAAAATACCGACCCGGTTTCGACACGTAGTGTCTAGTGACCTTGATAATGACACTACGTGTCGAAACCGGGTCGGTATTTTGTAAATAAAATTGTGTGGAAATTTACCATTTTATTTTATTCTCATGGATACCGAAAAAGTATTTTTCCCTCTTCTAACTTGAAGTGCAAGAAGATTTTCTAATGTAGTATTCATTTTTTTCTTTTTTAACAGGTCCAGGCTCATTTTAATAATATTGTAATTGTTGGCATAACATTTTACGTATCCCGTAATAACAAAATCTGTTCACTTGGTAATAAAGGGATGGTGTGTATAGGCTTGAGCGCAGCCCTCCAATTCTGAAATCCCCTATTTGAATCCCGGCAGATTAGGTTATTTTTCGCGTGGATAGAGATCTATAATTGGGTCCTCTTTGGAGAGAACTTAAAGTACAGGATACATTACATCGCATGGAATAATAAGCTCCTGTTTCTCAGGTGCCATTCGTCAAAGCATGCTGACCCCTGGTTATTCCTCAATCTTATTTTCCATTGTTTTATCGATTAATATATACACGGGAAGCCATCGAAAACAAAATGTAACCGTAGAGACTCCACACGAAACGCAGAGTCGATGCTCTACATCTGGAGCATTTCAAAGAAACAGGGTATCCTTTATATTGTGGGTCGACACCCTAATGCTTTAGGACTATTTACAGTAATTTTCTTCAATATTTGATGCAATGAGTGCGCAAATTTCATGGAAAATAAATTTTCAAAGTGAATAAAAAACATGAAAGCCAACGCAATCATTGATGTCAGCCATTCAGGAACATAACGTGACTTCGGATTCCGTCATTTCAAACTCGGTCCCATACGCAGAAGCCGATCATCTTACTCTTAGGTGAAACTCAATAATTCGATAAATCAACACATCCCTTAATGAGAGCTCTTTTAATTATCCTCTTCTCTCCTGTTTTGATGGTATTCCATTGTAACAATACTTATGTAACCGTAGCTACGTTTACTTTTATGTCATACATTTTTTAATTTGCTGGTGGCTTCATGTTCTGGTCTTATGATCTTGGAGACCACCCAAAGCTCCCTCTCCTTTGCTGTTACCTGTTTGTGAAACAAAAATTTTTTGGAGTAAATAAATTGTTATAACTGTAATTAGCTATTATTTGGGAGAAAATAAATTATTATAAACAGCCTCCCATTATAATCCGCGCGACGCGATGGCATTATACTTTCGCGCCAGCGGTGTCGGGCGAAGGTCAGTGCGCCTAACAGAAAGACCGAAAACGTTACACAAGGAGAAAGTTTGGGAGCATGGAGGAGGGGGAAGAGAGAGGCGCCAGCCAGTCAATTGACGGGGAGTGGGAGGGAGGATCGCAAAGGACTGAACGTATGGAGGAGGAGAGGGAGGAATCGGGCAGCCAGCGATCGTCCTCTCCCACGCCATGCGAAAACTAAATTCGGAGGTGCTATGAGAACGGTATACGTCCGTTAGCCGCAGAAACAGGAAAGGATAAGGCACGTTTTCTGGCATGTAGAATACCGAAGAACCCGTACAGATAGAATATGTACCCAACTGAATTTAGGCGGTTGGAAAGTTAACAATACCACCGCTACATTTTTCCAAAACGACTTCCATTGTAACATATTAATTTATAATTTAAAAAATAAAAATGAAGTGCTTTCCAACTACGCTAAGGTTTTCGGGAGCCTTGAAAAGTGCATTTTGGAGTTAAGTATGTTTGAAACCAGCAAAAGAACTTGATATACAATCCATTGGCACCGATCATCGGATGTATTCGAGCGTTCGTTTCATCACGGAAGCAACGAAATTGATAACGCAGCCTGAGAAAGTGAAGATCGAAATTATTACGATCATGAATTAACTGGTATCTGAGTAAATGTGATTCCTACTCACATCAAAGTTATTCTCTACACTTTGTGATGAACTACGTAACATTTTAAAAAAATACTGAATATAATTTTACATATCCTATCGCACAAGCACACTATCTTTTTATCCTGAAACCAAGCACAGATTTCTTTCATAGATACCACGAAAGTAATATCAAGGATAGACCATGCATAGAAAAAAATATATCTTTAGACGGTTAAAATGTATACAGCTGTTGTCTCTCAACAAGTACTTGAATGAGTTAACTTGCGCTGTTTCGCCGCTTCATGTCCACTTGCGATTTTTTTATTTCCCCAGAGCTAGGCTTCTGATGAAATACACCATGGTGAATCACGTACCAATGAACTGCAGATGAGCATAAGAAAAATAACCGTTGACTTTTCAACGGAACGGCGTTGCGAGTTGTGGGTGGTTATCGGCGCGGAAAAAGACTTCCGATAGTAAAAGAAAATGCTCTACGCACAAAGGCATAAGAGAGTTAGACGTAACTCATTCGCTATATCAAAACTATATATTCACTTAAGAAATACTGATTCACAAAACTACGGCATGCCCCAAGTAAACCGATAACCTGCAAATACATTTTGGAGGAGTAACTGTCAATTGAGTGATTTTTTTTTTGAATGGCTACTGAAGCAATGCTTACTGTAACGTTATCCTGAAGCAATTATTACTCAAAATTAATCATTAAGGTGTCCTTTTCAGTGAAAAACGACAGGTATTGACCATGGATTACACATTAAATGATGTGTGATAGTAATTTGTTCCAATAAATGTGAAATTTGACTTTCGCAAGTTGAATTTCTAAAACAGAACGAGCACATCTTACAATTCAAATAACGAATAAACATTGTATATACCTATCAAACAGGAAGAGTCAATCATACAATCTATTGCAAGAGTAAGCATCAGTCGTTAAGAACAAATCCAAAGGATTAAATACCCCATGAAGCTGATCAGCCGACTTATCGCTATCATAAAAATAGTCTAGGGTTCATTATAGATTCCCTGGTTACAATTTTGTTTTCGTTCATTCTTTATACAAAAGGTAACTGTCAACGATTCGAGGGAAAAACGCTTAAACGCAATATTACTTAATGATTTCACCAGGTAGAACTGCATACACAAAAATTATTTAAGTATTCGCAGGATTTAGAATGACTAAGGTCTTTCGCAGCTATAACATGCTGGGAGGCCCGAGAAGAATTTTCCGCAATATAATTCTGAATAAGAGCTAAATCTTGCTACACCAAAAAACGAGATATCCATATACCATACTCTTCGATTTGATACGTACTACATGCTGATAGCAGAATCATCACTGTCTTACTGTCAACAAACTTAGAGGCATTAGACAAGCAAACTAATTGTCAGAAAAATAAAGGGCTGGGGAGGGCGGCCGACTCCTTCCCCTCGCAGTTTCAGTAAAAATTGAATTGATGGTAGTTTTTAGCTGGTTCTTGAATGAAAAATTTTTATTTCATCAAATGATAAACATTCATACATTAATGCGTACCTAAAAGCCCCTTGAATGCGCAAATGAGACGTCAGACAGTGTTGCAATTAAATTTTGCATACCAATAAGGCGCCACGGAAGTTAATTAGCCAACCGCCTGTCACTAAAACAACGACGTCAATACGCCCTTGCACAAAATATCTTTGTCATTGGTAACCCCATTTCCTATTTAGGAGCCAGAACCGTTGATATACGTTCTTACTGACAATGAGTCCTATCAAACGACCACTGAAAATATTTCCTCCACATGTTATTCATTCTGGGACTTGCGAAGCGAGTTACCAGCTATTTGTCGTTGATTTTCAGTGATTTTTAGTGCCACATTAACCCAGCGCGGATTTGAAAATCTGAAGGTGAAGTAGTAGGCTGGACAACAACATCAGGAGACTGTGTCCAAGGACATTAGTCAATGGGTAAACCGTCAGCCGTAAAACCTTCCAAACCATGACTCGCCCAGGGTCAAAGAGTACCCATGGACGATATCAAAACCTTTCTCCGCCAAAATTCCCCTCCGAGCATTGAAAAAATATGCCAATACAAATTGGCTATAATAGGCGGCCTCGATATATGGACTATTCCAATTCACTGCTTTCACTCGTAGTTAATTTTTTTTCGAAGTTAAAATAGACAGAGCATTCTCCATTCTGTTTCCTGTCACGCGCATCTGTTGAACATGGCCCAAGGAATTCGTGCGGCCCGAGTTCCACTCTCTATGTTTTAAATGGGAAATTTTCAAGCCATTACAGGAAAAGGTTCTTTGCATTTAGACGAAAAACAAGAGAAAAAAAGAGAAAAAATCACGAATCCCTTGATAAAAAAAAGTTAAACTTCCTTATTTTACGTGGACTCAATCCTTTAAGCCTCATTTCAAGAAGGACAGAGCATTAATTTTATACAACTTGCATTGCGATTCAGGTGTATAGATTGACACCGCACGAGGATTACAATTATCTTTGTATCCTAGAAATGTTTACCACAGTATAAATCTTAGGCAATGGTTCTCCTCATTTACCCTTTGGAACTTAGAAGACACTTAAAACTTAAATTTCAGGAAATGTAAGACGAATTTTTCGTGTTGGCGATTGAAATCTTAGCATCTAGCTTCAAACGAGCAACGCCTAAGTCTGCTAATATTACAATGGAAATTGCATGTCCAAAAAATATATGAGTGAATTCAGAATATAACCAATACAGGATGGCCAGAAGAATTTTAATTTATGAAAAAATAAAAGCTATCAGTTTACTCTCAATGATCTAACATGCAGTAATTTGACAATAGGAACGAAACCCTTGGGTCGGGTTCGCAGGATACACTCCTGGGGCAGGGACTATAAGCGATCAGCTTTTCTCCTCTGCCACCAGAAGGGGAAGGACGGGAAGGAACAAGGAAAGGAGGCGCCGCCACGATGAGAGCCCGACGACGCCTCCAGGGAAAGGACGGGGAAGGAAGGAAGGGACGAGGAATCCTGCACCGTCACAAAGGCGGGCAGGTCCTACTACTAACGAAACCAAGCTTACGCAATTAATATGCTACCAATTTTAGTAGATTTTCCTATGAGGAAGAAAAATCTATCGATCAAATCGGTAGATGCAGTAATTTGACAGTTGATTCTCCGATAAATTAGGTTCGTAAATTTATAACAAATAAAAATAATAATAATTCAACATTGTCTTTCAAAAAATATCAAACCCAATCCGTAGAGTTCTCACCATGGAATAAATTACAATTTAAAAAATTGATTTAAATACAATGTAAAAAAACCTGAATGAAAGAATGCTACAGTTTCTGAAATTTGAAATGAAAGACAAATGCAAAAAATTACCACGATGATATGGGAAATGACGAGTAGTCACACCCGAATGTTCACCGTGACAACTGTGGGTTTACGAGTAACATCTACGCCACGAAAAAGTAGTACGACACTTCCAGAAGAGCCGTCACGTATATTGAAAGCAAAGGTCGTAAAAAAATACGCCTCATAACATTTAGATTACAACACAAATTTAAAAAAATCAATACGCTGTCTGTAATTCATCTCCTTATGATGAGAGGTATTTATTTCGTTACTCATTCAGAATCCTGCACCGAGGCTCAGACGGAAAACAAACATTTTCGTAAGACTATGAGTGAGTCAATCAATAAATTAGAATGGAGTGCCTTGGTTGATTACAATTAAATAAAATACAAGCCAAAACCAATAAATTTCCGCCCCTTTGACGTAACTCCAAGAATAAGAGGTATTGGGTTAAGTTACAGCAGATTTTAACTATTCATACGCAAAAATGGTCCATAATTAGTATGATACAGCTAGTACACGCTGGATAAAAACACCTCAGCCCGTGCCAGACACACCAGCGGGGGCTCGCAGGCCACAATGTGAATAAAATAGTTAGAGGACAGTAACATCCCGGGCTCTTTGATTTTATTGCATGAAAATTTTCATTTTTTACGTGTAATGTGATGCCACAAAAAATACGGCGGAAGAAGAGGAATGATCTAGTGGAAACAAAAAAAATGACCGTTGAGGATGGCTCTGACCAGAAGTCGACAAAGCAGGCGTAACGGAGGTACTAGGGACGAAAGGATGCACGGAGACGGGCAGGAAGCGAAGGAATTGTGGGAAAATAGAAAGGAATACGGGTTTGCCTGGTGGTGCAGGGACTTCGGTATGGATGAGAAGTCATTTCCCATGGTACATCGTTAGAACTAGGAGGAGTAAATTAAAAATGCAAACAGCATCAGCGAGAAAAAAATACTCAATTTTAATTTGATAAACAAATATCGTCAATACAAAAATAATGCTTCACAAGGAAGTTTCACATAAACAGCAACAATATGCACCTCAGCCTATTATATCAAATCTGTTAATTCACAATAAATACACGTTACCATCGGTTTAACATACAAAGACTCATTTAAGCTGCGGAGTCCATTAGAAATGGTTCCTTTTGAAACTTATAGATTTACGCCAGCAGAGAATGAAAAGTATGCTCCCTCCGATGTGTGATTGGCATTAAGTAATTTATGGGACATAACTACAGTTGGACAAAATTGAAAATTATATGAGATGGAAAAATACTCGATATCGGCGAGTTTTAAATAAATAAAGACTTCATGAAAAGTACTTTGTAGTCTAGTGAGTACTAAAGTCAAGCATTTGGCCCGATTTACAATCCCGCTTTAAGCAACTAGACACACTATAAATATATTTGAGGAGCGAAGTGATCCAGGGAGAGAAAACTTCCCTTACAATTGTATCTTTTTCGCGACTAAGGCTTATTTAAGGAGAGCTCTATCTCATCCCACTCATACCAACTTGCAGGTTGAAACACCAGACTATAATGATGAGGAAAGATTACCAAAATTAACGGCCAGAAAACGAATATTTACATAACTACATTGAGGATGACGATTTGTTATTGAATTTGATAAACAGAAACTGATTGACCCTATTGAACAAAAAATGACACTATTATTTCCCCTAGGGTCCCCACGGAGGAATCTATGGAGAAGACATTGTTGCACAGTTTGAATGTGGTTCCTGTCATTTCCCCACTTCTCCCTCATTCGGATCCGCTCTTTGGAGGCGTTGGCCTGGAAAAGACCCGAGGACGCGAATCGAGATTACACGACTATTAATGCAGCCACCGAGCGGTAAAAATATCTCACAAAAGAGGCGCGTTCTTGATACAAAACACGAGAAAAGAGGAAAAAGTAAAAGTGACAGCCAGGTGCCAACGATAGGGGTTTTTTATCAGACGCATTAGACAGGTAGAAGGAAACAAATTTGCAAACGGCTAGCGGAAAATTGTGCTCATCGAGTTCAAAAGTATCTAAGCGCAGATGGATCTCTCTTTTATCTAGATAGCCTAATTTCGAAATCCCGAAAATTGGTTTGCAACATTACGCTATGCTTTCCTTAGTCTCTGTTGCAGATGCATTGAAGCAATATTACAGCAGAAGATAAAACGGGATAGCCACGCAAAGATTACCTTTACATTATCTACCCCAAGTCTTTGATTTTATTGCAAGAAATTATCTTTTTTTCCTATTTTTCATGATGCCAAAAAATATTGCGGAAGAAGAGGAGCAACAAAAAAAATTACTATCGAGGATGGCTCCGACCAGAAGTTGACAAAGCACGCATAACGGAGGTACTAGGTACGAAAGGATCCACGGAAAAGGGCAGAAAACGATAACATTGTGGGAAAATAAAAGGAAAACGGGTATAAATATGTAGCGTTACTAAGCAGAACGGATCTTGGCTGACATTAACTCTAATTTGTGGCTAAAAAAATATTTCTTATTCCAATTAAGGGCTTGCCGAGAATGCTGAAAATTCAAGAGTTAAAACATATATCACCACAGACTAATACTACTGATATATAAATTAAGAAACTACTTCCAGAAATACAGTCAAATTTCCAAAATACAACAGCTGAGGCTGCAAAGCCAGCAATACTCATACTAAGTTCGAGGTAAAACATTAGCGTTTTAGCCAAGCTGTCTTGTATTTCCGCGTAAGGTCCTTTCCTTGACAAGCTGCGTTAAGAAGTAAAAAAAGAGGATTGACGAAAAAACGCAACATTACTTTGATAACCCCGAACTTAACTGCAATATCCTAAGAAAGCAAAGCAATCCAGTACTGTTATATTACGACGTTGAGCGAAAACCAGACGCCATAGTCATGCAGCGGAGTTTGTTTCGGCATCAACCGCTGGGGCCAATGTCTGTCTTTGTGACCCGGATAAAAAATATGGGGATAGCAGCGGAAGACCGGGAAGGAAGTGGTTGAGAGGTCTGTTGCCAGCAACAGCATTCTTATAGCAAAAGGTGGATGAGGGGAGAATTAACGTCCCATCTGACGATAGGGTATAATACTTTCTACTAAGAGCTCTCCTCGAATCAGCCGAGAAAGATCGGATTACCACAAAAAATTTTCCTCCTCCCCCGAAATGGGTATTTCTACTACAACCCACGGAAATTTAACCCTCATCATTATAGAGACCCCAATTTTCCGCTTTTGTTTTCGTATCATGAATACGGAGAGGGTGGTCGAGGACCTTCGAGTAGGTGATGAGGAGAGGGAACCGTCTCAATCCACAAGACGGAAATCCCATATCGGTTTTCTTTTGAGGGAGGAAGATACCCCCCCTCCACAAGGGCCGGTCTGGATTGAAAAGACTTTGCCTTTGCCACCTGGGGCACACCGCAAGAAACACAAGGCCCCTTCACCCTTTCTTCCTTAGGCCTCACACGCCCGACCCAGAGGTTGAGGGAGGAGAGCTGACGTCAGCCCCATATTGCCAAGGCGATTTTTCCTCTGCCGAAGGGAATAGGGAGGGCAACACGTTCAGCAGCGGCCGACGCCCCGGAAAGAAATTCACCACTACCGCTGAGGTCCACTACGGCTCCACGATTCTCAGCCTTAAGCTTATTCATACGATATGCGACAACGTGCTAATTTCAACGAAATTTTCCTTTAAGCGCCAAATTTAGATTTACGATGTAAGTACATTTTGAAAACTATAACTGGTAACTGGCAGTGAAGATTCGGGTCTCACACCGGATAAGATCCAACACATCTCCTTCCGACGTTTCCATATACAACTCGCCCATCATTCTCAGGGATTCCAACGGCAATTGGATTGAATCACTGGATTCCTGAATCTCTGAGGATGATGGGCGCGAGTTGCACATCGAAACGTAGGAAGGAGGTATGGAGGACCTTACCCCGGTGTGAGACTCGAGAAATCTTCGCTGCCATTTTTTGCCGAGAAAAAAAACAAGGCAATACATAAATGGTAACTTATATATTGAATTTAAGGGGTAGATAATTTGTGGAGATCCATTGTAAGAATAGTACTTCGCACTTTTCCACATAAAAACTTTATTTTAACAGTCGACATGTTTCACTGCACTATAGCATTATCAAGACTCTTAGAGCATTATCAAGACTTGATAATGCTGTAGTGCAGTGAAACATGTCGACTCCGTTAAAATGAAGTTTTTATGAGGAAAAGTTCAAAGTACTATTCTTTATTCTCAAATGGCAATTTTTCCCATTTTGCTAAATTTTCAAGTAAAGGAAGTAAAGCAGCGCCGCTTAATCTTATCACTTAACATTTATTATTTTGCAATTGTTGCACATCAAAGAGCAAAATAAATTGACGTAACAACCTGTTAGATAAATGCCTCGGCAAAAAGACAGCCTACATTAATGTTGCCAAGTTTCGAAAAAAAATTATTACTAATGATGTAGTAAACTATTCGTAATACATGCACAACATCTAACACACTTAAATACGTCACACATTCTAGAAAAGACTCAAGGCATTCGCTAATAATGATAATAATCGATTAATTATATATAACAGGTCCAGCGACAGCATCATTAAAGACGATAATGAAAGTGAGAGCAATGGATAAGGATGTAAAACAGATGAATAATGTAATCGTTAAGATGAGGTCCAGCAAGTTTTCATCCCATGATAATGAAGAGTTTCTATTGATTTAGCACTGTCTTATTTCCGGGAATAAAACTTTTTTCGGGGTAATTGCACCCAAATAGTAAAATCCTTTAGGCCTATTTTTAAATGCAATGAGATCCAGAAGCTAAGGGAGTTGGTGAACTAGAGAGATTATATTTTGCATTCTTGCGTATAGCTAATAGAAATACAGGATGATACGGTCAACCCTTCTCGATACGGTGCCCTTAAGACGTTCACGTGTTGGACGATCCCCGGTCCGTTTGGCAGAGGCTTTCGCCACGGATATTTCTTCGGCAAGCCAGCTGATCAAGGGAGCGGAAAAACAGACGCCACACGGAGAGAAGAGAAGTGGCCGGGGGATGAGGAAGCCGCCTGTTATATACGTTCGCTGTGGCCCTTAGCGTGCCCTCACGTGCGGTCCTCCACTGGCGGCATGAGATGAGTTCCCCCGACATCAAACCTTAGGAAACTCGAACTTTCCGCAAATTGGTGAGATTAGATACGCGTAAAAAGCGAAACCAGCATTCGCCACAAAGTAGCGGAACGATATCCAACGCTGTTGATCGCTTGACTTGAGCCATATTTTCAATAACCACTTCAATAAAAATTTCCCATACTTTTTCTTTACAACAAACGGCGGTTTCAAAACGAGAATATTATGCTTTTCAATTTCCTTGTTTACTTTTTCCTCGAATACACCAATGCAGCGTCAATGAGGCGTTTAGAAACCCCCCGAACCAAAAATTTGTATGCATGTTTTAAAATAGAAATTTGAAATTTACAACTAAAAATATTTGCTTGAAGCCTTATTATTTAATAATTGATTAGTTTCGGCAGATTATCAACAGTTTTAATTTCTGGTATTCTGAATAAAAAATTATTACCATTAATCACGAAAACCATAACCAGAGATGTTTCTCATAATCGCGAGAGCATTCATTTATGAAACATCTGCGGTAATGTGTATTTTGTGGCGCTGAAGCCGATTCAGTTCGTATCTCATGTCGATGCAATCTGGAGCGTGCTTCTCAGTAGGTGTGAGGTGTTGTAGAGTACAGGAGTAGGGAAATCCATGGTAATATTATGGTATGTATTTGATGTGGACATATTACCCCTGAGAATAATATCAGTGGTGAGCTCAGAAAAAATAAAATTAATAACAAACAGCAAATAAGAAACAAAAAATAACAAAGTTGTCTTTCTTCCAGGACATTTAAACATTCTCATGCATAAATTTTCTTTCAACTAGCTTAGCATTCATGCAAGTAAACTATATTGAATGATATTTAGAAAAGCAAAAAAGACCATCTTCGTCAAATATTTTTTGTTTTTTTACTCAAATAAAGATCTGAAACTTACAATGAAGAATACCAAAGGCATTGAATAAGTCCCATAATGCACAGCATATAGGATCAAAATTAAAAGCTATGTTAACACCGAATTAGAGATTGTTTTTGTACTAAAGGGAAGAAAATAGTTTCTTTTTGAAGACTCCATATTCTAAAAAGTCTACACAAAAGGAATTCCGTAACTTTGTGGATTTGAAAAAAATAGGAGGTATGGTATTTGGTAGACCTAAGGGCCAGGCAAAAAAATACAGATGTTGCACTCCTCATAACTAGGGACTATCGTTGAACTAAAAACATTTCAATTGGGTATTTAGGCACATTAACGGAGAATAAGTGGAAAAGAAAGACGTAGATCAGATAAAGGCACGCGTCCCAAAATGATAACCAAGAAATTTTATCTCATGCTCATCATGGCGAAGGTTGAAAATGAATATGATACATGCGTTTTAGATTTTCTGAAGTTTGCCATCGAGATCTTCGGAATGGTGGGGTACATATGACATATGGTTCTACAGAAGATTGAAGCTCAAATGTATCAATCGCGTGAGTACCGCGGAAGTTTTGAGAAAAGTTGTAATAGATAGAAATCTTCAGAAAGCCTTAAGAAGAAAATCCGACAACTTAATCGGTCACATTCTGAGACAGTACGGTCTAATTAAGAAAATCGTTAAAGAAAAAGAGGAACAGAAGAGCGGAAAACGAAGGCTTCGTATATGATATACGAAGTAAGGGTGGAGCAAAGAAGAATTATGCACGGGTTAAAGCATTAAATGAAAGGTAAATTTGATGGAGGGCTACGTCAAACATATCCCCTTTTGAGGACCCTCAGTGTTGTAACACGTGAAGAAAGAAAGCTCGATCGGTGTGAAGTCATTATAGAACCTAATTCTTCGTTTATTTAAATAAATTCTCTACGTCAATCTTTGATTGCGCAACCTGGAACAAGAAATTGGAAACTCATTTATGAATGTTATAACAGCATACAACATTTGAAATGATGGTAAAATATCTGCATTACAAATTCATTTCAGTGAAAAAGAAAATTCCTTTTATTTTCTTGTTATACATATACACATGTTCGTCATGGCGGAGGTTGGAAATGGAATTAAACCGTCTAATACATTTGTACATGCTTTACGATGAAATGAAAAAAATACGGAACTAGAAAACAAACTCATGGTTACTTAATCGCATTAGAAAGGCACAAGGTTGAATACATCCTCCGTACACTTTCGCTATATAAGAGCTGAAAACTGATTCGTAAAGGATAAAGACCTACAGTTAATTAAATCCATTTAGGAGGCATAGGAAAGAATAAAGTCAATATTAAAATCGACAGTCGAAGAAAACTATAGGCTTACAAAGGATCTAACGCACAATTTGCATTATAAGGACTAATATTCTATTCATCCGGCTCAGCACCCACTGAACTTCTCTGGATCCAATCCACGTGCCTCCTGCGGGTTGAACATCTCATTTGAATGGTTCTTAAGGAGTGAGTATTATGTAATTGCATTTCAAATGAAAATAGATGAAATTGAAAGTGCCTATATGCGAGAGAGATGAGTAAACATAATGTTTGCACTTCTCGCTCACAGAAACATACAAGCTACGGCCATTTTTGTATAATAAGACAAGCAATTTCAAGGAGTGAATAGCAGAATGTTTCCATTTCATACAAAATAATTATATTATATTATAAAAAGCGATGAGGAGGATTAAGAAACACCCACAAGTTTTGGGGAGGGACGAAGAAAATAAATTAATATTTCAGAGTGATTTCCTTCTAAAAGGATTTCGACTCCAACTCAGAGAAGGGATCCCAGTATAACGATAACCTCGCGAATTACAATAATGAATAACTATTGAACATACAAAAATGAATACATAAAATAATTTTAATAATGCAATTTGTAGACTGATAAAAAAAACCTTTCACAGGGATAATAAAATTGAAATTAAACGTGTTTCATTTGGAATTAGAGCAGCCATTTAAACAATTGTTACGTTTAAAAATACCAAATGAGTTCACACCATACGAGAAAGTAGACTATTCACCACTGGGAGTGTGTGACACCTAACTGTTCAAATTGACACCTAGGCAGTGAAAAGGTTTCCCCGTTTGCACTCCGATGACATGAATACACGTCGCCCGCCGGAAAGAACCGTTTCTTAGGCATTTATCCACAACCGCACTGGCCGCGATACATCCCAGAGTATGAAGGACGACTGCGAGGAATCTCCCGCTTCATACTCCAGCCATTTCCCTCCACTTCTAGTCGGTTCTTTGCTTTTCAATCAACACAAGTCACGAAATAAAAATATTTTTTTCCAAATACATCCACAGTCTTAGTGCTCAGCACATCAAATCCGCTAAAATGAAGCGCAACTAAGAATGCATATTTGAAGACCAACAGATTTACAAACAACTTGCAGTACTGGAACTCCAATTTGATCTAATAACTAAGGCCACTTAAACCCCAACAATATTAAAAGGGTTGTTAACACTAACGAATGAAAAGAAAAGAAGTATAACCAAGGTAAAAAATGCAGAAGTATATTTTTAGATTTCCTTTTCTGCTTCTCATATGATTCACGATGACTCAACATGAAAAAGATGTTTTAGTAACAAATTATGCAGAGAGTAAGATGCCTTTAGTGTTATCAAGCAAATGATATATAATTTAAAAAATAAGAGCAAGAAGAAAAAGCTGCATCCTGTAGAATGTCACAAGTAACATTATAACTACTACAAAAATTCATTAAAAAAAAACAAAAAGCGTAGGAAAACATTCCTGCCCAATTCAAGTCGTCCTCTCAAAATTCTCACTCCTCAGAAACCGAAGCGTTTCCCGCTACGATAATAAGGTGGTGCCGTGGCCCGTTCGCGCAGGTTCGTCAATGGAAAAAATCCACAAAAACTACCACGGACCGCAGAACATGGGGGTGAGAGATTAAGAGAAGCAAGAGGGGAGAGGGGAGGGAAGATACGGAGGGGAAGAGGAAAAGCACGCAACTAAAAGCGATCCTTTATTAACAAAAAATAAAACCCTTTTCCCACATTACACGCTGCTTTTCCTCGCAAGGTTATCGTGGGTCCATCGCATCTCTCTCCTCCCATCATCAGCGAGCACCCCAACCTTTTCCACTCTTCCTCACTCCAGAGAGCTGCTCTTTCAGCAGGAAAGGAATCCGGAAACTGCGTGCAAGGAGAAATGGGAGGAGAAAGAGGGGGGAGGGAGGATAGAGAGGGGGGGAGACGGAGGAGAAGGAGTGGGGAGGATGAGTTTGGGAGACGTGGAGGCGACTGGAGGAGGGTGGTGAGGGGTGAGGAGGATGCCTTATGCCTCCTCCACACCACCAACGAGGTTGGCTGGCAAGGTGTTCCATCGTTTATCTTGACGACGTGACCGATAACCGAGTACACCTATACGCTCCTTGGAATAAGTGACTGAATACTGAAAACTGAAATGCTGAATATAACACCGAATACTGAAATGCTGAATATAACACTGAATACTGAAAACTGAAATGCTGAATAAAATATTGAATACTGAAAATTGTCAATTACTATATACTTCCATGGTTTACGTATTGTTGGAGAGTCTAAAAACGGGGCTCTTGTTTCATTTATTTATTTTAGTAAATTATTTCCAATTTCCCCGTAAACAGCGCGTAGAGGCCTTTAAAACGGAGGATCAACAAAGCACGACACAAACATCCATGCAATGGGTAGGGACCACCTACCCAGGCGGGATTCGAACCGCCTTCGATGGTACAATGAAGTTGCGAAAAAAGTGTCCGACTACTGCTGTATACCTTAAAAGTTGTCTCTGTTTGAACTTACTTCATCTTCATTCCATAAATTTATACTTGAGTGACCATTTTGAAACGGGCAGTACCATCAGGATGAGGTATATTTAAGCTATATCTGGCGCTGGCACAAGCCGAATAGTCATGAAGCAATTAAATATCAGGAAAATTATCCACCCTTTTGCTGAGGCAAAACACCCCATTATGGATGAGGTCTCTTTAACATCACCAATGGTGTTCGGGCAAGGTGATTCTTTGTTTGCGAATGTTAGCCTTTTATGATAGATCACTAAGTTTGGAAGTTGTTCTTAAGAAGAGAGGCACTCGTTGCCATCAGCATTCCAATTATTATTTAAAAAAAGAAGAAAATTTATAAGATAACCTAAGGAAAAAGTACTGATGCAACTCATACTAATTTCTACATAACCTTTAAAAGTCCCTCGTACTCGTACTCGTACTTAAAGTGCAGTCTGTCACTTACAGGTCAATTTTTCACATTGGCTCTTAAATACAACAATATTAATAAATGATTGATAGGAGAGAAACTTCATATGAGCTAATCAGTTTAATACCAGCAACTGAAAAAAAATCATCAGTTACGGACAGAAAGATGAAAATTGACCAGATATTGACCGATTTGACCAAATTATTTATGAAAACTCTCGTTCGCAATTCCTTTCACGATACTCTTGCACAAAGGGCCTTAAGTAATGTTGCATAGCCGCAATAATGAAAACCCACCCCAGCCCGATTACAATTTACAACCACAGAATCATCAAAACGATATCAATCACAAAGTCCATCATCAGCGTATTTGTCATTTCAAGAAAAGAAGCCTCTCCCAGCATACGTTTGTAACGAATTGGCTACAAGTTGATAGATGGATTAAAGAGGGATATGAAATTCTTGTTTCCTCAATAAAGCAAGACCTTATCCAGGGCACAAAATTGTTAATTCACAGCGGAGTATACCGGAAAAAGATTCCTTCAACAAGGTCGCCAAGTCTGCACTGCACCAACTGAAAAGTCTCCACTGCGTGAAGGTGAAAGGAAAGGATGGTGGAGTGCAGCAGAATAGAGGAAAGAGGGATGGGAATGAATAAGGAAAAGCCGAGGGTAGCAAAGACCATGAGCAGTGATTACACTATCCTTTCTCACTCAACAGTGATTTAACCTGTAGAGAACGCAAATCTCCCTCTCGGCCAGCAGTCTTTTGTCTGTTTTAGAAGACGAATGAGTAGCTCAAAAACTTATCCTTTCATCTAGAAATTAACAGAATACTTAATTAAATCTTTTTCCTGTTTCTGGCAATAAAAAATACACCTGAGAAAAGACTGAGGTTAAACATTCAAATACGATAAACATACGAATAATGTTCAAGGTCCACGTCTACCCTCAAAATATTTCAAGAAGATACCACGAGTTTTAAGGGAGTAAATGGATCACAAAAATACCGATTCAAGGGGAATAATATCCTGAAGGCTGGCTTGGATTAATAACGGTAAAGCATCCCCGGACTAAATCACTGGGGAGTGAATTACAAATATTCAAGGAATTGTAAGCTAATTCCTTCCCTGACCCAAATCGCAATGCAGGGTTTTTGTTTACGGCATCTGAAGGCATGACCCGCCAGTTGAACAGGGAACTACTCTACTTACGGTCCAACTCACTGGTCCAAAATGCTTACCGATTACAAGAGTGGATCAAAATACCTAAGGAAAGATAGTACCTCCTAAAAACAATTTTTAACAAAAACATGCATCACCGATATTTGCAACTGCATCTTCCGGTATTATACCCAGAGATTTAAAAAAAATGAATGAGACGCAGATGTATATTGCAGTGGGAAATCCACATAAAAAAGGTTTTGATATCTTTCTCAGACCCAAAATATTTTTTTCTGATTTTGTGTAACTGAATTAAAATACACAGCGAAAAATTAGATTAAAATTCAAAATTTTCTCTGTTATCAAATTATCTTATTTGATCAAATCAAATTTAATTAAAAATAAAATTAAGATTCCCTGCGTAGAATCGAACTGTAGATCATAGTTTGGACAAAATAGCTTCCTTAGCAGTTTATGAGACATAACGTAAGAGCTATTTTTTCAAAGAGCATTATATTTTTGTCACTGGTCAAATGATAAGGAATACTATGCTTGGCATAACAGAGTTACCTGAAATTCTACTATACACTGCTGCAATTCTCCTCCCCCATTAACGCCATCCGTCGCCGCTGACTCCACAATCCGCTCCCAACCCTCCCCTCATCGCCTCTCCCCCTCTCTTCCCAGTCATTCCCACCCAATGCCCCCACAGACTCCACTGCCACGTCTGTGAGGAAGGAATGCCGCTGAGTCGCGCACATTTCGGGCAGAAGAAAACTTCAGGATGGTAGGAAAACTAAAATAAAAACCTTCGACGCGACCAATCAACAGTTGAACGTTTCAAATACTTGACAACCCAAATATTAAATGAGAATATGATCTCCGATACTCGCGTCTGAAATCCCAAGTTACACCAGTATTGCTGACATGCAGGCCCTCAGATTACTTGAGATAGCCTTCTTAATGATAACCAGGCCAGTCGCCAATCACCTCAAAGGTTTATTTTTAAAATTATTTGAGTGTCAGCGTACAAAGAATATTTCGACAAAGTAGTTCTGCCTCTTTCCAAATAACATAAGGCATATGTCCATGCGGCTGCTTATTTTGCGACTTCTAACTATGCCAAAATTGGGAAATATTCGCCATTTCTGTTACTTCTTCGATATTGGACTCAGGCATCCGATTGGCAAAATCAATCGCGTAGCTGGAGTTGCTTTGCAGGACGGTAAATGCACGGAATCTTCTCATTTTAAGGAACAGGTTAAACTCTCCATGGTATTCATTGCTTTCGAGAGGAAACACAAAGATATGTTTAATATTTTTTGATTGCACTATAAAGTAACTTAATTTATAGATAAATGGTTTATTTCGCCTTTGCGCGATGGCGCAA
Source organism: Ischnura elegans (assembly GCF_921293095.1). Classification (NCBI taxonomy): domain Eukaryota; kingdom Metazoa; phylum Arthropoda; class Insecta; order Odonata; family Coenagrionidae; genus Ischnura; species Ischnura elegans. Next base: position 91,748,900 of record NC_060246.1, on the reverse strand, counting down.
ATATTATGATGTAAGTACGCATATTGAAGAACTAGCCTACATTGCTCCCCAAAAAGTTAAAGCGTATTATTTTTACACGACAGCAGATTTTTATGCTGAATATGAAAACAATAGTAATAATATTTAATTATTATCACTAAGGGTAGCATTCATCACACAGAGATCGAGGCCATGTGTCGTTCACCGCAATGAGCCTGTGTGAGCCAGCTCGTAGGTTTAAATGCACGAGTGCCCTATCATATCAGTAGAAGTACATTGGCTCTTTCTCCACTTTCCGAGATATCTATTCGCGACGTGAGGAGAGGTGACGGAGGAAGCAGTCAAGCAGAGCCGAACTGCAGACGGTAGGGATGACGATGAGTACCGTACAATTAAATATTTTACAAGGTCATAGCGTAAGCACGCTTGGAATGCATCAGAGAAGAGAAATTCTAACAAGGCTAGCGAACTAATGAATGCCATTCAAACTGAATTCAACGCAATAGAAGGAAAATGGCGTAAGACACAGGCCACACCTACCACGGGATGAAATGTGAGATCCCCAGCAGTAACATTATTCTTGGCGCAATATGAATTTAAATAGCCTTCTCCCGTCCCGTGTTTACTCCAGAGATGAAATCCTCTCGGGCATTGCGAGGTGTATTAGTTCGACTCTCTCATTAGAGTCTCTGCATCAAATTTTACGATACGATACTCATTTACGGATCGATACGATTTTACTCTTTCACGATAGGACAAACTTTTAGTTAACCCTTCACGTCATTCCGAAGTTCGTTTTACATGAGGCTTGTAAATTCGCAACTTAATGCACGAATTTCAATTTTTTAGCATGAAATTCTAATTCCTAACTCGAATTTCAAAATTCATCGCGCTAAATGTGAACGCAAGTGGGCAAAATAACGCCCCCATCTGAAATGCTAATATGATAGCACGCCCGCTTGAGAAGTAAATGAAGCTATAAAATGAGCTATTTCGTGCCCAAAGCAAGTATAAATTAGGCTTAACTTAAGCCATACTCAAATCGAAGTAAAATACGACTCAAATAATGCACCAAAATATCGGACGCAATACAGTCTGCACTTGCTTTTGAGAAGTGATCATTGTGCCACCCGCAGTGCTGAAAACAAAGCAAAAAGACCTGACATGCATAAAAACTAAATTTCACATCCGAGTAATTACCCGAAAAAAAAAGATGGTAAGAACAATGCTTAACGCAATTAGGCTTCTTCCAAGAAGTGAATGGTAAAATTAAACGCCGCACTAACCTGATTCTCATCGGAGGAGAAAGGATTCAAATTGATGAAACATAACGGAACGGCGAAAGAATTAAAAGGAGGTCGCAACGATGAGCGAGAAAATTATTAACTCAAATACTCCAGTAAGTCATAATGGCTAACACTCACCAAGCAAAACGATGAAAGGCATCCCCTATCTCAATAACCCCGAAAACGATCCACCCAGCACATCGGAAGGGCTGAGCTGCTACGGTAGCCGATTAAGACGCCAATCAGAATAAGGGAATTGCCAATTACCAATTTAGCACTGGCCGCAAATCAATAAAGACGTTAGTATCATCACTAAGAAGAAGTAGTTGCCGTAATTCCCTTTCATTTAATAATTAGTTTATAAAAAATATAATTTTTTATTTATTTTAAAGCCTAATCAAGAAACCTTATTCAAATCGTATTATTACAAGAAAATATCGCCTGATGGTAACATGTTAATGAAAATAGAGAGCCAAATTAGATAAGAGTAAAGAAAAGCGTAAAAAGACATACATGTACGTCTCACAAAAAACAACACATTTTGAACCAAAGAACATAATCTGACATGATATCTTCTGTTATGCATGACATGCATGCCGCAGATATTTTAATATGTTTCCACCACGCTCTAGTTCAGCCCATAATTTTATGGCATATTCCAGTAAGAATTCCTCGTCCCACCGGCCATTTCAGCGTACCAGTCGCACCAATAGCGGCCATCAATGAAAGTTAAAAAAAAAAACAAATTAACTTGAAAACCATGCGTCCCGGTCATTGTTTCAACAAATATTTCCATCAAGGAATAAAGCATTTACCTGAGATTTATTGCACTCAAACATTAACCCAGGAATTACGAGGATCATCTGCTGACGCATGGCTGATGTATGCATACCGGCAATGGAGGCCACAAATCTTATAGAGATTCAGGAAGTTCCATTACTCGAGTGACATTGTGTTCCACAAATCACACAGCAGCTCTAAAAAATAACCTCTAGTCGACGAGCATTACAATGAGAAATACGATGCATAATTTAAGAAAATAATCATTAGCAAGTATTGAAGAGTAAAAAATAATAAATATTCAGCCATATTTGACACAGATGACAGGAAATGCTCCCCTCACTATCCTCACCACTTTCTCCATTCATTTCAACGGCTCAATTTGATAAATTGCACCTAAAGTCGCCCAACAGAGGCATTCAGTCACCTGGTGGCTCCTTCAGTCGAATAAATATTAATGAACACCAAGATAAATCGGACAAAATTCATTAAAGATACAATCCATAAGTAAAATCCATCCTAAAAGTAAAGCTCTGGATTTAAGGGATGGCTGGCAAGGATCTCTGGGTAAGAGAGCTTCGCGAAAAAGCCTAGGACAGCGACCTCTAGTACCAAAAACAGTGAGGTTGACTGAATAGAAACTTCATATGCCAAATTAGATAAAAAATCAAAAGTTTCAGTATCAACAATTCTAATCCATATCACCTCAAACTGCAAAAATTGGGCGGAGAGAAAGAAAATTGCTATGAAAACGCTGAATTCCATGGATCTACATCAACGGGAATCGGGTTGGAGTGGTGACTAGTGTTCGCTTTCTACCCCGTTGGCTCGGGTTCTAATCCCGGCGGTGGCAGAGAATTTTCAGAGACCTGCTTGAATGCTGTGTGGAGGACATTTCAAGGGCGACACTCCGTCCGGCATATGGGACGTTAAGCCGTGATCCCCTTGGCGCGTTTCGTTAAGAGCAAGCCAATGCCGACGCAGGGTTTCTCTCCACCCTTCCTTCCCAACCCATCCCTCTAGGCGCAAATGACTTCCGCTGCCTATCGCCTCGTCAAAATACCATACCATTTTATTTGATAAAAGTTGCGTGGGAAAATCAACCAATTCAAATGCACCCACATCCATAAGCAATCGCTGCATGTTAAATTGTTTCACCTCCCACGAATACCATACCATCGACATCAAATAATTATAGGGATGAAATACCGAAGGTTTAAACCGGTATGCCTTCCATACCAAGGGAAGAAGATAACATTATTGCTACACTCAAGCAGTATTTTCTCCGCGCGCATACATTCCAAAGATTTGAAAAACAACCGCGGCTCCGCTGCACAAAGCGACGACGGGAGAGGCAACCGGGATTGAAAACATTCATCAGGGAAGGAAAGAGAAGGAAGTGAGGTGAGGTGGGGGGAATTGGAGGGGATAAGGAGAGAGAGAGAGAGGGGGGGAGGAGGGGAAGAGACCTTGGGCGGAGGGCATTCCATAACGGTGAGGTGCGCCCAAAAAGGGATGGGTTTCGTGATGACGCAGAATTGCTTAACGAAGGATCGCCGCGGAGAATGGAAGGAAAAGCAAGGCGGGATGCGCGGAGGGACAGCGGCGAGCAGGATGTGCGGATGACGCGTCGTGAATGATACAATGATGCACCAGCCTCAAGAAAAGGAACGCTCGTCGTCCGTCATCCAAGTCGGCTGCAGACATATGTACCCGCCACAACACACCATTCCCATAGGGTAACACCTGCAGCCGCACGCACTTCTACATCTACATAATACCCTGCGAGCCACCTCTAGGGTGTTTGGCAGGGGGTGACCAATCACCAACATGCAGCATGCAAGAGGACCGCCACATGCACACCACACGGTCATAGAAATATTACGCACACTAGAAATATATACATGCTTATTCATAAAAAAATTGCTAATGGTTAGTAATTCCTAGAGCAAATACATGCAAGGTTAGAACTATGAAAAAAAACATGCAATGAGTGATCCTAGCGAGCGATGCCATTAATCCTATCAATTGAGACAACGATGCTATCCTTAATAGTACGAGGGAAGAATGACATTTTAAATCTCTCTGTTTTTCAGTCTATTTCTTTTATTTTATTCTCATGATCGCGTCTACTGTAGTACGATGGTAAACGAAGGATAGGATAGACTTCCAGAGATTCAGCGAGAAGGTTCTACCGGAAAATCTACAGATTTATTCAGTCCATTAAATATTAAGCTTCTTCATACTTAAATGCACCAAAGGATGCTTACTACTAGTAAGCTACTGTCGGAAAGAAAAAAATATTTTGTCCTGGTCGGCGACGACGAATTTCAGAGCGCTGCAGAAACAAATGACTTTGCACGCAGTCACGCGCACGGGTGAAAAGCTAATACCCCAAAGGATGAAGTTCGCCATGAAAAAGTCTTGATTTGGCCGGGATTCGAACCGGGATCTCCCGATTGACGGTCAGGTGTGTTAGCCAGTTACACCACCAAGCCATTTTCTCAAAGAGAACTTCGGGATATATTTTTTCATGGTGAACTTCATCCCTTGGTGTATTAAACTTTACACCCAAGCGTGTGACTGCTTGCAAAGTCACTTGTTCCTGCAGTGCTTTGAAATTCGTCGTCGCCGACCAGCGACAAAACAGGGGTTTTTTCTCTCCGACAGTGGCCTAGTAAGTCATCTCGCCACATGTGCCACAGTGTGGACTTGTGACGTCAACATCTTGTTCGGTAAAACCCACCCCGCAGTTTGCTCTGAGAGAATGGCTTCGTAGTGTAACTGGCTAACACACCTAACCGTCAATCGGAAGATCCTGGTTCGAATCCCGGCTAATTCAAGTATTTTCTCATGGCGAACTTTATCATTTGGTGTATTAACTTTGCACCCGTGCGCTTGACTGCGTAGAGTCATTGTTTCTGCAGTGCTTCTTCATACTTGATTAAATGAGGTGAGCACATCTCAAACTCATTTTTGCAAAATTATCCACGTACCCAAAATAGTAAAGAGCGCAATTAAAACTAATGCCACGAACCGACTCCAGGAAAAATTGTCTTTAGATAAGCCATTTTCTAATGACTGAGACAAATCAGTTTCCCGGAGAAATTAGCTGCAGTTTAGAGCTGTTAACAGAAAAATTTATATCAAAGATGACGAAACCCAACAAATTCAAAACTTTCCCTTACACTCCTCACAACTGCGAAAACTCCACTGCAAATTATTGGAAATGAAATTGGATCGCACTGCATTTATTGCGTCTGATATCCCATCAATAAGCTAGGCCTTCATTATAAAAGCCAGGGAAGTCACAATAGAAATAGTGGACAGAGCACAACATAAGGACTTCTCTTTTAAAGAAGCCAGGGGGAACGTGGGAAAAAATGAGCAACTCGGAACAACCGACATCGCTAAAACCTAAGCGAGGAACAAGAAAAGATAAAATGTAAAGAATCATTCAATTGGTATACATGCAGGAGTAAAAAAACATTAGGTAACATTGCCATTTATCATTTCTCAATAAAAAATTGAAAAACAGACTTTAAATAAAGACAATACGAAGGAAACAAAGGACAAAAATTTGATTAAATAACAAAAAAGAAGAAAAAAATAGTAGCACTGCTCAACTAGTGAAACCTGCTCATATGGTAACAATTATCATTCACAGCGGTTTAACAGAATAATATCGATAGATAAGGGTTGGCAAACTGCATTTTAGCTTGAAATTTAAATTTTAAGATAACGAAGAACAAAGAAAGTATTGAATATAAAAGGAAACTGATAAAGGTATTAGGATTACAAATTTTCCATTACTTGAGGATTCTGTGAAAAATTATAAAATATGAGACAATATTTCACACGAACTCAGAAATAATATGCATATGATTTTTCAACGGGAAGCCATGCATACTGTTCGCAAAACGAACACTTCAATCTGTTTTACTAGGAAGAAACCATTAAAAATCTTATTTCAATAGGCTGTAAACTTTGGAATTTGGCACACATTGCTCATGAAAGTCATAAAAAAGACATTGGTAGAATTGTCCCAAAACTAGTGCTGCATAGATAAATGCTAATAAAAACGAAATGAAGTGGCTTTCCTTGAAAGAAGACTCACGGAAAAGGAGGAATGCAAGATAGAAAGATGACGAAGGCTTTGCTTTCAGCAATGAGAGAATTGATTGGCCGGAGGAAAGGGCACCAACGTCTATAAACGAAATCGCTACGGTGTCGTGCGACGGAGAACGCTTGCTTGAGGCGCGGGACGACCCGAGACAATGAGGCAATCGTTAATTCCGACACCGCACAAGGCTATTGGTGCGGGGGAATCGCTCGCTTCCCTGTAATGGGGTGCCTAGTGGAGGGGGGAGATGCACGAATCGGCCATCAAAGAGAGGATCCGCAGCATCCAACCCTTTCAGAGTCGACAACACACCGAAGGACTCGGCTGATCTGTACACGCCTCCTCATCTGCATGACACAACAGGAAAAAATTAAATTACTCAAAAACATTTTTTTAATTAGCATTTTATTTTGAAAATAAATTTCAGACAAAAAAAGCTTTTTTAATAGAATGAGTAACGGTAGCGGGCGAAAATTGGCGGAAATCCTTTATCGTAAGATTTGAAGGAATAACAACTTTACTTTTTCCACGTGGTGATTTATTTTTCCGATTTTGGATATTTCTTTACAACGTAACAGTTCCAAGGTTGGAGGTTCAGCAAAATTGAGCAGTATATATGTATTGGGTAAAAAAATGGAGTGGGGAATGTTCGGGTGCTAAAGTAGGTGGTTAGGGTGGTTGGTCTCGTTGCTTGGGTGGGCACTTACGTAAAATAAATTACCTAAAATGGGTTCAGAATAGCTTCTCTATGCCAGAACGCAAAACTTTCAAATAACTTACACTTCAAGTTTCACTTACTCAGAAATTAAACACGAAGGTTGATAATGATTAGGTGAGGGGAGAGCTCAACCCAGCCTGAGGAACAAGCGTGCAAATTACCATACATTCTGGGTGGGGAGGCCTGCTCCTTTCCCAGGGCCAACTCGTGCTACTAGGATTTTTGCTCGGAAATGTCAGCGATATGTCAAGCAGTCAACCCTATCCAGTCAGAGTGCCACGCTAAACCCTGTAAGCCTATAACTAGTTGATGTGATGGAATTTGTTAGAGGATAAAAATTAATTATATGATTTAAATACAAGTACGAATTCACGCTGGCACATGTGCAAGATCATGGATCGGGAGTAAATTACTCTCCCTTTCTCTGTCAACGATTCGAGAGAATTTCTTAGCTGTTTCAAGGACGACAGACGTTTCTCCCTCGGCACCAAATTATTTTACTTTCCGTCCACGATGGGGAAAGGGGTAGCGTGCACACTACATCGGCTCAAAGCATCCAAATAAACTGCGATTTATAGAAATCTAGGACTTTCTATTACCAAGTAAAAGAGTTTTATACTATACTCACGTCATCCGGATAACGTTCACATTTTCACATCTTGCCTTCAGATAACAATTTATTCGTTCATACACTGTCATCAGAAATAAAAAGGAGCATCTCAAAGTAAGAACTTCTTAGCCTTATTTTCAGAATCCAACTCGGAACTATTATTTAAACGATGAATTTTACTTCGTTCACACTCACTCAGTGATGCAACCCAATGGTTGTTTACAATAGGTGAGGGCAGAGCTAAGTCCGGGTTTCGCGCGATTGAAATTTACGTATGCTGGGTAAGGGAGCCAGTTTCTTTTCACTGGGCCTCCTCCCACTTCGACTTTTTGAGAATGGGGTTCCACGCCCGGGATTCGAACCCAGGACCCTTCGATGTGTAACCCGACACTAGGTCACCACGATCCTCTTCAAATTCCGTGAACGTCAACTTGTTACCTCATCAGATTCGCATAACTATTTTGCTCAAAAGATGGCAGTCTTAACGTTCGATACAAAACTGAAAATATACCACGCTTTTATACCACGATGAAGGGTGCTGCCCGCCAAGTCGGTCTGTAGCGGAGCACAAAATATATACCGTTTTTTTTAACTTGCTACTAGGGTGCCATGAAGGTCAAATGAGGCCAAAATAATTCTTCCAAAAAAAGTATCACCACAGCAGCTTACAAATAAACCAACTGTAAAATAGAATTGTGGAAACATGCGGATACTTAGTAAAAAATGGCAATGATGTAATTAGGGACTTATTGGTAAAAGCCCATTAGACAGATTGAAGAACAGACATTGAATTTTGACTTAAAAGTATTCCGAAAGGGTTAATTATGACGTCTATTTAAAAAGCTGGTTTAAACTAAGATGTCACTCTTTGCTGAGCATCAGGCGTCTGTATCCCAAGTATAACTTAGTTTTTCAGCTGCAATGATCACTGTACAAATTATAATATATAATTCTATTATCGCCCAATTATGGAATTCGGTAACAACGACTAGAAAGCACCGCAAGTACCGACGAGGTTGCGTTTTCAGAAAATTATAGAAAAGTTTATCCTTTTTCTACCAGTTTGAAACTGGATGGCATTTGTTCCCAAAGGTCGAAAGGGCCAAAAAGATAGTATTACAATCTCCATTGTTAAATGCGACGTCGTCCGTGTCTTCGCGTGAGAGGAGATAATCAACCCAAGGAGATGAAATGTATCCCCCTGAGCATTAAAATTCCCCACAGTATGAACTTTACAGCCAAGCGACTCAAATTATCCATTGTTTTTAGCGTATCATGCGGCATAAGCAAGGGTTTTCTTCGGCTGGCAGTATGAGGCACGTCAATTTCAATTAGCATAAAAGGTTGAGTACATAGAATATAAAATTAATTCACACGGACGAAAAAAGTGTACCTCATTCAGCAATTTTTCTATCAATGTTAAATGGAACAAAAACAAACATTTCTGCCTACTTTTCAGGGTCAATGAGTTGGAGAATACATGGAAGTTTGGTTTATTATTTCGTTCAGAGATACCCGATCCTTGACACAAAGAATCGCACATGATATTGTTGATGGAAAAGAATAAAGTGAGACCGAAGCCGATGACTATAATGAAGCGGTGAGCCGCTCAGCAAGAGCCATTGACGTCATTAACTTTTATGCCATAGGGTTAAGCCCGACCATTTGTCGCTGCGAATAGCTGGTGAAATGTTTGATGGATCGAAAAACGGAAAACCAGATGATGGCTCTGTGAGTTGATACACATTAAATATTTATGGAATAACGTAACCACCTTAAATTTCACTACGTAGGACGAATATATCACGCCTGGATTGGTTGAAATTAATCAGAATATTTTTAATCTTTATTTTTTTCTCTCTTTAATTTTCAAACTCAATCAAAATCTAAAAAAAAATTAATAATGAAGGAGCCCACTTCCTATGGATCAGCGCGAAAATTCTCCAATTAAACGTCCGCATAAATTCCTCCCAGCGGATACAATCGCGCGTTGAAATTCACATTCAAGCACGTAACGCACGCGTGAGCACACCTCCAACCGCTTGCCCTCGATCACAAATCATCGGACAAAAGAATTTGCAACCCCATTGCGCTCCTTCCGAGAGGAATATAAAAAGTTTCCCTCGACGTGGAGAAGCAGCGGTCCCGCAAAAAAAAGACACACTCGCGAGCATTACAGCTCCCCTCTTGACCGTCCAACTCGAGTGCTTGACGCCAAGACGAAGGGAAAGAAGAGTAGGGGTACGAGAGAGAGAGAGAGAGACGCCACTTGGCCGTGTTGTGTGTTGAGAGAACTCATTTGTAATACGGCGCACCCGGACCTGGAAACTCTTCGCGAGAAGAGGAAGACTGACGACGGACGGGAGCGTCGTCGTCATTGGGTCACCACGGTATGGGCAGGAAGGCCACGTCGGAGGAGGTAGGAAAGATGCAGCCGAAGGATGGAGAAGAGGAGGGATCGGACGGGGAGGAGGAGGAGCGGTCGAGCCCAGGCGAGACGCGGTATTCAGAATATCCTGGAATTCCCCAAAGTACAAAGGAATCGTGCTGAGGGAAATATTTCCTGACAATCAAAACCATAAGTTACCTCTATCATCTCAGGCTCAACTTTGGGAAAGTTCAATGTATCGTTAATGAAAAAAAACTTTGTGGTAGCCAGGTCAGGATGGACGTTGCCGATTTTGCGATAAGACTTCATCGGCAAGAATCGCCGGGAAAGCACCAAATCCTTCAACTTTGTTGTATTACACCAATTTATTTTTAGGTACGAATAGTTACGACGCAGCAATATCATTCTCAGGTACGAAAAAGATATTTTTTTGTATCTGTGGAGATTGAGGAGAACCAAATTTTTTCATTTCATTAATTGATAAAACCATAAGTTAATGCGGTTAGTTCTGATCATTCAGTCACCAAAAGATGACGTTAACCGTCGAAATCATGGTCGTGTTTTAATGAAAATTATGTGGAAAAATAAAGTTTAAATTTCATTCACACAAAATGTTCAGCAAATTCCACAAGGATTGCCGGAAACCACTAACTTTATGATAACGTACGTTTTGAAGAAGTTATGTCGCTATCGAAAAAAAAGTTGACCGTAAGAGATGCATCCGAAGTATTCCCCCTCCAAATGTACCTATTGCTTGCCAACGCACATGAAAGTCGCAACCATAACAGACAACCTATTACAGTGCAATACCTGGTTCTATCCAGCTGGAAGTCCTTACTTTTAAGATAAATTGCATTATTGCATCGACGGCGGATTAAGAGAGGGGCTGGGGGACGTCCGCAGCCCCTTTGATTCTACAGAAAATAGGTATATTATAATAATTAAGATATGCTAATAAATGTGGAGTATTTACCTAACATGCGCGCTACTCATTATTGATGTAAGTATTTTGCTAAAGTTATTTTATTACAACAACAAATTTTCTTACATCCTCCGGAACCCCCAATTTATTGAGAGGAACTGAACCCTCAGGACTCCTACAGAATTAGCCAACCACCGAAACAACAAACTTAAATTCACCCATCTGCGTGGAAGCGAGAAGAAAATCCCATGCCAAGACGCAAGTCCAGCATAAATGTGATACGCATAATAGAAACCAAATATTTGGAATTTGGACACGCCCTGAGACTTTTACCTCGCTTAAGGGGTGCCTCCTCAATCCTTTAAAAGTAAATCCCAAATTTCCAATTTTAATTTGACCCATGCTTCACACATTATTTCACTCACTTTTAAACCACTCTATGCCTGAGAAATATCGAGAATTTCCCGCAAAACCCATGCTCACGGAGCGCAGTCATTGGGTCACCACGGTATGGACAGCGAGGCCAGGATATAAGTCGTCCGACGACTGCATCGGAGGAGGATCGGGAGAAAAGACACACAGGAGGAGGAGGAGGAGGAGGAACGTCCGTTGGAAGACCACTCACATAAGAGGCAAGAAAGAATCAACCGGCCCGATGACATTAATTTCCTGATGCGCTCTCTTCGGAAGTCGGTAAAACCCGTCGCGATCGAGGAAGGGGTGGGGAGGTAGGGATGCACACACACAAGACGCACTCAGCCGATCGTGTTCACACACGTAAACGGCGCAGGTTCGCGATCGATGAGATAGAGAGAGAGAGAGAAGGAAAGGAAGAGAGGGATGTGAGGACAACAAACTGGGTCGAGAGAGCCAGGTAAGCAGCAACAGCAGCACGTGCGGAGACTGCGTTCCGCGAGGGAGATAAAGAGAAAAGGAAGCGGTACGGAAGGGGGTGCGAGGTGGGGGTGTTTTCTTCCTCATGCACAAGAGGGAGTGTTTGACAGAAATATTCACCACACTCCGGTACTGGCCGAAGCTGACCTTTCACCGACATCTCGCAGATATTTACGAATGGCAATACTGTCGTCGAAGGACACGTGGACGAGAAGGGCAATCGATGGCCCCGAATGAGTCTCATACGATATTATTTTATGCTGGCCTCGGCAGCGGTGGTGTTATGTCCTCGCCTGCCAAACCGATGGTCGCAGATACAAGTCCCGCCTGGGCATGGGTGTTCTTTAATCCTTTCCGGTCCAATTTTTTTATTATATTATTTTTTTCAAAATAATTTTTAGGAAAAAATAACAGGATTGATTGTTGCCCTCTAAATGTTCCTAATTTTATTGTTTAAAGTAAAAATCCACTGGTTTAATTAGTATCTATGTTCTATCAAAGAGTTTATTCTTGGAAAATTTTCGATGCGTGATATGTCTTGAAATAATGTATAATCCCTCGAGCCCTTGCATAATTGCAGTGCCTTGTGATGTCGAGCTAAACTTTGTCGTTGGATCTGATGCTAACACTAGGCCTGTCGAGTCAGCCTCGACATTGGACCGCAAAGCGTTAAGGTGTCATCCAAATATGTATATTAAAGTGATCGTAATTGGGGGAACCTGGGATTGTTACAGGCATTATTTTTATTATTATTGTTATGGATGCGAATGAGAAGACATACGTCATTATGAAAAGACCAGCAAAGAGGAGAGCGGAGTGGTGAGCTGTTACAAATCAATCTTAGGGTTGCTGATTTGTTATGATTATGATATTCTAATTACATAATAATTTCCACCGATCAATGCAGCTGCCAGAAAACTATTAAGGGGGGTGGGGGTTGCCGGGGTTGTCTAGAAGTGGTACACTCTAGGGGAGAAGGAGGAAGAGAGAGGGTGCATCTGAAGGGGTAACACTTGTTGGAACGCATCACTTCCGCGATCGACTGATCTTCTTCCGTGACGCATGTCTTCATAAAATTTTACGTTATCATTCCGCAAATTTTGGCATGTGAAGATTAGGCTCTGGTTAAAAGTTGATTGTATGCAATACATGAACATTTATCTGTTTTTCTCATGCAAGAATTATTTGCAAATAAAAACCGGTAAATGTTGACAAGCGTTTACTCTATAAACCATGAAAATATCAAGACAACAGGATATGAGTTACAAAGCTAAAAACCAAGAAAAAAAATCGAGCATCTATTCATCAGGGAACATGCGTTCCCATAGACCGCATATCTCAAACTTTACGGGGGTATTTGATCCCCGTATTTAAAAAAAAAATTCAAATTACCTGAAGCTCTAACGGTCACGCTTACTTAAGCATAGAAAAGCAATGTAGAAAAATTACTTTGACAAAAACAGGAATAATATGCAATGTAATGCGGGGTAAGCCATATACATAAAACAAAGGTAGCATCTCACAGTAATAATTTTTGTAATGCTCTAACAAATGCATTACTTAAATGGAAATTCCCAAACTGTTGATTAGAATAGCTGAATAAAAAGTACATTAACAAAGCAATCATAAAAATACATGCCATACACGATGATTTAAACGTAACATCAAAGGTTATGGTAATGTACGAATTAAGTATTTTAAACCCAACTTCTACGACGAATCGAATCAAGGTTTGGTTCCGCGTGACGTGTAGTGGAGGTGTTAACTCTTTTAAGGGGGTGAGAAGTTTCTTCCCCTTGCTTAAGAGAGGAGTGTGTCATGCTAGCAGCCAAGTCTCAGGCCGCAGAGCAGGGGAAACGAGGGAATTATGGGGGGACGAACACAGGGATATCCGCGACGTGCAGTGTTGGCCAAAGTCAACCTTCCTGCGAGATCTTAAGCAACAGATACAGCGGGCGGGTGAAGGGAGACACGGAAGGTTGAGAAAGACTGAGGCGGAGATAGACGCCAGCGGTTGGGGCTGTTCCATCCAAGGATTTCGGGACTCTTCCACCGAAAGCCACGACGCCATTCGCAAAGATGCACGCAATACCTCAGATTCCTAAATCGAACACGGAATCGAATCATGGAAAAATTACTGTTGTACCGTAGAAATCAACAGAAATATTAAAAGAGATTGTAGCATAAGATACTGGCAGTAAATGGGTTACGACAAGGTTGCTGACCTCGGTGTACGACGATACCAAAAAAAATATAATTGTGAGTCAAGACGCATTAAATATATAAATATAGATCAACTTTTAGCCAGAGACGATAGAAATAAAAGTAATATAAGGAATAAATACGATGATACACCAAAACAGCAGTATCTCTCATATTTTATTAAGGAGGAAACTAAACTACGCCGAAGGTAGGATCATTCAGATTCTGTCACAGCATGTGTGCAGGATTTAATTGACACCCGACTCTGAAAACTACTCACGGTAGAATTAAATCATATAACTTCATGCATACCAAAATGATAAACTAATACTAAATAGCTTTACCATCCTTCACTTCTGGCTACGTTTCCTACTCGTCGGTAATCCATACAATTTAAATGGATATGAAAATACGAGTATATGGTTACTTTAATTATTGAAAAGTTAAACACTAAACAATGTCTCTCCTTTCCTTATTTATCATTATGTTCGAGTCGACAAATTTTGGGATAGTTTTCCCATGATGATTACCGATGCGCATGCAAAAAAACGCAGAAGTACACTTCTTACTTCCTCCGCTATATTCCATTTCCTAATATATTCACACAGCATACCAGCCAGTGATTTATCGTCATCTTCGATAAATTACCAACAGGCATCCTAAATTAGAAAAGGAGAAAGAAATTCTCTTTTAAAAAGTTCTTCCTCTGGTACAAAAGGTATCTTTTCATTGTACATTTACCTGACATTTATTCTGCATAGGAATTATATCATAATGATATGATAATGACATACACCGTGTTCATACATAATGAAGTTGTGTTTTGTGAAGTTTCGGTGATCAAAGAATTATGAAATCGGTTGTAAATCCATACAATATTCCTGATGCAAAATTGCATATCTACTTATTTCATATCTTTTATCGCAATAGTGACTTCATGTCGTCCGAGAGATTCCTTCGAGAAAAGATTCTTCCCTGAACACTCACAGTCGCCTATAAATATTTTTTCTATCCTACAATCCTTCCAACAGCCACTCCAAGCTATCAACGAATCCCAATTTGCCGCAAGCATGAAAACAAATCGCCCCTCTCTCATTAAATTCCCAGACACTTCAATAAATCCTCATTGTGCGCGTCATGATTTAAAAACAACAATCTAAATTAATATTAATTCTTTTGAGCAATTCATGACCAACTGTGATTCACTCTACCTTCTAAAAAGTTCTTCCTCTAGTAAAAAAAATCGTTTTATTGTACATTTAACCGACATCCGTGTGCTTTCTTCAGCAAACCACAGCTTTAATGGTGTTTTCATTTATTTAAGCTCGAACTTTTTCAAAGCCTTCTAAATGTGGGTCGACGTCCTCCACGGATGTCTTCACTCCCAAGTTAATTATTTTGTACGCCCAGTCCGACGTTGAATCGAATATATTTCCAGCTGTGATGAGATTCTTGAGGAGACATTAACTCCATGTTTGGATGCTCAAGTGTCCACTCTGGCTGCCTAGGAGGATTAAAAACATACTACCCGTTTCTCTCCCTCCACTAGGTTGCCTTTCGTGCACACGCTTACATCTAGTTAACGGCCTGAGGCCCAATCACTACGAGTACATTGACGGTTTCGGACGGATGACGGACAAAAAGCGATTCGTGAAGTTTCCGAAAGACGAAAATCATGCATTCAATGTTTTACCTCTTTTAAAAAAATCACCTAGTGAAAGAAGACAGGTTTACCGCGAAGTTATATTTTTAGTCAGCCGCAATCCTCTTCAATAAGTACGTAAATATTTAGAAATTAAAGTTAAAAATATAAACTGCCGTTTTCGAATATAAATAATTAATTATAAAGCATACGAATTGATGATGATTCATAATGTTCAACAAATAAACGTAATGAAAACACCTTAGTGGCAGGGACAATTAATTTGTCACCGGATAATAGCCTACTTATGTATTTATCTCACCATGGGAAACTTAATGGAGGCAAAAATCCTGAAGGCGATCACAGCACCAAATAATATCTTGGAAAAATATAATCAGTAACAAAAATGAAGAAGGTGATGACTTGGATCGTACTCCAACCTTTACGCTCAATTTCACCCGCTGTGCTTCAAAGGCTAAGCCACTGTCCCAAATTCCAAACTTTTAACCGCCCATTACAAAAAGAATGAAGGGTTTTATCATCTGAAAGTTTCACGGTCAAAAAAACACATCTCGGCAAGAGAAGAGAAAGTCATAGAAATTGAACGATAGAAGAATAGGTCGCTTAGAAATTAACCGAACGGATCCTCGGGTCGCGCTGAGCAAACGCCGAAAGCGGCAAAGAGTGAAAACTTCGATACGAAAGGTCTTCGACCGCATGGGCCGTGACCGCTGTCACTTCAAGTAAACAATGTCCAATCAAGAAATGAGAAGGAATAAAAGATTTAGGATTTTACTCAGAATACTTCACCACAACTTCCAACTGCAATGCATCCACAACCTCATGGACGATAGAAATTGAAAATCTTCACTCTCTTGGTAGACTTATTTGAATCAATAAAAGGGAATTGAAAGAGAATTCATTTCTCAGTTATTTCAGTAAATATTTCACTTCTTTTTGATGTGTGAGGTTAAATGAAACACAGAACTAAGTCAATTCATACACTCCTGATTATTTCCTCTTCACCACCTTCGTTGTTTCTGGAGAGCTTTGAATCTAAGAAAAAATGCACACCGCGAGGAAGTGTTTTACAATAGTTGGAAGCTATTTTTACTCTCTTTATAAAATAAATTGTTCATAGCCGGCATAGGATGATTATTATTATAATACCTCATTAGATAGGGTACAATTGGATGGATTTCGGCGATGGATTTGATTTTTCAGCACCAAGATCTTTCACCTAGTAAAAGAGATGACGTCAATAAAATACATCTACGCATTGGTGATGGTTTTCCGGGTCTACACCGCGTTGATACATGTTTTGCGGACGACAGTTTCGGGCGCGTTCCAGCTCCCGTCTTCGGGTCCAAATGATTTGCAGATCTGTGATCCCGAAACCCGGAAAACCATCACCAATCAACTAACCGCGGAAGCCTCCGTAATAATTTACATCTACGCATTAGTTTACAAAGTCATTTACGGGAATATACCGCTGAATCTTTAATCATTTGTTGATTTGTTTTAGAGAAGGGACATCGCCATTCTAAGAGAAGCACAATCGTCATTAAAAGAAATAAGACTATAGAAAAATGCATATGACAACCAAAACAACAGCAGATCCCATAATAAGTTATTTCCAAGGAAGTAAGCATTTAACCTCCAGCAAAACAGAGCATGCTCTCAAAACCAAAGATACACTCCATCATTCTTCCATACGCCACTATACTATACAGGTCTGTACTGTATAGCATAGTGGCGTATACTTCATATACCGGTCTCAAATATCTTTCGAGTTCATAGCGCTTTTTCGTAAAGACACGCAACTAATTAAAAAAAGTTAAAATGGACTATCTTTGAAAATTTTCTGCACACCTACGGTGCAGTTTTAATGGAGGAATATTCAGGAAAGAGCACAATTACAGAGATTTCATTTCAAAATCATTATCATGCACAATTACTCGCAGTCGCGTTGAACTAGGAAAAAATGAATAGTTAAGCTGAGATGGAAGTATCTAGAGTCTCGGTAAGTATGGCATATGAAAAGGCCGCAGAAAATAACGATAACTTATTCCCACCACGTCGTCAAATCCTACACCAACGGCATTTTCAGAATCCCGAAAAAATAAAAATTCCGCTTTCGAGGCCATAATGTTACGCCATGATCAGAAGGATGGTCAGGGAGAGCAACAGATCTGAATCTCGGAGAAAGCTGACCGTTTACGAGGGTTAGCTGAAGGTCAAACTGCTGCAGTAAGCCAACCATCAACACGTTTCCGTTCCTCAAGCCAAACGCTAACGAGCGGAGAAATGTAACTGCTTGAAACAGTAATAATCAACGCTATCTCATCCTCACCACCTCAATCTAAGAACGCCTAATGACTACATTATGTGAATACAGGGACGCTCCACGGTCCTCTCTCTCACTGATAGG
The DNA here is from genome assembly GCF_921293095.1 of Ischnura elegans. NCBI lineage: Eukaryota > Metazoa > Arthropoda > Insecta > Odonata > Coenagrionidae > Ischnura > Ischnura elegans. Next base: position 91,730,924 of record NC_060246.1, on the reverse strand, counting down.
ATGCAGCAAAAGAGGGAGAAGGAGACTAATTCAATTCATCAGAGAATCGGAAAGCAGTATATTTCCACCAAAATGAAACGATGGCTAAATGGTAGAATTAAGAAGAAAAAATATTTTCTCCAACCGCATGATGAAATATGTGCGGGCTAAGTGATAGAATTTAAAATACGTCAAAGTGTAATTTAGAAAACGTCGGTAAATATGGATATATTTGTAAATATATTGTCATGCCTGCAGAGTTAGATCAGCGGCGCAAGATCCAGAGTCATATCATCAGCAAAATATTATATTTGTGCTTATGATAAACGGCCAACGATAAAAGAAACGTAAATATAAAATACATTGCGTTTCTCTGATTAAAAATTTCAATTATTACACGTCGTATCTCTCGCTCGAAATATCCGACCAAAAATATCTAAAAAGCGGAAAACAACTAACCAATGACTGTTTTTTTGTGGCTACGGCTTGAGTGCTAATGGACATTAGCCATTAATATAAGAGTGCATGCGAAGACATAACAGCGGCTTACATTTAGAATAAGTTTTGAATTCACACACAACCATCGCAGCCACTTTCAAAGTCTAGGCCACTTGGGTGAAGGGCAGGGGAGGCATGGAAAGGGGCAGGGGGAGGGGAGGCCGCGTGAATGACGCGTGTGAATGAGGATTACATTTTTTAGCGCACAAAGTGGGACGCAGGGAGAACAATGCCCCCGACGAATGCAACCCCGAAAACACGCTGAAAGGGATGAACTCTTTATAAGCCTACCACGAGAGGGACCCAAGGCCGCATTAGTCATACCTACAAAAAAATACACGCAATCATCAATTTTATTTCTACAGGTGCTCCTGCACAAAAGAGGAGAGCCATATGCCATTACTTGGCATCAAGATAGAAAAGTTAAAATTCTGTGATATCAAACGACATATCCTCTAGATAAATGAGAACCATAACAGTGCAGCACAACCAGGGTTTGAGGCGGAAGTATAATGAGACATGATGCTCACAAATTTTACATACAACTCGTAGTGTATGCATAAACATTCAGAGGCCTTGAATCAAACTAATAGTGGTCATGAAATAATGAATGGGTTGAGGAAACTACAAAATAGTTCCTAGTAAAAACAGGCATAATCAAAACCATGGTCCAAGAAATAAATTTCATCCAGCGGATGTATTATACATTTCTGTAAGTAATTTCCTGCAGCTAGACCAGACATCACACGGGAACGGTAACAAGATAGCCAAAGATACATTAATTGTTTAAAAACGCATAGTTATGGGAAGGATGATGAACAATGGGTGTAAAAATAGGTTAAAATATGCATATGTAACGATTTTTCGAAATTAGCAATGGATTCAGATCAATTAATTTAAAAACTAAGGAAATAACTCATGATTATAGGGCATAAAATGGTAGACAACTTAGATCGATACAATATCACAGGACAGCACAGGATCATGTTTAGACATAAAAAACACTATGGAAGCCCTAGAAACAGGAGTGAACTATTCAACACGGAAGCCATCACAAGATCAATCCTACATAATTAAATGATGGTAGTGGAATAGCTGGCAAATTACGAAGAACTTGGAAGGCTCGTAAGAGGGATGAGAATATGTTTGTTGAATAAAGAGAAGAGCAGCGAGCGAAAATTTCCCATCTCCTGGTGAATTACATTACGACGCGCTACGCAACGCTCATCGCACGGCGACGGTGTGAATGGGAGCAAAAGATCCCGTTCGCACGCCCCATCTATTCCACTTGGACAAGCAGGGCTGGCCAACACCAGCTCATGGCTAACCATGACTCACGGCTGCTGCCGGGGATCGACGCTGGGAACCTTAGGATACGAAGCAATCTTCATTTCAAGGCACGCAAAACAACAACAAGAAACTCAACTTTTTTCGGGTACTTCCTGGTCATCGATCGTACGACTTTGAATTAAAATGTATCGCCATCAAATTGTTGGGTTAAGGAACTCCTGATATTGAATTATTGGTAACGTATGAGAATTGGACACTGTCGCAGCTGACACTTATGGTGACGACACGATTATCTTCTAAATCAATTCAATAGGAATTCAATGAGGAATATATCAAAATGATTACAGCAATGACGACAATAACATACGGTAGGCCAGACGGTCACTAGACAAGCCCGGAACGTATTCCAGACGTTCTTTCGTTGTTATCATTTTGCCCGCAGTACCTAATTATTAGATTTAGCATAATCAAAATGTGAGTCGACGCCATTCATGAATGACGGTTAAATATTACAAAAAATATCGACATTTTATACCATAACTGGCCATGAGGAATTACAAAACAGTAAGTACAAGTTCACTCTGATTGAAATTTTTGATTGGAAGAAATAAAGGCTTAGAAATCACAACATATTCTAGGGGAATTAACAAAAATTACAGCACTCATCTTTATTTCGCACAACTGCACCCATTTCCATGGAAAGAAACCCAAATAAATCAGCACAAATTTCAGGGCACAGTAATCCATAAAATATGGGCAGCCTTATTTCGCGATAAAAAAATGCTTACCCCTCTTCCCCCGATAAAATTGAGATTTCGGTAGACGCCCACTCGTTCCCTCCAGTCACCCTGATAATACCCCGCGCCGCGGAAAAGACAGACAACTTGAACGGGAAGGAAGAAGAAGAAGAGGCCTAAAGCAGCAGGAGCGGGTATACGTCATCGCGCGGGTACTCACGGAAGTGGTCCATCAGACAGCCCGCGGCGCGGAAAGAGTGAGCAACCGTCCTCGAAAAAATCTACCCATCCCCCCGAAAACTCCTCCTTCGTCCATTCCCTAAAGTAGGAGGGTCTCTTCCTCGCCGAAAAATCGGTCCGAGTCGACTGCTTTCCCCAAACACTTTGCCCCTATTCCACTGTCCATCATTCATGAAAGAGGAGGGGTTTCGGCAGTTAAAAGCGAAGAGGCCGGCGAGAAAAAGTGTGGCTTTCAGGCCACGAAGTCGGTGAGAATTGGGGGTCAGGGAGGAGCCTCAAGGTGCACGTGGATAGGAAGGGGTAGTCGGCGTGGAGAGGGGATTCAAACCGTGGTCATCCAGTCACAGAAACCATCACTGACATACCTTGTAGGTAAACAGATTTCATAGGAGATATCGGCAAGATAGACATCGCCACGTGTACTCTCTCTTTCTTCCTGTTCGAAAGACTTCTTTGGAGACTTCAACGACCGACTTAGGAGCGCAGGGAGGAGAGGCAGAAAAAAACTTCAAGCCCAACAGACAATAATTACAAGAAAAAGAGCACTGGGCTTGAGTGGAAGGAGAAAGCCGAGGCAAAACATTCAAACCACGTTATTGGTGATGGATGTCTGTGTAAGTATACTATCATGAGACTCGTAAAAGGTAGTCAATTTATGCCGCTTAAGTATTCATTAAAAGAGTTAACCATGTTCTTCATACTGTTACCAGGCAATATTCACGGTAAAACCAACATAAGACTCAGTGAAAGCTTTGAGCAAAAAATAAAGTTATGTAGCAAGCTTGAACTCAATGCAATTTAGGAAATGGGAACAATGATAATACAACAAAGGTAGTCCACAGCTAGAGACTATTAACCTGGATAAATTGGCATAGTAGCTGTAGCATAAAATATGGAAAGATATATTCGAATGCTGCCAAAAATTGAAGTCACTTTGCCTTCGCCACAAAAACAGTAAGCAATGATAAGTAAAGCATCAGCTTCTGAAACAATATATAAAAAAACGACCTAAATAACGACGATAGATTGCTTTACAATAGATAGGAAAATTCCGAAAGTAGAACTGTCATTAATGTGCCCAGTAAATTTTCATGAAGTTGTTGCAAATTGAAATAAATTGAGTATTTTTTTTACTCTTAGACATGAAAATGTTAAGAGAACATAGCTTGGCACAATAAAAGGAAAAATCGGTATTATGTCATCGATGAAGTTCAGAATTCAATATTAAAAGCTTAAATTTAAAAAATCCCTCTACCCAAATCGATAATCTTATCTAGTTCATCAGACTTTGCATTAAATCCAGCAATGCACACACAGAAACATAAGGCACTGTGTGCCGCCATATTTGAGCCCTGAGCTTTTAAATTACGGCCTAGGAAACGTAAAATATACCACGGGCCCTCAATAATATAATCCAAACAATATTTAAAAGTAAATATGTAACATTCTTAATATAAAATTGCCAATATCAACGAAATAAACAGCATCGTACATTCTCCTAACAATGCCCTTCTTCACAGTTCTCCACGATAAGCTCTTCAAAACACCAGCATCTTCGTTCTTAGGGACACAAAATACATAGCCATGAGTAACTTGGGCTCAATTTACAATTCGTTGTCGAACTGTAATAGCTAACTTAAATACCAATAAAAAGTAGAATAGCTAACTTAAAGACCAAGAACCTTATTAAAAGAAAGCCTATTAAGTCCTTCCTCTGCAGGAAAAAAATAGCAGCTTAACCCGAGTGGCTTAGTTGAAAATTGGGGATTAAATTCTAAAAAAGCTGAATCCTAACCGTCGAATTCAATCGAAGGCAAGGGACAGGAGGTAATTTCAGTGGAACTGTAAAATATGCCGCAATGACGAAGACATTGGTTAAGTTAAAAAAGAATGAACTGAGACTTATAAAGGTGACAAAAAATTAACGCAAAATATATCCATCAGGCAATTTCATTGAAAATACTTATATTACTTAAAAAGGCAAATACAGGAGCTAAAAATCCCTTCGAACCGCTCTAAGTATATTAGTAGAACCTTCATTATTAGAAACAATTGGATGTACACAGGGGCGGATCCAGGATTTCTTTCTGGGAGGGGCACAAGCAAGGCCGTATCCAGGATTTTGTTCAGGGGGGGGGGGGGGGGCAAGGATATCTCGTAAAACAAAACGAACGCAATAACAATGGGACCGAATTATAAATCTTACATATTTTTGAGGGTCTGGGGGGGGCACGTGCCCCCGTGCCCCTCCCCTGGATCCGCCTATGGATGTACATCCACAAGACCGAGAAAACGTAAAGCTAATGTTAAAAACAAAGATATTTCACAAAACACTTCTTCCATACAACTTCATTATGATGTTGCTCGGCATGATCGCTTAAAAGAGGCTATTGCTACATTACGCAAAAAATGGGCGACACTTCAATATTAAAGAAGCTATGCGAAAAACATACGATGCCCCAGTCACACGATCATTCACTCATATCGCGAAAACCACGGAGGCATGAAATTGGACCAGCTGCAAACATTTTTTCATTACGAAAACGAATAAAAAAATGAAATATTCCCCCGATGAAACGTTTCGCAAGAGCATTATCATCAGGGCTTGATGTTACATTGTTTAACGCACACAAGGAAACACATCGGATGGGCGTAGGTTTCCTCAGTGAAAGAAAGGGGACGCGTCTAAGATTTGCCGGGAGGGAGTAGGTATATACACGCGGCGGCTTAGGGTGGGGCCTCCTACTGTGGAAAGGGTAAAACGGGGGTAGCGAGTGGGGATTATACAATGAGGAGCCGAAAAGGAGGACGAAAGGGGGCAGAAAAGGGGGTTGATAGGGAAGGGGAGAGAGGGTATCAGGAGGGGAAGGGAGTCGAAACAATGGAGCGGTTTCCATAGAGACGTACATAACATTATGCGACCTCCCCACTCTACCCACACTTCAGAGAGGCGCGAGGCATTGATAACACAAAGGCATTGAGGAATGGGACGGGGTCCTAGCGCAAGAATCGACGATGAGACGCTGCACGAAGCACCTCCGCATCTTTGCAATGGGAACTGCATTCCTAAGACGGCTAATCGATATGCGATATGAAAAACGACTTTTTCTTATGCACCTGCTGAAAAAAATACGATTTTCCTCCGAAAAATTTATTTCTTTTTTTTCCAGGAGTGTGTTAATATTATAATTTGACGTTTTATTAGATATTTAAAAAAATAATTTTTTTATTAATTCATTCTTCTCATCCTACTTTATCGCTGTTCTATAATAAAAATAATTTTTATTAACTTAAACTACTACATATGAAATAATTTCAAGTACAGGAACATTTCATTTTCAGCCCTCCTCAAGTTAGTTTCAACTTATACATTATTAGTTATATTATTACTATAGCTTTTACAAAGCGACCCTCAAATCTAGGATGATTCTCCTAATCATTTGAACTAAAAATAAAATTTAGGAACAGTTTTCCTGCAGTAAGAAAATCTGTAAGTGAGTCACATACCCATCCACTCACTTTCTTGACTTGAACTCGAGATGCTATCGCAGTCAAAATTGCACACGAGTACGCGCACAAAATAAGTGAAATTTAGGATATAAAACTTCTACGGATATATATCTGATGCAACAACCGATGTCATAAACTCTGGGGAGCCCAAATGCTTTTCTTTATTACGCTCACAAACCAATGGAGAAATGCGGCCGTAAGGAGTAGAAAGATGATAAAAACCTAGTCTGAGACTCCCTCAAAATAAAGAGTCATGAAATAGCAATGATTGATGTCTCGTGAGCCGCGCCTACGTATAACAATGGTAAACAAGTTATAATCATGCATGGGGTAAGATTTGTGAAAAATTCTAAATAGGATAGGTGCAATACCTAAAAAAACAGCTGCATTGTGAACAGATGGTGATTCACTATTCTGACCTTATTGGACGTGATTCATAGATGAATAATTCAGAGAAATGGATTGAACATAGCCAACCTCAAATTCCCTAAGAACTAAAGCAGTCAACCGTATTAAATACATTCATTCTTCCTAAATATTAAAGTTGTGCTCTGAACACCATTACTAAATGTAAATATCATTCTAAACTTCATGTATACGTGCAAAGCATCAGAAACTTTATTCAATCATAATCATGTAAAATGTTCCGAAGATAAAATTGTATTCACTTGAAAAACTTTAGGAACAATTAAGTCAATCAAAAATGGGATAGCACATCAGCCTAATTATTCAAAAAATTATCAACTGTTTTCATCAAAATAAAAAGTCATTTCCTTGCCCATTCATCGACTCCAAGAAAATTACGACGGAAATATTCTATTTCGCGGGGAATGAATGACCTTATTGGATTCTTAAGGATACTGTATTTGGTTAGTTATCCATGCCAACATGATAAATATCGCATTGAAAATATGAAATATGATACGCAACAAGCAAGACATATATCCGACTTACCTAATGCTGATGGAAAAATTACCAAAAAAATGCTCACAAATACGAATAAGCATTTACGGCCGACCATTACATTGCAAAAAATTACGAAAGAGATAAATAAATTAGCGTCAAATACGTTTGGCATTTTAAAAAATCTTTAATCATATGTGTCAAACCAAAATAAAAACAAACAAGTTCTTGGCGCTATTTCAGGGAAGATTCAAAGCTCTTCTCAATGTAGTGATGAATGTCTACCCATAAAGTAGATTGAATTGGGCGATGAACTTACGGCAATAAAGGTGCGCTGTCACTAAATTCCAATAAAGCAGGATATTTCTGTAGTGAAGATGCATCGGAGAAGGTAAGGAAAGACGAACATGCCAAGGAACGCAATGAGCTTGTAATAAATTGAATTAAACTTCAGAATTTAGCAACCTTTCGTAGAAGATATAAATGCCAATGTTCCTAAATTTGAGAGAGTTTGTCCGATATTCAAGCAAGAACGATCAAAATATATCATGCGGAAGGACTGGACCTGAAAGGCTCGTGTCACACAGGAGGAACAACAATCCTTAGAAACCGAATAACCTGACCGACCATCCCGGAGGCTTCATTGCTTTGGCGTTCAAATGTCAAGTTGGTTGTTAAAATACTTAGGACATATACCATGAAGTAGGCGCTCAGGATTGTCGTCAACTCTTTGGAAATAACGTAATACCAACAGAAAATCCAGAATAATTTTCACTGCTGAAGCAATCCTTTATCTATCCAGCTACTCTATTTCCAATGGAGTATATTGAGCTATCACAACTATAAATGTAAGTACATATCACCAACGCTGACGTCATGATTGGTGAGCTCAATTTATTAATTATTTCACTCTTGACAGCCTATTGTGGCATAAATGCGAAATTTATAACAACACTCATTGCACAGAATATTTTGAAGGATAGTGTCACAGTGTATGAGATAGCCAAGACCATTCCCTGCCACAGTTGAAGGGTCCGCTAACTCACCCAATATTTCCTCCCGAAGGTTTCAATAGGAGAGGATAGAATTCACCTTATGTTCAGTTTAAGGTGACCCGTTCCTTTCCCTGTAATTCGAGGATGAATATCTGAAGGTATCCGTATTCTTCACTCGGAATTCGACCCTCCTGACAGAAGCCAAAAGCTCAGTGGACAACCAAGTTCCACCCTTAAAGGTACCAGTGGCATCTGGTACCTTTACGCTGAAATGACGACTCTAGCTCGTCATGAACTTTCGATGCCAAATCGCGCAATGATGAGTCTAGCTCGTCAACATATTTTCATAATATTAGCACTATTTAGGGGGAAAATACGGGAAAGGGTTCCTTCGTGAACAATGTGGAATAATAATATTTCATTTCACGTTAATTACAAGCTACAAAATACCATTTCATTGCCTACCATTCAATTAAAAAAATAACCAAAGAAAAAAATAAATAGACGATAGGAGCACGATATTCAGAAAATAAATTGAAGTTGAAGGGATTAATTAACGCAAGCAAATGATTTACACAAAGATACCAAATGGGGGACGCCGAATATCACCGTTTCTTCAAATCTCCGATGGACCCCTTAACAACCGCGGACTACCAGGAATAAAAAATGATGCAAAATCTACAAGTAATAAATATTTTAATTCTCGCTTCATGAATATATCTATCTATCAATGATCGCGGATGGAGTTGCAATTATGCTAAAACAGAGCGGATAAATAGTTTGAAAATATACATCACGGCATACTTTTACGGCACATTTTATACAGAAAGCAAATGGACACCCTAACAGTGCCGCAGAAAAATTAAAATAGAATTAAAAGCAAGCGGTAATGCGGCCCCCACAAAACACCCCAAAAAACTCCAAATGTTTGTTCCAACTCCGGAGCGGTACGAAATTTCAAGATTTGCAAAACTTCTTTGCGCATTTTTTTATTACACTAAGTGCCCCTGATTAACAGAGGGGCAATCGGAGGAAAACAAGTTATTCTAGCAGTCCCCTCAAAACTCAGGTGCATAGCAGCAGAAGTGAAGCAAAAATCGAGTCGGAAAAATGCAAATTTTGATACGGAAACGAATGCATGAAGTGAGTAAGTGGTAGAGGAGTAGTTCCACCTTGAAAATGTTTAGCATGGTTGCCAGCAGAAATGCCTGTGAGAGGCGGGGTCGGTGGACCTGGGGCGGAAAAGGCCTTGCTCAACCGAAGCCGGGTGACGTCCACCTCGACGTGCAGACTCACACTCGCGTCCAAGATCACTCGCGAGAGATAGTTCACTCTCCTCATGCCGTGCGTTCTGTTTTTCGCGAAGATAGGATCTCAAGTACAAGTCGGAATCAACTGAATGCAGGAACGTTTTTCTGGCAATAAACTCGAATCACGACGCGTGAAAGTCTAATATGGTTTCTTGCTTAATACGATTCCGCTAATAAACTCAAAATTCACCGAAAGTATCATGGCAGCTTGAAGGCCAAACACTAATCAACTCTAATCACAATGCTTTTGAGCTATCACTTCCTTTTAATCATATATAGGGCACCTCCCTTTAGGTGCACAAATTACGCATTGAGTCACGAGAGAAAACATATCCACGAACTTATCGCGCAAAGTCGGGACCAAATAATATCAGTTCATCTATGAAAACCAACACAAAAAAATAAGCACTGGAAACTTAATCTACCCAATGGCATCACCTTGAGTAAAGTTAGCCTTCAATAACGACGATTTATCTCATGGTGATATCATAGATGACAATTAAAGCTAAACAATTGCAGTGAAGTTTTCTCGGGTTTCACACCGGGTCAGGTCCTCCATTTCTCCTTCCAACGTTACGATGAACAACTCGCCCATCGTCTTCAGGGATTCAGGAATCCAATACCAATTCCTCAAACCAAAAATTATAAAGCTAAACAAGTTAACGTCACATGTCACGGCCACGAAAAGGGCATAAAATAAGTGAATTCGATATCAGAGTCTGTCCACTATAAAGATGGATGAATGGGTGAAAAAATTACGAGAGATAATTTTAAAAATTAACCACGTCCAAGCAGAAAAAAATTGATGGAAACCCAACTGCAAGAGAAGTAATGAATACGGTGCCAATAAACATAAAGATACTAAGGTATTAAAGAAAAATGTAATAATAATGGGGTAACCTACCTGGGAAATGCGACATAAAAATGAGGCTACATGCAATCATACTTAGAAGTGAGAAAAATGGAAACTCTCGCAAAAAAACCTTTCATCGAAAAACCTATTAAAAAATTGACAAAAATTCTCCACGCGTCGGAGCTAAGGTTCTGGGATTCAGAGAAATGGCTTCCAATGGTATCTCATTTTCTTTTCTGTGGCCATTCTCAACAGCTCTCTCATATCGTCACTTCAGCAATATAAATAATTAGCAAGGAATTAAATTTCGGGGAAACACAAAATCAACGGGGTTCATGGCTGCCAAGTATCTTGCTATTAGATGCGCCCATCTCGTCCGCAGAACAATTAACCCATAAAATATTTTCATTTAAACACTAATTATTCTGTGCCAAATAAAAAACGACAATCTGAGGGCATAATGGTACCTGCTTCATAACAGCAGTTATTGATACCGGCTTGACGTTCATCTTACCCTGTTCAGGTTAATTAATCAGACAGGTCGACCATGGAAATAATCATCCAAAACCTTAGCCCAGAACGGTTGCAGCAATATTTTTAATTGTAATACGAGCAAGGAGAAAATCAGGTCAATGTCGAAAGGAAGATTCGCTCCAACCAGTCGGCGAAATCTTAACCAAGGGTAACATAATGGGAAGATACTATCGGCAGGAATCGCAAAAATTATACAAGTGCTTAAACATGAATATATGCCAGGCGTTCCTAAATTTTACAGCCAGTTGTAATAAGTGTACAGGAGCAATATAGAATTATGAAATACATTAAATTTTTAATACTTAAGTTTAAACCACTATTCCTCTAACTTTTTCTCGACAACTGAAACTGTACGATAAATTGTACGAACGAAAAATGGCCGAATTACTTGATGATAGTACTAAGTAAGACACTACGTAAGCAACTTTTACATGCATGTGCAGCCCTAACATAACTGTGCGGCACAAATGGTACCACAAAAATATTCGCCGTCGACTAACATGAAATACTTGAAGAGGTAAAAAACGACTGAAATTAAATATGACTCATTTATTTGATAAAAATGAGCAGCGAGGTAGCCAGGAATTTCGTTCGGGGAGGGGGTCCAAAACCTGGGTGGAAATTTTTGAAAAACAGGGTACTAAGTAGAGGGTTTTAAACTAATTTTAACATAATATCATTTTTTGTATCAACGCGAACAATTGAAGAAAATATTTTTCGGGTTTCACACCGGGTCAGGTCCTCTATGTCTCTGTTTCGATGAGCAACTCACCCATCGTCTTCAGGGATTCAGGAATACAAGTTTTAACACTTTTCATAATCGAAAAAAACTTTATTTGCCAAAGAAATTTTTTTTTAATTCATGATTTTTTAATATTTTGTTTTCTTTCACGAAGAAAAAGAAATTGTGATTTTATATTTCGTTGGGGGGTCCGGACCCCCCAGAATTTCCACTCACTACGCCACTGATTTTTGGCTTGCCACAACAATCATCGAATAATTTTCGGAACCTGCAACAAGGTCGTTACCCAAGGCTGCAAAATTTCCATGCAAGAAATGCAAGAGCAATGTTTTGCGTGAAATTTGACGAGCATGCTTTGCATTAGTCCAAAGCCTATTCCATATTTTGATTATTAGTAGCAGAGAATGGTCTACAAAACACTCGAACCGAGTGTCGCTGTTGTTGGTAAATAAAACTGAAAAAAAAAACATTTTAACAACATGCACATCATTGCTATCAAGGTTGCATAATCATGGCCACAAAGGTTAGCTCACGACTTTTCACCAAGGAAATCGCCAGTTGAAATTTGCAATTAGAGAGACCATATTAAGTCAGTAATAGCAGAAAAATCAACTAAACTTTATGCATTAGTTTCATATTGACGATTCATTCCTCACCCTTAATACTCATGCGCTACTTCCTTCACAAAAATCATATCACACAGCAGTGCAAAATTAGAGGAAGAAAACATAGCTTATCTACACTGAAAGTCAATGCTATACTCAGCCCATACAAGAATTTGATTAACGAACTCCACATGCCTAAGGATTTCATAACATACATCTGTTGAAAATATATTTGTAAATTACCTGTGAAAATCTCAATTACAAATGGAATAAAAGTATCTCAAGAAAAACTTGAATACAAAATCATAAATTTTAGCGCTAAATATAGACCTCCCACAAGTTACTTGACGAAAAGAACCTATAGCTTCTTTATTCCCAACATCAAGTCAAAGGTGCACATTTGTGAAATACATGGACCGTGCCTTTTGATGAAAGCGCAAATGAAAAATTATATTTAGAGCAACTACACGCTTCTATCTCTCCAAAATTGCAATAGAGGGATGAATTCAAATGGCACTGATTATATAGCATGATGTTACTATTGCATCGAGGCAGGGCAGAGATACAACTGGTTGTATCACCCGTCATGGGATATCCCAGATTGTTTGTGGGAAGCCCCAAAAAATGTGCATGACAAAATCAGATCTGGATGATTTGGATGGATGAGGCAGATACCTTGTGGAGATCCATTATGAGATATGAAGTGAAACACTTTGCACTTTCTACACATAAATTTATTAAACTACGACGACTGTAGTTTAATAAATTTTTATGTGGAAAGTGCAGTGTTTCACTTCATATCTCATCAGATCTGGAGTTTCTGAAGAAGTATTTCCAAGCATTTAAATGACAATATCACATGCGATGAATTATATCCACTACCATTAACAAAAAACGAAGGGCAAGTAAAGTGAAAACTAAAAAATACTAGAATGCTGCCATGAAAAAAATTGTAATATGAACCCACAGCCTCCCTGCGAATGAAAGCCGACGCCCTGACCTTTATATAAAACTCGAATGCGTACGTTCACCGCTGGAACTTGAACCCGCGACCACAGGACACGACGGGGGTAAACAGTCATTGCTAGAAGGCTCACGACGCTGCCCGCGGGTGGCTATATGCTGCATGAATACCAATGATAAGCAAAACGCATATGTGCAATGCATCCAATGGATAATCGTCGGCAGCCCATCTATAAAGTAAGCATGAGCATCTGGACAATAAGTATACCTCAATTGATGTTTATATTCAGAATGAGGGACTTTGTTACGATAGTTCGCATACGGAAAAGTGAAAGGAAATACAAATGAGGATTTAAAATAAGTACAGAGAGATTTGCACTTCAGGAAAGAGGGAGTATTTTTTTCGCTTACCTACTGACGACATTTCTCCGATTACTTTATCACAAATGAAAACAAAAAAAACGCTTTTTCCGGCATAAAATGACAAATGCATGAATTTTCGATTGGCGATACAAACGAACAGACACGGGAAACTTCTATTGTGTATTCAAGACACTCCGAGCATTAATATCACCAACGAGTAGGCATTTATTTCAAAAATATAATGAGGTGGCTTATCTGGAAGCCTAAGCCAAATACAATTTGTGGCAAACGGTGAAAAAACCGCAATACATTGGTGTAAATTATGTAATATCTATTGTCTGAACTGTGGACACACTATACCAGGAAAATACGGATGACATGATTAATCCGAACATCGAAGCGAGTAAATAAATTACGGATTGCTCTCATCAGATATGGCTTCAAAAATAAAGCTAAATATAAAATTTTAATACAAAAACAAATATATCCCCACATTTAAACCTTATGTCATGCCAGTGACGCCGTGCTAATCATTACGAAGGTCCCCAAATTGCGGATTAGGACCCTTTAACCCTTCTCAATTCTCCCTTAAAACCTGAGACCTGAGTCCAAAAGCTATTACACCAACAACAGAAGTAGGATTTATTTCATACGAATAATTTCATACCTGCTACCGCATGCACTCCAACGGAGAAGTTATCAAACACTATATGAAAAACGCAACGTAAATAATTCACTCATCTACGCTATAACGTAAACAAATGAATATATTGAGATAACATTCGCAAGGAATTTAGCAAATCCTATAATTTACGGCACAAAAAAGGGAAAATCATCAAAGCATAATCAAAGATAGTTGGCAGGTATTTATAAATATAAAAGCAATCCATAACATTGATATATTTACCAAAAATAAAATAAGCAATTATTAATTCTAAGCCTTAAGCAAACAGTTCTTTCGAAGAGTAGTAACGAAGCGTCTTCAGCAATAAAACATCATTATTCACGGAATGAAAAACGAGAACATATGCGTTAGCGAAAAGTTGGTCTTCATATTAATTTTCTTTTACAAATAAATAAGTTGCCTAACTCTAAATCACATTCACAAAATGCGAGTGCAAATAAGCTTCCCTTGTGATAACTGCAGAAGAAAACTAGCGCCCAGTAGTATCCAAGATGGCAACACTACATATGACCGCATATTTGTATAAGCTAAATGTCAAAAGGCATGGGTCATGCAAAATGCTTTACGATTTAAGAAATGGGTTGTCTGGATATAAAATTGGCCAACTTTAATAAAATCAAGTCTAATTAGGAGCTGCACTTCCATTAAGTAAGAAATTAAAAGAAAGATGCAGTGATTGCACAAAACATGAGCATGACAATATACTATTGCATGAAATCTTATGTTGCCAATAAATTTACTGCTCAAAACGTCTTCGCCACAACCTATTAAAAATCGCCTTAATGAACCGGCTTTTGTTACTCAAAGGAATAACAGTCGCGTGTAAACTATATTAACAAACACGACCAGAGTCACAGGCAAACTTAGTTTGCAAGTTACTCTCAAGTTTACCCTCACATCACCGGCAATTTGAAAAGGGTTGAAAATGATAGACAACCTTAGCGACGGGAATAAGAAAACGCACGCCTTCGTGAGAAACCAAGGGGGAAAAAGAAGCGGATCAATTTATAAGCGGGAAAGGCAGTAGGGTGAGTAATCACTTACCTCCCGTGCATCTCACTCCGATCCACCTGGTACCAGACACGGCAACAATATTTCCCAGGGAAACCTTCACAACACAGTCATGTAATCAGCAATCAACACAACGAAACGTCACCACCAAAAATCGTCGGCAGGAGAAACAGCTCCGATAATCCTTCGGCACGGGAGACAAATTCGTTACTGCAATCAAAACACCGCACTACTCCAGCAGAGAGACACACAAAGGGGTCTCTGTGCAACTCCCCCGGGTATCACAGGTAGGATCCGCAAATGGAACCTGCAACGTGGAAGCCCCGTGCAATTCAGCAACCGCAGCGGGTGAGACACAACCACTCCACCTGTACGCCGCTCAGAACACAGCTCTGTGTTCTACCTGGAAGCCCTCTAGGATGGCCGTCAGGTAAGAGGAGGAGGAGGATGAGGGACTTAGGGGAGGCAAGAATGGAGGGAGGGGGTGCGAAGGCAAGGGTGGAGGGTTGGTTCTGAGGAGAGGGAAGGGGAAGGAGGGCGGCACTGCGGCAGAGAGCTGAGTAGGGGAATGGGAAAAGCTAAGGAAGGTGCGAGAGACTGCGGCGGGGGGAACGGGCCTGAATACCACGGTAGAAGCCAACCTGTTTTTCCTAGCCTCACAGCCAGGTCCCTCACTTCTCCTCCTCCACCAGCGGTGTGGGAAGAGGTGGAGGAGGGATGTGGAGGCGAGGCTGCCAGGTCGTAAGGGGGACAAGTCAGACGGGACCTCAGAGGCTTGGCAACGCAGTATGGTGGGAGGAGGACTTGAGGAGAGAAAAGGAGAGGTTGGCGGGAGGGTGATGGCTTGTTGGAAAAATGGATTAAAGGAGGACGGTGAAATTCCTGAAATGTGCTGAAAGATCGGGGACCCGGGGGCTTAATCCGGAGCCTTGCCTGAGTCAGAAGGAGATTGACGGCTGACAGGGATTTTTTTTACCAAACCCAGCGAAGAGAAGGTTTGAATGCGATACGTGTGAAGCTGCTCACTATATTGTCCACTGTCAAAAGAGCCATAAGAGATATGAGACAAAACATAGATCAGTGATCGAGAAAATTAAAAATTGAAGCGTTTGATTGTTGCCACTGGTTGGATTGAAATATAGAGCTTTAATAATAAGGGCTATATTATTTTGATGCAATTGGGAGAAATCACTTTTCTGATTATTTCCTCAGTCGAGAAGTATTTTCACGTGCCAATTTTCCTAATTACGAGAGAACCCATTTATAATGAAAGGCAATTTTGTCTTTGAAAATTTTCACACAAATACTTTAATATGCTTGTTGAATGAACTCCCACGGGTTCTTAGGCTCTTTCGAGGTTAGCTCGTTGATATAATCAAAGACCAATGCACCCGGTTGAGAACACGATCAAAGGCGGATTTAGGGTGAGGGGCATCTTCCCCCAGATGCTTAAAAAATAGACGAGCTTTTTAATACAAATATTAATAAATTTTATATTTTAATGTAAAAAATTTTATACTTACACTTTAATAACTTTTATGATAAAATTAATAGTATGATTCGTTGAGTACTTGTTGCATGCAGTTTTTAATCCCAAATATGAGGTGACCGTTTGCCAGTCCGACCCCCTTCCCCCCTACAGAAAAAATCCTAGATCCGCCCTTGAACACGACGGAAGATCATCTAGTCGATGTAACGGGTATGGGACTTTTGATTTCTGTGCGTTTGTTTTTCTTATGTCACTGTGCAATAAATCGTAAAGAGTAATTGTTTATAACCGCGTCGAATGGATTCCCATAAGATTTATTCACAAACATTTTCTTTTATTAGTCTGCCGTCATGGCTATTTACTCCCGAAATAAAGCATAATGCATCTAATTAAAATATTGGGGTAGAAGTAAGTCCGTGTCCATTTAATTGAGATAATGTGTATTTGCATGGGATGATGAATAGCATAATGTTTAATGACTGCATTACCTTCTTTAAAATACATTTCACTAAACCTCTTTGTAGTACCACTAATGGCATTTGAAAAATCATAACACTAGGGCTTCGATAACATCAATGCCGGTACTATTATCAAAATAATGGTTCTAAGCGGAAATTTTCTCATGCTAAAACGTTTTACCGAAAAATATTAACATCAAAAATATATGCGCATATTCCATAGTGGTTTTGAAGGGAGGAATGGCGTCCATTTACCTCAGTGTCAAATTATCGTAAATATTCCAAAAATATTTTAAGAAATAGAAAATTATACATATCTTTTGAGGTATGGTAGATGTAAAGTAAAATTATTATCACGTATTTATTAATTTTCCTACGGAGGGTGAACGACGCACTTGAAACGTGTTTGAAACCCCCACCATTTTACATTATGAATTTTTCATACCGATGCTCGTTTGGAAACGAGCGCTGAAATTGTCATACATTTTTGCTTTGGAATATTTGTGTACGTGAAAATGGAAAGAAAAGCTTTGTTTATTGTGACCTTACGGTCAATGTTTACTAATATTAATGTAAATATCGGAAAGTAGGCTTGTGAGAGTTATTTTATGGGGTAAGTTTATTCGAGATGTAATTTTGGAATCGAAGAATTTAATTATTCGTCAATGTTTACAAATGCGTCGCGGTCATGTTTACTTATATTTTAAGCCAAAAATGTGGTTAAGCGGCTATTTTATCTCTTGTTTCAGAAATGGCGTTGTATTTTGACTATCAGGCTAAGTGCCATTTAAAAGATTCCGTCCATATAGGAATATCTTTGCATGAAAAACACCCTATCCTTGCAGTGTCCTCTTACAACAGTGACAACGGGGGATTCATTTTTATTTGCAATGAAGAGGTAAGGATTTGGATTTCACTAGCCCCAATCTTGTAACAATTTTGTTTTGTAGCTTATTTTTATTACTGTAAATAACGAGAGACCTAAAAGATAATAAACTTCTCTAGGGCGAACTTCTGGAAGGCATTAATTTTCCAACCCATGTTTCTGCTCAAGTAACTTCTCTCATATGGCATCCAACCCGCCTTCAAATAGCAATAGGATGGGAAAATGGAGGGCTGCAAGTGTGGACTGACGGCCAGGAAGAATTTTTTCCTGTTGACTCACCTCATAAAGACCCGATTACCTTGCTTAAATGGAGCAAGCAAGGCTTAAGGCTTATTTCTGCAGATACAGTAGGTACCCCTATTTTGCCAATTTGCGAAAGAAAGCAGTACGACTCCACATAATGCCCATTTTATTGTGTTGGAGTTTGATATGTGGGTAGCATTCATTTCTTGTAAACTGAAATTTTTGTGTTTATGCTTTGAAAAGAACACCGCCTTTTCATTCTGCACATGTTATAATACAAATACCTATAACATTGCTTCAGGCATAAAAAATAAATCGTGACCTAAGCCTAAATTTTTCTTCAACTTGCCAGTCTGGATCCCTTATTGGGTGGAAAGCAGATACCAGAGGTAAACTTCAAACTGTGTTTCATCATGAATTAAAAGATCCAATAAGCCAGATAACATTTAGAAGGACATCTATGTCATCTTCTATTGACTTCAGGTTGGTAAATAAGAAATTATGTCTTAGATCAGCTGTGGAAGTTGTTTTAAAATAAGTGATATAGGTTTTAAAATGTATGAAATCACATAATATCCTTCTTGTTTCATTATTAATGAATGTCATCATGATTGTTATTCTTATGATCAAGTTCTGTAGGCATGGCAATCCATGGTGAAATGATAAAATGTGCAATTACTTGGTAAATATTTGTGCCGTTTGTTAATGTAGCCTTATTCATTGTAGTGGGCTTGCTCGTGCTGCTGTTGCTGGCGATGAAAAGGCATTGGACATGTTTAGTGATTGGAGGCCAAAAACTGCAGGACAGAGGATTAATTTTCAGTCGGAACAAACAGATAACCTTTGTTTCTTCGCTGGGTCTATCTCAGGTGTGTGTACCTCTTTAATTTTGTCATAAGTGAATAGCTTTATCCTAATGTATCATGGTACATATATCATGTTAGTCATAAGTGAGTATGTTATAAGAATCATATTAAGAACAAGTAAATTATATACCTGAATAGTTACGTAATAATAATCTGTTAACTTTGACTCATAGAAGTGTGTAAGGTAACCTTTTCAAATCTATGTTTACAAAATGCATGAATTCACATAAAACACTTGCATCAATGGTGAATGAAGGCATGGAAGTAGAAACAGGGCTATTGTGTGTGTGTTCATTCATTTTTTCATAGTTTGCACCCCTTAAAAGAATGCAATTTCATAGGTGATCGTATTCATCCATCTTCCTGGTTGGGTGCATGGTTCATGGATTGAGGTTTCTCTTCATTAACAAAAGCAAATTTACTGAAAGGCTTGACCCTGTGCATGTTTAAAAAGTAATGGGGATTTTAAGTTAAAATTTGAACATATTTGTCATAAGATGAGTGACATGAAAACCAAACCGTCGAAGTGCTATTTCCCCTCCCTCACTTCATTCCTTATTTGATAGTGAACTGAACAGAATCAAGTCATGGATATTAAAAAGTGTTCTAAAACCTCTTTATAGTACAGGAAATATTATTCAGTATTAACCTTGCTTAGAAATTATATAGGTAAACAATGTATAAATTGGGAATCTTCAAGACCGACTTTCACAAACTTGAAATTATAATCAGAGTTTGAAATATGTGTGACAATTTTGTGGATTTGAAGTAAGGATTATTATCTGATGAACATAAATGTATTTGCGTGAGTGGCTGAAAGAGATCACGGACATATTGTTACTATCATGTGTAACACTGAATGTAGATATAATATGTATTAACAATAATGGGATCGTTCACTAAGACCCAGCCTTTTAATTCATCTGAAGGACTTGTAGATATGGGAGCCGGGGCATAGCCAGAAATTTGCTTTGGGGGAGATGAGGGTGATTGGGAGGTGTGAGGGTTGCCTAAACTGAATTTTAGTCGTCCATTTTCACTTAGTGGAAAACTATTCATTTCAATAACTCAGCTATTTATTTAGTTTGCATAATGTTGAAAGTTAAATTCATTGTTCCTTGTATGCCAAAATTATGAATTAAAACTGTCAAAAAAAATGGAGTATCGGAGGATGGATGACCCTGGCCTGGTAGTCTTATCAGAAAACGTACTTTGGGTAGTAGCCTCAAGGGAAAAACTTTTGGGGGTGGCCTCCCCATGCACCTGGATGGAGGGTAAATTATGTAATGGAGGAAAAGTAATGGAGGGAACTGCCTATCTTTGAGTGTAAGTGACTTCATTTGTTCTCAATTGAATCCTAAGAGACTGGAAAGGGGAGAAATGTGGTACATAGTTTGTTCTAAACATCATTGGTCATCATAAATTGGAAGACAATGCAGCGAGATATACACTCTTGCAATATGGACATCGTGAAGCACAAGTTATTCAGCAGGTTTTGAGTACATATTATATTTTTATTTTGTAAATAAGATAGGTTTATTATTATAATATACATATCTCATTCTATCTATCTCCATCTATCAATATTTAATCTCCATTGACACCTCATGAGTTATGACTTCTGCCTTATTTTAGGTGTGATATATTACATCAAGGATAATGGTAACTGTGAAGAAGTTCTTCGAGCAGATGGCGCCATCAAAAAGCTCTTATTTCATGAGACAAAAGATTACCTTATTGTAATGACTGACAAGTTAAATATTGGACAGTTTCATGTGGATGTTGATGGAAAAGTTTCTGAGATAATGAAGGTAAGTTGTAAATAAATTACATACATACATCAGGCTTAACATGTGCATGCAAATTAATTTTTCTTGTCCGTAGCTGAAGTGCAAGATGTGAATACAAAATGTTATTTTGGTTTATTTTATGGATGGGGTAGTGTGCATGTGATTGTACTGAAATCTATCACCTACAGGGAGTTGTAATTCAGAAAAATATATCTGTAGGTGAGAGACGTGCTTAAGTCATAGAGGTGACACAATTAACACCTTTTTGTGCATGCACATAATGCAGGTGGTCCTTACACAAAGAAGTATTACACGCACATAATGCAGGTGGTCGTTGACTGTTTTACTCATTGCATTCTTGATATAATGGAAGAAAGTGAAGCAGTGGTGTTACATGGTGATTGTGAGATTATTTACCGAAGATGTGAAATGAATGTTGTCTAACCTTATTCCTCATGTACACAGTTATTGTGGCATACTGCATGCACATGTCTAAATTACTGGGTAGTTCTTTGTTTTGAGTTCCTCTGCAACTTCTAGAGCTCTTTCCTGAGGAATCGGCCTGAAGAGAAGAAAATTATTTGCCCATAAGTTTTGTGAACCACCCAAAAAGAACAGTATTGATTTTATTTCATGATGGAATATCCTTTTTTCACTCTTTTTTTGTGATTTTGTGTCAAAGGTTTCATTCTCTTTCTCCTTCTCATGTTTTCCTTCTGTTTCATTAGGCGTATCAGCAATTTATCTTTCTCTTCAAATTAATCTGCTAGTTAATCGAGTCCAATCTTTCTTTAATTAGAATGCTGCCCTTGTCAGTGATGTTTATCCATCCACGGTGCCCATCCAATAGGGTAGTTTCCTTCATCAAAGAAAACAAAAGGCATCGACTGCGATTCGTTACCCACCATTACTGTATTCATAATATACAAATTATTTCATTTTAGAAATACCGGTTTAGACGAATGGCAATGGTCCATTTTTATCCTCATTTGAAAAGGTCCAGATTGGCGCCCTTGCGATGCCACTCCACGTGACGTACCAGTTTAGACGAATGGCAATGGTCCATTTTTATCCTCATTTGAAAAGGTCCAGATTGGCGCCCTTGCGATGCCACTCCACGTGACGTCACAGGGACCTAGTTTCTATACGAGAAGATAGGAGTTATACATCGTCTGAGGTTACCAATGCATGCATGAGGTGCAGAGCTCTGGGAAACATGTCTTAATAATCACTTATTAAAACTGGCTAAGGTCGGAAAGTTTTCTTCGTTAGATAAGGTATTAATAATCCTTATTTAAGCCAAGCGCTACCAGCAAGCAGGGTACTCAGCTACCCGCTAGCAGCCTGTGTCGTATCAGCGCTCAACTCGCCTCAAGGTCACCTCACAGGGCGGCAGCGGGAACCAGAAATATGTCACACGGAGAGATTTCCCGGCATTCATACTTACGCGTAGCGTTTTCGTGCTCTTGAAATTTTTCACTTTTCATTTTATCGCGAAAAATAGATATCGTCATGTAAAAATCTAAAAGCGTGAAATACGTAGTCCAGGAGTAATAATCTTTCGATTTAGGCAATAAAAAAATTAGGAAACCACCCTATTCCATGAAATACATCCATCCCATTTCACTCAATCCCTTCTCTGGCCCGTCAACAGCAATCCTAAATGTGCATTCTCACTCCTCATGCATCAGGAAATGGCCTATACATATAGTTTTTTTCCTTCCTTCTCTGTATTTTTTACATTTTTTTCGGTATCTTGCAATGAACTTTCTCTGTACCATTTTCAGCTTTTCATTTTGGAATCATCTGTGACTATTGCCATGTTGTCTGCAAACGTGGTGCATTAAACTATTTTTACTCCCATTTCTCATCCATATTTTCCTAAATTTCTAACCTCTCTATGATTATTTCTTCCAAGTATGTGGTGAATGCTATTTGTGAGAGACAGCCACATTTTCTAACTCCTCTTCCAAATTTGCTCCTATTGTTCAGCCAATTATGAAAACATACTGCCACCCTTGGTTAGTAATTAGCTGTGTGGGAGAAAAAGAGAACTGTCCGCAAAAGTTTCTGTGCCTGTAAGTAGGAGTCTGCATACCATATGTTAGATCTTCAAATGAATTCATATAACTCGACTATGCTGATGGGGAAGTAATGTCTGTGATTCGTTGGTTTAACTGTACATATATAAGAAAAACATAATTTATGAGTGAAGTACCAGTGGACATACATATGTACTATACATGCACACAGGCTAGTAGGTTATATTTATATATGCACTAGGCCTTAGTAGGATATATTTATGTATTATGAATTTGTTTTTCATGATTCCGACCTTATATTTTCCAGAATTCTCTCTCCCCTGGGTAATTTTTGAATTTGTTAGGCGAAAAGTGTGAAGAATTTTTGAGTGATTTACAGTTCCCTTTGATTCTTTTCAGGTTAAAATCAATGGGAGATCCACAGATGCAAGTTTAATTTGGGCTGGAGAAGGATTATTGGCTATTTCTGCAGGAGAACCTACAGTTAGATGCTGGGACCTCGAGACTGGAGAAAATTATTTATTACCAATGGAAATCCAAGAGCCTCCCACCTCTTTAACAAAGTCATATTCCTCACTTCCTTCTCATCCCAATGAGTTTTTTACTTCTTTGGCATATTACGACAAAAAACGTGAGTTTATTGTATTTTTTGCAGAATAATTTACTTTGCCCATTAAGTTCTCAATTGTTTTTATAAGCCACTATGCATAGATTTACCAGTATTATTCCTGCTATGGCAACACTTAATGCATAGTATATAGTAAACCAAATATTCTACCTTTGGAAATATTCATTTTCCTTCAACTAGACTTGAAATATGATTCTTTTATTTCTTGGTGATTGCTTTTAATGTCTCTCCAGTGGATTGATGTAGCTAAAGAGTAACAAGAAGTAATATATGCTAGATAATGGTCTTACTAGGCAATATGTGTTAGAGTTGTGCGCATAGTACCACAGTCCATGAGGCAAGAGATGTTCTGGTTCTTTGATTGAAAAAGCACTTCTTCAGAGGGAATAGACACTATGTAAATGGCAAGAGTTTTTTTTTAACATGAACTCTTGCCCCTATTAATCCTTTTGTTTCTCACTATTTCATTATTAACTTTTAGCTACTGGATTTAAATGCTCATTGTCAGTCATCATTTTTCACCGTCTGATTTAATTTCAACCCCATACTATGTATAGTAATCACGTGCCTTTATGGGGACGATAGGCATTTAAAAGTTAAACTATATCAAGTGAGATAGTTGAAAGTAGTTATTTAATCTCTCTTTTTACTTTTTTTTAGGGAGCATGTGTGGAAGCACAAATTTTGGGCGTGTGTTTATGTGGAAATTTTTGTCTTCGACGGCAAAGGCTTCCACTAAAATTAGAGGATCATCTGACAAAAGTGACGGATCTTGGGTGCGCTTGGGCACAGTGAGTGTGGAAGGTGGTGCTATTGTTACGGTACAATGGGGTGGGGGTAGAGGAATATTGGCTGTGCATACTGTGAGTGGTGTTTGCCTACTTTGTGAGCACCCAGTGGCAGTGTGCTACAGTAACAAGGTGAGTGTGCTTTTTGGACTTGACCATCTAAAATTCTTTTAATTAAACCAAACATGATTAAATTCCCTCATTCCCAGAATTGACCAATCCTTCCTCCTTTAAAATTACTAAAATCTTACTTTACACCCATTTGAAAGGCCTGTGACATTGTACTTAGAATGCCATTTTGTGGAAACATGAAGGGAATACAACAAAAAGAATAGAAAGACAGGAGTTTCATGTGAAATATTTAGGTGTAAAAATAGATGCATGAAACTTTATTTTTCTTTATTATTTATGTAATTAGAGAAATGATGAATTGGTATATTGATAGTTTTTTATTCAAACCTTATAGGTGGCTGCAGTTCAGATTTCTCCATCTGAATTTTTAATGCAACAATTTGATGGTGGTTGGGTTGTTCCTCTCAAGTTGCATGATGTTCGTGCCATTGGTGTCGCAATTGGAGATAACCATGTTGCATTTTGGGACAATAAAAAAGTTGTTGTGTATGAGGCATCAGAAAATATTCCAGATAAGTTCCGTATGATTGGTGAGTTTAAATCCTATCTTGTGTTATTCAAGTTTATCTTTTCTATTTAATTCTGCCTCCTATCATCATGCTTGTATCAATCATCCACAGGATCCTTTAGTTGTAAAGCTGAAGATCTAGTTATTCACAGTAGAAGTTTGTATATACTTGAAACCGTTCAATCCAAGGATGAATCGGGTAAGGAGAATCCGAATAAAACTAAGGAGGAAGTGAAAGTTAGGTGCCATACATTCCAAGGAACAGTTACAAGTACTCTGGGTACACATGAAGAAGAAGGAGAAGTTTGTGGAATCCACCTGACAGCTCCATATTTAATTGTATTTACACTCCAAGGATTTATAACTGTGTGGGATATTTCTCGAAGGTAACATTTTATAAACCTTTTTGAAAATTGTAAATAATTTCTTTGTGTGTTTATTCCTATGTTTTAAAATATTGAATGCATTAAAATATTTTAATGGCATTATACCTTAACAGCTAAAATTGCATGATGGCTCTACTTTAATGCCGCAGTTTATAAAACCTCTAATTATATGTGTACCATTTTTAGCTCAGTAAAACAATTACAACTTGGATTATCTTCATGCTCTTAAACCAATTATTCCATGAATGGTAGTCTTCAAATTCCACTATGAGTTTTTGTAATGGTATTACTTTACTTGCACCTATTCATAATTGTTGTATAAGGAAAAAGTATTGCTGGTGTAGATTAACATAATTTGTCCTGCAATAATGCAATCGTTTCATAACTAATTGCTAATGGGCATCATGTATTTAATAACCTTTTAAAAATTTATGATTGCAGTTTACGGATTGCAGATTGTAGTTTTAAGTTATGATTACTTTTTGGATGCATCATCCAATGTTAGCTAAAACTACTTTAAAATTCTGGTATAACATTATTTTCATAGGTAGAAATATAGTGTGTAAAGGTACTGCAGATTTCCTTCACCAGACATTTTTGTGTATAATCAGTGTGGAGCAGAGTACCCTGCTAGGAGATAGTGCTTGGCTTAAATAAGGATTGTTAGTATGTACCTTATCAAACGAAGGAAACTTTCCAACCATAGGCAATTTTAATAGGTGATTATTTCCCTGAGCTCCGTGCCTCATGCATGAATTGGTAATCTCAGACAATGTAAAACTTGTGACTACTCTTATAGCATCTAAGTGCCTGTGATGTCACGTGGAGTGGCATTGAATGGCCGTCAATCTTGCCTTTTTCAAATGAGGTTAAAATTGAGCATTAACATTCGTCTAAACTGGGATTTCTAAAACCAAATAATCTGTATGTTATAAATACACTAATGGTGGGTAACGAATCGCAATCAATGGTGGGTAACGAATCGCCTTTTGTTTTCTTTGATGAAGGAAACTACCCTATTCTCTTTCTGGATATAGAGGTTAGGATTATTGGTATGTAGCGTCCAAGGCCATTGGGTGGGAGTGTGGCCTAAGGTATTAACATCTTCCCAAGACCCTTACTGTGGAATGGTTAGAAACTTCATTGTTTTTGCTCCGATTACATATGTATTTGAAAAGTAAGCAATGGGTTGAGCAGTAGAAAAAATGGGTCTTTTAAATACATAACTACCTATTTTAGTACCAACAACAAAAAAGTATTCATGAAAAAGGTCATTGAACTTGTATTTAAATGGGAAAATAGGTGGTGTAGGTCGGATTTTAAGTATGTGTCTTAAAAAGAAGAAAAGATGACAGACTTATTTTTCATTAACTCATTCCTTCTTTTAAGGATCAAAGTAAGGTTTTCTATCTCTTGGTGGCCTTACAGATTCATGGACACTGTTGGAAAGTACTTTCTTGCAATCTATTCTTTGATAATAATATGTAATTATTTTCAGGATACTGTATGTGGCAATGAATATTGTTGATGAATATTTATGATATTGTGTTGTACGATTAATTCAAGTAAAAAATGTATTCCAGGGAGGCCAAAATACATGTTCATCCAAAAAGATTAGGAGATGTAATTCCTGATTTTGGGGAAGTTATTAGTGCAAAATGTAATTCTGATGGAACCAAAATGTCATTGACCATTGCCAAGGTATTTTCAAAAATAAGTTATGTGAGCTCTTATCACTAATGGAGGAACTATGTTTTCTCTAACATTTTCGATGTTTATTCCCTTGTAGTCAGACTTATTTCCTGATACTAAGCTGTACATATGGAACATCAACAGAGACACATTTAGTTACCTAGATTTTGCTACCGGTGGGACAAATGAAGATGGTGAATTGAGTGATACCTCTCCGAGAGAAGCAAGCAAAGAGAAGGAAGTGCATGAAAAGTGAGTAGTCATCTGAGGCCATGTTCAAAAGCACTAATTATCAAGTTAACAATCTCATATTAAGACAGTTTTTAGGAACTACCTCCAATGGAGTAGACATCTAGCAGTCATTTCCTGGCCAAAACATGTGTATCAAATCCCAATTACTCAGAATAATGAAGTCATTATCATGGCAATGACTGCTAAATAAGTTAGGCTAAGATCTTCTGCTTTGGAGTTAGTTCATAACTGTCCAGTGACCTAATCATCTTTGTACTCAAGTTAGTTCAAAATCAAGTTAATTTGATAAATGGCACTTTCAAAAATGGCCCATATGTGTTTCCCAGCTTGTGAGCTGGATCATGTCCCCGAGGTCATTAAGAGTAATAGGTTTAACTGGCCTTGATGTTGCCATAGATAAGTGCTTGCCTGTCAATCCAAAAGTCAGGGCTTCATATCTCGCCTGGGTAGTTTTTCCTCAAAGTAAGGGTCGGAAAGTGAAAAATTTAGCTTTGGTGCTTATTACTAAGAATGAAAAATGGATTTCCCCAGCTTATCATATCCCCATCTTCCAACCTTTCCATGACAGAGAAAACTGTGCTTGGTTGATTTTGTTGATAATGTTTTGTGAATTGAAGTGCTGAGTTTATTTTGAGCAAAAAGTTTTCTTCCATTTTATCTTGTACTTTCAAAGATGGAGGGGTATCAGGCTTTTACTAGAGATTATTATTGAGGCTTCTGGAACTTTTCAAATTATGGTAATAATATTGGGGTTATTGGGAATTTATATGGTTGTAATGCTGGCCTTAGGTTTTGGCTGCTGCACTGCCGTGTTGAATTCTCTGTTTTATCATACTCAGGAGGTTTATCTTCACCTAATGAATGGCTGTTTTAAATCCTTAATCCTTAAATTGCAAAACCTAATTTAAAATGCCCAATGATATTTGTGGCAGTGTTTAAAAAAATATATTACAAGAGGTTAATCAAATTTTATTTTACTTTTAGGGCCGCATCATCATTAGTTTTAGGAATTTTTGATAGGTTTGTATTATCGCATCACTGGGATGAACATGAACCAAAATTGCTTGTATGTGAAGCCAAAATGTTGCCATCAAACGATGGCAATATAAAGGTTACCTCATCAATGAATTCCACTACCAACCTATTTAGGAGAGTAAGTATTGTACATCTTCATATTGCCATTGCCTCTGGCTTAAAAATTACTTAGTATTATTCATTTATGTTTTCTTTTTCATAATTTCAGCCTGAAGTGGTTCTGGTTACCTTATTTACTTCACCCGAAGGAGAAATATTGATGCAAAATTCAGTTACATTTCCTGAGAATCATGTCAAGTTAACTGGAGTTGAAATACCTCATTTTATTTTGCTTCGAAAACCAACATCAGTGGATGAGGTAGGACATTGATTAGAATTTTATTCACTCTTATAATTGAAATCGGCTTATATTTGATAGGTACTTGCTCCTTTCTTGTTCTCATATTTGGTGAAACATTTCTTTCTCCCAATGTCACCAGTTTTTCGCAAATTAATTAAGCATGTCTTGATGTAATGGATTGAAAATAAAATATTTAGGCTTATTGTCTCAGCAGGGATCTTGATTGTCTCTGGGAAATATATTTGGTCACTGTCGCATTCCATCCAAAGCTTGAAAATCAACATTGCAGAGACGAAAAATGCTTTATTGAGAAAATGAAGGAAATTATATTAAAATAGTTGTGCTATTTATTGTGCTCTCAATAGAGTACAAAATTGTTTTAGAATTATTATGGTGAAATTGTTTATTCATTAAGAAATGAGTAAATGTCTCAAAATTTCATTTCCCCTCTCTGGATCTATCATTGGATTGTAACATACCAGAAGCTTGTAAAATAGGCCCTTAGTTTAGAGCTAATTTGTATTTACATTTGTTAAAGTTGGTAAATATATATCGGAAAATATAACTACATAAATGCTTTTGTACAAAGTGGCAATCTCCAAAAATTTAGATTTTATGGAGGGTGTGTTTCAACCCAATTGGGGTTGGGGGGCTCTATTCCCCTGTATCCCCCTTGGCCCCTATGAAGAAAGTTGCATTCATTTTTATTGGAAGATTTCTTAGAAGCCCTTTTGAATTTTTATCAGTTCATTTTTAATGGAGGGATCACATCATGCGCTTTATAAATAATTTTTAGAACGTGCATTGTTACATGTTTCTCTCTCTGCACAGCTTAGTTTATGTGTACCTGAGTACCCTTTTATAAAATTGTTCAAACTTTTTCATTTGCCATGTGATTATCTGTAAAAGGCTACTGGTGGTGGACTCTCGGATAGAAAAGTTATGAGAGATTTTGAAGGCCTTGAAGATTGTGATAAATCTACTCGTGATGCAGTGGTGAATTTCAGCTACTATTTAAGCATGGGAAATATGGATGAGGCCTTCAGAGCTATAAAAACAATTAAAAGGTAGGTTTCGTTGATTCAGTTAGTAGATTTGAGCATTTGGTTAATCTTTTCTCATTCTTGTTCCTCTCCTCTTTGATATGCGAGTCTGATGACTTAATATGATCTGAGGTCTGGTCTAAATTTTAATTTTTCTCCTTTTATTAAGGATAAAGAATAATCTTAAGACTGAAAGCACATGACTCTCTTGAGTGGCCAGTTTATATCAATTTTTATAAATAAATTCTGAGTACAATTGTGATGCTTGCATGCCATAATTCTTTTTTCAGTTTTTCTGTGTATAACTGTTGTGTATTTTGTGTGAAAATATCTGAGTCATATTAGCTTATGAACAACTTCCCTCATTTGGTAACGTTTGCATCTATATCGGTACATAACACAGTAGTGCTTTGGTTATCATTTTAATATCTGCTCATTTGTTTACTATTCACTTGTTACTTCTCTAGCAATTCCACTTAAATACTCCCTTACTTTCCCTCTCCCACCATTTTGTAGTCCCTCTTTCATACGTTTCCCCTCATCCATACTAATTGTCTTTGGATGAAATGGATGCAGAAGTAGCAGATAAATCATGACTCTGACTCCAAAGTAAACATTAATGAGAAAATTATCATTAGAAGATTTTTTGTTCCTTCTCATTATCCTCTTGGCATTTCTCGTCCTCATAGATGGATAGTCAAAGCACTACTGTATTTCCAATTAGAGAAATGTATGTAATCTATGTATGTGTTTTGTGTTGGAATGATGGTGCAGTGGTGCGATATGGGAGAATATGGCCAGGATGTGCGTTGAGACCAAGCAAGTGGATGTCGGTGCTGTTTGTTTGGGACACATGGGTAACGCAATCGGTGCGCGAGCACTTAGAAAAACAGCAGGTGCTCCGCTGGATGTCCGAGTGGCTGTGCTAGCTTTGCATTTGGGTCTCACAGTAAGCATGCTTCTGTTTAAATTTTGATTTTGTGTGGTTTGGTTGCTTTAAGATGATGCATCACTCCTCCTTGACCTGTTTTGTGTAGTCTTTTTTCGTGACTTGTTTTAAACTCATGCAGTCATTTTGAAATTCTAAGGGTATATAGAGTAGAGGCTTGACAATATTAATTGCATCTCTAGTATGAAAATTTTATTCTGATGTAATACTGAGATCAAGCCCGAATTTAGATGAAAAGAAACCCAAGGCTATTCCACACAAGAGGCCCTCTTATTTCCCATTTTTAAGTTTGTAAATTACAGTTTTATATTAATAGTCATATGCGTTGAATTTCTCCTAGTTTTTGGTTCAGTGAATTAATGTTCACAAGTTTTAGGATAGTGTAATTTTTATTTTGCTTACAATTTATCTCTAGGCCCCTCTTAATCTTGTGGCCCTAGGCTGAAGCCTAGTTATCCTGTAGGAATATCTGGCCCTGATAACCAAGGTATAATTTGAGGCACTGAATAAGTTTCTTACAGTGACTCTTAAATATTGATAGTGGTCTACTATATGTATTCTGTATTTGTTAAAATGATGGTGCAAGTTAAAAACAAGAAATGCATGAGGAAATCAGACTGGTCAAGCAGGATTATGTCTTCTTGTGTGTTTTCTTATGTATTATATGCGTAATATTCTTTTGTGGTACTATGCATTAGTCATTTTGTTGACATTACATATAGTTTTTAGTCGTAACTGAAGTATTTCTGGGATTCATTTAAATTATTTGGAGTTTTTAATCAAAATAATTGCTACCGATGGTAATGATTTTTACTGTGGGACTTTTAGGCTGAAGCAGAGAAACTCCTCAATGGTTGTGGTCGTTATGATTTGCTGAACAAATTATATCAAGATTCTAATCGTTGGGAATCAGCTTTGCAAGTAGCTGAGGAACTGGATAGGATACATTTGAGGTCCACTTGCTACAATTATGCCAAGCATCTTGAAGCCCAAGGTATTCTCACATTTTTGAACTATCATCACCTGCTTATTAATTTAGTATTGTATAGGGATAAAATCATTGGAATTTTCCCATGAATTATAGTTACTTAATGAGGTTATACCATAATAATGTTATGGTAAAGTGAAAATTTTATATTATGTCTGTCATCGTGTTACCTTAAAATTGCCAAATTGTACATTTCAATGTTTTTAAATGAATACTCTCCCATTGATACCAACTTTGCCGGTGCCAGAATGTAGGTTTTATGTTTTAAAAATTCCTCTCTTAAATCACATCCGAAATAAAACTAGCTGCTGGCTTTGGCAATCAAAGTGAGTTGGTTTGATTAGTTGCTAAAATGAAGCCATTTGATGTTTGTCACTGAAAATTTTAAAGTTGCCCTCTTAAAGATTAAACTTAAATGAGTCATCTCTATTTAATTTTATTTCACATGCACTATTTTTTTAGTTTAATTGTACTTATTGATAAGCCCTATTTGAGTTATGGAGTAATATTTTATGTTATTTTGGTGAATATAATGGGAATTTTAATACTGAAATATTGCACATACTCCATGGATGGTTATATCTGAGGTGTACTTAATCACTGCATATCTCCACACTAGATATCTCCTTCCCTCTTACACGATTTGATTTTGAATCCAACTATCTGTATGTAGTTAGGGTCTAAAAATGCCTTTCCCTATGATGTGATGCAGCTGCATGAAGGCTTTTAATCTTCAAAGAATGAGTGTGAAATTTTCTTTAGCCCTTCACATCTTTTGCTTGATCCAGCCAAATTGTGTTAGATTATGGAACTGTGTAATGGGAATCCATGATTAAAAAATGTTCTGTGAGACAGTATGTATCATCTGTTAAGTTCCTTTTGGGAAATGCTGCGTTGGAAACATTTTCAGCTTGACATTTAACTCTTTCTGGTAGCATTTTCAAGAGAATGAGAATGATTTTTTCTCTCAGTCTTTTGAAAACGCTCCCAGTGGGTGGTGTGAAACATTGAGCCGAAAATGCTTCCAACGCAGCATTACCCAAAAGGAACTTACCAGATAGATTAAAGAAGCTGCAAAAATCTCCAGACAAAAAAGTATGTATCATCTTTTTTTGTACATAGGTGATATCACTCGTGCCATTACCATGTATGAGAAATCTGAAACTCACAGAACTGAAGTTCCTAGGATGTTGTCCTGCCACGAAGAGCTTCTAGAAAGCTATATGAAACAGACCAAAGATCAGTAAGTCTTGTATTCTTGGTATACTTTTTTTGCATGAGTATTTGGAATCTAGTGATATTTTCAGTGTAGTTAAAACTTAAGTGTACATTATTTTGTAGTTTGAGCAAATGGTAACCGTATTCTTTTTCTTTCTTTGAATTGAAAAGCATCATGTGTTACAAAGAATTTCTCCCATAGGAAAAATTGTCATTTATGTTAATGTTCCATTTTGCCTTCTTGAATTGTAGTTATTTACAATTTAAGTATAATAAAAAAAATGGATAATACTTCTTACTGACGCAAAACATGATTATGCTTTCAGCTAAAGTATCTTAAGGAAAGCATTGATTCCAGGTTAATTTTTTTCTTTATACATTGTTACTCTTTCATGCTATAAATGCTTCACTGGGAATTAGGCCAAATTCAAAAACTTGGTACAGTGGAACCTGGGATGTATGACGCTCTTGATCCAAAGAAAAAATATGTACATGTGAGATGCTCATGCAAGTGAAAGTCTTACTTTAGGAAGCCCATTCACCATAACTTTAAGATAAACTCAAGTGAGAAATGATATTATGTATTCAATTTTAAGATGCCTGCACTTTAGAGATAAATATCCAGAATAAAAGGAAAAAGTTATTTTTAAAAACATTTATGTACTGTATCCTAAAACACTATTTTGGAGTCTTGAAAGATATTGATGTATATATTTTTCTTAAAAACACAAATTAAATGAAAGAAACGTATGTAGTTTGCTTGCTTCTTTGGAATAAGTGCAGATATTATCAAATTTATCTTATCTCTTAGTGGAATATTTTTGTTTAAAAAAAACAAATATTTTATACTCTAATTCAGTAATTGTAAAACATAATTAAATAAAATTATTGGATTTAACCAAAATGAAAGTTTGGGGCTGGGCTACTTAAAATAATCCTTCATTGAAATTGTTGGCTTGTAACAAGACTTGTCACAGTTCACAGTAGGCTTATTCCATGGGATACATGACATATCTGTCAGCAGATTAGTGGCCTCGTACATCTTTGATTTCCATGGAAATAGATTAGTGTGGTTAGGCTTTTTTGATCATAAAACTGTGAAAGTTTTTCTACTAAAGGTTTTACAATTGGCAGTGACTTCCATAGAAATGAATGTATTTATTCAGCACTAGCCCACTTTTGTCTTACAACTGACAGCCGTTCAACTGAGTTACCACTGTTAACGTAATTACAATACTAAAATTAGCATGGTAAAAAAATTGTTCTCTATTATTTGCCTGTGGTTTGACCTTTGGATAAATAAAGCATCTGGAATTTATGATATTCCCACAGAGCTAATTGAAAATGCAGGAGAAAAGATGTTGCACCAGGTGTACAAAATCATTAGTGAGTATTCGACAGGTGTGATACAAAGGACTTTGAGAGGAACATTATACATATTCTCAATTCCCAAGAGGAAAAGAGTGGAGAACTGCAAAGATTTTAGGATCAATGGCCTGACTACACCCGGGTCGAATATACTGACAGGGATCATCTATAGAAGAATAGAACGAAAAGCAGAAGAGTATTTGGATGAGGACCAATTTGGATTCAGAAAAAAGCAAAGGCACCAGAGAAGCAATATCAGCCCTTAGGCTGCTCATAGAGAGGAGAATGGAAAAGAACAAGCCAACATTCGTTGCGTTTGTGGACTTAGAAAAGACATTTGACATTGTGGACTGGAACTCAATGCTCAGAATCCTAAAAGAAATTAGAGTGACATATTTACAATAACAGAAGAATCATCCACAGTTTATGAAAAAGCCAAGTAGCAGTGATAAAATTAGGGCCTAGCTGTGAAGAAGCAAGAATCAGGAAAGGAGTGAGACATGGCTGTGCTTTGTGATCCGTAATTTTAAATGTTTACATTGAGAAAGCAATTATGTAATGAAATCAAAGAAAAGGCTTTGGGAGTGAATATCCATGGAGAAAAAATGAGCATGCTAAGATTTGCTGGTGACAAAGCCATTATAGTGGAAACAAAGAAGGATTTGAAAAATATTGTAGTTAATATGGGTAGGGTAATGAGTATATATCAACTGAAAATAAACACAAAGAAAACCAATATATTAGTATGCAACAGGAGAGAAGAAGTCAAGAATAACATTAAAGTAGGAAATCAAAAAACTGGTAGAGGTGGATGAATTCTGTTATTTGGGAAGCAGGATTACTGGTGATGGGAGCAGCAAGAAAGAAATTACATACCAGCAGATTAGCCCAAGCGAAGAGAGCATTCCACCAAAGGAGAGACCTGCTGTACAGAAGTGAGGCATGGACAAAGACAGCAGCAGAGAAAGCAAGGATGGTGGCCTTCAAAATGTGATGTTACAGAGGAATGATGAGGGTCACATGGATCGATTGAGTTAGTTATGATTTATGAATGAGGAATTCCTAAGAAGAGTAGGAGAGAAGGGAAGCCTCATGAAAACCTTAATAAGAAGGCGGAACAACCTTATAGGCCACATCTTGAGACTTGATGGCCTGATGAAGACAATCATTGGGAGACAAGTGGATGGAAAGAATGGAAAAGGAAGACTGAGCAAAATATATGAAACAGGTGAAGAAAGATATGAAGGAGACGAAGTACGTATGTTGGTGTGAAAAGATTAGCTGATAGGAGAATTGAGTGGAGAGATGTGTCAAACCAATCTTAGGATGTGAGGATGATGATGGGATGAAGTGGTTTTTTAAATTGAATTTTCATATCATATGTTTATAAATACAAAAAAATTATTTATGTAACTTCATATGAGGGTCATCATTAATTAAATGGTTGGTTCGATAAGCTTGAGATCAATTTTATGGCAGCCAAAAGGATTGATTTTCATGCTCATATTTTTGTATGTAACTTTTTGTGATCTTTTCAGAATATTATTTCTTATCTTTTAAAGTTCATGGAACATATTTATATGCCTCTATAAGTTCCTTGTTTAGTAGCACTTACCATTTTCAGGGTTCTTGGTAGCTGGTGGGGTAAGAGACTGGAAACTAAAGGAGAAATTCAGGGAGCTCTGGCTGCATATGAGGAAGTAGATGACCGTTCATCCCAAGTTCGTCTGCGGTGCCGATTTCTAAATGATGTTGAAGCAGCTGAGAAATCGGCGGGATCAGATCAACCAGCCTTATTTGAACTTGGCAGAGAACTGGAGAAGAGAGGCAAGGTTGAAGGAGCTGTCAGGGCATACACCCGAGCACGTGCCTATGGAAATGCAATACGTGTTTGTAAGGTAATTGAAGAAAACATGCTTTATCCGTAAGCTTTGCAGTCATAAATGGACCGTCCTTGGTGTTTTTTAAAAGGATTGTGTTAAAATGTTTTCTTAAAGTCAATTTTTGGTGCAAATCTATGAAAATGAGTGAAAAACAAATGATTTGCCTGGATGAAAGACAGACCTATTTATTAGGTGACCACCAATTTTTATCTGCCAACAGAAAAAGGAATTTGGATTAACAAATCAGTGTTAGTAGTGAGTTATGAAATATGTACTGAGGAAAAAATTTTATGAACTTGTGCATGTACTGTGAAACAGTGAAAACGTGGTAGTTCTCTACCACCTAGCATATTTCATTGCTATTCATATTCTTAGTTTTATATCTAAAGTTTGTAAAATCCACGTGCAAAGGATGCTAACTCTTCCGATTCTTGTTTTACAAATTTTAAGTCTTGAAATACGAAGTCTTGTCACTTTTCTGTCATTGTCTTCACTGTATGATCCCAAGTGTAATCATATATATTATGGCTTATTACATATTATTATGGGTTTTCCTTAGAATATGTACCTATGTTTAATATTGCTTGCCTATACATATGAATAATATGCTGTCCCCCAATCTTTCATTAATTTGTAATTTACTGTCATGAAATAAACCTTTTGAGCCACAAATCTCACCTTTCCTCGGTTTAAAATAAGTATGTATGTATTCAAATTACCAATTGAAGTGGCCAAAAAGGAGATAATTCTTTCAGCATTTATTTGTTTTACTGGAAGCATATTTCAATGAGCATCATTGTAAAATTTAGATAAAAGCAATGGCCATCTGAAATAGAAATTGGAATGACCTGTCTTCTCAATGCAGGGTATATATGCTCTGGGATGGAAATGTAAATATTGACATTCTCATGTATTTTCAGGAGTACGATATGAAAGAAGAACTTTGGAATGTTGCCTTAACAGCTGGACCCAATGATCAGTTGGATGCTGGAAGATACTTTGAAAATGCAGACCCTCCTGCCCCTGAGAAAGCTGTCCATTTATACCACAGAGCGGGTCTACTTCACATGGCATTAGAACTGGCATTTAGGTACTTTCTGCAGTTGATAATTATCGATAAGCAATATTTTCTATTGCAGTTTTGAATATTTTAATTGCTTGTATTAATTTCAAATTAATTTTTTAATTGAGAACTAGATCATTTATGTTGAAAAGTTTTAGAATAGCCGTTGTATTTGTATTAAAATCAAATATATAATCAATCTATTCAAAACAAATAAGACTAAAAAACCGAAAAAATTGACTTTTGTCAAATTATTTTGAATTAGAGCCTATCAGAGTTTGCATGTCCTAATATAGAAGATATTTGGTGTGTTCAGTTCAAAGCTGATTGGTTTGTAAAATTATTTTTGTGTTCTTCTTTCACTAGCTTAGTGCTCATTTTTTTTTTTTACAGGACACAGCAGTTCAATGCTTTGCAGTACATCGCTATGGATCTCAATGCTAATTCTGATCCATTGCTTTCCCATAAATGTGCAACTTTCTTTATCCAAAACAAGCAGTTTGAAAAGGCTGTAAATCTGCTTGCAATGGCTAAAAAGGTAAATATGATAATGAAAATGAAGCTCACATCAATAATTGAAAATTTTAATTTTTGATCAACTTTTTATGTGTACAGTATAGTTAAGCTGCTTCATTTTCTTTATATTGCATTTTATGCCGTATGTTACAAAAAGTGAAAGGGATGTAGGAATCAAGTAATTTTTCACCTTTATGCATAATGCCTCAATCATTTTGTGGAATTTTATTATAATGTTTGCCACCAAATGGGAAAGAGTCAGTTATAGGGATTGCCATTACAAAGATTGAATAATAGACTGTAACACTACCAATTAATGTAACACTACTCACCTCCTATTTATCTGTTTTCGTGTTACATTTGGGTATATAAACTCACTTAATTATGAAATAATATGCACAAAAAATCACTTTTACACTTTTATATTAAGAATATCATGAAGTAAGACTAATTGGGCCCAATTTACAATCGATCATTATAACAAACAGATTGCATAACTTCCATTTAATTGCAATGGACTTTTAACTCTTCCCCTTGTGTATTTGTAATAACCATTCAAGTCTACTTATTGGGTTCACTGCTCGCGTCTCCACTCAATCACTGCCGGATGGTACAGTACTCCACAACTCTACTCTCTGCCTGATATCTTCCTCAACGATCCCTCTCTTGATCTTTCACCACCTTTTTCTTTGCGTCCTCTCTTTTTTTCTTATTCTGCCGATCTTATAAGACACGTCTTATACGTAGCTCTCTCAGCCCACGACTCCAGCTTGTGTATTTCCTTTCTGCGTCCCTCAGTACCATTCTTGCCTCCTCACTACCATTGTTAATTTTTAATTATTTAATCAAACAACATGGTGGCTTTTTTATATTATGTTTCAAGACTATGGATGCTGGGTAATAATTATGGCCGTTGGGTATTTTAAATTTAATTAGCATGTATATTTAAACCTTCCCACATTTTTTGTAGCTCTCTATCTCTATTCACTCAGCCTTTTCAATGACTAAAGTTGAATTTAATTGTTCTTGAAACAATCATAATATTTGTACATATCGATGGCTAAGTTCTATCAACAGGTATCTCAAAATATGGCCCGTGTGAGTTAATACTGTTAATAAACAATAAAATTCTTGCAAAAACAACTTTATTTGCAAATGTATGCTTCTTTTTCAGTTTTATGTATTTTTGGTTTTTAATTTCAATTAAAATTATATACAATTAAAATAATAAATGGTTTTTTATATAAATAAATTCTCTCCTGATAAGTTGCTATTTTTGAGATACGTGTTGTTAGAACTTAGCCATCGATCTATGTTTTGTTGTTAAAATTTATTTTTGTTGATTTTTTCCCATCCAGTACAGCGAAGCCTTGGATTTGTGCATGAAGCATGATGTTCCTCTTACTGATGAGCTAGCTGAAAAGCTCACTTTGGAAAAAGTTAAAGACAAGGCAGACGAAGAGAGCAGATCTGAAAGAGCTGAACTTCTTGAGAAAATGGCTGAAATTGCCGTATCCCAAGGAAATCTTCAGCTTGCAGCCAAAAAATATACTCAAGCAGGAAACAAGGTATTGAAATTTTTAAAAACAGATTTGCATCAGATTGCTTGCCACTGCTAGTTATATTTACATGACTCTATGTCCTACATATTGGCATTATTTAAATGCCCTACATATTGGCATTTATATATTCTCTCAATGTGAATAGGAAGTAGCTTGAAAGTTGATAATATCCTCTTAACTTAATTAGCCTGAAATTCTTCATAGCTTTGAGAAATGTTTTTGCTCCTTAACTAGGAGTGAGTGTGCACCTTGAAGTTTGAATTGGGTATGGTTTCATGCAATAATACGTTGGGAGAAAGTGAGGCAAGTGACTGTCTGTGACATTTACATGATGTTTGCATATTTGATTTTTTTCCAGGTCAAGGCCATGAAAGTCCTGCTAAGAATTGGAGATCCTGAAAAAATAATTTTCTTTGCCAATGTTTCTCGTCAGCGTGAAATATACATCATGGCAGCTAATTACTTGCAGTCACTAGACTGGCGAAATGAGCCCAATATAATGAGAAATATAATAACTTTCTATACTAAAGGGCGAGCTCAACATTTACTTGCTAGCTTTTACATGGCTTGTGCAGAGGTATGTAGTATTTACTAGTTTTTGAATTAAATTTGATTGTATAATTTGAAATTACGCTTTTGATCTTTGGACAAGGATAAATTATTCCCTGTGTGAGGTGAAATTTAGGGATGGAAGAGTTTTGAGCATGATACTTATGATGTTGTTGGAGTGAGAACTGATGATAGTGATATTATTTGTCATACAATAAGGAATTAAGATTTGAATCTGTTGTTTTTCGGGTTTTGTATAACACCCAGTACATATTTAATGAATGGGTTTGATGTAAAA
This sequence comes from Ischnura elegans, assembly GCF_921293095.1. NCBI lineage: Eukaryota > Metazoa > Arthropoda > Insecta > Odonata > Coenagrionidae > Ischnura > Ischnura elegans. The sequence continues at coordinate 91,690,734 of NC_060246.1, read as the reverse complement.
ATTCACCCTGTGTATTCTTGGTAGCTCAAAGGTTATTTAATATTTGCATGTTGTATTCATATGCTCAAACACTCTATTTTAATGGTTTACAGGTGGAAATAGATGAGTTCCAGAACTATGAAAAAGCTTTAAATGCCTTAGAAGAAGCTAAGGTCTGTCACACTCGTACTATCTCCAAGGGTAGCAATGTAAATAGTGAAGAAATTCGTAGGAAAGGTGAAGAGATTGAAAGACGTTCTCGTCTTGTAAGACACTTCGTTGAAATTCAAAGGTAAAATATTTCATCTTAGAATATTTGCTGAAGTAAGTGATCTTACTAGTACAATTTTTTCATTTGATTTGAACATCAGCTGTAGATTTTTGAGGTACTGTCAACATTTGTCGTAGACTACCTCTGTGTAACAAAATCTCTACATCTGTACAGGAAAAAAGTTATGGTGCCAATTTTCCTGTCATAAGATTTTTGTTTTTGCCCTCTTTACTCAGCAAACCTCTTTGCTATAAAAAAATCCGTCCACGCAATCCATTTTTGGCCATCAGATGATTTTTCATCCCTTTGGAGCAAAACACTAAGATATAGCTGCTAACATTCTGACTTTAGCTTGAAGCAAAAGCCAATGACACATGGTGCATGTCAACTAGTAGCCAATATATGTGATTTCTGTTTTGTTGTTCTTATTTTCAAATAAATTATTTACAGGCATCCCCCGAGTTACGTAAGAGATGCGTTCCGGCAGGCTATGCGTAAGTCGAAATTTACGTAAATCGAACCTTTGCGTTGGCGCTTCAGAGATTGCTGTATAACAAGTTGTATCGTACAGGAATGAGCGCAACCACATACGCCACCACATCCATCGCTAGAACTGCAAATTTTCACGTTGATTGCTGACTTGGGATTTATAAGCGATTTTTCTACAGAAATTAATGAAATTTCCTTCGAGGAATGACAAAAATGGGTCACTTTGTTATTTTTAGCACGTTAAATACTCTATAACTATTCGATATTTTTTCTACCATAGGTTGTACGAGCGAATATCTACTTCTTCGCGCTCGCATTCGAAAATTAACGTAATCATTTGAAAAACGGTTATCGCTTACGTAAGTACGGATTTACGTAAGTCGAGACATACGTAACTCGGGGGATGCCTGTACTTAATTCATAATCTTCAATTGCCTTTTAGGAGATTGTTTTGGATTTTAATTCATTGAAAAATGGAAGAATAAAACGTCCCTCACTAGCAATTTTATTTTTCTCAGTCAAGATATAAAATATAGAAATTTGTTGCTAGAAGAAGTTATTTACTACTTATATTTGTATCATTTCATTTGTTTTGAAACATTTCATTCCACTATGATCGATTGGTAGCATGATTCAATCTGCAATAAGCTGCTGCCAGACAATTGTAGACCAGATTTTGTGTGGTACATGAAAATTCTAAAAGCATGAAAATTTAGCTTCATTTATGTGACTGGATTTATCATATCATAATTCCTCAGTTTCAAATTGCTTTAAAAGTAGTTTGCCTTAATTTTAGTGATCTTTACAATACTGACTTCAAATGTTGGGTGCCTCATAAAATTTGACTTAAGAAAAGCCTTTCAACGCTCATCAGAGACTTACAATTGTTACAGACTTTGTGATAAGCATTAGAAAAGGGGATATATATACAGTAAAACTTCTTTGTAGTGAACCTCTTTACATCATAAACCTCCATACTTCATACCACCCCTACGGTCCCGTCAGATTTACATGTAAATTTATGGGCAAACCTCTTTGTAGTTAACCTCTTTATCTCATAAAACCTCCACTTATCATACCAAGGAGACACCCCCGATACTGCCTAACTACCTCTGCAAATCGTACCGAGACATCTAGAGACCATTAATGCAGCCGCAATTACGTGCATGGAATGAAATTTTCACCTATAAATGTTTCACACTTATTTTTTTTCTTTTACACCTTTGATATGCTGTAATTTTCATGTTAACCATTAGTTATGGCCATTTTGTTCCATATGATAGCATACCTAACAGTAACTAAGAAAAAAGATATCCGACTATCCCAATCATTTTAAGTGTCTGTTGAATTAAGAGAGATCACATCGTTTTCTCTTGAATCAAGGTAAAAATCACACGATAGCACTCGCTTTGTGTTATCATAAAATAATAAATATTTGTTCACTAATGCATACATGTTTATTTGAACGCATAAATATAATGGTTTAAAAGACAGTATATAGTGCCTTTCATTTCCAAAGGATATGAAAAAATGGTGCATATCACTAAAACCTCTCTCTATAGGGAACCTCCATACATCAAATTGCCCAAATTTTGGTCCCCTCCATTATGATATAAAGAGGTTTTACTGGTAACATAGGTACATATATATGGATTGATTATATTTTAAGATCATGATACTTGGAAAATGCCTTGACAACATGTTTGTCATTCCCTTTTCAGACAGTACAAACAAGATCCAGAGGGAGCAATTCAGCGTTGCCAAATTTTATTGGAAGAGTGGCAAGTTTCAGGTGAAGATGCCGTTAGGCGTGGTGATGTGTATGCATTTGTGGCAGAGCACTATGCAAGGGAGGGGAATGAGGACGAAGTTATGCGCTTGCTCAGAGAGATGAGGGAGGCCTTACCGACTGGGACCAGCTTGGCTTATTACGTCGACGCTTCGGCTTTGTCCAAATTGAGCCCTGAAGTTGCTCAAATGCTGAAGAACGATAGGAGGGAGAGTAGAAGTGTGAGCAGGGCATCAGCCATCCATGCCGATGAAGATGAAATTGCTGAAGTTGAGGAAATCGAGGCGGTGAAGGAAGAGGAGGAGGAAGAGGAAATAGAGGAGAAAACCCTGAAAGGAGAGAGGAGAAACTCCATGATTCGCACCAATGGCAAGGTCTATGCAATTTAAATGAGTCTTTTTGATCACTCACCGATACTATCACTTTGTGGAAAAGAAAATGATTGGAGTGAATATTTACCATTTGTTCGCACAGTAAGATTATATTTGGAAGGAGTTGTAAGTTTACAAAGGCATAGCTAATGTATTCCTAATGATTGACAGTTTAAAGCAGCATTAGATGCATTCATTTTATGTGCAATCATTAATATTATTAATTGTGTGGTTGTGAGTTAAGTTGTGATAAAATCAGGTTTACTGTTAAGTGATAATGCTCATAATAATGTGCATTGTTCAATCTTTTTTGTATTGGTTGTAAATATTATGCTTATGTGAGTTATCCTGAAAAGGAGCCATTGTATGTACAAACATTCATGCAGCATATCTTGTTATTTTGTGTTTGTTATATGCATTACACAATTTATGTGATTTGGGTGACAGTGAATCATCCAGCCATCACAGTCCAAGTATTGGGAAACTGAGGGGTGGATGTAAAGAGTTACTATCTTTGCAACATGAATTATTTTCATTGAATTTAATGGAATTCAATTGTTCCATTGTGACCAAAGGTCTAAAGTGATCTATGTATTCACATTCAGTGAATTAAATGTGCCGTCCATTGCATATCAATCAACCGTCCAACAGTGATACTTTTCTATTGAAAGTATTTATATAACATGTTTAATATTAATCTCAATAAAGTTATTTAAAGCAATCACAAAAGTGACTTCACTTTTAGGTGGTAATTTTGATGCAATAATATTTTATTACAATAAAATAGAGACACTCATCAATGATCCCAGATCTTATAGTTCTGTCATCAATTTGCTCAGTTCAAAGATTATGTATTTTTTATAAATTATTTCTATAATATGTTAATAGATTTATTTTTGTTGCATGTGGCTGGAGCTTGTGCTCTTTTGTAAATTTTCATTTTGGACCATGGATAATTGTTTTCTTGGTTTTGGCCTGTTGGCAGACATGTTAACTGTGATACTAAATTTTCAACCAAAGCAGTATGAAAATTTGAGGGTGGACATGTAAGCATCAGTTTTCATTTGCATCGTTAGATTTGCTATCCCAAATGAATTCTGAAAACAGCAGCTCCTCTTTAGTTAGGTTTGTACCTTACCTTGTAGTATTAATGCCTGTGACAATTTTGTTTTACCAATGATCTCTACTTTTGTGAAGTGCTCAAAGTTTGGAGTTTGAATAAATAAGAATAATTTATATAAGTGTGTTATCATTTACCTAAGTATGTATACTCTTTACTTGAAATAATTTTTTCACGTGAAAACAAATTGTTAATTGAGCTGTTCACCACTAGACCAACTGACCCTGTTGATATGAAGGTGCTATTTTGGGATTATATAACGCTTGTTAAAAATACAGCTCGGAAATTAATTAATCACAGCCAAACTAAGGCCCATTCAATGGAATCACTATCAGTTCAGAGATGTGTTCGCCATTCCGATTGCCATAAAAAATATGGCATTAAAAAAGACAGAGCAAGGTACATCGTCTCCCCTTGTCAGTTAGGGGAGGAACAATCTTATGTAATTATAATAATTATGGTTATTAGTACTGATAGGAGAACTGAGTGGAGAGCTGCGTCAAACCAATCCTAGGATTGTTGACCAGTGATGATGAGTACTAATCACCTTAATTCTAATAGGGGGAACGGATGATTGCTGACGTCATGCAGTTGGCATTGTTCGACGCATGGCGTAATTTTTTCAAGTCCGCCATCACTCGAGTAAGGAACCAAAAAAATTGTCCCTTAATCAAATGTTAAATCGCTTCCATAGCTCATGAATCGCGTTTTAAAAGACACTTTCGGACATGCATCCAAAACCCCCCCTTGTCACCTGTGCATCTAATAGGTGTCTAACAGAGAGATATATCTAATAGATGTCTAATAGGCATCTATTAGATATATGTCTATTCATAGATGAAAATAGACAATATATAGATATCTATTTTCCGTGTGGGGATCAGATTACTCGGACCGAAGTTTTAATTTGCAATAATAAAATTATACGTTTTCAATATTCGCTTTATTTACAACATACTCAGAGTAAAAAGACTACATCAAAAATAAATAAAATAAATGAGTTAGAAAATATAAGAACCTGGTGCTTTTTTAAGGGGTTATTCGAAAAGGTTAAATTTCAGTTTTTTTTTCAGTACAATTTTAAGGAAAAAATTCACAAAATAGATAATAGAACGATATTAAACTATTGATTTAACATAAGCTGTGAAATTCTCATTTAATAGTATTTTTTTATGACGAAATAGCCATTTTTTGTTACCTTCTATCTAGTTTGTAAATTTCATTTCCAGGCATGCTATTTCCTAAAATTTTCCGGCGAAGGGCCCCCGAATCATCTAATTAAGAGTGCACGGAGGGTCCTATCATGAGCCCCTGTGGAGGGCCCCCGACCACCTCAGATCGCCCCTGCCCTACATCAACGTCCTGCCTTCGCGACGGGGGGAGGAGATACGTCAAGAATGACTTTGACAGGGGCCTCCCATAAAAACCCTCGCTCACCGCAAGAAAACGTGAGGGAGGTGAATGTTGTAACTTTTTTCGTTGATCTAACCAAGGGGACTGCATAGAGGAGGCCCAATTCCATCCCATAAAAGGCTGATTTCTATTGCCACTTCGGTCGCATTTTGATAGGTTTTCAAAAATGTCCGGGGCGCAGTGATGTGTGCAATTCGCTCCAATTTTTTCCATTATTTTGCATTATAATATTTGTAACTGCGGGGAATAGCGATAAAGAGTTATAAATTTGATAAATCACATCATAATGAATGTAAATTTCGGCCGACACCCCTAATTATACCATTTTTCCCCGTGAAAATCAGATCAATTTGTCTGTCAGCGACGCGGGTGGCGACTTCTGTAAACCCATTTAAATGCGCGGTGGGTTACAACATATTTAGAGGCCAAATTGAGGATCCTCTTTTGTAATATTCGTGGATCAAACCATCTTTCGGGTTTCCGCCGCGTTGTTTGTCATAGGTTGACAACAGTTTCGCCGGGAATCCACTAGGCGTCTTCAGGTCGAAATGCACACGCTTCCCCCGTCCTCAAGTCAATTCGACCTGAAGAATGGTGAAATCGCGGCGAAACTGCCGTAAACCTATGAAAAACAACGCGGCGAAAACCCGAAAGATGGAGAGATCAATGAACATTGTTCTTATCATGGAGAATACATTATATGTGTAATGTATTAATCATGGTTCTTATATACTGACGTATATAATTACCATGTCAACGAATAAAGAACGCCGCGGAAGACTACGAGACCTCGCTGTAATTTGTATTTCGTAGAGGTTACGTGATGGCACAGTGCACTTAGGTTGGCAGTAGGAATAATACGGTGAAGAAGTCCTCAGTTGCATTAATTTAGGTTCTGAGTCGCGTAAATACGTAGCGATCACTTGGAAACCGGCTACTCGAATAGCCAGTTTCCAACGAGGTAACCAAGTTCTCAAAGCACATTGCGAGGATAACCCCTTGTGGGGGCGAAACAAGGAGCTTTTTCGTAATAGGCGATGTATTCAATGAGAAAACAGTACTTTCATTTTGAGGATATTGGAGACTCTTAGTGAGTAGGTACTCATTTCAAATCATAATTTTTAAACATCGCTTTACGACCACTTGGTAAAAACCTAATATTTGTCTAATTAATATGCACGTAGAACGGTTATTGTTTCTTGCGACGTCAAGAACAACAGTATGTAAAGCTAATGGGATTTTTTAAGAACATATAAGTGGTGTGTGGATGTTTAAATCAATGAAGTCCGCGGATGATCGGTCATTAATTAGCCAGTCGGCTAAAGGGTTCTGGGCATTTAATGATGCGTTGGATGAATCGAGCAAGGTAAATGGTACGAAGATTACATTCAAAAGAAGACGAAAGTTATCCGGTTTTATAAGATACTGAGAGAAAGGAATGTGACGCTAACGGAATAGTAGGTGGGTCCAAACGTCAGCAAGTGGAGTTTTTTGAGAGATACGATAAAGGAAAAACGGATGCAGCCGTTATGATATCAGGAAAAGAATTGCGTTTGCAAACGAGATGATTTTAAAAAGGAGAGAGCTGATGAGAGGATCGTTCTGTTAGAGTGTGAAGAAGAATAATCTGATCCGGAGAGCAGCGCTTTACGGTGAGGGAGCTTAGAGACTGAAGAAGGAGAACGATAAAATAATGGAGTCTTTTAAAAACGAGTAGAACAGTTTAAATGGACGCAGAGGAACGACGAGGTGGCGGACATGGTGGGAAAGAAGAGGAAACATATAAATAAAGTCTGAATCACACGATCATTTTTTTTTCGTCGCGAAAGTGATCACTATCGCGATCACTGCGCAAAATGATCGTCGCCGGCAATTGTTTTTCGCGATCGCGATGAGGATTCCCAACGCTATTTTTCATCACTCGTTCGGTCGCTTTTTCCGTCGCTAAAACCGTCACTAAAACCCCATATCAGCCAATCGCAACGCCCGCAACGCATTCCTCTATGGAGCGATTGCAGCGCAACGTTTCACAATTGTGGGAACGACATAAATAAACAAACACGCTATATAATTTCGTGATGTGGGTCCTATGACAACGAGCTGTGATATTGGAAATGATGCGAAAAGCGACGGCGGGAGTGATCGTGTGATTCAGAAAAATGATCACAAGAGCGATTGCTTTTCGCGACGGGAAAAGTGATCTCGAAAGTGATCACTTTCGCGACGAAAAAAAATGATCGTGTGATTCAGGCTTAAGATACAGGGAGGTGACAGAGGGTCTAAGTACGAAGTATTGAGCGAAAATGGGGTACTTAAAAAGGTAGCGGAGGGAAGAACGTTATACAGGAGTTACATGCTCTTCCTCGTCAAGTGAAGGCATGCGGCGAGGGGAGAACTGAAACTTCCAGGCCTACCAACGTAAGTTAGGTAACTGACAGTAGTGTTACCTCTTAGCTGTTACTGAGAAGCCATTAGATTACCTCGTATGGGGAGCTGAGGTTTGGCATTCGTACATTAATGGCCATGAACACAAGAATCAATTTCATTGTTAATGTATGCACATCTTTAACATTTTGTCACATCATTTATCGGGCTTTTATGGTGAAAGTAGTTGGCAGAAGTTTCATTGTCACGCTTGCGTATAAACGAAAAAGTGCCTTATACAAATGGCCTACACTTTTCATGAAAATGCTGTAAATTTATCAGTAATCCATCCCAAAAGATATAAACAGCTGAGGGAGTGATTAAAAAGCTACTTCATAAACGTGTCGGGTAGCTCCCATTTATATTTTAAGTATAGAATAAAATAGGCAAGGTGCTAGCCCCCTTGAAGACAGCATAAAAGTTCTTTCAAATTCGTTAGGGCGCTGTCGAAAGCCCTATCATTTGCTTGCATCACACCGAAAAAGGGAGAGTAACACTATCACGGAACAAACTCCACTATTGTCACCGTGTAAAGATAAATAAAGCTATCTTCTAGATTAGGGATAGGCAAATATTTAATGACCCTAAAGTCTTTTTCGGTGAAAATAACCAGCGATAATTACCATTCTAAAATTATTGATAAGGTAATGCATAAGGTGGATAATTTTTTCAGGATCTCTTCTTTACTTCATGTGGATAATTTGACGATATTTACATTAAAGAAGTCATGCAGGTGATGTTCTTACATGTTATATGGAAAAACCGCAATATCTTACTGATAGGATTAAGAGATAGGATGCAGATAACGGATGAGATAAAGATATCTACTTATTAAATGAATTCAGTGATTTTTTTCATCCTCATATTTGCATTTTCTCGTAGATTTTAAATATTTTTTCTTTCACTATTTTTCAAATGGGCGAAAATGAGACCTCAAATGCGAATATTGGCGTTTGATGTTAACATATATTAATTTATTCCCAAGGAAATGAATCAGAATCAATAAAGTTTTCAGGATAATTTGAAAGTAGAATTTTTATGCTTGAAGTATGTTGAGTAATAACTAGTCAATAGCTGAGAAAAAACGGGATATTTTGAAATCTTCAGTAAATGCAATTCTTTCCTATCATCGTAAAATTTTCCAATTATCGTTAAGGTGGGATAGAGAACGCTTGCGTCAATTTTTTCCCTTGGCATTAAAGTCTTCGTAGATACACAGCTACTATGAAATTCATGAAATTGCTGGACTGCACGCTCTGTTGGAGTCTCCCGTTAATGTGAGGCACCGGTTAAAATCTTTCGCAGTCCAGTTTTTTACTTGAATCCTCGTCTTCTCCTTAGTGTTATGTGGATAACATCTTCATTAAACCACATGTTCTTCCCGCCATGCTAAAGGTTAGCATGTTGACCTCATTTTAGCATGCACGGAAGCAATTAGGAGGGGGAATATTTTTTTCAACCCCAGCAACCCAGTTCTTATCCATTTCAAGTTACCCTCTCGTGGTTCAGATTACTCGCCAAGACGTCCACGGTATTACTTCGGTCACCGTTACGAAACAAATGAAACGAGAGGAGCGAGAGCAGATAGAGGACTAGGAGGCTCGCTTCCGTGCCAGCCCGGGACAAAGTAAATGAAGTGTCCGCTTCGGAATGTCATCCATTAAGAGGACGCATCACTCTCCTTGACTCTTTGGTATTTATTCGCGACACATAACTCGTATGAAACTTATTCTATCAAACTGAAAATTTCAAGGAACAGAAAATGAATCCTTATAAACATTTGACTGTTTCAAATGCAATATTTTTTCCTGAGAACATACTGTGGTATAATTTTCAAATTTTCTGAAAATTTCAAGGAACATAAAATGAACCTTCTCCAACATTTTACTAAATTTAAAATGAAAACTTATTTTCCCTAGAGAACACTGAGGCATAATTTTCAAATTTTTTAGCAAATGAAATTTCCAAAGAACACAAACTTCTTTTCCTGAGAAAATTCTCAAGTATAATTTTCAAATTTTCTGAAAATTTCACGGGACACAAAATACAAAAAACCTTTTTAACATTTGAGTATCTCTAGTGCAACATTTTTCCTGAGAAAATACTGGCGTATAATTTCCAAACTTTAATTACTGGACAATTTTAAATACGGACGGATATATGAAATCCGAAAAATCCAAGATCATAGCGTAAGTAATAGCAGCAAGTAAAGCTACTTCAACATCACGAAAAAAGATCAGTAAAACGGGAATGACGGGTGGTCGCAATAGGGATCAAGTTCATGTGATCATCATCTCCATTGAAAATCTCCTCTCCAATAATGCAAATCCGAAATGCAAATAATGCAAATCCGTACCACTTGCGGAAGTGGACATGAAATTTACAAGCTAATAAGTTCTAATGAAATTTACATGTTAATAACCTCTTTCATGAATAGTATATGAGCTTAGTTATGATTATCAAGTACATCAATATTGTCTGGGTACTTATGAGTGATAGTAACCGCGTATATTCTGATTTGCGTAGTAGTACAAGTAGTTAGAGGACCTATTGCGTTTTTAAAATCTTGAGCACACACTAAGTCAATTCACGCGACGAATACCCAGAAGATGGACGCTGATACTAGACGCCGCGGAAAACTAGAATATAGTAATCAATTTCTCGAGGCTTGGTTCGCGTCACGGCATATGCTTTTAACCCAGCGTATTTCTTTCTCTTTGTGTTCTTTTTTTGGGTGACTCCTTAAGTTCAGCCTCTAGCTGTATGAGTAATCGTATGTTTCAACCGCAGTTATTTCCTAAAAACTGATCATATACCTATGTATAGAAAGCCTCCCTGCGAAGAAAAAACCTTGATCTTCACCCACTTACCACTTTGATGTCTGTTTTATGTCATCGGCCTTTATATGTTCACCCAAAACTGTTTCCACCCTCTTCCCACCCCATCACGCCACTTCCATATACCCCCTTCTCCTACCTACATGAGAGAGTGTCTGTTTCATCATCTTATCAATGACATAGTGTCGACATTATGGTTGGTAGTTAAGTTAAATATTACAGTGTGGAAATTACCATTTTTTGTTTATATTTTATCATGGACTTATCATACATTTCAATTCACTCTATGCCTGAGCTCCAGCTCGTCAGCCTCCCTTCGCTTCGTATCTCCACACCTTCCATCCGGCCCATTGAACAGCAGGTATGTCATACCTTACTCTTCATCTCCACTGTGCGTCAACCCTTTTTTCATTCCGCCTCCCTCTGAATATCACGCGCATTCCTCGTCGTCATTCCCACAATGAGCCTCCTCCCTCGAAGAGAAGAGTGGCAACGTTGAAAGTTGGATTCACTTTTGCCATTTCGCAAATTAATGAGATGTTTCGTGCCCCCGCGAATGCACTCTCGGAAATGTGCGAGAAAATTAAGGTATGCACGGCCACAGAAGAGTGCACCACCCATCTCTTCCCATCCATCTGTCTGGCTCTCTCGACGAGGGTTGGAATTTCAACCCTCTTCCTTTTTCTCGCCTCGTCCGCGACTCGGCGCCACGTTACCCGCCGCCAAACCCTTTCCCTTTTCCCCTTGTCCCCAGCACGCTTCCCGCGAGACTAGTTTTCCGGAGACGGCTCGGTAGAGACCGCAGGGCGCAAGAAGTTTAATGGAACGAAAGAGGCTTTCTTTTCCGTTTTAATGCACCATTCACTGCTAGCTGCGAGATCACATTAAAGCACAGCGAATTACGTATGCGATATCCTTTTCTTAACTTTTCCCTTGAATTTTATCACGTATTTTTCAAGAGCTAGAGGTATTTTTTTAAATAAATATTTGTGTAAAATGTATGACTCTGATGTAATTGATAACCATAACCCATGATAAAAAATCCTTCAAGTTAGCGGCAAGCATAATAACATCTTGAGTTTCATCATTCGATATTTTCAATTGAGCGAATGCAATTCGTCCTTTTGATGGTTATTTCTGGCCTATTGAAATTCCTTATGTGATCATTATATGTAACGTAAACCTTAAAATATCTTTAGAAACTTCCAAGAGGTTAAAAAATTAAGTGACTAATGATAGAAAATTCAAAGTGATAGAAATTTTTCGCATGCTGTGCACAAAGGTATGTGCTCGTGTGTAGGTGATTCTATAAATCCAAACTTAAGATAACTCATATGATACTATTTACATTTCTTCTTTGATGAGTCAATTCTGGCTTTTTTCGGGTTTTAAATAATGCAAAATATTGTAAAATAGTACTATAGCAAGAATGAATTCATACGAAGAGTGAAAAATATCTTACCAACACAGCGTTTATATCTTTGGAACCGACTTGTTTGGGGATTATTTATTCAGGTAAATATTTTATATAAAACCTCCTAATTTTTGCATCATATGATCCAATTTTCTTCGGATTCACACCGATTTTCTTCATAATGAACCAACCGTACTTCCGAAGTATTCAGTGTCGCGAAGTTTTCCAAAGATAGGACAAATGAGACTATGCCCCTTCAATAGTCTTGCACTAGAAACGCTTGGAAATATTTTTCTGCCGTCATTACTTTAAAACGTGCGGAAAAATATGTTTCAAAATACTTTCAAATGCGCAAAACAGTTTAAACTTTCAAAACGTAGCCTGAAAACAGAGACAAAGGGAAGGTTAGTGAGCCTTAGCATTTACCACATTGGTATGAAACTCCGACACCGCCTACCAACTTGGCCTTTTTTGACCCCATTGACTAGATCAGCGCGCTAGGGCGGTAGCGTTCACTTTGGGAACCAATTTGAAAAGGGTAGGAAAATGTTCAAGTGGTTAATATAGCTTAGGGAACTTAGATTCAAGGTGAAAGATACAATTATTTTCATGCTCATAAACCTCGAGAGTACTCCTAATTTTTTTCAAAAGAAACTTGTTAAACATGCAGTTGTCAATAATATTTTTACTGTTGTCGGTGGAAAGAATTCCTCGTAGCTTCAACCACCTTTCTGAGAGTTGATGGATCAAAAAACTGCTCTTGCTTTATTTACCACTTAGGATCCTAGAAATCTACAGCTTCGCATTCCACATGAGGGTTGTGGAAAGCATACATTCAAGGATGAAATATTGCATCGTCGCGCTGCCGAACGCGGCAACACTGGCTGCTAGCTTCTTCACTCAATCAGTGCCTCAACCCAAAGGTTGGCTTTTACAGGAAAGGTGGAGCCGATAAAGTAATTAATAGATAAATAAGCGGGACAACAAGTGTCTTTTAACCGAGCGAAATACACCAGAAGCGACATAAAAAAGTAAAATAAATAAGCGTATAAAAACTACTGCCCAAATCATTCGTGTAATCACTTTCTAAATTTCTAAGTTTTCTCAGTAGCATTAAATCTTGATTCACTTATTAAGTATTATTTGGCCAAAACACTCGTTTAATTAACAAATATTGGTCAAATCGGTAAATCAAATGAGAGAGGCCAATGCCACCTTGGATTTGAGTAGAAACTTTTGTATCATATGGGGATGATAGCCTACGGAATCCCGAATTAGGATTTGAAGATTTAATTATTTCATGGTCATGAACTTCAAGATTACTCATTCTTTACAATTCCTTTAACAAGAAACATGCTAAACACGTGAGTGCCCGCAGTCTTTCTTAGATCTGTCGCCGTAAAGGATTCCTTGTACCCTCAACCGCTCTTCTGAGAGTTGATGCCTCAAAGAACTGAAGAACTGTTCTCTCTTTATCTACAACGAAGGATGACATCTCTACTTTGTAGAAAAACAGTGTGAATCGAATTTAGAATGCCTTCCTTCTGCTTTTTTACATATTTTTTTGAAATGATCATGATCACCGCAACAACTCCGGCACGGAGGACGCGGTGTTTGAAAACACGGAAAAGAAGGGAAAAAAATCATCCAAACGTTCCCCGCGGCACATCACCTTGCTTCCGAGTGGAAAAGGTCTTAGGAGGGAGAGTAGGGAGAGAAAAGGGTTGGAGTGACAACCCTGACCTCATATGCTCCCCTTCATCTCGACTGCTATGGTATTCCGTCACCTCCCCTCGGGCTGAAAGACGCGGGGAACACAAACTAAAAAAATGAACAATAATATTAAAGGAAGAACGGGAAATGACGTACGAACAGGAAACATCCCTCGCGTCGAAGCTTTCTTTCAGAGTTGTTACTAAGGGTTTTTTGTCTGCTGGCTGGAGTTTTTCTCATGCACCTCAAATGAAATACAACTGTAGACAGTCATTATGGACCTTACCTGATGGATCTCCTCGTTATAAGGGAAAATCTAGTGAATAATTCTACAATTTTACATGAAGATGTATTAATTGACACAAAGGAAGGTGTTTATCAATATCTAACTATGTGGAATTGGAAATTTATTTCCCGGTTTTTAATTATAGGTACGAAGGGTTATGTGGTGGAATTGGTACCCATCATGCACTGTTAAATGAAATGCCATTTTTCACATTTTTAACCCGGCAGTGGACGAGTGGGGTGTCCCAAACACATTAGTCTTTGCTAGATATTTTTTCTCGAAGTTCCAATTCTAGTGATCTACAACTTCCTCTAGACGAGTTTTGTAAAATTATGATTTAATCACAGCGAGTTTTTTTTACAAAATTATTTTCTTTAAAGCTCTGCAGCGTGCTGTTCGCTACACACTCTTCTCGACCTCTCTCGTTTTGTTTAAAATCTTAAGATTTTTCGCCATCGTGAATGATTTTTTAAACCATTTTCATTAGATTTCATTAGTAATTTTTGTGAAACATTCACTTGAATTTGTCTTTTTATACATGAGAATGCACATTTGTCTAGTTTTGTATAAGCAAATGAAAAGTGAACCATTTCAAGTTTCTCATTGAAATTTGCAGGACCGAGGGTACATAGTGTAAGTAACTGGCCGACCATTGGCTATCTATCCTATTTTGTGTAATTCTCGATTCCGTTGGTGGCTAATTGTTTCTTAAGGTATAAGGAATTTCAGCTGAAACTGCTGATTTAGCAAATATTGGTAATGGATTGGCATTTATGACTCCTTAGAAAAATATTATTTAAGATTTAAAGATATTTTTGGGCGTAGGTATTTTATAATTTAGATAAAACCTATTGACTTATGTATCACAAGTTGCTTATGCGCAATCATAATAATTATCGAAAGAATTCATTGTGATTAAAATCCTAATAATACTGAAATCCACATTATTACTTTCATAAGCAAATTTGCTTTTGATGCAATGCCATGGAGAGCATTTGTAGAAATACCACTAATTTTTTATTGCCCATATTGTGGATTTCGTGGAAACGAAGATAAAGTAGATAACTGTCTGAAGTTATAAGCAGTAATATGTTATTTAACACACGACAAGGTGCTATAAAATTTATTAATATTTTGAATTGCTAATTTATATCTTTGATCTCCACGAGATTCGACCAGTTAACTATTGGTTTCGCCTCGGTATTAATTGGCTTTCAATTCCAAGGAAAGAAGTCTCAGTGGAGGCTTTTTTTCTAGAGAAATATAGAGTGCGGAAAAATGCCGAAAAATACCTATTTATTGCAGATACGGCATCTATTACGGCTTAGAAATTTACATCTACTTTTCATTACAGAAAAGCATTTTCCAATACTGGGTGTCTCTCCGGCATATAACCAAACCAAAAACAGTACAACTTTTGATGAATTACTCTAGCCTGGAATAACCGATTAGCACTTCCAAAAACTTTAATTCGTGTAAAAAACATTTTTCTATTTTTTTCTACGAAACATTTACACAGCTGCTTCATCAATCTAAATATCAACACTTTTTCAGAAAAACGTAAAACCCTAACAACGTAACGATACGGAGGTGTGTGATAAAATTTATTTTCTGGTGACTATGATTTTTAATGAATGTATCATTTTGTACAGTGGCGGTCTGCGCTATGAAAACGGATAGCATGACGATTATGTAGGATTATCCGCAAAAAATTTATTTCACTTTCCGCATAAATGATGAAAATGACAAGAATTTCTAAGGAAAAAATTGGTGTGGAATGTTATATGTAGTTCATTGCTTTAAGTGCGGCATTTCTTAAACTATCATTTCAAATTTACGATAAGTTTAGTTTTCCTGATTATGTTTCATATTCAAGTCGAGGGAAGTTTTAAGTAATTTTTTTAACGATTCGAAAAATAATACTTTATTAAAGTTATCCAAAGTATTTTAAATTTTAATCAACCGGCAAAAAAGCTAGTGATTTGTATTTGCTACCGAACTGGTTAGATACACTCGGTCGTTCCCGCATCCATGATTGGAAAACGTGCCCATCACAACTATGGCGCATTCTAAATTATATCTTTCGAGAATTATTTTTTGAGCTATCATCACAGCAATCCCTGGACTTCTACGCA
Source organism: Ischnura elegans (assembly GCF_921293095.1). Taxonomy (NCBI): domain Eukaryota; kingdom Metazoa; phylum Arthropoda; class Insecta; order Odonata; family Coenagrionidae; genus Ischnura; species Ischnura elegans. The sequence goes on along the minus strand of NC_060246.1, from coordinate 91,674,493 downwards.
AAGTAATGACCGTAACGTTAAATCTCGAGTTTCCCGGTAAATGACGCCGTAAATGTTTTCAAAGTGAATCCGTTACAACAATTCTGAGGATGGAGAGTTTCCGAAACCCATTAAGAGGGCCAAGTTCTGAGAAACAGCGATCACTCGTGATCGCCTTTCTTCCCAACGCAATTGAGGCGAAACGTAGAGTGCTTGCTTTACTGGGCTTGCTTGCTAAAAGATTCGCCGAAACGCTAACTTCCGCTACTGACATATCATCTTTACCTCCAACAATCGTTTGAAAATTTCCGAGAAACACAAGCGACCAAAAAAATACTTTTATGTGATCGGAACTGGAAAGAGATTCGACTGCCTATCGTGAGAACCGGAAACTAAAGCGAGTATCGGGAACGCAAAGGTAGGGGTACCCTTACAAGATCCCGAATGAAAGGAAGAGGGCCTTGGGAACGGATATATACCCTCTCGGGCGGCTGAATGGGAGGCCAAACATTTGAGCGTGGATGGGAAAACTGCTGCAGGAAACGGTTCCTCGAAATGCTCCTTGAATTTCTCAGAATGCAGTCCGAGGTATCAAGATAATATCTCTTTCCTCCTGCACAATACTCTGCTAGAATGAAATGTTTACAGTGTTATATATCACAAAAAGCTCGTCCTCTTAAGTCTCTCCACATTTATTTTCCTTTAGATAGTTAGAAGTTTTCTCCGAAGTAGGTGCGCTGTCTCTAGCTACAATAGAGTGGATGGATGGAGAATAGAAAGACATCGGTTTTAGAAAAACACTTTAACAATTACGCAACTAGCTATGCAATATAACCATTAAGAACAGATGTATAAAAACTAATGCGATTCTAGATACGGATGCATTATTATGATCTGATATAATTAAAATACGTATGAATGCTACGAAAAGCTGGTTATTGTCAAACAAACTGGAGTATTTTCTTTGGAGTGATTTTATATCCATTCAAACAGCTGAGGTCAAAATTTAAAATCCCAGCTGATCGATTATTTTGACGGATTTTTCAATTATTAGCGAATTTAAAGTTTTAAAACACCAGCCATCTCAAAGAGATGCATCGCAGTTTTTACCTCCTCTGAGATTTCATTAAATGTTTTTCTATCTATGGAGGAGGAATAGGTGTCACTTTGGGGAAGTCTTAAACATTCATGATGGTATTTGTGCTATTCCATTACATTTTGAATGGTAAAGAATAAATATTTGAAGAACGTTGAAATAAATTATGTATATCTGAAACTTAAAATTATATTCATAATATTTTATGAAGAATGATGAACAATATTTACGGTTAGGGTCTTATAATAAATTCTTACATTCTTAAAATTAGTATTCTTAACCGTTCAAAATGTAATGGAATGTGGTGTGCGAGGAGAAAAATTTGATTGTACAGCATCACATACTACAATGTAAACGTTTGATTATTGTGTATTATTGTGCAGGAGGAAAGGGGTACTATCTTGATACCTCGGACTGCATTCACGAATATCATGAAGATTATGTAGAGTTTGAAATGAAAGTTTTTGGATAGCACTCTCTGTTGCTTGGATTTCCTGGCAACCACCTTGCTCCGGGCAGATGCATCCAGAAGGAGTCAGAGTAATTCCGACGGAAGGAACTGCTTCGACAGTGCGCGCGCATTCGGCGCACGCGACGGTTTAAAAACAGAGGGGAATGGAAGGTGTTGGGGGGAAGAAAGCGGCTGTGAGAAGGAAAGGGTTAAAGCGTTGCTAAGTGGAGGGGGAGGGAGCGATGTAGTAGCAAGGTTGACTCTGCCACGAGCGGCAAGCAAGAGAGAGAGATCGTAATTATTCCGTGAGCGGCGGAGAGGCGGCAATTAGATTTCCAGGAACATTGCTTGAAACTACCGCAACCATTGCTTTGGATAAAAAAAAACTTTCACAAACGCACACCAATAAACTGTAGGTTTTTTTGATCATATACTGTTTTGCTTAATACATCTTGATGGCATATTGCAAAGGAATTAATAATTTTTTTACATGAGTGCAAAAATATTGCAACTATGTGGTTATAATTCTGCGTTAAACATCTTATCGGCCAATAATGCATCGAAAGACGTGCAACTATATATAAACTCATACGGCATAAAAAGAAATGAATGAACAAGTGTCGTTACAATGAGCACTGCAATGTGTATGAGAACGTCAATTTTAAATAAATATTGTCTATCTAGAGTAAATCCAGAATGAAAGAGAAATTAAGAGCGGATAGGAAATTATAAGTTGATGGTAAATCTACAGTAATTAAGATATTTTTTTAAGAAAAACATTCTTATCAGATAGGCTATAGGCATAAAAGTGCTTCTGTTGTAATTTTTAACGACATATCCTAAAACATTGCCGAGAAGTAGAATTTTTCTATTGACATCGGCAAGAAATCCAATAGGTGAGAACCAAATAAGATACATTCTTCAAGATACATCTGCGATCAATATGAACCATAATAGTCCAATGGGTTCATATAAACTTAAGAAAATTAAAGGGGGAAATTGTAATAAATTGATTGCAATTTTTTGGAAGACTAGCTTCAGATTGAGTAATATAAATTTACTTCTATGAATGTTATTCGAGTTTTGTTTCTTATCCAAGAGCTACTACGATTGTTTTCCATAGATATTTATTGGAACTTGGAGCATTGACATTTAAAACAGCAATAAAACATATGATAAATGCAAGGCAATAATAACATTTACAATTTTGAAACCCAAGTGTGACGTTATTCTTTAATATTTAAAGCCACAAAAAGACCGCATGTAGTAAATTTCTATAACCGCGAGGGTTCTGTACTAATATTCCCAATCGGGACAAATAAATAAAAGCCATTACTCTTGAAGAATGTTTGGAATTGAACTAAGAACAGTTTACTTGAGCATTTAGGCAGACCTATCTATTGCAAGCACATTTACCGCCTTTACAATGGGCATTTAACAATTAACAATGAAAGACATTCACACATGCCCATATCCTGCATAAGCGTAACTTACTCAGACGGGACTCGAACCCTCGACCTTCGGTTTGGCAGTCGAGGACTTAACCCCGCCGCCACCGAGGCCGCCACCATGACCGGCCATTTACGTGTTCAGATCAAAATTTCCACATTTTATGCACATGGATATGAATATAGCCATTCATTTCTTTCTACTTACACTCAAAACCCTTTTTTTAACTTCCTTTGACAATATGGAAGAATTAGATAAAACTATCTACTATGCCACTCCATAAAATTTTGTGCATACGCCACAACGGTAGTTAATATGATTAATCATACGGACGATTCAGCTATGAGGAAATCGTATCTTCGATGTCGAAAATGGTATCATTTGGAGTTTATTGTTTAAGGGGAATTACAAAAAATTCTCGCTTACGCAGAGATAAACGTACGGAAACAAAAATTTAGCCGTTTTATGCGGCGAAAAATTGTATACGCGAATGGAATGCAATAGTAACTTAGCTGAACAATATTGTTTGGAGATGGTTTTATATTCCACGATTTATATTACACGATCGTTCACTAAAAATGTCATTATTATCGGTGTAATATTCCGTATAGATTACGTCATGGACGATATTTTTAAAATAATTTTGTATTTTAATATATTTTAACGTATTTCACATCAAAAAGTGTTCAATCTGGTTTCGTTAGCGAATCCAATGAATTGCAATGGGTGAAAGTCAATGATGAACTACATTGCCAATCAATGAGACAGAAGCAGTGCTGTTCAGAATTAGCCATTACCTCTACCTCATTGATTATCTATGTCTTCGTGGGCAAATCCGAGGACCTCACATTAAGCCCACTATCGCCAGGGAGAGCTAATTTTCCGAACATAAATTCGTCGCAGGGCGGCCGTTCATTATGCCTACTCCTTCAGCTGTCTGACTGAGGCGTCGCTCCTTATTCCTCGGAATTCAATCTCGCGAGAGAGAGATAAGTCGAGTAGGTATCCGCGTACTATGCGCCGCCCTTCCTGAAGCGCCCCCTCCTGTCCCCTAACTTCTGTCTCCACCACCCCCTTCTCTCTCCCCCCCCTCCACAACCTGACGACGCTCCGACTCCCACGGGTGCACGCCTCCCAACGGTGACGTCACGGATACACCCCCTCCTCCCACCCCAGCCACACGAAGGAGGGCATGGGGGATCCCCGCAGAGGAGAGGGGAGGCGATCCACGGCCCTCGCCGCCGCCGCCAACCGCGGCCTTACCCGCAACTTTTCGTGCAGAGCTGTGCCGGGAGAGGAGAAGTGGAGGGTAGGGGAAGGTGAGTGAGGGAGGGAGTGCTTTTAGCAATGGGATGACGGAGAAAATGATGATGGTGGAGGGGAAGTTAAATGAGTGGGGTGAGTTCGACGAGCGCGAACATGAGGCGACTGTGTAGCGTAGATATGGGCGAAGAGTGGGTATGGTGTGGTATCTGGACGAAGTGGGTACCTAAGATCAAACTGAGTGGAGCCATGCGCTTCTCCGCTCCGCCGCGGCGACGGTCAGCTATATAAGGGCCGCGCTCAACGTTGTAGTCGACGCGCTCAACGTTGTAGGCGTCGACACCGCAGCCCAGCGCGTTTCCTTCATCACCATTTCTATAAATTGTTGTCCATTTCCGTCCACTTCCATGCTTTACTATCCATTTCTGAATCATTTCTCAACAAGCGTACATAATTTCTCTGAGTTGCATACCCCTCGTCGACAGTATTTTTTCCATGAGGTACGGGGAGAGATTGATGGGTCGACACCGGAGTATGCGTCAGCCGATACTCAGTGTAAGGGTTGCAGATTAAAGAATTAAGACAAGAATTAAGGCTAGGGGGGGTTGCGTGCGCAACTAATACAAGAGGGCTTGGAGTATGGAATACCCGCCAGGGTAAGCGGAAGGTGCGGGGTCCCTCCCCCAGGAAAAAATTAAGGTAAATGGTTCAAAGTGGTGAGTTTTACGGCTTTCTGAGGGATATTTTATTAACCCTCACACTATTCTATAGGTAATATCAATCCAATTAAGTAAAATAGATTAAACTAATATTTTCTCTGAGCTCTGGGGGGGGGGGGTTTATCCCCCAGAACTCCCCCTTCGCTGCGCCACTACTCAGCGCACAGAGCTAAGGGGTAGCTGGCTTAATATCACATTCAGCGGACGTAGTACGGTGCTTCAGTTATTCAACCACACAGCATACATTTAGAGATCAGGCTGAGGAATTTCCGATTCTATTGGGATTCGAACCCTTGCTAATTAATGAAAATCCAACCCATTAACCACCACACCGACTCAGTTATGGCTGTACCCAAAGACGGTGAGAGGTTAAAATATAGGGTGAATGTTAGGTGTTAAAAGTTCTAATCATCCTTTGAAGAGGTGAAGGGGTGAGGGAGTGCTCGACAGGGTTGGGTAGAAAGAGATTTCAATGGACTTGAATTCATCTGGGTCCAAGCAGAAGGGACGAAAGAGGATGAAGGTGAAGGATAAATTCTGCTTGCAAGAGGAATGATATTAGTGCTTAAATTTTGGCAGATGTAACCGAGTTTAACGATTAGAGACAGTGGCGTATCTAGGAATTTCGTTCGGGGGGGGTGGCAAAACTAGAGGGGGAAATTAAAAAAAAACAGAGTACTAAGTAATGGGTTTTAAACTAATTTTAACACTTTTCATCATCGATAAAACTTCATTTGCTAAAGAAATATTTTTTAAATTCATGATTTTTCAATATTTTGTTTTCTTTTGTGAAGGAAAATGAATTTGTTTTCATATTCCGGGGGCGGGGCGGGCCCCCACCCCGAGTGAAGCAAGATGCACAGGTTACGGAAAAATAAAAACTCTAATAGAAGATTTTCAAAAATGCCTAAAGACGCAACATAACAATGGGAAATATACAAAGAATAATTTAGATGAACACTTCAAGGAACTGAAGGAAATCGAAATCTTTAGCTTTAGCATGGCTACGCCACTAAATTAGTAAGCAATAACATGCGTCCATTAAACGGGAAAAGAAAATGATAACTTGTATAGAGTTACTTGTATAACGTGCGCTGTAAATTATAATGTAACCAAGTACAATTTTTTTGAGATTTGCTTATTGGAAGAGAAGTGACAAACTAGTAATTTTTTGAAGAAAGATTTCGTGCTTTCCCGGCGAATGGACTTGGTAAAGAGTTCTCGGGATCGCCACCGGGTCAGGAACTCCATATCTGCCAACGTTTCGATGTCCGACTCGGTCATCGAAACGTTGGCAGATATGGAGTTCCTGACCCGGTGGCGATTCCGAGAACTCTTTACCTAGTAATTTTTTTCAAATCAAACCAGCATAAATAGATTTGAGAAAAAAATCACAAATAAAATAACACAATCCCAGCGCCGGAAATGAGTGCAAAAATAATTTTAACAACGGCTTGTTAGTAATACATCTGAGAATGAGACTCGCCGAATAATAGAAGTTGATTCATTAAAACTCTATTTTACATATCAAAATCATCCGAACCCTTCAGAATCAAAGAATCAGTACTATTCCCTATTCGATTCGTAATTAAATAAAATCGTTCCTGACTCGTACAGTCGAAAAATTGACATGGCTATCTTTATAAGTAATGATTGATGACATGAGTTAAATTGGAACATTTTAAAGGCTGGATGTGAAACAACAAGTAAATTGTAGTTGACACAAGTTTCTAAAGAGAGTTTCATTTGTTAATACTGTTTTTTTTGGAGAGAAATCACTTATCCTATTTGCCCCTGAAGGTATGCAATTTCTCAAGTTAAAGTAGGGGTCTCCCTGGAAAATTAATGGAAATGTCTGGAATATAAGGAGCACATTAGCATCGAATCTAATTTTATCTAACGTTGACTCTATCCAAGCAGTATTTTGAACTCGCTGGACCATTAAAATTTTTAATCCATATAATAAAAAAATTATGGCTGTTATTTTAGGAGAGAACATTTTCTTATGCAAATTATTATTATTATTATAGTATTCTACCGATTAAGGTAGGTTTCCAGGGAGTGTTCAAGAAGTGATCTGGAAGCCTCCCTTTCCTTCCAGCACTGCCTTCTTTAATTCACTGTAAGGTCTAATCCCTTTCAATCTATCTAAAAATCCAATTCTTTTCCTTCCCCTCCCTCGTTTCCATAACATTCTACCCTAAAACAGCACTTTCAACATCCCCTCCCCGCTAAGCGCTGACTCCAACCATACCTTCTGTCTCCTCCGTATCTCATCAAAAAGCTGCCTCTCCTCACCCATCATGTCCAGCACTTACGACTCATAAAAACTGGTTAATTTTATAAAATATTATCAAGTGTTTGAGAACCACGTTAGCAGGGGCGATTTTCTAAAATATTTTTTACATGAATCGCGGATAACCGGGTCCAACCCTCAACCCTTTCTGCTCATTCCGCTCCTGAGTGGAACAGGGGCACGGAGCGAAGGTAGCGGCGAAATGGTGGCGGAGGATCAGTGCCCAAGCAGAAGTAGATGTGGCTCGAGTTTCATCGTGAATGGAAGGGGTTTGGCCTGGGGAGGGATTGAGAGGTGGCGGGAACAAATGTGGAGGTTGAAAGGGAGGAGCAGGGGCGGGAGAGTATTAGTGGGAAGGGGAGAGAGGGGAACGGTTTTGCCGGTGGTGTAATTCCCTCTCCGCTCTGGTGATGTAGCGAGGGCGGGCGTTCCCGTGTTACGCCATGACTTTTATTTAGCCAAGGCTGTAATGAGTCACAACTTTATCTTAACGCACTAATTTTATTTAAATTTCCTTGGGAGTCAAGGGGTTTGGTATCCGCAGGGATGACGACTCACAAAAAATATTGGGGGGAGGGCCCAAACCGGGGATCTCGCCCCGGGAAATTTCATAATTAGTGAGTTTTAAGTTTTTTTAGCATTAAGAAGAGTCATATGATCAACATTAAAGCCTTGATAACTCGAATCTCAATATCTGGACACTCTGGGGAAAATCGACAAGCCTGACACATTTTTTCCTCGCACCCATAACGAATTTTTGAGGGGGCTCGGGCCTCCCGCGGGCCCCATAGAGTCGGCGCCACTGGGAATCCACTACATAAGATAAGATTATTTTTGCTTTTACCACTTTTTGACTTATTTATAAGTCCTCCTCAGGGCTGCTAATAATTAAAATTTGAAATGAGCAACAATTAGCTACAAGAAATATGTTGAAAAACAGTATATTTTCATTTTTATTTCAAACTGTATAATTTTTCCTGAGCAATACGTATGAATACGCCGTAACGATGGGAATGCAAGAATACTCATATCATTTGAAAGGAGGCCAACCCCTTGACACCCAAAGAAACTATAAAATAGACATAGCCGTCAACTGAAATAATAATATAAATATTTTTACTAAATGTTTAGAGATAATTTTTTTAAAGGGAACTATTTTTTTCATGAAGACGCCCTTGTAAAATTATCAAATGATATTAGATTGGAATAACTACCTTAACGAAAAAAAATTGTTGTGTTCTTTCATGGCATAGGGGTTAGTGCGGGGAGCGGTTATACCCCCACCCTGTCTTCCTAATCCGCAGCTGAATGGATGTATGGCAAAGGAACGGAGCTAGTGGCGAAATCATGCTACTAAGCCACGGACGTGTAAATGTCACACACTAGGGGAGTCAATTCCTTTCCCATGGCCACCTATCACTTCGAAGATTTTTGATCCTAATGTAACCATTTAAATACTTAAATAATAATAAGAAAACGTGTCACGCACTTCTAGGGTTTCAACCTAACTTAAATAGTAAAATACTCTAATAATAACGGGAAGACGTGGATCGGGGCTTTCTTTGAATATAAGGGGGACGAGAGGCTAAGAGGACGTGGTGTGATCCGGTAGGGAGGAATGGAGGGGGTGTAGGGAGAGAATTTCAGGGGGTACGGCAGCGGTTTTGCCGGTGGTGTTGCGAAGGTGGGCGCCTCGCGTGTTGTGTGTATGCCGGGAGAAACGGCGGAATGAGGGGGGGGGGGGGGCGAGGAGGAGGCGGGATGTTTGGTGGAGTGGGGTGGGGAGGAAAATCGTGGAATGAGCGGTGGAGGGGGAAGGAGGGGAGGAATAGGAAAGGGGGTGAGAGCCGGGGGAGTCGGGCGCGCCAGTCTCCGACGGGGTGGCGTGCGTGATACGTGTCGTGGCGGCCACGAGAGCGCGCGCTCCACGCTCCGAACGCCTCGCTCCTCCTCCGCTGCGGTTGGCTCAAGAACGTACACCCTTTCCAGAGACTTTGTTCTTTTGCTTTAATACTTCAGTGAGCCTCACGCGGTATTATATAATTAGGCTTGCAGACTCACAATCTCAGCAGAGGTTCCACTTTGCTGGTAGTGGACCACGTGGTCTTTTGGTTAACGATGTGTTCATCGGATCTCCCACGGAGTTGGTGTTGAACGAATCTAAGGCCACCGGAAGGAGATTTGTAGAGGAGCGGATCTACTTCCCCAAGACCTCTAGTGACCTTCATACTTGTGTACCTCACACGGGAATATACCAAGTAGATTTGCAGACGCACAATCCCGGCAAGGGTATCGCTTTTGTGGTACTGACGAGTGCGTCGGTTCATGTGTTCTCACGGCTTGGAAAATCATCCAGAGGATCTCTCAAAGGGTTGACTGGAGAAAGCACACCCTCTTCCTAGAGACTGTCATTTGGCTTACATAATTTAGTGAGCCGCACGCGGGATTATATGATAAGACTTGCAGACGCACAATCACAGCAGAGGTGCCGCTTTGTCAGTCACGGACCACGTGGTATTGTGTTTTGCGAAGTGTTCATTGGATCTCCCACGGAGTTGTTGATGAATCTCCTTCCCCGAAGCTATTAGTTGATTTCATATTTGTGTGAAGTACACGCGGGGCGGAACAATTAGGCTTATTGACGCGCAATCACAGGAGAGATACGTGCTTTGCTAGACTCGTTGTGATTCGCAGTTTGCAAGTCGTCTAGTTGTTTACCCAAGTGTCTAAAGAGTGACCGATTCCTTTCCCGTAGACCACTATAGTAATTCTTCTCCGAAAACGCTGCTACTGGACATAAGATCGAAGCAAAAAATTCCGCTTTTCTGGACTTCTCAGGAACCACGTGTGCTTTCAAGTTGTTCGGGTTGAGGGGAATGAGTTGGTGGGGAACGGATCACCATTCTCGAGAACGTTCGTGGTCTACCTTCTCTTGTGTACCCCACGTGGAACAAGCCTGCCTGCAGACACACAGTCACTTCGAAGTACAGCAGACACAAAGCGGATCATCACGTGCCTGCTACCGGTATAAAAGTCATCGGTCGGGACTCTTTAAGTGTGACCAATTATCAGTCAAGTTGGACTAAATTTCAATTCCTCCTGAAAAAATACGCTTTTGTTTTGTGCTCTACTATACTTTCTAACCACCTTCAGAAAATATTTGAGGACACCTAACAGACCACTAGTGCCTTCCTCATCAAAGTATTCGGTGTTTGCCACTGAGTAACTTTATTTGTCTTGCTTGAGTCATATTTTTGTACTTACCCTTACACCGAAACGCATTTCTTGTTGCGAATAATTACATTTTTTTCTTTAATGAAAGTACAAATTTTCTTCCCTCTACGGTTCCTCAGGCCCGAGAGTAAGTCATTGTTCCAATAAATTTTCCTCGTGAAAGAAGATTCAGGCTTGACATTACCTTCCAAGTCGGCCACCGTTTTCGAAGACGTAGGCAAACGGAAGGTTAATGGGATGAAAGAAAGCATTTGACTCGATTTTCCTAGGCATATTTTGGAGAGTACGGTACAAGGCCTCACGAGAAAAGAGGATGGAATACGAATTTGCTTCCGTGCGGGGAGTTCCGTGAAGTTTCCAGAGTTGCAACAGACTGCGCCTGCCAAGGCAGTTGAAATTTTTCATCGAAAAGACAACTGTTGTCCGTCCTTTATCTGTTTATTCATGTGCCTTGCCCACTTCAATTGAAACAATTTCCCATAAGGCGACCACGTTCGACAATTAGGAATTTGGAAATCATCCAACCATATGTGAAGATAGGGAGTGAAAATATTAGACCGAAAAAAAAAGAAAAACATCACCCGGGCGAGACACTGGGAGCATCGCGCAAACGACACAGACCTATCGGAGAAAGACCGTGGGAATAACAACAGCCTCGTGCCAGAAGTGACTTACTTCTCTCACCCTCCCAACATTTTATTCACACTAAACACGGATACATTTTTCTTCCCGTGACTCCACGAACAAGTGTCATTTCTCCGAGGTTTAAAAAAAGAAGAGAAAAACACAAAACTTTCTCCCGCATATCAGCCACCTCGTTTCTCTGTTAAACACTCCATAACACAAACACACAAGTGTGTCTGCCTTTGCAATAGAAGTATTAATAACAGCGGAGCAGGTTGGAGGAAAAAACGGAGGAGGCGAGTAGAAGGACAGGCCTCCTACTCGCGTCGGCCTCGAAGTGTAGTCGTGTGTGTGTACGGAGAAGGAGGGGGTTGAATAATGAGTTTCCGCTGAGAAAACGCGACGGTACGGACCGGAGAAAGAGGAGAGGGTCAGGGGAAAGGGAAAACGGGGGTACGAAAAGGGTGGGACAGGGTATATATATAAGAGTGGAGGTGGAAAAAACAGGGTGGGGGTGTGTGTGTGCGAGAGTTTCGTGAAGAGAATGGGCGAGGTCAGCGCCTGTGCTGGTCAGAGCTGGGAAGGTCACGAGTCTTGAGAGAGAGAGAGAGAGGGTGAAAGGTAAGAGATTGACCGTTTGATATGAAGAGGGACTATCGGGGCTGAGAAAGAGTAAGAGAGAGAGGGCGAAGGGGAAAGACGAGAGGCCAGACGGAGAAAGATATATTGAGAGAGAGAGAGGGGGAGAGGGGAAGATATCAGAGCCCACGTGGTCAGTCGCGGGCGTTCTGGGAGCCCGTGTAGACAGTCCGGCTCTCATGCGCCTTGTCGAGTTGGCTGGGAGAGGAACTTTCGGCGGCGAGACTACGGCACGCATATGCATAATACGTGCCTTCCCCACTTCAATTGAAACGATCACCCATAAGGCGACTACGTTCGACAATAAGGAATTTGGAAATCATCTGTTAAGTCTTTTGCTGCATTCAGTCAATGAATCTGTCGGATATAGGCGCGAAAAATTATATACGAATTAAATAGTATCCTATCATCCCAAGGTATTCTCTAGGATCGGGGTGAGTTTGGCAGCACACATATGAACACATCTACTAAGTCTCATGCTGTATTCAATCGACGAATATCTCGGATAAACGTTATAAACGAATTAAATAGTACCCTCTCATCCCAAGGGTGTTCGCTCGGGGTGAGTTTTTCCCTTCCGTCTACCTATTTTTATTGGTATAAAGCGAAAGGACACACGTGCTTCCAGGGTATCGTGTGACTTGCATGACCTTCTCTTTCCTCCCAAGTTTAGATCGCATACAGTAATAAGTGAGTGCGACACACGGAATAATCCCATTGTGTCCCATCAACACATTCTCCTGATTCCTCCCCCTAATCCTCTGCTTGAACGTTCCTCACCCAATCACGTGACATAATCCGATAATCATCTCACTATGCGGTGGAGCGGGTCGAATCAACAAATTGTATATTGTTCTTCGTAAAATATTTCCAATTTTCAATATAAATTATCTCTGTGAGAGAAATGATAAAGCCAGAAATTCAGTAGGAACTTTGAATGTAAATTTCATGAAATTATCAGAGCATTGACGTTTCCTTCCTGGCTACATTGCCAATGCATAATGCATTCCGCCTAATAGCCACGTTTATCGGAGAGTACACATGAAATTCCTACTTCGCTAATATAAAAATTTTCAATCACTTTGTGGAGCGATTTTGATGGAACTATGGAGAAATCAAGGGATTCAAGAGAGGGCGAAAAGGGATTTGAGGAAGGGTTCTTCAGAAACACGGCGGAGGTTGTTGCTTCGTGACGGGACGTTGCATTTTTTATCGAGTGAGAAGGAGAGGAAACCGAGATATTCGGGGGATTTGGGGTAATCTGCCGGAAGCGACTCATTTTCGTGTCCACGAGGGTGGAGGTCAAATTGAGTAGAGGGGGAATCCTCTAAAACGCTCTCAGGAAGGAAGGTGTTTGCTTAACCGTTCAAGGTCTAATTCTAACCTTTTTAGAATCGAAATTTTCTTTTATTTTCTTTTTAATTTCCACACGAAGAATATGGTTTTCACGAGGAGATAGTTGTGTGTATCCGGGAGCAATTTTGTTTTGATCTCAGGTCAACGACCTTGAGCTCAATTATTGGTGTTCCGAAAATAGATCAAAGCAAGAGTTGTTCAAAATTGCCTTCGAAGCGTATGCCTTCTAGAGCTGTGCATTATGACATTTCTGAAGTTAATTAATTAAATATCAATTATTCTTATCCAATTTTACAGTCATTAACTTAAAATATCCGTAATTTTATCCGATTGTTCAGATTTATTTAATACAAAAAGGCACGAGTATAAAAATACCGATTTCTGAATAAAACGACGACTGAAAACAAATCTTTCCAACATCCGCTAAACAGATCCTAATTAAGATTATTATATTCTATGTACCAAAATATTTGAGTTCTCTTCGAGTAGAATAAAAATACCACGGCAAACATAATGGTTCGTCCAGATGGTCAAAACAAAGTAAATTTTAACGGCTAAATTGTGAAGGTATATTCAGCGGTCCATAAAAATTAGCACGAAATTTTGAAAGTACTTTGTAGCACAAATATCTTCGTCATTGATTAGCTGAGGATTGAGGAAATATTACAATAGTTCACTCATCAGCTTTACGACTATTGTTGAAATAAAATACATTAACGAATTACCTCCATCCATCAAACGTTGTCATTATACAACCATTGAGTGGAAATTCAGTTTTTTTTTTTACTGCGAGTCCATACAATAGTTAACATATTATTGGAGATAACGGAAAAGTTCTCGCAATAGTCAATTTGCTTCCCGAATATTCCATCTCTTGAGTATAAATAACTGATTAGTTTACAATAAGTGTTCTCCGATTCATTTCTTATACTAGCCCCTAAGAAAGGAGAACACTAGATTACGTCTAGATTTTTTCCAAAATTAGGTGAGTCTGCAAGGTAATTAACCTCGTTAGTCGTACGCTTAGTGGTGTACTCAAAGGATTACCAAGGTTGTATAAGAGGTATAGGCAGTGATTTTACGCCGAAGGAGAAGGGGGTAGCCATGATTACCCGACCGAGGCGTCGGCGCCTGTGTCGGGCGCGGGCGGATTGTGCGGAAGTGCGTCGGACGTCGCCGGCCACCAGCGGGGCAGTGGAAGGAGCGGGGAGTCGGTAGTGGGAGGCACAGAGGGAGGGCAGTTCAAGGGGGAAAGTTGTGTGTGTGTGTGTGCTTCACTCTCTCGCGGAAGGTAGCGCTGGTGTCGTGGGGAAGGTAGAGTATCATCCCCCACCAGCTGGACCAAACCCCTCCCTTACCGGCATCCCCCTCGGCCCGACCCCACTCTCTCCCTCGTGTACCCCGCGTGTAAACCTTACGCCTCATCCCTTTCCCAAGCACCAACACACATACATACGCTTCCGTGAGTTCCCTCGTAAGCCATCCCTCCTTCGCTCTCCTCGTCTCTCTCTCTTCTGCGTCTTTCCCCATCCGTCGTGTGTCATCCCTTCACAGATGCGCAGATACAGTCAACACACCACGTGCCAACATCCCTCCTTCCCCGCATCTCCCGCGAGAAGTGAGGGGATAGGCGATACTCCGACACCGGTGGCCTGACCAGCAGGAGGTCGAGGGGCGACCCAGACGGGCAGGATTCTCGCCGGTTATCTCTTGGTGGAAATTTGTCCTATCTCTCCTTTTCCATCGTTTAGACCAGCACGGATTTGATCTACACCGGTTTGTAAGATTATTTTCTTTCGACCGACTAAAATTACAAAAACAAATCTCCGCAAAAACTTGTATTATCAAACATCGTCATTTCATCGTTCATGTGTGTGATGTCTTTTTACTCCTCCCCCGATGTCCACGTAGGCAATAAAGAGCAGTGTTTCCGCCGGCTAAATGACTGAATAGGTAACTGTTCAAAAATTAAATATAAAGTTTCTTCGATTTTCTTCGGTCCAACAAGAATTCAGTGCGTGAAAAACACCGAATGTTCAGGTGTTGCCATCGTAGCCGAAATTCTACCGGCAAGTGCATTGGTAGAGTTGCTAGGAGAAGAAAACGGCCTTGTTTCTTGTGATATACCTAATTATTCGTGGATGAGTAAAGGCACAATTATATCCTCACAGTTGTGTCTTATTCGTGATATCTAGTCTTTTTAAAACCCCGCGTAAAATCCAGTCTACTGGCAACGCAAGAAGTGACTTACCGGAATAAAACCAAAGGGTAACTTGTTATTTATCTTTGAGAGAGAAGTAAAACTCTTCATCCCATCGTACCCAAGTCTGAATCGTGAACAAAAATCATAGCATTCATTGTGCCTAATCTACCTAAGGAAAAAGTAGGGGAGAATAAGGTCAGACCGCTTGGGCTCATCGCCCGAAGAACCTGTAAACACCCTACCCTCGTACGTCCGTTTAATGCCCTGGGCGGCTTGACCGGCTCCTCGCTCCGAGGCTGACTATCCCGCGCGTGAGGGACGGCCCGCGGGGCGCGGCGGCGAGGCCGATGGCGGGGCGCGGCGGGGTGCAGCCGCCGCAGCGCCGCGGAGGCCACGCGCCCTCCTGCTGCTGCTGCTGTTGTTGCTGCTGCAACGGGGCGCGGAGCGGCGGCCTGCAGCCTAGCGCCGTCTTCCTGCTGGGCACGCTGGCACTCACCTCGGCCGCCACCGCACTCCTCGCCGCCGCCATCATGACCGATCGCTGGGAGGAGATCCACTTCGACCCGGAGACGGTGAAGGCGGTGGCCAGGAGGCATAACAACGCCTCGAGAGGGACCACTGAAGACATGATGGACGCCGTGACGACCGCCAGCCCATCTTCTTCAACGACGTCCGCTTCCACGGTACCTCCCCTGTTCCCCACTTCCACCTCGACGACACCACCTCCGCCTTTGCCTCCGGGTGCCGTCCGCCACACCCTGTCCTGGCTCTTCGGAGGGGCGGCCGTGAAAGTGACGATAACCCGAGGGCCTCCGGTCATTCCCGGTGTGAATTCCCCGCAGGCCATGCCCCTCAGAAGGACTTCTCCGCTCCCAGTACCCTTGGTGGTGGAGACTACCACGATGATGACCCCTCAAAGTCCCTCCACGCCCCCCTCACCACCGCCTCCCCCTCCGTCGCCTCCTCCTCCAACGGTCGTTCCGACTGTTACGACCTCCACCTCGCCACCGTTGAGCGAGGCCGCGACGGAGGTGGGCTGGTTGTCGCACGGTCCGCCGTCGTTGGTGTCGGCCGTGAGTGAGCTCACTTCGCCAGTGTCCGTGACTTCGGATTGGACGGGACTGGTGCGGGTGGAAGGCGGGCCACCGGCCGCCACGAGGGTGAAGCGGAGGACTCACGGCTCGTACGTGCACAGGCAGCGCCGGGACTCGGTCGTCTACATCTTCCTGGTGCCGATGCACGGAGGGATTTGGACTTTGTGTGTGTCGCTCAACGGTGAGTCGCCATTATCGCTTCATGCATGCTATTACTTAGTAGGATCATGTGCCGTGTGTTTACGATACGGTTAGCAGAGGTGAGCGAAGAGTGGGGGGCTAAGGGAGGGCAAATGACCTTCTTTCTTCGTTTTCATAAGTTATGGACACAGTAATGCACTATAAACAGCTATCTTAGACAATTACGCAATAACTAAATAAACACGCCAAACACCGATTATCAAAGTAGGGTGAACATCGAGTTACATAACTTTGGAAAGCAGTTACCACAATACCGTAGCGTGATCTTCAGAGCTAGCTTATGCTGGAACAAAGTTTTAAAACACCCTCTGAAAGGCAAAGAGTCATGAATAAACGTGAAGAGGGACCAAGAAAATAAACTTTTGGATTGCCATAAAATGTTCTACTTGACTTATCACCCTTCATTCGTACAAGCATTTGTAGAAATTCATCAGCAAAATAAGCTACAGGTAAAAATATAGGTATTCATGAGTTTCGTCAATTTGCTGGAGGGTAGGAACAGTGAGTCACAATGAAGTAAATATTATATTTCCATTCGGTTGTCATTTAAATGAACACTAGGATTCTTGAATGAATTATCTTATAGGTGCTTGATAAGAAAGCCGCGAGTTATGACCTAAGTTAGGAATTTCCTTCAATTATACATGAAAGCAAGAGGTGTTTACGGCTATTTAAGATAATTTTTTATCTGGTAGTAGTGATCTGTCGAAGCACACTGGATTTCACACTTGTACGACTGGAGTTTGGTTTGGAATGAAAAGTAAAAAATCTTCAAATCTGGAAATTTTAATAGAATGGTGGCGCAAATGCGGGGGAGGAGATTTAAATAGAGATACTTTTTTCTATATAGCAAGCGCTTTTCATCGCTTCCTAAACTTATTTTTCACTCGTACTTTTCTATAAAACATGTTAAACGTAAACAGTTGTGATTTGTTTTTACGAGTTTAAAATGCTATTTAGTGTTAAATGAGTTATATTCAATGGGTTGACAGCTGAATCAGTCGAGGGAAAATATGTGAGAAATAAATATACCGCATGCAGTGAGAGGGTTGTTTTTGTGCAAGAGGATTAAAGCCTGCGTCACAAGTGTCTTCAACTTGGAGAAATGCCCTCGTTAAAACCCGTTTTTCTCATACGAACCGTACGGAAAAAATGTACCGCAGCATAATTTTACTCGCAACACGGGATGTCGTAAAAGCACATCGAAAGTAATTATTTTATAGCATATCCAATGTTGGGGAAAAAATCTGGAAATTTGAATGTTTTATGCCTATAAGGCACTGATAACGGAAAATTCTCGAAAATTTAATGCCATGAACCTCAGGTAAATAACACACAAAAATATATAATTAGATGAATGTATGCATTCGATTGTTCTTTTAACGTTATGTGATGTTAAATCATCCTCCTGCGAGAATTAACCCATTTTAAATGATAAGATAAAGTAAAGGCATTTTGTACTTTCAAATCGGTCGCAAATCATTAGAATTATGTGGAAAGTACAAAGTGATTTTACTTTATTCTATCATGCGTAACTTCCACAAAGTTAATTTACCCGCCATCAACTTCACTTCAAATGTTAGGCAGGGCGAGAATTTGATGAGGGAATATTTATTTTGCCCATCCTTCGGGTCCAGGTAATACACCTTTACTTTCGCTTAAAGAATATTCGGACTAAACAGAGCTAAAATTCCTTCCTCATACGGTTATTTGCGAGGAAATATTTTCATCATCGGTGTTACGGCGATTTGCCAAAGGATCTGGTGTATGCTTTGCATGTCTCCAATGGCTGGTATCCTGGTGAGAGTTGGTGTGTACCCCATTCGTTTCCGAGCAACAAGACAAACTTAGAGTAGGGTTGCAAGCTATTTGGAGAGGGCGACAGAGAACAGGTCATTCGCACCATTAGGGACAAGTGGGTTGTTTGGTGACGAATGAACACCTACTTGTGGAATGGAGATAACTTCAAGATAAACATGGACTAGCTGAATATACATATCATACCATATAGTCCATTATCAAAGCGTAACATGGTTTGCTCAAAAAGAGAAACATCCCTTTCGTCTAAGGATATTTTTTGCTTTCTCGACTTGTCTGAACACCATAAATTTACAACATCCATTCGCGCTACTTCGTAATGTTTTAAAATTTGTAGGGCACTCAGACTTGCTAATCAGTTTACTCCGATACTAGGAAAAAAATATTTGAGTCAATAAATTTTTTTCCATACTTCGCATCATAGTTGTAGCATATGATCATGTATAGATATATTCATCCCATTTGCGTGGAATTTGATATAATATGTGAACATTGGCAGTGGTATAAAATCCTGATATTGTTGCTGTACTTTATGGGATTGAATTTACAAGATATACTCCTGACTATTTGAGTTAAGAGAGATATTATTTAAAAAGAAAATATTTTCCAATAAGTGTTCTTATAGTTTTTTTAATTCTTTAAATGTTTTAAATACACTTGAGGTAACGTTGATTATAACCAAGAATATCCATTACTTTGTATGAAATTTGGACAATCGCTAAGTGCTTTTAATCGAGGAATTCATTCTTGAAAAATTGGCAGTGGAACATGGTTTGTATACGTCCAGCAGAAAGAGATAGGTAGGGTAAGAATGTATGTATACTTCAAATACTTATTTTTTTTGGGTTCTCCTTCGATGGTGTTTTAATGAATTTCTATTACTCGAAGCATTAATAATTTCTCAAAAGTCCTCAAATTATGAAATTTCGAATACAATGATGGTCTTTTGCGGTGGGATAAATAAGGGGAGGCTGAAACCTGTTGATTTTTCAAAACATTCATGAGGAACGGGACCGAATGAAAAATAAAATGAAAGCGAGATTTTTCGCCTCTTTTTCCTCCCCGTCCCACCTTCTCCCCCTCCCTCCCTCGTTACTCATATTGGGAGTGGCAAACGGTGAAAGGACTCACTGCGAGATCAGCGCAAGAGGCAGGCGGTGGCGCCGCTCTACAAGAGCCCAAACAGACAGAGAAAGCGACCTCTTCAAAAATCCCCGAAAAAATAAAATATTTCACCGCGATAAACATTTTCCGAATGACTTTGGTCCGTTTTACGTGTAAATGAATTGAATGCAGGCTGAAATATAGTGCTGCAGATTGTCATAAAAAGTCGGTAATGGCAAAAAACAGTCATTTTCATAAAGTAACGTGACATTTGAAAGGAAAAAAAGAAGCGAGAGAAAACATGATGGAAGAAGGAGGAATAGGGTGGTTTCCTATTATTTCTTTATTGCCTAAATCGAAAGATTATTACTCCTACTATTTCACACATTTAGATTTTTAAATGACGATATCTATTTTTCGCGATTAAATGCAAAGTGAAAAATTTCAAGCGCGCGAAAACGCGACGGCTAACTATGAATGATGGGAAAACTCCGTGTGACGTCGTTCTGGTTCCCGCCGCCGCAAGTGAGGTGACCTTGGGGCGAGGCTTAGAGCGCTGATACGATGCAGAATGCTAGTAGGTAGCAGAGTACCCTGCTAGTAGGTAGCAGAGTACCCTGCTAGCTGGTAGCGCTTGGCTTAAATAATGATTATTAATTAAATGAAGAAAACTTTCCGACCTTAGTTTTAATAGGTGATTATTAAGACATGTTTCCCTGAGCTCTGTGCCTCATGTATGCATTGGTAATCTCAGACGCTTTAAAACTCCTGTCTAATCGTATAGAAACTAGGTCCCTGTGACGTCACGTGGAGCGGCATCGCATGGGCGCCAATCTGGCCCTTTTCAAATGAGGATAAAATTGACCATTGCTATTCGCCTAAACCGGTATTTCTAAAACCAAATAATTTGTATATTATGAATACACTAATGGTGGGTAACGAATCCCAATCAATGCCTTTCGTTTTCTTTGATGAAGGAAACTACCCTATTCAGCCGCATATAACGAATTTTACATAAGATTATCCTCAAGCCAGCCTCTAAATGTGCTGTCACCCACCGCGCATTTAAACGAATTCACAAAAGTCGCCACTCACGTCGCTGAAAGACAAATTGATCCGGGTTCCAAGGGGAAAATAAGGCATAATTAGTGTTATTTACCAAAAATCTCACATATTTTGACGTGATCTATCAAATTCATTACTTTTCAATGCTATTCCTAACATTTGAAAAGAACATACCGAAAAATATAGGAAAAAATCGGATCGCACTGCACTCATCATCACGTCAGGGACATTTTTGAAAACCGATTAAAATGCGATAGAAGTGGTATCAGAAATCCGTCTTCCATAGGATAAAATTAGATCTCCCCGATGCCGTCCCCTTGCCGCATATATTGAAGCATTTACTTTTATGAGAAACATATGGCTAGCGTGGGAAATGTCTTTAGTTTGCAGAATACTTCTAGTTCAAAGCCGGATAGTAACGTAAAATTTGTAAACAAAAAAGCAATGGAGTGAGAGAAAATATGATGGAAGAAGAAGGAATAAACCACATATCGTGAGAGAATTGTACCTTTATGAGACACATAAGCTTGCGTTGCCATTGTTTTTAGTTAGGGGAAAACTGCTTTTACAAACCCGGGTTTTTTATTAGAACTACGTGAAAAAGTTGTTTCTTCTTAGAAACAAAGTCATGACATAATTGAAATCGTGAGCCTACGTGAATGGCATGATGAATTTTGGGAGGACGACAATTCATGAGTTCTCTTCCGTGCTATACATTTAAGGGACCGCAAATAGGGCAGTACACACAAAATTTGTATCCTATGAAAGTTTTTTAACGCGACTTGACATTTCGTAGTCCAAAAATTCACGTTTGGCAAGAGAGATATTGATGACGGACTTTGTGAAGGCTTTGTCTTGAAATGCCTTGTTTTATTAATTTTTCCCGATATATTCCACCAAAAGAGAATAAAGAACGTTGTATTAGAATAAATTTGAAATTTTATTTACTTTCTATTAACATTTATTGTGATTGAAAAACTTATTCACCGAGTAAAGTATGAAAAGGAAGGAAAAATGCTATGCTTTCCGAGGTATCTTTTGATAAATATGTTATATATATAGTTTAAATGTTATAATTAAAAATAAATATAATAGTTTCAGGGAAATAATGCGTAAGTGTACAGTGAAATTTTGATTGGCAACGCCAAGAGTTCATATCAGTGGTTTTGAAAATTTGAAACGTTGAGAATTTATAAATACATACGCCTTAAAATGCCGGTATCACTAAAACGAGATAATCTAATAAAATTTTCACCAAATAGGCTCTAACCAAAGGCATTCACAAAACTAACCTCTAGCCATGAAAGTCAATGAGATAAATAAATCTTCATCTCTACTCAACGAAATCCATTGGAACATGAATAAACTAAATTGGGTTAATCTGAAGGGACTGTGTTTTTAAAAATCAACACAAGTATTTAAGACATGAATATTGGTATAAAAATTAGCTATCATACAGAATTTTATGACGCTTAAAACGAAAGTCAACCGTATCACTTAAAAGTTAAACTAAATAACATGTACTTTGAAATGTAATTGACGATCTAAATCATCTTAAGTCTATCAGAAAAGTGACGATATAAACTTTTATAACATTGCTTGAATTGAATTTAAAGTTGAATTGAATTTGCTTTACTTTTACTTCTAATCATCTCCCAGGCATCATTTCTTGCATACAAGGTTTATTAGAATTCCTCCATTGTTTCTTAACATGGAAGACATTTTTAGTGTGGAAATAAAGGAGTAAAACTTTGTCAGGTTCAGTATTTTGAATATGAACTATGATTTTTTTGTCAGGTTCATTATTATGAATTACTATAATAGTGAACCTGAAAAAGTTTTACTCCTTTATCTCCAATATGGAGAGGTTTTACAAAGTCAACCCTGAGGTTATCAGTTACATTCTTATAGGTTTCAGTGTCTCATTTAATAGTGAAAGGAATCAGTACTTTCGCAATGCAATAATCCATCTCATACCTCCTCCCTTTCATTTTTTTCCTTACATAGTTCCCTCTTCACACTCTATTTATTACTAGGATTTTATTTAAGAAAGTTACTCACCCACTGTAACTACATGAAAGGCTTTCTAGATAGTCACATAAAAAGCATGCGTATTTCCTCAAATTTTGTCAGACAAGGGAATGGCGATATTAAACAAATTCCAATTATTAACACGAAGCCTTTATTTTATTTTACGTCAGAAAATTTAAATAATGATTGCAGAAGCCTGTGGTGTTAGGAAAGGTAAAGGATGAAATGCTAATTTAAAGACGAACCAAGCAGCTTGAAAGTGGGAGGCATGAGCGAGGAGGGAGTACACCCTAATCGGCGGAAATGCGTATGGCCCTGGACCCTTCCGAGTATCCGACAGGAAGGATTATTTCGTGGAGAGTGGAGCCCCTTTGAGCCGCCTTAAGGCCTCCGTGGACTAGAGGCTATGACGGACAAGAGAAGCCGCCGCTCAAGAGGCGGTCATAGTATGACACATGATGTGCCGTAAGGACGGGGTCTTAACCTCAACGATCGCTATGCCCAGAATAATTTCACTTGAAAGCCTATAAACCATACGTACGATATAATAGAGCTTACTGCTACATTAGTAAAGAGCATCGTGATCATATTATTTTCAACCCCATTCATCTAATACATTCACACTCTCACTCTTCGCAAAATAACTCATATATGAAACGATTGTACAAAAAACCTTAGGTACTATTGGACCTCTTAGGGTTAAGAGTTACGTAGCTGCCTTTTTCTGCGGAAATATCAACTTTTTCTACCCTAATCTTCCTCCTCCATACAGTTCTGCTATTTTATAACAATCAGAAAGTTTTTGAATGAATCTTTGACTTGATAATACTGTATTTGCACATGAATATTTAACGAGTAATAGATTTTACTGGTTACTGAATGCTTTCAGTGTTATGCATATAACGGAACGACAATCACAGCAGACTGTTTTCCTCCGTCGTTCTTGTATTTAAGAGACCAAATTAACCTCAATCAGAAAGACCCATACCTTCAAATGGCAAGAATGCCATAAAAATGGTATTATAGGGCGCAGAACGTTTAATACGGTAACTCCAAAGGCGATTTATTTCAATTAGATTGGATGAATATGCAGATTTAATCCAATTTATGACCATTCATAAAATTATTCCACTCCAATATAATCTAATAAGATCGCGCGTATCAAATGCAGGACTCGCATATCTTTGGTAATTATTACTCTATTACTGATTTGGTCATACCAAGAGCACTTGGCATGACCAATGAAGAGGCACTTGAAGAGGTATTTTGTATGCAAAATTCTTTTTTCAACGCCCTTTAAATTAACTTCAAATCAACTATAGTCATAAAATAGCTAATACTTTGAAATTATAAACTAACTTACCTATTTCTACCCTTTTAAATTTATTTCTCTTATACAAGTCCATATATCCATAAGTTACGTTAAGAGCCACATCAAGAGGTGTTAGGATACCTGCCTGTCCGGAGTAACAAAAAACTTTACGTGGGTTCTGTGTCTGATTTGACTACAGATTAGAGACCTAGCATTCATGAAACGGACTCTATTGTTCCACGGACGAAATAATTCCTGTGCCTATTCCTTCCGCTAAATATATCATCATTATTTTGGACCGGGAAATATAACGCGATCCTAAGACATTTTCTGTTTCACTTATGGTGTCTCTTCTAAGTTTGTCAAGCAATTTAAGACAAGATTGTAGCCTCCAAGTTTCTGTTCTAGATTTTCTCGATGAATCGCGTCGCATTACTATGCATTTACGTAGTTGGTGGATCTTTCTTCGATGGATTAAATATTTCATCTACACGATTACTGGGTATTCGAGGTGTGGCCAGTGTAGTACGAAGTAGCACCTTTCTTTTACTCTTTATCCGAGTATTTTCTCCCAACAACCTTGATGAATCCTTGCCTCTTTAAGGCTCTACTAGACATTTCTCTAATACGTGTTTCCCACGATAGGTCTGCAGTCCCAGATATGGAACTTCGTGTGCTGCCTTAATGTAAACTCCATCCACAACGTTTACATGACGACAGTTAAACGTTCCAAAAATGTACTGCGGTGGATTTCCTTATATTTAGTACTGTTAGGATATGATTACTATCACTCCGGAAGCTATGTAACCATTTTATAATGTTTTCGTTGACCCACATGACTAAAATTGGCGCAAATGTTTTTTCTTTGGGGGGAGGGGAGGTGCCGTTTTAAATGACTTCTTGAAACCGAGAAATAAGGCGTAAACTTTTGATTTCAATTGATTTGGTTCAAGTAAACCGTGAATATAATGAACGTGCTGCTTTTCGAAAGACCTTCCCCACAAAAAGCTTTCCTTATTACTACGTGCGAAGTTACGACTGTCATATTAGGTCAAAATATTACTATCACAATAGATAAGATTTTTTTTTCAATAATCAATAATAACAATATTGATCGATAATGTTGTAGGTTAAATCCTTTTTTCTTGTCAAATATTAGTATGAAAATCTATAATTTCCATTCTATAGTTATCTGTCTTTCAGACAGCGACTAGACACATTATCTCACAATATGACGGAAATCTACTTAGGAACGCGAGAACATTATTAATGAATGTTAAAGGAAACAAATTTTTAAATCCATTATACAAAGTAATGCGTGAGAAATAAAACATTATTGATCATATAGATGCATTTGCAAGTACTAACGTGGTATTTATTTGAAATTATTAATATTTTCTGGGAATTTTTCCCATCTGAAATAATTCTCCAAGCTTCTTTTCATTTAAAAAATCCGTGTTTTTTTCGTCGCTTTACAGCCATAGATGATTTTATGTTTTCCGAGAGAAAATAGTTTCTTTTATCAACTTAATCTAACTGAGGTGATAAGCTTCTGGTTTGAAGAACGTTTTAAATTCCAAAAATTTATCATTCAATATATTAAATATACATTCTTTCTCCATAATGTAGACATTTAATGACGTGCGATAAAAACAGATTTTAGTAAAGTTGCGGTCTGGACGGGAAAATAATTTTTATCAGCGGTAAATGATATTGGAAAATAGCCAAAAGCTTTAACCTATATAAAAGATTTGGTATCAATCATTTTCATGCATTTTTAGTGGTAAATTAAAACAGTATTCATGAGCTTCAGGTAAATAATTTTTTAAATTTAAATTTTAGAAACCCAATGGATGACTGTGATCGAATCATTAAAGATTCAAAGCACACATCAAAAAGGATCTTGCCCAAAAGTAGATAAATATTTGCAACCTTTCCAGTTCCGAATAAGAATGCATGACAGTGGAAATGTTATGTAATTTCTGAAATTTTACAATATTACTATTACTTTACTGGTATTTTTGCTTTAGGCATTACTAAAATAGAAATTTCTTAATCTATATAAATCAAAATATATGTAACTTGTAAATTTGTGGATATATAGCTTGGTTTTTCAGTAAACTGCGAATTTGAAAAGCGGGAGGTTTCAAACATTAGCTGCCAGCAAAGTAAGTCCTAACCATGCGTTATTCAGTAGGCATTGCAGATATTGCGGAACATTTGCCGTTAGATTACTTAAATGTAATTACATAAAATATTGATTACCTGTGTTTCGAAATTAAACACGATTTTATTAACGTTACTATCTCTGGTTATTATATATATTCTCCTAATTCATAATAGCCCTCAATCAGATCTTTTTACACGTATTTATTATCCCTCTTTGCATCCTAAATAAACAATTTTTAACTCTTATGCATTTGCCATTAACTCTGGTATAACCTGGGTAGATGACAGCAAACATTTTAATGAAATGCACCCATATTACGTAACGGCTTAATTAGGATTCAGAAAGTTTAATTTGCACCACGCCACTCTCAGCCGTTACTATCGCTTTTGGCGCCGCTCTAAAAATAGCACGTCGCAGCGGCGAAGTTTTTGCGCCAAACAGGTCTGGTTAAACCGTCGAAGGCCAATGCACGGAACGCTAACGGAGTTATCTCCAAATAATGGAATTCCCCGCGGGATTATAATAGCAACGTGAAAATTAATGAGGGGCATTTTAATTAAAATTGAATAACAGAGTTGTCCGAAGCCAAAACATCCGCATTCAATTACAGGCGATTCAATTTCATGCGCAATAAAAAAGGCCTCGGACTTGCCCCGTCGAATTAAAATTACGAATGCATATTAAAAAGGCTTCCTCTCCTTTCGGAACTCGACTTTATTCAACACCCCGGTGCGCTACGAAAACCTGAACACATCAATCCCAAACGCCAGCATCGTTCATCGTCAAAACACCGAATTGAGATCCGGGCAGATTCCATTATACAAGATAAAACCATCACGCTCAGGGTCATCGTATTTGCAGCAACATCATCCCCCAAAAACCGATCAACCAACCATGGACTGACCTCTCGATAAATCATACGCCCCATCAGTATGCGGAGCAACCTCTGTACCTTCAATACTTGAATAAACTGTCTTATTACCGCCATATGTTTGTTTTTCACCATTTAGGTGGTAAGTGATTTTATTCATTTATTTTTCGCAAAAATACCTGTAAGGTAATAGTAATATTACATATTATTCGAAATTATATAACATTTCCACTGCCGTGCCGTCTAATCCTGAACTAGAAAGGTAAGAAATTTTTATTAATTTTTGAGAAAGAGTCCTTATGACGGTATGTTTTGAACCTTTAATAATTCGATCAAAGCAATTCGATGGGTTTTTTTAAATTTAAATAAAAAATTATTCACCTTAAGGTCATGAATAGCGTCTTAATGTATTACAAAAACTGCATGAAAGTTATTGATACAGAGTTTTTTTTATAGGTTGTAGCTTTTGAATTTTTACCAATATCATTTGGCGCAGACGAAAATAATTCCCGATGCCGATAATTGTGATGACCATTCCCAAAACTATAGTAAATTTCGCAGTTTGAACATTAAATCCACCGAAAAACTATTAGAATTCTCTTATATGTAATTATGGACACCAACAATTGCTTATCATATTTACCATAACGTGAAGGACATTATTTGCGATTCGATGGTGAAATGTTCATAAATAATTTGTTGTGATATCATCAGAATAATAATTATTTTTGGAATTAAATTATGACAGATTGAACTCATATATCTATAAAAATCTACAGACAAAGTATATGGAGTCACCTACCTCCACCGTGATATAATTTAATCATAATTATTAATGATGAATTCAAATTTGATTTTGAGAATATTGTTTGCTGGTCAGCATATGAGGGGCAGAGACTCGCGTAGCAATCAAAAGATGCCACAAGTATATTTTGGCTCACGTTAACTTTAGTATGTATTGTAAAAAGAATAACAACGTGAAGGAACTCCATTAACGTTATCAAAAATGCAGTCATCGATAGAAAGAGTAGTATAAGTAAAGGTAGTCTACAAAAATATCCTTGTTACATTTAATAAAAAATATCTGATATATTAAATTCACTAGGAGTAACATTCATACTTAAACGTCTAAAATACTTGCAGTGATCTTAGTGTGAATTTTGGACATGTTTTTGACGTAATTCCTAAGTTCGAGCGAGAAATTGCTAATTACGTAACAACCTGTGTCTCTAGTTTTATCCAATGACAGCACATATCCATTATTGATATTACACTAAGCAACATATTGCGAGGTTAAAAACTCTTTTATCGAAAATGTAGGCATTTGCAAGATATTTTCACCTCTCAATTTCGAAGATCATACTCGGAACACCGGATCACCCACAGGGTCTCCACAAATATTGAGCTCAGAGAAATACAATTTTTTCTAACTTGAATTCTACTTCGGTGCGACTTGTGTATACTGCAATAATTATTGCACCTGCCATCTTAATATCTGACATTTTCTCGGAGATGGTATTTCAACAAATAATGTGAACTGATACCCTCTGGTTGATTCCAAAATATATGTAAACAACTTAATGCAGTGAAGGGATAGTTCTCGGGTTTCCCACCGGGTATAGATTCGGGTCACAGGTCCCAACGTTTCGATGACTAAGTCCGTCATCGTCTTCAGGTGTTGAATGACGATGGTGGACTTAGTCATCGAAACGCTGGGACCTGTGGCCCAAATCTACACCCGGTGGGAAACCCGAGAACTCTTCCTGCAGAGCATACGCCGGGAAAACTCAAATTCTACAACTTAATGCAGTTAAATACGAGATACGATGTTACGATGTTCTGAGAATAATTTCCAAATTCAAGAGGCAGAAACAGTATATTGGAAACAAATTTTTCAAAAACGTTTTTTTCATTGTTGTCATGAATATTTGATAATTTCCACGTGGTTTTGACGTAATTATCCATTGCGTGCAGGGCATTTGGAAAATTAAGAAACAACCTTTGTCTTTGTATTAACCTAATGAAGGCGAATCACCATTGTTAAATATAAAGTTAAGTTTGTCTTCCTCTTGACCTCAATTTTTAATGTTGATTAGTGGCTTAGAATAGGTCTTGAAGAATTAAAATGAAAATGTTTTTGATAACGTTCGATAATTTATACACCTCCATTAGGGCTTATTAAAAATTCAATTTTCTTATAAAAGAAAGCCCTAATACAGTTGTATAAATATAACGAAACTTTGGCAAAGATGTGCATTAAAATTATTGAAGACCTATGCTTCAAGACACCAATCAACGTTTGACATTGTTCGATATTGTAAAACGCAACACATTTCAAAGAAAAAAATCTTTTTTCGAAAATATGGACATTTCTAACGCATTATAAGGCACTAATTTTCTATTGTACAGTATATAATTAATGAAGAGAAAATGAAAGCTATAATGTAGATTTCTTAACCTCTCCCCACGGAGCCGACTTCTTTCGCGCGAGCCTCGATTCGTAAACTCCACCCACCGATCCCTCAGCCCAACACCCTTTTCGATTGAATATGGAAAATGGCCTCATACGCGAGCCTTCCCCTCACCCCCCGACCGCCCCTTCCTCCATCCCATCGTGTCTCTCTAACCCTATCCTTCCAATATCCCTGGTGAACAGTAGCTCGTAAATTCAATCCCAACTCATCCTTCCACTCGCCATATCCCACCAACACACACTCGATCACTAAACTGGCCTCCGTCGGGCTAAAACTTCCCCATATTTTCCTCCCTCGCTCTAGCACCGCACTAAAATCTTACGAGTGTACTGTGATTAACACAGTTTATTTACGAATAGTCTTGTTCATAACATTTTATGATGAATAAAAGTTGTTTCTGTAATCTGGTGGACTTGTCGCAGATAAGTAAATAAAAAGTTACTGGAAATTGTACACAAATACTTTAATTTTACTTCACGACCGGTTTCGATACATTCTAAATTATTTTCACCATTACTTGTAACTTTAAATTTACAAATAATGGGATTTGAAAAATATCTCCGGCAACGGGAAAGTTGCCAAGTAGAATTATTGTGCGGTTATTAGCAAAAGCAGAATTTACTATAAATATTTAAAGCAAAACAATAACCCTTTTCGATAATGTATGAATATCGTTGGCAACCTATGAGTCGGTGATCTTAAAATGTGAGTTTTTCCCAAAGGCTAAACTATGTTCCAATATTGAACATTTTCTATTGCTTATTTTATTTTTTCCACAAAAAGTATTGAATGAAATCATATTGTAATTTTTATCATTTAAGTATTCAAGAGAAAGCCCTAGAACAGAAATTGGCGACGTACATTATTTCAGGAAGGCTTCGACGCTTACAAGGGTGCTACGTGGAGAATATTTTAAGTTTCCACAATCCTCCTTCTGCATTGGAAGTAATTTTGTGCCCCCTTTTAGTGATTTCATTAAGAACAGGTAAAAGATTGGATTCCGATACAACTTTCCTCCCTTTTCCTAAAGGTGCGGATGAAATTAGTATCGGTTATCTTCTCAGTATTGTGCTCTAATAAGTACCCAAAGAAGAACTGATAAAATTTATAAAGATATCTAAATAATTTCATTTTCGCTGTGATTTTTTTTGTATAAATTCAACGTTGTCGTCGGTGAAACTACCTAGTTCTTCATCACTAGATTCCGAGAGATTCACACTCAATGTCTTTCAGCAATTAATGAGACTGCAAATTGCTAATGGGGAACTTTAAAGCCCTAAATTTAATTAATCCATGGCTGGCCTATTACAAATTATTTTCTTCAAAGAAAATACTTCGATATCGAGTCGATAGTTTTCCATCCCTCCGTCGCACGGCAGTCACCGTGACATTCCTTGCCGTCCTGCTGCGGATAGTGATTCCATAGCGGTTGTGTGCCGTCCGAGATGTGCGTGCGTGGAGGCACCTACCCCATTGCCTTCATTCCCGCATTCAGATATCCCTCCCCACCACAAGTCCCCTCAGACCGCCAACCCTTCCCCTATCGCCCCACGGCGACCTTCTATCACAGCCGCCCCTCACCAGCAGCCACCTTTCAAATGAAAACCTCCGCTTCCCTCATCTGCATAGCGACGCCCCACCCTCCACTACACTCGCCATTACCTCCCCTCACTCTCCTCTTCCTCCCCTCTCGCGCCACGAAACGGTGACGTCACCGCGAGCGGCCAGTGACGACAAGTGCGAGCGAGTCCACGACGTAGGGGGAGGAGAAGGGGGAAGGGGGGGAGGGTGCATGGCGGGTGGTTTGAAAGTGGAAAAGAGATAGGAACGAGGGCTGGGGATGAACCCTTTGCAGAGAGAGGGCAGGGGTCTTCGAAGGACGCCGCGTTGAGGGGAAGGAAGGAGCCCCTACTCAAGCGGTGGGGCAGGGTACGAAGTTTGGTGAGGTTAGAGGAGGGAATGGAACTTGGGATAGGGTAGGAGGAGACTAGTTCGTCGTCAAGGGATGAGCGCAGGGTAAGGGCGACCTGCTCTAAGTAACCTGGCGACGGGTGAGGTGCGGTGCGGTGCAATGGGGTTTTGCCGAGGAAGGGCGAATTTAGCTAACAATAAGATCAGAAAGGCATGGGTATTGAAGCATTATGGTTGATAGCTCGTCAAGTTCCCATCACAGAACCCGGATTTGAATGACTGCTGTGGAGAAGATTTCAACATCGTCACCGCACGTAACGTCACGTGTATGGAATATTTAATCAATGCTATCATCCATTTCACAGCGTAAAAAAGAGGTAAAAATTATCAAACTTACTTATTTTAGATGAAGATACGGTTCTCATTGATTATAGCTACTGACCAAAACGTACATATATTAAAAATTATATATATTAAATGATTTGGGCGTTACTTGGTGGAACGATGAAATGTTCATGGTGAAACAAAAACCAAGTAATGTTCCACAAACTTTTTTTATTTGCTGTCAACTAGTTTCAGCGTTTATACTATCAAGACAAATAGTTTGTCTTGATAATGACGGTATAGACGTTGCAACTAGCCGACAGAAAATAAAAAAGTTTGTGGAACAGTATTTGGTTTATGTTTCATCATGAACATTATACATATATCTAAGGTTTATGACAGCATTACTGAAAAAATTGATAGCAACTGACAGAAAAAATGTGGTGATAGAAGAACACATAAACTTTTATAATTTTACGAACTTAAATCAAAATTACTCCGATCTGGCTTTCAACGGGAAACTGTCATTCTCAAGTTCTTAAAACGCCGCTTTAATGACGGCTATTCGTTGAAACCTTTGTCGGTGTAAGTATATTAATCATGTGGAAAATTAAAAAAAAGTTTTCGTAATTTTCTTTCATGAAATTTTCCGCCGAGTCTAATCTCAGTCTATTCTTTACGCACCCGAAAAATTTAAAGCTTATGTTCATTAAAATAATAAAATATGCCATAACTTATGACAGTAATTGGCAATTACTCAATCCTTATTTCAGCGTGGTCTAGCTACTTTGTACGCTCAAAATATGCATTCAAAATTTACAAAAAGAAATTTTTTTTAAGGAAGAAAACCTGAGAATTGACGTCATTTGTGTAGCGAGGAGTGGACGCGAAAAGGTTGAGCTCAAAAGGTCCGTGCTCTTTCCGGGCGAATCAAAGTAAGGGGAGAAGAGCACAAGGCGAGGGTGAGGTCTCCAGCACTCCCCAAGGTGTGTTCATAAAAAATATATGCAGGACGTGTTCAGGCCGACTAGGCAACGGAAGGAGTGAGGCCTCCAGGCGAGGAAATGGCGAGATGGATATTTAAGAACGTCCCGAAGTGAAGCAAGATTTGTAAAACTTCATGCAAAGCAGTGGAGGAGGGGTTAGAGAAGGA
Source organism: Ischnura elegans (assembly GCF_921293095.1). NCBI lineage: Eukaryota > Metazoa > Arthropoda > Insecta > Odonata > Coenagrionidae > Ischnura > Ischnura elegans. The sequence goes on along the minus strand of NC_060246.1, from coordinate 91,641,656 downwards.
ATGGTAAATAAGATGGGTAAGGGCGTTCAGGGACCTATAAAGATATAATATTAAGCCGGGATGGAGGAAAGTTCAAATGGAATTGAAAGAAACAAGACCAGTGGAATCAGAATCGAGAATATTAGGAAAAAAAAGAGTGGAAACCCATGTCCATTTTGTAAGGAAGAGATTCCGATTTCAATATATTTTCAAATTTTCCTTTCTCGAGAGTGATGAAAAAAATGCCCGAATAAGAAAGTCGGTGAGTGTGGGAACATCTGTAGATTTGAAACAGAATCTCTTGCAGGTGCTGGGTCCATTTTGAAAATATATTTATGATTTCAATACCCCACGCAACCAAGAGCAAGATTCAAGGTTGGATAACAGCCTCTGAGGTTAGTATACACAGATCTTATAATGTTCTTATAAAGGCTATTTTGGCGCCGGAATAATTTAATTTGAACTTAGGGCGACGGAGAGGAAAAAGCTAGAGGTAAAGAGGGCTCGATACAAATTGTGGAGGTTGAAACCCACCCGAGCTATAACATCACCAAAAGAAAGAGATTGTGTGGAAAGTAGCTATATAACCGGTATAATATATATAATATAATCGGTAGACATATTGAAACTTATGTTACTATATTTTACGAATACGTTGCACATTAAATAAAATGAGCCGTCATCGAGAAAGATAAACTCAAAAAAGTAAATAAATTATGAACTCGGCATGAACATAGGGACAATAATTCATACTTCATCTACAAATTCCGGTTCATGAGTCGGTCTCGGATCTAATTCTGATTTGCCAAATGTCTCAAATTAGTAAAACAAGTTTGGTAAGACGCTTCAAATTCGAGGCGTTAATCTTCTCTTTTAGATTCTCCGAGATAGCTCATGAAAAAGAAACTCAAATTAGTCCAATGAAGACTTCTGGAAGGTAACGAGAGATAATGTTCAAGAGGAAAATGGCAAAAACAATGGCAGAAAAATAAGGAGGTGATGTGGAACAATGGCGAAGAAAAAAGTATAAGCAAGCATTTGTGCCAACAATGCAACTGAAAAAATTAGAACAAAACTCCCAAAAAGAGGAGAAAAGCTGGTGGAATCTTGGAATAATTCATTTGGCGAAACGGCAAGCCGAGAATAGATGAAAGGAGGGACAACTAATGGAGAACGAGAATGCGGACGAGAGAGACAAAATTGGAAAAATGGACTTGGAAATTGCCGAGGTCAACTGTGGGAACAAAGAATGGAGGAGGAGTCGGAATAATAGTTTCGGGGACTACGAGGGAACATATTAATGGAGATAGGTCTCAAGTGCCGCGAGGGAGACCAAGGATAAGGAAGGAGGTCTGGGGGGAGATAATCGCTTTGCTTCGAGAAAGGGGATGAGGAAGTTCGGTCAATACGAACGAGAGATGAAAAATATCTCCGTGAGATTTCGGGGACTGACGAGTTGGATTGAAAAAGATGAACTGATGCATTTAATTCCATTCACGTGGGCTTCCACTGGGATGAATTCAAAGTGCTGGCTCAATATTGTAAGAGCGATGGAATAAATCAAAGATTTCTCGGAATCGTAAAAAAATCATAGCCAATCGTAGGAATGGATTTGAAGAAAATCTAGGATAAAAACTGTCGCTCATCACGATAAATCGAATGCAGTCAGTAAGGAATCGAGCTATTTTGCTTATTCAGAGTACTTTCGGAGGTCACCAGATATCTATTCCCGTAAAAATTACCTGGATGGCATCTATCATATTATATTGAGCCCATCAGTGAATGCGAAAACGTCCGATTTGTTCCTGACATGATATTAACTGAGTACTGCAGTAACGCTTAAAAAATTGCATTTTATGTTTAGGTGACTAATGAGGAGATATATTCACATCAAATAAAAGTGCTGAAGAGAGAAAAAACCCGGAAATTTTAAAGGCATACCTTTGATAAAACATTTGAAAATTGTAATATCCTTTTGAGGAAAAATTACTTTCTTGTCTTATGTGAAAGTTAATGCTAACATGCTCACATTATCTGGTTACCCGATCAGCATCACCTTGCTACGTTCAATCTTGTCAACAGATTCGTGATTGCTTATTATGTATGTTATCCTGGAATAAAAAAGGTAATAATTACTTAATTTTCCTTCCGTAAGTGAAAGGTAATGACGGGCTTCTTTCCATTTATGTCCTTCTCGAAGCAGATTATACACGAAGAAAACGTCGCATGGGACAATGTTCGGACACTTTGGATCAATATTCAAATATACTCCGTGAGAATATCAAGCGGCGCCCTACTTACGCTACCCATCATACGTCGATCCCTAAAATCTTGGCGTCCCTGTCAACATTTAATCATCTGCAACTTATGACAATCGAAGAGAATGGGAGAAAGGCAGTATTTGAAGAATATTTGTCCGGTGTTCCTGTTGAAATTGAAGTACTTTGATTTTTTTAGATTCAGCAGTTAATAATTAGCCTTGGGTTACCACGAATCCTTCAACTTAGAGTAAACTCATGAAGGGCAGGGAAGGATTTTTCCAGAACCAATTACAATCATTATCCCAGAATTAGGGTGTTGACGGTACAAAGGCCGAGGATTAACAGCATAAAAACTATGATGTACAGCTGAAAAAATATTCTACTCCTTTAAAATACCGATCAATGATCAAAAGCATCATGTACATAGATAAATCATAAGGTGCGAAAAATCCGCAGAGAAAAAACGTTCGCCCTGACCGGGATTCGAAACCGGATCCCCCGTTTTCGGGTCGAGTACTTTAAACAGTTAAGCTACCGTGACATCATTCTTCCTTATGGAGATTTGACGACTATACCGGACATGGGGGTATGGACTACTGAGCATATGATGCCAGTAGGAGTCCAAATGGTGCGGACAGCGCCACAGCCAGAGAGTAAAAATATATTTATATAAAAAATTATAAAATACGAAAAAATATAAAAATCATTATAGGGGAATGGGGTAAGCGATTTTTAAGCCCGAAGAAAGCGGCAGTAACTATAACCAGTCCAGATTAGTGTTGCTGAACTTATAGACATCTCCAATATGGACTAGATGCAGTTATTGCCACTTGGGCAGCACCTTTGCTCGCACTTAAAAAATCGCTTACCCCGTTCCGCCCAGGCTTTCCCTATATAAAAAAATAATTTTATCAGCATTAGAGACGCTCATATGACACAAGCAATTTTACAAATAATTTAATATTATTTTAACTGCACTCACATTTTGAATTTGGAGACATTAGCGCATCCTTTTTCGGCGTATAAATTTAATTTCTACTCCCTTTCATGAAAACATTCATTTTAAGTGTCACTAATTCCTTTCTACATATCTCATTTGAGATAGCCAGAGCATAGAAAATATTTTTTTCAATTTAGCTTTAAAGGAATAACACTCTTGATGAAATTATTATTAGTCAACTTTATCAGTGTTATAGATACCATAAGTGTGTGGTATTTTGATTACATAAAAACCAAAGATTATATTCTAAGACTTAAATATTCTAGCAATTTAATTGTAAGGTGTAAAATTGAGAATGTACGGTATACGTGTACGGGACAAAAAACAGCTACCCATAAAAAAATACACCACCACAGCAAACGATTTTCTATACTCGGAATTCTTGCCAAATTTACAATCTTCAGCCTTCTTTGGATTGAATAGAGCCCTTTTATGTGCTACCAAGTCCGACCTACATTAGATCCTAATCCACCTGGCAGTTGACGGCCAAGTAAATTTCCATAAAAAAGTCATTAAGTTGTTCGCAAATCAGAGACCAAAACGTCGAATGAAACTGCTCTTTGTGCCTGTTGTGTACTTCGCAGAAGTGAAAGAACGCTTTGTTTTCTAAGAATCGATCGCTTCTTGGGAGAAACTATTCCTCCCCCTTGAGAAATGAAAGCCTCTGCAAACATCGGCTCAACGGTATTCTGTCTCTGAATTTCCAAAGTCACCAAAAAGAAACATACAAACATGCTTATGAATCTAATGAAAACTTTAATACTGAATTTACTCACGTTTTTATCAAATGTTCACAAAATGCTCATTTCAGCACATTTTTCGGCTTATATCAAGGTAAAAAAACCGGTTTAGAGAAAGATGTGAAGGGGAAGTAATTTTTCTGAAAAAGTGAAGAGATAGGTTATACAAGGAAAATATCCATTCTGGCGAAGGTCTGAAGGTATGATAACAATGTGTGACGTACAAATTTCATCAAAAATACTGAACGAATTGCTAAATCGAAAAAATAGGGGGCATTGTATTTTAAATGCATAATATTATTGAGGTGACTGTGTGCCCTAAATTTTGATGTCGTGCCTTTCGCTTCAACTTCGAAAATAATTGCCATCTCTGAATTATTTTCTGCAATAATATAATTGAACGGGTAAAATATTTATTTTATAAAATTTTACGATTATAAATACTTTTGGTATTTGAATCGATGCAGTAAAAGATTATTAAAAAAGATCGCAGGGAATCAGGCGGATCACTAAAAGAAAATTGATCAGTTACTACAATATAATTGAAGAGAATCGATGAGGATATGAAAGATACCTTAAGTGCACGCGATGAATACCTTCTCTTAAACATCGTCCATTCCACATTAAATAAAGTATAATTATAAAAATATAATTATATCTTCTATATACTATAAAGTCCACTTCCGACCACTAACTCACTCATAAAAATGTTTAGGGTGAACGAGACGAGATACGACAAAAAGTGTTATGACGACCCCTCTAAAATCGTTTGAAACCCTAGGAATATATAAAAATAATAAAATTCCTATTTTTAACTATCAATTTATAGTATATATTCATTTAAAATTGAGTACGAGGATATTAAAAAAATGACCACCGAAAGCCGATGGTGGTGCTGCCATCAAATCATCATAACGACAAATTAGTTTATGCAAAAAAAGGAGCAGAAGTGAAACAGGAAAGGTGGAAAAGAAGAGGAAGGAGCAAAAACGAAAAGATGAAAAATATAAGGTAGAAAATTTACAATATAATTTTAGAAAATTCAAATTCTTCATGGCTTGTTTCCACAGGAACAAGAATTCATATACATCAAAGCCTATTAAAACGAAAAGAAGGGAAAGTAATTAAATGTGGCTCACTAATTGATGCAACAAACAGATTGGTTTAATTGAGCAATGGCAGAGCTAATTCTGTACTATGCCACAGGCGAGCGAATTTTACACATTCAGGGTAGGCTTCCTTTCCCTGGGTTAATCCGAGAAATTTTATTTGATGATGTCCGAGGGCCTCACCCGAGAGTTTGATCTAGGGCCCCTTATAATTAGCCAAGGTCTCTAGTCACTAGTTCAGTACGCTCCCTTAAATGTAAATGCTGTCATTTTAATTCGAAAAATTATTAAAAATAGGAAGAGAAAGAAATGAAACTAATGGCACCGTCTTTAAAACAGCCAGGAGCTTTGGATAATTATTATTACGGAAGTATTCTACCGATTAGGGTAGGTTTCCATGGAGTTCTTAAAAGCATTCTGGCAGCCTAACCTTCCTTCATATACTCTCTCTTCAATTCACTATAAGGCCTACTCCTTTTCATTCTATCTCAAAATCTAATTCCCTTCCTTCATCTCCCTCGTTGCCATTGTGATGCGACTGCTCGCTACCTAATTTACGTTTACCCAAAATTCAGCCTCTAACACTGTTTTCAACATCCCCTCCCCGCTAAGTACTCGCTCCATCCATACCTTCTGTCCTCTCCGTATCTTCTCTAAAAGCTGCCTCTCCTCACCCACCAGCACTAGGTCCTCCCTCATCCACTCCGTCCATCTGTACGATTCACTTTCTCCATTATTCTCCAGACCCACATTAATGCTTCCGAACCGCTAGGTGCTACACTCCAGATCAGAATTTTCACCAACTTTTTCTTTAAACTCACACGCATCACTAGGAAAATTCGGATAATGCATAAGAGGACATGAAATTAGTAAGCGAGTATTCGCATCACAATACGCAAGTAAATTCAGATATGTGGAAAAATTCATTCAACTGCCCGAAAAAAAGAGCAGGATACTTTCGGCTGGGATGAGGAAGGAGGCTAAGGAAAGAAGGGACAAGGAAGGGAAAAAAGACGTAATAATAAATTTGGGTGAGTGTTGACTCAGATTAGAAGGAGTGAGGGGAGATAAGACAGGAGGGTTGAAAAAAAGATGAAATAAATAGCCAAAGGTCAAGGTGGGAATGGGATTTTAAGAAAACAATGAACCTTCACGGGGGAACTCTACTGGGACGTCTTTGGGGGTTGAGGTAGAAAATTGAACCTTGCTCTTCAGAATGAAGAGGAAATAAAGAGGTACGCATGAAAATGTTTATATCATGATGGCAAGGGCGTATCCAGGATCAAAACTAGGGAGGGGCAAGCCGTGGTCGTTTAAGTTATAACATTTTATCACATAAAAGGCTAATGAAACTAAAATTTTAAGAAAATAATCACAGCGATTAATTAGTTTTTATAATTATTTGCTTGAAAAAATAATAATTTTTACTTTAGTCTCCTGTCTTATACTAATATAATTTTTCTTAAAGAAATTGTTTAAAAATTTGCGTGTTGTATTACATTTATTTTTCCTTCTAGAGGGGGGGGGGGGGCAGCTGTCCCCTCCTGCCCTCCGCTGGGTTCGCCCATGCATGATGGTTCTACTAAATATATTTTTCTTCCCTAAAGCGCGCCTTCTTCTCGTGACGCTATTTATTGAACATACGGACATGAAATGATTACAGTTAATGTTCCCTCGCTATTAATATTCCAAAGTATTTACCGAATATTAGCATTGTTTATCAGAATACTCTATGGATTAAATTTCCTCTGTGCATACTTACGAATGAAATACCCGAGCCTATTGGTTCGCTGGCCACGTTTCCATAACACTGATCTAGTTTTCTGCATTTTTCAGCTAAATAACGTGGAAAGCCACATTTTGGGCTACCTGAATGATCTTTACGGCTATCCTGATAATACTCTCTCAGTTTATGCTTATATATTGCTTTGAGTTTTCCAACTCTCATCTATAGCTAACTTAAAATGAATTCATGGCGGAGAATGAGGCATTTCTCGTCAGGCATCACTGTCTATCGCGTAAGAAAGGAACTCGTAGGGATCGGGATGGTGTGGAGGCACCTCACTTTGTGGGACCGGGATCAAATCCTAATGAGGTGGAGATTTTTCAGACTATGCCAGATCAGAAGACACTGTTTTGGTTCTCCAAGTACAGTACATCGTCCGACGGATGGGCCGTCAAACTATAATCCAACTTCACGTCAAAACCAACGTCACGACGTCGCCGATATCTCCTTTACTACCCTTCCCTCTTGGAAATAATTACCTAATCTGCATGTCGCCTCCTCTAAATACCATACCAAACTAGGAAACCCAAAAATCTCAAGCTCGAGTTCTCGATCATTCGTTCATATGGTTTACCATTTTTGGCGACGTTTGCATCAGCAGTTTACTCATCATCCTCGGGGATAAAGAAGAAAAAAACTAGACGAATGTTTAAAGATTCGTTTCCGTTGGTTCTTATTCCTCTCTCGATAAAAAGTGATACATGAACAGGTGATGCAAGAGACGATATAGCAATATAATAAGCATGGAAATGAAGCAAGAAAGGAACGATCGGAAACTGTATCGGTAACGCGCCAAAATCGTATTAATTACGAATTAGCAAGAACGACGAATTTTTCATCATTATATTTAGTAGTAATGAGGCGTGTCTCTTACACTATCACGATTCTTAGGAGTGATGAAAACTATGATAAGACCTGCACCCGGATGGAAGTCCGCGATCAATTTTCAAAACACACATTTTAGATGAAGTGGCAGTGAGGCACAGGTACTCCATACGCTACTGCCTTACTTCTTTTCAGCTACCCCATACCAAATTTCATTATTAGAATATTTATTTATTCAATAACAAAAACAACACTACAGCCTTGACGTTGGGTTATATGAAATAATAATTTATATAACTATGATAGAAATGAGTATAAAAATAATCTCATAAATAACAATGATGATGATGAAATCTCATAAATAATAATAATAATGATGTTTTAAAAATGCAATAAATGCAAAAGAGGTTATCGAAATGAAAGGCTTTTTTTAACTATGTAGTCATTTACAATTCATACTTCATGAATCATTAAATTAGTTGGATACCCATACAAGCGAATTTTTCTCCTTTGCAAGGACTGGTGTATTTTTTAAATCATACATTAAACGAATAGAGTCAGAAAGATGAGTAGATGGCGTGCGAAAACGAGAGAGCAGGATGAGGAGGGACCTTCAAAGGGCCAACAGGAGGAGAAGAATAGCGGCGAAATGAGCCACCGTGGCGAGGGAATGAGGAAATGGGATAGGCTCATCTAGATGGCTGTGCTTTGGGATTCCGCCGGGAGGATGAAAGGGACGAGGTTGGCTGGTCGGAAGCCGAATCTCGAGCCAAAGCGAGCGGAAGAGGGACGAATTTTTAAAGAGGGTCCTCCACTTTGTTTTTATTTTCATTCGAATGAAAAAAAGAATAAGCAAGAAGGGTGATGTGGAGAAGAGCTCGGGATCGAATAAGCCCAGGAATAATGCAACGGAGGGACGATCGGTGTAATGAGTCAGCATGAGCTGCGAGGGTGGAGGTTACGAGTCCATTCCTAACATTCCTCTAAGAAAATGGGTAAGGTGATAGAAGTTGCGTGAGTTGGAATTTAATTCACGGAATATTGAAAAAAAAGTATTCTCCAGACAGGTGGAGGAGTATGAAAATTTTATCCGTGCCAGTATGTGTCAAAAATATTTTGAAGTGCAGATGTGATATTTGACAGTGCTATTAACATTGCAGATGTTTCTCGCAATCTATTCCAAGAACAATCGCCCTTGAATGGACCGAGGTGAATTTGAAAACTTTTCCGGTGAAAACGAGGCGGTGATATCAGATTATATACTGTTTTCATTTTTATAGCCGAGAAATATCCTTTTTAAGGACAGTCGAATGAGTGTCCATGAATTCACAGAGTGAAAATAATGGATGTTGTGGTATTCTCATTTCAGTTGAAAAAAGCCAAATAGAATGGAATGATATGGAAGTCAAAGAATATCATAGCAATATAAACAACTTAACTTATTCCAATCTCCATCTTCGATAAATAAAACTTTGAAGAAGGCAAATCTATAGAGCCTACTCTTATTTGACATTCATATTTGAAGTTTTATTCATGAAAAAATATTAATTTGTAAAGATCGATTGTTAAGAATCTTATTTATTTAAATCTTAATTATTTAAATCTCATTACCATTTTTATATTTAAAAAAATCCTTTCCAGCCAACTAGATTTGATATTTTTATCTATACAGAGAAATTTACATAACTATAAAGAAGTTGAAATAAGCAGGAAATCGAATAAATCACGGCAACGTACTCATCTGTCAAGATATCGTCTGATAATACCCGTGAAAATTGCGCTTTTAATCCTTTAACCATGATATATTAAGACGTTTCTCGGGTATTTCCGAATTCAAAGCCTGTGGATGCGCTTTTAGTCTTCAATGAAGCGTTTGTTGAGGAGAGCAGTTATTTGCAGGTAGGAGATAATCAAGAGGCAGAGGTATCAAAGGGAGCACCGTTATTTCGAGAGGAAAGGTTCTTGGAGGGACAGCGGAAGAGACGATTTCGAGAGATTCTCTCTGCTCCCAAAGCACAGCTAATAATCCTTCTGTAAATGCTAATATCGGCAAGAAAAGGTTTCCTTCGCTCATTTCTGCTCTTTTGATGACTCGAAAACGTAGACAAATCATTTGTTTAAGTTAATATATGTAGCAGAAGATAATGATGGACTCAAGTTTTAGTCGATTGAGCTATTTCAATCTTCTACTTAAATTGGATGGGAGTAAATATGACGACCGATTTAGCGTAAAGTTTACCTAGTTATAAGAAATGAGCTGGGTTACTCAAGGAACAAGATGGATTCCGGCGAATGAGAATGTATTCGTTTTGATCTTACGTGATGACCCATTGAAGCAAACATAGTCATGTTTGCCAAGATGAGAATAGCAACATTGTAGAATCTAATGCTTTATTCACCAGAAAAATATATTAGCAGGAAAAATGAGGACAAATCAAGAATTAAAATAAAATATTAAGTCTGATATAGGTTCTTTTGAGTGAAAACGAGGGAACCGAGCAGTTAATTTTGAATGTAATTTATATTTACCGACCGCACCTTATGCATTCCAGCATTGATATATTATTATGCTTCTGTAAAATGAACTACAGCTGTCATTGAGTAGAAAATCTTTCCGAATTTCTTTGTAATTTCACTTCATTGGCGATAAGGATTAACGATCCTGGTTTAAAAGGAAAAAGTTTTTAAAATCCTTCATTTCATTACTGTTATATGAAGCGGTAACCCTTCCTAATAAAATATGCTGAAGGTTGTAGATCTTTTATTCTCTGGTATTGTATTCTATGATATGGCCATTTCGACTAATTTCCATGAAAAAGTTTCCCTACCTCTTATAACCTCTCGAGGGTTCTCTAATATTAATGAGATGGTATTTCATAATCCAAGATGGTCTTTGCATTCCTTTTTCATTTTTTTGGGGAAAAAAGGGGATTTTTAGGCATTTTTACTTGAAGGTTCTTTTGTAAAAAACCTTTCATGTCAGTGAATCGCTAAAAACATTTCAAGTGTTCAAATAACTTCATTCAAAAGGAAATCTAAAACATCCAGAGATTTACATCGCAAGATGATTAAATTAAGGCAAACAAACTCCATAGAAACTAAGATGAGAACGGAAGTTTAATTAAAAATACATCAGTAGAAATTTTTCAGATAGAAAATCTGAGAGAGGTAAAAAAAAATCTTTTTAAAAATTTATATCAAGTGAAACGGGATGCAACTAATAGAGAAAAATTAAGAGAATTATTAAATATATAAATTGCGACTGCAGTGCTGTTCTTGGTCTTTAGAAAATTGACAGATTGCTAAAACGTTGAAATTGCCCCTCACCTGAAGAATTATACTACATTATGGTTCGATGTTTTAGGTATCAACTTTATGTCACAAAATATGATGGAAGAATAGGGTTAGATCAAACAATTGAGACTTAATAAGTCACAAAATGTTGGACATGCGTGTTTGGAACAGTACGGGTGGTAAATTACGACGTTGCCCACCTTCAAGAAGAAATTATTCCTCGTGGTCAAGGGGAACTTGGTCACTCGGCAACAGAGAAACTAAAAATACAGCGGAAATAGGCGGTCATGCAAAGGAGAAAAGGTATTTAAGGAAGTGGGGAAAAGTAGTTGTGTAAGATTCCTGCTGCAGTGAATGTAAATAATTATCCAGCCTTTATGAGTCTTCCTCTTTCATTCCTATTGGTTTCTTCACTGGTCAACCTTCACTACGCTGGGCAAATATTCAAATTCCGCTGTGGCCTTCACTGAAGGTTCGTGAAAACAAGTCAGCGGGGCGACTGTTAAAATAGAAAGGACAGGAAAGAGTTTTCTTCGAGTGAAATTAATATTATCTTTCCTCTGCAGTGGAATTCGTTAGCGTTTTAATTCCTCTCTCAAGCAAGGAATTTTAAATTTGAAAAAAAAAAGAAATACATGATAGAACAGGAGTGATGCAGTGGAAAGACACATAAATGAATATCGTCACGTGATGAATAGCATTATATCCGCTTTTAGTGTAAAATTAATCACCCCAACCGATACATAGGATACTTCCGTGGTAACTTCATGAAATTAAAAATTCATTAAATCCTTGGATTAAAGGAAATTAAGTGAATTATTGTGCAAATCCGATTTTTATTGCGCTTAAAAATTTTCCTTTCGAATATTTTTTTATGCTTTTGTCAAAATTACTAGAAAGGGTTACATATTAGCACCGAAATTTATTTCTAAGATGATTTTTTTTTCGGGAATTATCTAAAACAATTTAAACACCAACAGAGTTTTTAATGAAAAATATTATTAAAATTAACATGTTGAAGTGCTCAGCTTATTTTACCATATTGAGGGTTGCATAAAATAAGTGTCTGATCTTTTCGAAATGCTAAAGTTCCCTTTTTAATTATTGTATGCCCTTAAAAACGTATTATTTTTATGTATTTGCTTTGTTATTCGCAAATATATAGATAGTTTTTCATTATCATACAGATTCAAAATTTGCCTATTCTATTGAGATTTTTCGTTTGCGCTCACCATTGAAGGGTTCTAGTCGTGCCAAGAATACTCTTTGCGAGCTCTTTTTCTCTCTTTACAGCAAAATTATTACGTGTAATACATTATTTCCAATATTGTACATTTTAAACCTCCTAAGTCCGTTGTCCGAAGGCCTTATTTCCTTCTCCCACCACTGCAACACACGCGCCACCTTGTGGTGTCACCGAACAAGAGGCCGTCGCCCCACCCCCTCCACCACATCCGACATCAAGGCCACGAAAGCAGAATTTTATATTTGTTCACTCTTTTCATCCTTCGATAAGCGTATTTTTTTCCTCGCGACAAAAAAATTCGTACCGGAGAAGGATGATGAAGGTAACTTACTTGTGAGTGTGTAGTCCTAGCATTAGCCTTTCTGAAAATATGATGTTGGAATGAGGAGCCTATTCACGCTGCACACGAGAGCACTTTTGACTGAGACTCAACCGTAGTTACTAATGAATGCTATGTAATACTAAATGACTCAACTTTCTCACGTCGTTTTTTAAACAATATATTTCACGTATGTCTTGAATTAGTTTGAAATATTGAATTACTTCGTGAAATATACAGATTCCTCGGCAATAAAATATGACCATGAAAACTCAGGTTTTGAGTAAAACTGACAACAGTGCCCTTACCAAAAAGTATTGCGTATCTTATCAATGAAAACCAGAAACTTAATATTCCAAAATTTTCCACTTTAATATTCCTTAGAAATATAAATGTATGTATACATATTACATATGCCATAAAATGTACATATATGGAGGGATGGTGAAACCTGAGAATTTCTCTTTTTCCACCAGGATTTGAACCGAGATCCCAAAAAAAGGAGGTCAACACACCAACCAGCGCCCATTGTGATCATATGCTTCCGACAGTAATAAAAAAGGAAGTCAACACACCAACACAACCCTCGGTAAAAATGACATTCTCACTTGGTAAAATGGCCAAAATATTTATTCACGAGTGTCCCCCATTATCGTATGTTATAATATGTTACTCCAAGTTACATTTTTTACAATCATGTGTTTATAAAATAAACTGATATAATAAAGAGTTGAATACTAATCTTCTGCAGTATCCCAAAAATAAATAAAATTAGATTTCTTCTTTATGATATCGCTAAAGTTCTTCGTCAATGCCCATAAAAGCGCCAAAAAGTTATTTTAGGGAGGGAATGGCTACCTTTGAACAAATTCAGAATGAATAAAGTATAAATTCAGCGCCCATTGTGATCATATGCTTCCGACAGTAATTGAAGGAAAGTGGTCACTGCTTCCTCCGTTATGCAAATTTACGATCAGATCTGGCATGATAATTTGTAAACCAGCTGATTAAGGGTTCTCAGAATAAACTAGATTGTGATTTCAAGATGATAAAAAAACTTATTTTACCTATTAGAAAATTATGTAGCTCATTTAATACGGATAATTTATCAGCGTATTTCATTTATCAGACGCTCAAAAAGTTCTTCGTCTGATTCAAACCAAGCATAATAAAAAACTTAATTTTATCCTATCACAGTTAATCGGAGACAAACTGGTAACATTTGTCTCTCACAAAATGAGTGGAAAATATTCTTTGTTCCATGCATACATATAACATGTGCCAAATACATCAGAATATGAATTATGGTCGACCGGAACGAACATGTGAGAACCAGACATGAACATAATCAAAACAGTTTCTATCTTATGCTCATGCATATGTACACTCCGCAAGTTTACACGGTACTTATCCGCGTTCATTTTTACACTCTTGAATTTAAAATTTAACTCGTGCCTGTTAACGTATCTTGTTTTCAGGATTAAAACTATACTTTATAATATATTAATTTTATTTATTTTAATCTACCATACCACCATTCCTATATGCGTTTGACGTTACATCATGATTGTAATACACATAGCAGCTATAAAGCGTGATCAGATATAGAAAAAACTCAAGTATTTGAAAAATAGGTCAAATAAAGCCAAGAATCTGTTGCAGGAACCAAAAGAGGAATAGGATGACAAAAGAGAAGGTTTTGCGGGATAAATAGGAGCAGTCAAATGGGAGAATGTGTGTGTGTGTGATAGCGCGCCCTCCCAATGAGTCCCCTCATGAATAGTCATGTGGCGGCGCGATACACACTTGGGTGGAAAAAAAAGGCGGAAATTTTTCCGAGGGAGACCCGAAGAAGGAAGCAGGGAGGGCCGTAAATAGACCGATCCCCTTTTTTTCTGTTCCTTCCGAGCCGTTCGGCCGTGCTTCGAGAAATAGCCGAACTATTGACTAATGCGTCCCGCTAAAATAGGTTCTCCGCCTCACCTCGTCTCCTCTCTTCCAATTTTAAACCTAACGGCTGCCTCCCCCGCTCCCCCCCCTGACTTCACTTCGCACGGGAAAGGCGGCCGGCCCTGGACTGAAATTGATTCCACAGACGATTGAATCGTGCCTAACTCAACGAGACGACTTAGTTCCGATCCAATTTCCTTTCGACCGTAATATCGACTACCGATGACTGGAGGATGTTAAAATTCCGCCATCAATCTTAACACCGTTGCACTCTTTTTTGCAACTTAGCTTATGGAGTTTTGCCATTGAAAACAGGATTTCGAGTGAGGGAGAATGTAATTTCTAGTCTTATTGGAAAATATTGTCACTTAAAATTAATTAGAGTGAAGTATATAATAACAGCTTTATCATCCATTTTATCGTATCGATTAAAAATAAGTATTTTGGTTTCTTTTCAACAGACCACACCATCTTCCTGACATACAATTTATTAAAAAGCTATATAATAGTGTATGAAACAATTACCTTTTTCCTTGGAATTACGCTAGAATAGTATGATATCATATTTGAAATTTTTCTTAAACGGTCATCATCAAATCATAAATCCACTTGTAGGAGCTTATTAACTATTGATTTTAAAGGAAATATTTTCTCTTTAGTGTGAAGGAATGAATTATACTAAATGTATGAAATTTATCACAACTGGTATCTTTCTTTGAAACTAGAATAAGCTAAAAACTCACGAGGGAAATTAATTCAGCTTTAAATATTATTTTGCAAGTGTTGTGCGCGGGCCTTTTGAGTTTCCAAATTTGATTCATGAAGTTAAACATTAAAGTGAAATTTTTCATCGATAATGTTCATGCCGATGATATCCTTCAGGAGGATGTGAAAATCTGTAGTGTGTGTTAAGTAAACAAATATTTAGTACGAATGTAATGACCGTTCGTGCACTTCAACTGCTTTTCTTTTACCAGTCGTTCAGCGAAAGATATAATTATACAATAATTTCGCCTCCAGTTCCAGTACAATAACGTTGATTGCAATATCATTTCCTCCCTTTCCATACTCCGAAGGTGACGCACGCTTTATGGAAATTACGGAGCGCATTGCAGGACCATACGCGGATAATTTAGCACTCGGCAACTCTGCTGGAATTCATGCTCAAGTGTTTATACGGAGTAGGAATGCTAATCATATGGCAACTTGGGGATATTTGGCATAGAATTCAGAGTTCAAGTTCGCTTTGAGTAGGAGCAGGAAAAATAACGCTAGAGTAACTTGCCGTCTGGGAGGTTTCGGGGTGACCGGAATGCGGTATAATTTTCGCCGCTCGCAGTGCAGTCCCCAGAGAGCAGAACACGATTCGGTGAGGGACTTAACTCTCTCCTCATACTCGCGCGCAAACCAATAAGCATAAGTGACAGCTGCATAGCCGCGTTTCCAAGAAAGCTTGAATTACCACCAGACGTTCCCAACTTTATCCTTCTCGCGGTTAACTTCTGCCGCAGAATGAGAATATTGCCATGACGACGCATAAATATAATTTCATGCCCATTTATATTCGACCTTAACATATTCTTTTCGTCGCTATATCGTTCCAAATTGCTAATGATACCATTTCAGTTGCGTCCGACAGCTCGAAATCGGTTTTAAAAATGTAATAAAAATTGCGGAGAATGCTAATTTTGCGGCAAAAAAACTTGAGAGAGAATAATAATTCAGGAGTTGTAGCGATTATTGAACGGTTATAAAAAGGTACGGAGTGTGATATACATATTTCTCCTGAATACGCAGTGTCGAAGTAATTAATTGTGGCTTAAGATCCTGCGCCAAAAACGCCATCACAGGAATAAAACTCGATTTTGAATTCCGCTGGCTCTAAATTAATTTCCATTCAGACCAGTTTTATTTACGAGCAAGAAAATACATACAACCGGTCAACCTCAAGGCCTCCAACGATTAGTCATAAATAAGAAGTCGGCGTGATATAAAAATAAAAGAATACAGACGAAGGATTCAGAAAGAAATGGGAAATTAAGAGACCCAACGCACGCAATATTTACCTTCTTAATTGATAAATAAATATTTATAGGTATATACTGAGAAGAGTAGGAGAGACACCTCATGAAAACCTTGATAAGAAGACGGAAGAAGCTTAAAGGCCATATCATGAGACGTGACGACCTGATGAAGACAATCTTCGAGGGACAAATAGATGGCAAGAACGGAAAAGGAAGACCTCGAACAAAACATAGGGAACAGGTAAAGAAGGATGTGAATGAGTTGAATGAATTAGGTGTGAAAAGATTAGCCGAAAGGAGAATTGAGTGGAGAGCTGCGTCAAACCAATCTTAGGATTGTTGACCAGTGATGATGACGATAATAATATAAGTAATATACATATACAATTTGACTACTATTTAGCTAGAAAATTTTTACATGCATTTAATTTCGTTTTATTTCATCAAATAAATTAATAAAACTAAATAATAACTCCACACCGTCTGACATTTTCTTCCCATTGTGTGGAGACCGTGAGGTGGTAAGATGGGGTAAAGAAGGGGGCCTTACGGTAGCTTCTGAGATATTGGAGCAAATGCCGGGGTTTAACGATTAGGCGAGGTCATAACAGCCTTGGAAGTGACCGTGCGTGCCCAGCGGGGGCGAGGGTGCCCGCCTTCTCGCCACAGTTAAGCCCACCCTCCCAGCCCCCTTCCGCCCCCGATACACCCCTCCACCTGGCTCACCTTCGTCCCGACGCCTCACTACCAAAGCGGTCGAATGGCGAGGTGGAGGAAGAGGGCGGGGGGCATCAAGGCCGCCGCCCTCTTAGACCGGGAAAGGGAAGAGAAAGTTTAGCCAGGGTGGTGGAAGCACAGCAAGGAGGTTTTTCGGGGGTTCGAATCGGAGTAGGTTTAAACAGCGAGGTGGCTGAGCGGAGAGAGCGGATTTGAATAATAATAAGAATAATAAATTTATCACTCCAAATGCTTGAAATTTTAAACTTTGGTAGCATGAAATAAAGGAGTTTCAGGTAGCCTCAGTGTTTAACGTCAAATGTGGAAGCTACCGTCCTTAAATTGAAATACAATGTCCGTTACAAAAATATAAATTCTTTATGCATTATAAATATATGATTTAATATGACACGTGAAAAAAAATCACATGAAATTGAAAATTTAAGTACAATAAGTGAAATAAATAAGAGCATACAAGAAAATACAAAAAATAGAACTTTTGTAACACAAAAAACGTAATAGAAAATTCATAGCCGGCCTCGGTGGCGGTGGGGTAACGTTCTCGCCTGCCAAACAAGAGGTCGCGGGTTCGAGTCCCGCCTGGGTAGGTTTCCCCGGTCCAGGGCATGGTCGTTTTTGTACGTTTACTTGTTACATTTGTTGAACACCCCGGTGTAAAATGGCCAGTAAGAGCTGTATCCGGTGGTTTGAGAATAAAATAAAATAAAATAAAAAAAATAGATATTCATTCACCTCAAAAAAGAACATTTATCTCATAATGGGATAGCAACCAATCTATAAATAAAATAGTACAAAAAAATATGCACACTATTTATCTGTTAAATTGAAATAGATAATAATCGTTACGATCGCGGAAAAAAATGAGCGGGAAAAGTTAAGGAAATATACCTTGGAATAAATTCGGGAAAAATCCTTGCCCTCCTCGCTTTAAAACCCAATAAGATACCCATATGCATCAATTTGAAAAATTAAGAGTTGACGACATCGAAATGTGGTGCTGGGCGAAACCATCCAATTTCTATCCCGAGGAGTTGCAAATAATCTACTCATTTTTATATTTAGACGTTACCGTAACAAAGATTACAAAGCATACATGACTTCCAGAAGGTAATTTAAGCATTGAAGTGCGGAAAAAAATTATCAGAGCTCACATTTGGAGTAAGCTTCCGTACGGAAGTGAGGTACGGGCAATGACAGCAGCGGAAAAATCGGGAGCGAAGGCCTTCAAAATGTTGCGCCACAGATGTATGATGAGAATCAAATGGATCGACCGAGTTAGTTACGGGGAAGTCGTAAGATAAGTAGGAGAGAAGAGAAGCCTCATGAAAACGTAGACGAGAAGACGGAACAACCTTATCGGCCACATCTTGAGACATAATGGCCTAATGAAGACTAACGAGGGCAAGATCGAGATTGCACAATCGGAAGAGGAAGACCTCGAACAAAATGTATGGTAGAGATGGATGTGAAAGAGAAGAAATACGTAGATGTGGAAAGGTTAGCTGACAGGAGAATTAAGTGGAGAATAGCGTCGAACCAATATTAGGATTGCTGACCAGTGATGATGGTACATACCCATGTTTTACCGATAAGTAAAAAAACGAAGCTGAAAATATATATTGAATGACCATTTTGAGTGAGATTTTGGCGAGCAAGATCAATGATGGAGAAGAAGATGGAAAAATGTAGAAAAAATGGTATTTGTAGGAAGCGAATGGCAGCTAAGACCATTTAAACCATGTTGGTGAGAAATCTGGTGTTGTCATTAGCTTGTTCTGAACTTGAGGCGTCCACGGGACCACGGCATAATTTTATATGGACAGAGAGCTGTAATCGAAACGCCCTCTGCAGATTACTCAAGTAGGGATCGGGCAGTCTCTGAAAAACATATGTCTCCTTAGATCCACGGGTTGGGAAGCTAGGACTCCAGGGCACTAAACCAATCCGATCCCCCTCACCAAAAGCTTATAGCTAGCCTAACAAAAAATTAGCCAAAAATAAAAAAAAATGCCTTAAATGAGATTGATACGTAATTTTTGGAATGCGAGGACTAATTTTTTACGAGCAGTATTAAGTATTCTGAAGGTCATGAAGCATAACACCTCCTCTTGTACAGTATTATAAAGAAAAACGGAGAGTATAAGCTATGAGTTGAGGGAGTTCATGGGAGAATAAACAATAGTTTTCATTTTTTAAACACGATTCATAGAATTTATTTTAGTTTTCTGGAAACGAAATGGATATTATAGAACGGTAGTAGGTACAATTTATAATTGTTCTTACAAGCAAATTACAGTAAAGCGTTTCCAATAAAAAAGGAAATTCTTAAACCTAATAGAAAGGCAAATTATTCGTTAGAAAAAATAAAATCCCACAAACCCCTTCATTTATTAGCTTCTTTCCTTCTTCGACATTAAAGTAAAATACTTTAAAATATTGATATCCAAGTAAATAGAAATATTTAGTAGGAAAAGGAAGGAATACATATGCAACGACTGATATAACTAAAATTTACTAGAAAATATAATGAAAATTCTGCATTTACTGTACTCTAATGAGCACGATTAATGGCGTCTTATAGTTGCAGGACATTCAGGATATCAACAAAATCAATTTAAATTGACACTGCTTAAGCCGAGACATTGGCTGAAAAAAAAACTCTTATAAATTGGTTTCATCTATCTTTAGTATCTTCAGTCAAAACAGCTTTAGCCTGCAATCAATGATTTACATCGTGATAGCAATTTGATATTCAAAGACTGATAATATCAACCTGTTGCGCAAGAATAAAATTGTGCGGAATATCAAAGAGCTCTACGATTGCTTGAATACTGCCTGTTTTTTTAAGAATCAGATATAATCATCTTAAAATAAAAAAATATAATAAAGTAAAATGCAGGAAGTTTTAGCATGTAACTTACCGTAAAATTTTTCCTTCTACTAAGGTATTAAATCAAAACTAAGAAATTAAATGAAATCGAAAATATATAAATTACCAAATCCCAGAAGAAATTATTTTCAATATAGACTATTTAAATTAATTCATGAAAAAACTTTGAAAGGAAGATGATAAATTGACCATACGAATAAACCCTTAAACTGCTGTGAACGTACCTTTACTTCCTCCCTGCAATGAACTCAGCACTTTCGCCACATGTGAGGGGTTTGTTTTTGAGGATTGAGCAACAGTGAAAGGGTTAATCAATGAAGTATTATTCTGTTATTAGAATTTTTGTCCTGAATTTGTCAACTTACGGAGATAAACAACCTTTTCGTTACTAATTTTCAACGAAAAAAAATACGTACAACTGTATAATATAGCTGCAATGCCGATATGATGAAAATTTATTACATGACACATACGCCTTCTTGAAAATTAAATCAGCAAATTTGGCACATCTATATTCTAAGATTTTGAAGATAGAAAGGGATGAAATTTAAGTGCTATTCTTAATATGTAGGTTAATGTCACCGCAGAATACAGTTATATGTCAGCATAGTTTGAAATAATTAGCGGCTTTACGAAAATTGATATGCTAACAAGATTATCATATTTATATATTATTATATACTATTGTATTATAATGATAAGATATAATAAGGTATAATAAGATTGTTATATATTATTATAATAAGATAAAATTAGATGATCCCTTGGAACCGTTACAATAGTACGTTAAACACTACGACGAGGCCGAATTAATGGTATGAAGATTTAGTATGGGAAATAGAGGGGCTAACTGGGGACTTAAAAACAAAATAATTGCAAGTAAGAATACTACTTTTGTCACGGTTTTAATATCTATGAATATCTATATAGAAAGTGCTTCAAACAGCCGCTAAAAAAATTTAATATTTTTGAATGAGACGCGTCAAAACTTTACCGCAACTTCTTTTAAGCCACTAAACGAAAATCGATACAGCGTTATTAACCTTGACTGCGCCTTGTTTATCTCAACCGTTCTCTTTTATTTTCCCTTACCACTTCGACGAAACAGACAAACATTTCCCCTTCTACCACGTGAAGATATAGAGTCCTGACCAAATAAAAGAACGTACCTATTTTTCGGAATCACTCTATCTTAAGCTCAAATCAATCCTGAAGGAAAGGAATGGGAACTCCCTGGCAGAAAAGCATTACGAAACTAAAAATACTGGTTATGTATTATTTTGGCTTTGTGATTTGAGTTGAAAAATAAGATAAAGTGTTTTTATATCAAAGAAACGGCGTTGCAGCGGCAATGGCGATCAAAATGTTATATTCTAAAGTTCATTTTGTTAAACTGAAATGAGCTTCCGCGTTATAACACGGTAACTTTTCAAAATTAATCACTGTAAGTCTTGAAACTAGATGGTGAGATCACATTTAAAATCTGAGCCTTTTCAGTGAAAACAATGAAGCATGAAAAACAATTGATGCTATATCTTTAGCTTTAATGATTCACACGCATCAACGTTTTACTCTTCAATTTGGGAATTTTATAATTACCTTAACTTATAATTACTGTTTGAGGTTTGAGGTAACGGATAATGATTTAATACACGTAGTAAAATTTTAAAAGCATGGATAGGCAATCACGAAATAGTTCACATATTGCACGGCATAGAAATAAGAAACTCAGTTGGTATATTAATTACAGGTCATTAACCTTTATTCGTGAACCGCAATAGTTGACCCACATATAAAACAAAGTTTCAAGTATTAAATTATACATAACGCATAGGATTTACTTTGCCAATATAAATTTGAAATAATCATAAAATTGAATAATTTTGCAATAAATTTCATCAATAAATTATTCTTTCTCGTCTTATTCACCTAACTCTGAGATAAAGAAATTGCATAGGTGTATCATGCTAAAAATATTACTTAATCTTTTTAAAAGATTATTGTTTTACCTAATGTTATATGTTGGAAAATATCTCAATAGAATTTCATACCGGAAAAATACGTAAAGGGATGTTACAAATAAAGTTGAAAATATGCAAAAAATCACGAATTGAAGATTTATAGTCACAGTGGAGCAAAGTTCATTATTTATCGGTACTCTTCTAAGCAGTTAACCCCACAAAGTTTACGTTCGCAACTTATTATCCAAATAACTGTGAAAAATATTTGGAGAAAAAAAATTTACAGAAAAATGAATGATGTCGGCTCTTGGATCAAAATTATCTGGCGAACATAAATCTGCAAGGCCAAATTCCAGTCACGCCATTTATATATTGGCATTTAATCAAGGCGACTCTGCTTCACACTTACCATCGCACTTACCAACCTCATTCAAGGTTTTTATCGAAAAAATATTCACATCCAAATATGAACGTACAACACAATCACTAATAGCCTGCGCATAAATTTCTTTTTTATGCAAATATAAAATATGTGTGAAATGGATTGTGAAATCGTATTTAAAATCTAACTATTTTTAGAGAATTTAAAAATAATTAATGTGATGCCTTCAGCTTGAATATTTCATCCAAATAAATTCTAAAAGATAAAATACGATAAATGGAACGAATTCTTTTTGCTTAAAAATTTAATGTTTTCAAGCTTATTTGAGCCTAAAACACAGTAATGGATAACAAGTTGCATTTAAGTTCACCATATTGTTATGATCGTTATATATGTAGTAAAAAGTGGGCTGAATGGCACAATGAAAACTTTTAACTGCTCCTATGTTCGTTGGAAAGAATTTAAAACTAGATTTCACTCGCCGCGTTCTTCGCATGCCAATATTCTTGATCTTGGGGAAGATATGGGGTACGGGTGGGCTTTAAGTGGGAGAGGCGAGGAGTTGAGTTGAGGAATGATAAAGGTTGAAATTCGTCCTTGACGCTCTCCGAGGTTCATGAAATCCCACGCAACGTTTTTCTAGTGTCGCCTCCACTCCGAAAACCACATCGCAGGAATATTTTGCATTTTATCACAGTTGGATCTGAAAGCACCCACTTATTAGGCAACACTTCGCACACCTGTGTTGCACGTTGCCTTCGTTTTAGGCGTTAAACTTATTTTTCCCTTCCGCTTGAATTTGTATGGCTCTTTCTTGCAAACCGACACGTTAGAAAATAACTGACTTTATTCTCTTTTGTTAACTCAGTACAAGAGTATAAAGCTGTTGAAATGCCAGTAAAAATACTCATCAGAGAAAAAGTTGTATAACTGAAAAGATACACTACATTAAGTATGTTACTACCTATACTACTCCTTTATATGCTCTACACAATACATGGGTGTACACTACTATGCCTATACTACATTAACCCTGTATAGGCACATTATTATTAACTAAAACGGTAAATGGTGTCGCCACTTTGCTCAAAAAAATTCGAAAGAAATCTGCAAGGCCGAATTCCAGTCACGATAGTTATGAATTGGCATTTAATAAAGACAACACTGTTTCAAATTTACCACCTAAAGTCTTATTAATGGTCTGGAAAAAAACATTAATTTTCAAAGATGGGCGATAAGTAATGAATATGAATAATGAGTACCATTTCCTACCTAATGTAGGTATGTACCGGAGTAGTATAGGTAGTTAATATGCCGTACAAATAAAATAGTATAAAAAAATGAGAACCAAGTAGGTTATAGGCCCGAAAAATTTTGAGTCTTTTCCCTAACTTGAATATATTGTACAGAAAAATAAATAATATTCTCTAAATATTCCAAAAATTCATCAAGAAAGTATTGCGACCACGTATCGGGATTATGAAATTGCTATCTTCAGAAGTAAAGTAAGAAATTTTGAAACGCAAATGGAATACATGAAATCAAGAAACGAGGAGAATAATTGAGAATTGTCAGAGTACAATGATTACCGATAATTAGTTGAAGGGATAAAAACATAAAGAATAATTTCAAAATTTGAGAAATTCTCATAGGTAAATGTCATTTTTGTATATCGCGAAAGTTAATGAGTAAGACACTAAAAACATTTTGGAAATCTTGACATATTTTGGTAAAAACTACGGTTTTCAATGAGTTAAAGCTTGTAAAACAAATATGTATAGGGTAGGCTAAGTTATTTTATGAAATTACGAGCTAAATTTGAATAATATAGTTTTACTCCCATATCCACGATTATTCTCCTCGAAGGTGTCCTCCGATATTTATACCAAGGTTTGAAAAGGAATGCGTTCAAATTTTCTCACCAGATAAATGAATTTGATGGAACAGAGACATTGTAGGAAAAAAATCACATGTGGAGATAATGAATCGCTGAATTTTACTTGTGAGACCGGTTTTTCTAATAGAAAGGGAAAAATCAAGTGGAATTGAAGAAGGAAGAGGATAGGTGTATTTAATAAGGATTTTACGTGACCAATACTTCTTATGAGTGCCAAGTTGCAACTCCGGAGAGACTTAAAGTTTCATTTGAATTGCTTTCATTGCCGAGATTAAAAGCACATCATTCTTGTGGACTGACAACGATGCCTCATTGAAATCATCGAAAATAAGGTGAAAGTACATGTTGAATAGTTTATCCAATAGATGGAAACAAATGTTAAAGATATATGGGAAAAGTAAATGGCAGAGAAGTCTTTACCGTCAAATCGAAGCCCGTGAATTCGAATCACGCTAATATGTCTTTTCTCTTTCAAGGCTTCAACGATTTTAAGGGATAAATTGATTGTACGTACACGCAAAGTGTGAAGAAATTATAGTCCAAACGGTCCCAAACATGTCTCTGTAGAGACTAAGTAGTCAAAGAAGTGGCAGTGCGGAGACATTCGATCGTCTTGGTGGTAGCGGAACTGAATCTAGTTGAGATCTAATCTGTCCGGGTGACCTGCCAAGATAAGTTATTTAATCATGCCGCAGCTAGAATGTAGAAGACCGCGTAATTTATTGATAGAGTTGACTTGATAGTCCAATGCACGCTCTATTCAGGACGTTACTATTATTATAAAAGTGTAAAAAGTATGTAATACACTCAGGGGCAGATTTAGCAAACAATTTTCGGGGAGATGGTCATAACCTGTGTCCGGGGAGTATCGAATACCCCTCCTGTGGGACGTTTTCAAAGTAGTAGGGAGTTCTACGCTCTACGATAAATGCAACTCAAAATTCTCCCACTTTTGGGACTTGAGGCCATGCATTTGAATATACAACCCCTTTATAAGGATACAAAAACTATTTAACTAATAAAAAATAATATATTTTGATAAAATTTAGGGGGAAGGTCATTAAATCTGTTACCTTCCCTAGAATTTACCCTGGACCCACGTTTCGTAGCTGAAAATGCAGCGACAGAAAAATGGGTGCAGTTCATTTACGCACGTGGTGACCGCGAAAAGTGGTGAGTTTATTTTTTCCCCGAAAAAAAGGGGGAAAAAGGCGGATCGAGATGGAGAGGAGGCAATGAGGAAGAAAAAAGTTACGAAGGGGCAGTATTCAGCAGCAAACGGCAAAAGCGGCACGGGGAAAATTCAACACCGGAGGGACTGGTCGATAGTTCGATCCATTGCAGTTACTGCGACCCACTACCCACGGTTACTACTACCACCACCAGCAACACACATACACACACACACACACACGAGAGAGAGAGAAAAAATATCGAAAACAACCCTATGCTCTCTTCGTGCCTCACTTCAGTGGGCGTTGAAACACGCGAAAAAAAAGCATACGTCATTACTGTCCTCACACGCCTCGCGACCACGGTCGCGCTGCTCATGACTGCCGGCGGCGGCGGCGTCGATAGCCACGGTGACAATTGCCGCGCGAAAACGAGAGTGTGGCTGAATGCGTGATTTGCCGGACGCCTTTTCTCGCGAAATAAGAGACGAAAATACCTGGAGAGGAAAAGAGATAAAACCTTTTTTCAATGTCTGTATATGTGCTTAAAAACAGAAGCCTTCACGACTGTTTCTTTTTAAGATATTTTGCCATAATGCGTCCATTCGTCTTATGTATTTGTCTGAATGTTTCAAATAACAAGAGAGTCATTCACCCAAGAATGCATATATCATCTGCTACATTTTTCACATATAATACGCGTTTTGCCACCTTACGAAATCTTCTTTTAAACAAAATAAATACTTGTTATTTATTGTTCTAAAGCTGAATGTTTTAATTTATTACTCTAAGGCAGGGGTGAAGTTGTTACATTGGGTTATCCTCAAAGAGTTATGCATTATTTTTGACAAAATATTCCACAAATGCTACATAAATACTTATCTCACGCATAAAACTTTAATAAAATTAGACCTCTATATGTAACATGACTGGTTAAATATACGGATAATTCATTCGACTCCTTATTAAAATCCGGAGTGTTTTATACTTCTGACTAAAACTAAAGCACGAGTATCAAGATGGTAGAAAGCTCTTAATTGAACAAGTAGCAATTAGCATCCAGAATTCAGTTCGTAAGCATGCTATCCACTTATTTAATAGATTTATTTTACTGTTTTCGGGTAACAGTGAAATTATGTTCATAAAAGTAAAAAAGAAATGAGGCTTGAATATGGGTATCATTTGGTAACACTGCAGTTAATAAATAAGGAATTGTAGGTGAAAATAGTGTCTTGTTGATTTTTATTTATATGATACGACTTTAATGAATTAAAAGTGGTCGGAATTTAAATTCATAAATTAGCCAAATTATAAAACTCAGACATGAGGGGTTTGGCTTCATCAGGTATAAAATTGTTCCACTACTGGTATTCCTATCTGCTTCTATTTAATGACTGTAACTGATTGCACTCACTAAGTAGCTTGGCACGGCTGTAAATGATTTTCGTAATTGTGAAAATCGGTGTAGAATGAACATTGATGTAAAATTGTAATTAAACGAAACTCAACAGCTGATGCAACTTTGATTTTCCACAATTGAGAGTGTCTGATTTTTCACGGGTTTCGATTGTCCGATATCATCTGCTTACTCATGAGTATAATTACTAATTCTAAGTCGAGAATCTCGCTTAAAAAAACAAAAGACACGCTTGAAAATCCGTTTTCAGCTATCAGAACGTCGTCCTTTCATCGATTTAATTCACGAGGAAAATTTAACCAAACGGTGAATAACGACACGTTATCAACAGGCAAAGAATTATGCCTGAAAAATTTCTCTCCGAATAGGCAGTAAAGCAATATTCTGAGCTTAAGCACGAAAGGAAAATAACGTGTAAAAATGTGTAAAAAATTGATTTTTAAATACTTTGTGGAAGGAAAATAAAAGACAAGATAAACAGGCCTAATCATCTTAAATTAAGATTATTTATTTAAAAAACGTTGGTATGTATCAAGCATACCAACGTTTCCTTCATCCGAAAGTATTAGGTTTAGTTGAAGGGAGAATGCTGTTAAATCGCTCGAAATATACCTTAAGATATAAGAGTTATGTCAGGGCAACAAATGATGCAAAAAAGAATAAGTTGGCCATTTAATAGGAAGCTGGGACGGCTTCAACTATTCAAGCCTTGGGCATTACTCGAAGTGTTTCCCCTGACCCGCGCACCAAAAATGAGCTGTACAAAAGCTTACATTCAGAATGAGGTCGGTGAAATTAGACGAAAAAGGCGAGTAAGGCAGTCAGTACTGGCGCGGTACTTTGCACTTCCGTCGAAGCGTATGGTAAAGGAGAGAAAAGCAAACATGATCGCCCGGGCGGGAGAGAGAGGGAAAAAGTGAGAGGATATTTAACACTCGTCAGGGCTGGAGGCGAACTGGAACAAAAAAAGCATCGAAAGCGTAAGTGGAGAACGTGAAAGTGTTACGACCCTGGGGGAAGTAATGTTTTAAACGGGAAATGCTACTTATACGAGGATGCTTCAACTTCAACTTTTCGATTTTATCAAATTTTTAGTTCAGTTTGGTATTAAATTTAGCATATTTGTAGCATTTTAAAAGGTTTACAGAGCCTATTATATACCTAAACTTTTGAAAAGCAGGCTGATATGGAGAATGTACATCTAATAGGGATCATGAGGAAGTTTTAAAGATCAGTTTTTCATGAGTTATTTCTAACGCTCTATAAAGTGGCAGTTTAGGCCAAATCAGTTTAGGCAAAATCAAGCCATTACTTTTTGTTTTTATCAATCGAAATCTAGTAAAGAAAACTTTGATTATAGTCTTACACTCCTACTGAAATATGGCAGCGCGTGTTAAATGCACAAAGAACCCGCTCTCAAATAGAATAAAACGCCAACGAGTTAACGCAGTAGTTCATTCACTAAATTATCTGCTAGAGAGCTTTATTTAAATTTAAAGGCTGCTCCATTTGAAGTTCAATTCATGCTCGCAGAATAGGCCCTTTATTGGTGCCTCACGAATTAAATTTTAGAGTAAGTACCCTAATTTTTAGTGATGACTTAAACTGAGATCTTTTTGAAGCCTTTTCTGTAGAGGAAACTACTGCTGAATGTAGGTTTCTCTGCAATTGCATTTCGAAGTATTCCTAACTTATTGACATATACTACGTATATGTAACCAGGGACTTAGTAATGGTATCTATGCCATGGTACTTTGATTTGTGAATATTCAAAATAGTCAAAGAGACACTGGTTCAAATTCGGGTATTATAATAGAGTATCATACCGGTCAAGCAGTGACAGCAGAAAAGAGGACTTTGAGCTTTTAAATCTAACACAAAAAATTATTATAATCTGACATCACGCACTGAATCATGGGCGTACACAGGATCAACGCTAGAAGGGGGGCAAGCCGTGGTCGTTCTAGTTGTAACATAGAAAAGGTTATGAAACCAATATTTAAAGAAAATTATAACAGTGCTTTATTAGTTTTTAGTTATTTTTCGGGAAAAAAATAGTATTACTTTAATTACATGTTATATACTAATATCACTTCCCTTGAATTTAAAGAAAATTTGTTAAAAAACTTCGTTTTGAATTAAAGTTACTTTTGCTCCTAGGGGGTTGCCCTCTCCAGTCTCCCGCTGGGTATACCCATGCACTGAATTATCAAATTTTAGAAGAGGTTTACACGGAACATTTTACGATCTGCCTGGCCAGTCTTTCCTCCCGATATTGGAGGTAATCTTCAATTCACATTAAATCCCACATATTTTCAACGTATCTACATTTTTTATTCAATGTTCTTCCCTCTAAGATTGTTTTTAATATCATCTCAATACTCAAAACTCATTCAAAGCTTCTGGCTGCTCCGTATCTCTTCTAGAAGCTGACTCTCCTCGCCCACCACGTCCAGCACTACGTTTCCTTCCTCTTCCTATCCCGTTTACTTAACCTTCTCACCGTCTTTATTCCAAAGGCCTACAATATTTTCCCGCCCTCTATCCTCAACTTGAATGTTTCCACACTCAATTCCGGGTAAAGAACTGTAGTCATCTATAAGAAAAATCCACTCATTGTGAGGTAGGAGAGGAAAGGGAAGTGGTCTCTTTATTTAGAAAGCGTGAGTTTCCCATCCTGTGGCTTAGTTTGAGGTGAGCTCTATTCTCACCAATGCCAATCAGCATACTGTTTGAAGAGTTTGTTGTGGCTCTTGAGGAAATTGTATTAAATTTACCTCAATTTCATTTACATCAAATTGCAAGCCGAATTGCTAAAAGGAATTTTAAGAGGCTTTTCAAAAAGGGTGCAGAGTGGTGAAAATAAAGCAGAATTTATTGTATATGAAAAATAAAACATAAAAAGGATAATTCATTTCTTTTTGTGGAAATGCCTCTCCATTATATACAGAGCCATCGAAATTCGGGGCGTTGTAACTCAAATAGACGTAACTAGCTAACAAAGCATTGATCTGTGAACAGTGCGCGCAACACAGTCCTCATTATTGGAACTGCGATTTCATTATTCACGACTTACTGGAGAAAAATAATATTTGCCGCAGCGGTAGCAATGCTGCAATGCGCACTCGATGAAAGTGTATGATAATCGCAGAGCTGTTATATCCAACTGTTATTTCGTTCGCCGATGAATTTATTAAAGATAATGTACACAGAGATGCTCTCTCACCGAGAACCAAATTAGTTTACTCTTCCAATACCATATGACGCTCATTGCTTGAATAAATGAATACTATTGCTGAGCAGAAATATTGCACTAATAAAATAATTAATATGCCAAAGTCACCACAGCACGAATGATCGTAAAATATCACTGAAATTCCGGAAAAGAAAGAAAGGGCAGTAAAATTTAAAATTATTCCTCGATTTGGAAGTAATTTTAAACGAGCAACAAGTATTTCCAATCACAATATGGCTGGAGTCTTCCTACAATCGTCGGAAATAGAGTATACTGTTTAAATAAATAAATTTGTAAAGGAATACGGAAGGGAATTTTGAAAATAATTGAAATTCAAAATTTTAGACGATATGTGGATGTAGCATGCAGAATTCCGTAGCTCTAGCAAGTTTCTAACCTTATAAGTTATTGAAAACCACTACCATGAAAATAATTCATTTTTGCCGGAACCATCTAACCCACAATAAGTTATAGGTAGGTTATAGCACCAGTTTTATGAACTTGATGTTTTCCCCTTTGTGTCCAGCCAAAACTTCTTTCTACAGCAGAACTAAACCGTGCAAAAGCGCATTACATCTGAAGATAAATTACCACTTGAATCTCGATTAGTTTTCTAACTGTTGACTTAACTGAATCCTGAAGTCAGCGGCTTGAAAAAGAACGTGAATTTTAGGATAGTAGAAAAAAAAAACAAAGAGAGAATTGAATAATGATATTTTTCGCGTTTAATATCTCAAGTTTATTAAGAAATTAAAATTTTAATTTTCTGTAAAAGGAAATTAATTAATCGCTAAATTTTAACTTTTATTAAAAAATTGAAGATTTCGGTTAATCTTCAAAGATTATATTGAAACTACCAGCAGTAAAAATCAGAAAGATTTAAAAGTAAAGTAGCTCTTCATACAGGAATCAATAAATTACTTTATCAACGCTTATTCCACCTATGGAGATGGTAAAAAAATTCAAGACGGTAAATATTATCTGAGAATAGTCAGAATAAAAAATAAGATAAGGCTAATTGGAAATTAGAAAAAATGTAGCCTAGTCCCTCGAAATAAGGCCTTTTTAAAGATGTCAAGGGTAGGCGCCATTTTTCCATCCGAAAGAAAGTATATTTAATTTTAATCGTTAAACCCAGGTTAAGACTTCCTGTCAGTGTACTATGGAGACGGAATATAGAATAATAGAACTGAATTCACCTTAGTATTCTTAATCTAAAATTAAAGTCGTAGCTGAAAGGGTTCCTTGAACAGTTCCCTATTAATTTTAACCGTTTTAAAAATACACAACCGATCAACTTTTTTGCCGGCCTCGGTGGCGGCGGGGTAACGTTCTCGCCTGCCAAACAAGAGGTCGCGGGTTCGAGTCCCGCCTGGGTAGGTTTCCCCGGTCCAGGGCATGGTCGTTTGTGTACGTTTACTTGTTACATTTGTTGATCACCCCGGTGTAAAATGGCCAATAAGTGCTGTATCCGGTGGTTTGAGAATAAAAAAAAAAAAAAAAAAAAAAAAAAAAAAACCATCATTTAACAAATTGAAGGGTATGTTGACTGGTCAAAGATGGCATTGATATTACAAGCAACATATTTGGGAAAATTTGACATCAAAAAAGGGTGCGGGTTTTCTTCAAGAGCCTCATACTCTCAGAATATTAGGATGTAACAATATGGCCACAGTGGGCGGAAAAGGGCTTATTTCACCTAAGGAGGTTTTAGTCAAGATTTTGCTTTAATAAATTCATTATTTAATGCATCTATATAAAAGGAAGGTTCTCTTAATTAGTAATGATTATGAAAGAAAAACTCATTCAAAAACCTTACCTCAACATCATTCCAGCTACACCTCAAACAAAATTATTCGCGTAATGAGGTAGCGAGCATGGGTTGATAGGCTCGAGTGAGGACAAGTGCCAGATGATGGTTCCAGAGGGGAGTGAGATGGGCGAAGAGATGTGTAGATACGAGAGAGGGACTTGAGAGGAGTGTTGGAACATGATTAAACGGCTTTTAATGCCCCCTAAAGGTGGACGGGGCGCGTTTCGCGATGATGGATACTAAAGGAGGAACCGAGATTTCAAGATGGAGGGATATGATGATTTTTGAAGAGGGTTTGGCGAGCGACCTGCTTACGCTGATCCTGCTGAATGGATGCGGGTAAGGGAGGTGGCATGGAATGGCAAATACCATTCATCCCAGGCCACGCTTTTCGAGCTCCCGATGAGTCCAAGTTTTACGATCGCATTCATTAGATTTTAGACGGTTGATATTCATCAACTGGATATTCCTTTCCATGATACTAAATATGTGTTTAAAGAACGTAGCTCAGACTGATTTTGTCGTAAATGTTTTGGTAGGCCACATGGAATAACTAATGCATGTGCAAAGTCTTAGGGTATCTTCATATTCTTTCGAACCCCATATTGATAAATAAAATTAAAAACCGAGAAGGAAATGTTCCTGAGAAATCGAGATATTTATTTAGGGTGTGACTCTAATATTCAACAACAAGTTGCTAAGTAAAGGCGTACAGAAGACAGGTATGCAACGGTTTTCACAGTGGAAGAGTCCGAATTCTTAGTTTATAACTAAAATCAAATGCCTCTGGTGCGTGGCTCAGAACTATAGTCGCCAAGCTACGACATGTTGCGACGTCATGTCTTGGATTCTGCCTTAAAATCGCTTAGTATTTTCAACTTCCATTATTATAGTGTGTCTATAGGGTAAATAGCCCTGCTAAAAATAAAAATAAACTCGTTTAAACTCGCGTGTTCCAGCAAGAACGGCAGATTTGCCTCCCGCCTCGTAGAAACTTGCTTGAATAGCTTGGGTCTCTTTCGCCAAACGTTCAAAAATCTCGAGCCACTTGAAACGCTTCGGGTAGTATCCTCATAACTGCTGGGTTTGATTATGGCGATAAATCCCGTTCCGCAAGCACGAATATTACAACTGAGGAATCTCTAATCTGCCTCTGGATATGTTGTCATCCACCGCGCATTAAAATGAGATTATAAAAGTCGTCACGACTCGCTGACGAGTAAAGCGATTCGAATTACAGGGTAACATAACATAATTTTGGGCCAATAAACAAAATTTATATTCGTGATTAATTTTTTTGTAAACGCGTTGTACTCCATTTAAAGTCAATGTGGACCTTGCAAAATCTTCTCTTCATTATTTCTCGTAACATGTTCCACAACATCTCGTCTGACACCGTTAACTCTACTCTTTTGTAACATTCGTGGTCTTTACTCCGTGCTTCTTGATCCACATTCTGGGAGTTGACTGGTTAAGAGAAATAAGGTGACTCCTAAGGCATTAGTAGGGAAAACAGG
The DNA here is from genome assembly GCF_921293095.1 of Ischnura elegans. Lineage (NCBI taxonomy): Eukaryota > Metazoa > Arthropoda > Insecta > Odonata > Coenagrionidae > Ischnura > Ischnura elegans. The sequence continues at coordinate 91,608,101 of NC_060246.1, read as the reverse complement.
AAGCAATGGGAAGAGGAGCGTGCATTGATGCGGAGAGAAGAGGAGCGAAGGGATCATCAATCAAATCGGACTTCCAAATATCCAAACCAACCCCTCTCTCTCTCTCCCTCCTTCAACCCTCCCACGGCTTCGTCACACCACCCCTTCCCTTGCCCTCCCAACTTATCCTCGCCTTCCGAGACCTTCTGTTTGGCTGAAAGGGTTGATGCCCCTTCCCCCAGCTTATTTTATCTTCCTCCCCCTTCCTCCCTCTCGCTCGCTTCGATCCTCAAAACCCGCGTTATATCCCCGAAATCCTGTGAAACGCGAACTCGACTCGCTCCACCTTTCCTCCACGACCCCACCACGTTGATGGGCGAGAGAAAGAAGCTTCGGCTAAAAGGGGTTTGGGTGAGATGTTTGGCTCGGGATGGAATTTTTTTTTTATTTTACGCCGCTCATTATCCACCCTTCCATTGGGACAACGCCCATTTCGGGGTTGGGGTAGGGTAAGAGGCGAGAGGATAAGGGGATGAGAAAGTTAAGAGTGGCGTGAATGGAAGGGAAACGGCGCGGGGAGTGAATGAGTTTTAACGCAGGAACGTCGAACGGATGAAGGTAAATGCGTGAGTCAAGGCCGCCTCGTGGAAGAGCAGGGGCGAACACACACGAGGGAGTTGTAGCGGATGAGGCGAGGATATTTTGGATTTTAGCGACCACATTGAGAGATACATATATTTATCATCATATGTCCACACACCGGAATTTATGGGGAAAATCGATGATCGGGATGGGCTAATTTTGAGTCGGAAAATTGGAAATCACGGCAATATAGTTAGCGCAAAGCATTCCATCATTATTGTAGGTACTGTTGCTCTTTCATTTTATGTGTGGTTTATAGGTGTAAGTTCAGTGTAATGAATATAAGAAAGCGCGACAAACCCCGCTTGAATCCAATTTGAAACACCCGGTATTTGCTGTTCATGCAAATATTAGGCAAAGCTGATCTCCATATCAAGAACGGGATATATACAGAAAAGTTTCATTAAGGATAAAAATTTTCCTCACAAAATGTTTTTCCCATCGAAATTAAAGGTTGTATGATCTTATTTATCATTATTTTGAACAATATATAATAATAATAATAATCTATAATGACAAAAAAATCTATCTAATCTAACAAAATAATAACAATCTATTACAAAGTTAAACATTAATAAGGTAAACTAAACTATAAAAAAATTACAGGACATCATTATACACAGTTAAGATTCACTCTAAAATAGGTCCAATAAAACCTTTTGTCCTCATGTTCTCAAGGTAGTTACGCTTTAAAATTAAGTGAATAGCCTATTTTTATTAGGGAAAGATTCGTTTGTGGGATGATACACTGAAAGATGTATAAAAAGAGACCATTAAAGATTAAAATAAGAAAATGTGTAAAAAATAGAGAATGAGGGAAGAAAAGTGAAAGTTAGGTAGGTGAATGAAGTTTGTTAGCGAATGTCCCATCCTTTGTATTTGGATAGCGATGACATTTGATGTTGAGCGAGGATGATTAATGATTAAGGACATGAAAGATTATGGCGGGATGCCCTCTTGTATCTAGATAAAGAACGAGAGAGGACAAAAGGCTTTTGAGGGGGATCCAGTGCATTAGCGTCCAGTTTTTTCCTGCTTCTTCACCAAACTTGATTCAAAAGCAACTCAATTGGAACGTGTCTCTTGTATTATCGATCAGGAATATAGAGTACTGGAAACAATAAATAAAAAACATAAAAGAGTATACATCAGGGAACACACAAAGACTGGCATAGAAACATATTATGAGCGTATGTTGCAAGGCAATCGCCAGCAATTAACAGGATGCACGAAGCAGAAATATTATCTGTTGCTAAAATGGTTGCTTAGAGAGTTAAGTTGCAAAAAATCAGTGAGATCATTTACGCTTTAAAATTAAGTGAATAGTCTATTTTTATTAGGCAAAGATTCATTTTTAAAAGGGAAAGATTCGCTCATAGATTTGAACTATTTCTAAATCGGATGCCCAAGGAAACTAGAGATGAAAATGTGTCCGGCCTACTCTTAAGTTTTCTTCAAAGACCACATCTTTTGAGGAACTTAATAACTACTTGAATTGCAGTTAACTAGAGGCATGGCAAGAAGACAAATAACATTTATATATATGTTGACGTAATTTAAAATAATATTTTGTTTTAAAGTCTCTAAAACGCTTCTCTTATTTTGATTCATTTAATAAACCTTCTATGAAATACTTAATCTTAGTTTAAATCGAAAGTATATGCCCGATACATCAGACATGAATTTTTTGAAGAGAAAGAGAGAAGAATTTTTTTGGCGCAATTTATCACTGCCTCAATTGAGCATTTTTTATCTTTTGAAAGCTCCTTAAGGTAGGTATTTTCAATCCAGAAATAATATCTCTGCCGTCAGACCCACGCATGTGTTCTGACGCGAATCTTGAAATTGTGACGCTTCATTTCCATTCTCCTCTCCCCTGACATCCGTAATGGACCTCGAACGACTCATCGGCAATGGTACGGATACGATCAGCTTTCCTACCTTATGACGGTGCCCTTCCCATCACTCATGCTAATCACTACGTCATCTATTTCTGACCATCGCACGCCCATTACCAGCCTATATTTAGTCACTCCATTCCATTCTCTCATTGAGACCTTCGCGATATATCTCGTGTGTCACTTTTATACGATAGTCCTCATCTCCCTCTGCTTCAACACCACTCCTCATGGATTATGACGGTCCGTTGGAGGCCATGATGAATGAGATGGATAATAACACGTCCTGATATGCGTAGAAGACCGTGGTTTCAGTCTGTCTCAAATGCTGTTATTAGGCTTACTATCTTAGCGTCAATCTCTTATTCTAATGGCAGATTAAGACATCATGGGGTGTGGGATAGGAGGGGATATGAAATAAGTTGCGGTAGGTACTTGGTGTACAACCGTTATGAGCAGAGTGAAGGCGAGATTATGTATAGACCGAAAGAATACTACTGGAGTTCGTAGTGTTCTTCAATAAATGAAACAAGAACAGGATTTTGAAATTTATCCTATTTAAAGGAGGTATGAGTTCAGTAAACGGAAGGGGAGTTATAATTAAATTTAGTTAGAGATGCAAAAATAAAATTTTCGCTTGTTGCTCTCAATTAAAAAACTCCCATATGTTTCATTATTGACCGGGAGGGTAAAGGAACGACCAGACTGAACACGAATAGTTATGATATTTACTCCAGTGATATTATCATACTGCCGCACTATACGTATGGATTTGGGCTTTTTATGCAGGTTTAGTTCAGCAGGTGGAGGATAATTAAATTAAAATATTATATTAAAGCTATCAACGAGTTTTTTTTAGTAAACATAGTAAACATTTCTCTCGTAGGTGAAAAATAATCGCTCTTTGAAATATAATTATCAAGCCTTTCCTTGTCCAATTAAAATCCATAATTGGTCTGAAGTTGAATGAAATATTCCATAGAAGATAGAATATGCATTGAATATTCTCCTAGACAAACATTGCCTGTCTGATTTAATCCACACACTATGACATCAGAAAAGGTATAGAATGAGACTTAGCGCTATTTTTTTATATCTATGTGCGAACAGAAAATCTTACTCATTTATAACCTTACTAACATAATTTAAATCGGCACTTTATATGTATTAACACTTGGTAACTTGAGGGGACACTATATCAGTCTTTGCCTGTATTAATATTGGTGCCGCTAAAAGTTTTTGGCTGCATGTTATTGGATGAATGTAAAGGCATAATAGAGTGTAATTATGAAAAGTCTTTGAAAAAACAGACGTATACTCATCATCATGTGCTCCAAAAATTCGTCAAAGAAGACCAATACACCCATCCTGAGAAGAATCAGAAAGTAAGAAATACTTTACTTTACTGGATTATAAAAGCACTTTTGAAAATTTTTAAATAATTAAAATGAAAAATATTGGATTACAAGGATGAAAAATCAAATTTTGATGCCAGATTAAATCTGCGTTGAAGTTTACTCTGGACAGGTGATCTCCAAATTTATTTACACTTGATTTTTTACGGCCAAATTCACTAATTACCTATTATTCCAAACTAAGAGCAACAAAAGAAAGATATTTAACTCTATATCAGCACATTATTGGAATGGTTTTCTACACATATAAGGATCCCTATATATAATTAAAGTTCTGTAATATTGGTACCTGTAGATGCTAGGGCGACTGATTGGCATCAAATTGAGTAAGTCAAAAATAAGACCAATTATTAGCAAAATGAGTTTCGGATATTCTTTTGGCTATAAATATGCGAGGCAGGTACATACCTAGTAGAAGGTGTTTCTTATTCAAAACTGAGCTATGTATATTCAGCCTGTTGAAATCTTTCTTCAAATTTTAATTTTTAAATATAAATTACCGTTTAAATATGAATGCACATTTCATAATTTGAAGGTACTCTTATTTTAGCCATTTCATTATTTTTTTACTAATAATTATTAATAATTTCTTAATGGAGGACCCTAGAAGCCAAGGGGGGTAAGGGAAATTTTTTTTATTTTTGGAGATAAGTACAGATAATGGTTCGTGGGGTACACATTGTGCAATACACAACACTGTTGTAACAAAGAGATACAAGTGAATCATTGATAAGCATAAACATATATAGTCAGTGATTTACATGTATACCTTTGTTACAACAATATTGTGTAGCCAATCAAACATTAATCTGCAATTATATAAAAACACTGCACTTACCCCTCTTCGTTTCTAAGATCCTCTATTACCTAATACATTATTAATTGGATTTATAATGATCGTCGCTGTTAAATTAAACGTTATGCTTTAAAATGCGAAATTGGTGACTTTTAAATTATGTTAGTGGAAATTACCCATTTTATCATGCGCAATTAGTCATAACTTCCGCAACACCCCGCATAAAATATTCCATGTTTCTCTCTTCGATGAATAGGCCAGATCAAGAAGTCTCGGAGGAAAAACGGTTAAAATCAACCATAAACGGATGCAACAGTGAAAAATTCCGAACCTCCAGTTAAACATCCCGCTAAAACGGATAAAATAAAGCTACCTTCCCCACCCGAGAAAAATCTATACAAGGTAAACAGAAGCGTGGAAGGAAAAGAAAAGAATGAGCGAACACAAAATGGACGTAGCGGAGGTCAGGCTTAATGGGTGGTTAATATCCGATGTCCGATTCAGCAGTAAATAAAAATTAAAGCTTCCTTTTTTAAAAGGCCCTTGCTTAATTTGGAAAGCAGAGGCCCAATAATTTCCGAGAAAACGTTCGAATAAAATGAAGGAAGAGGGGTCGGAATGCTTCGAAGGAAAAAAAAGAAGAAAGAAAATGAAACAAAAAAAAATACGTAGAGAGGTGGGAGGTTGAGTTAGAGCGGAGATGGTAGAAAGAAGGAGGGGAGAAGAAAAAACTAATTTGAAGAGAAATTGGTTCACGGGGAGATCCTCATTACTCAGTTCACTTTTATGCTTTATCAGCTCGGAGGGGCGAAGATGCGAGAGGTCGTATCAATCTCCATTCACGTGGCTCTCACGGAATAAAGGGCAGTGCCAGGGCGAATGAGCTGCCCCTGGTCTTCACTCGTGCCATATATATATATACTTACTTCCTTCCCCCCTCCTCGTCCCTTGACCTCCTGTCTCGGCCCACACTCCCGCAATACCCTTCCCTTCACCTCCCTCGCGAACCACTCCGCCTTCACTTCATATACTCCCAGAGCCTTTTATTCAATCCTCACCACCCTCTCTCTATACCATCGCCACTCCCTTTCCAAACATTAAAAGCTTTTCGCCCCCTGGCTCAACCTCCTTACGCTTAGTACTGCTCATATTCTCTTTCCTTTCTATGAATCTACTCTTTATCGGTAACCAGTCCGTGTTCTGGTGTGGGCAAGCCAATGCTATTATAGCATTTGTGTACTTACGTGACGGAGGCTTTGGAAAAACAGTTCGATCGACTGACGAAGAGTCTGTCATGTTTAAGTGCGGTAACTTCCTGGTTAAACAAGGCAGTCGGCTATTTCTACCTATTGAATTTACGAAGTTGACGAGGTCATGAAGTTTAATGAGATAGCTTGCTAAGAAAGCAATTTATTGGAATACTTGATACATACATTACTAACAGTCCTAACGTTTTCACATAAATTGTTAGGAAATAAAACGATTTTAATACAATAATTGCAACATAGGCAAGAGTACATGCAGGCAATAGAGGTAACAGATTCCTATATCTCTAGCTATTGATGTAATTTAAATACAGTTAATCCATTCATATATTCAAGTAGAATACTTTGTTTCATTGTGCAAGTTGAAAATTAATTTTCATAACAGAACCGAGCCATGGGAAGCTAAACACAAATACAAGGACGAAGGTGATTTAAGAAAACTGTTCAACGATCTCCAATAGGGCCCAATACCACTAATTAATCGTAGTATTTCCTTTTATCGCGCTCTCTTCTCTTTTCACTTAACTTCAACGGGAACGAATTATTTTTTTTTCATTCTTTGAATCAGTGCTGCACTTACCCGTCATCATTAGTGAATATTTTTTCTTCTTCCTTTCAAAGGGTTTGAGATTCATTTTCGAAAATTGAGGCAGGATTTAGCGATTTTTTCTCATTGATTATCGGATCCCGTTTTAATCTAACCTCAGCCTGCCCCGTCGTGACATAATGTGAACATTTTCCTGGGCCAATCACCGTGACACGGCGAGTTCGAGATCCCCTAAGCGGCCCGGCCGGAAATTTGACACTACGTTTCAATTCGCCATTTGGTAACTTTTTTTTAGCCCGAAGAAAATTTGTTTGCAAATTAATTAAACGTCCATCCCGTGAATAAAAGATACAGAATTGGTCACAGTTTAATTCCACTTAAAAAAAAAGAAAATAACGAAGTACACAGCATAGAAAACTTACTTATCAACGTGGTTACATTTTTTAATGGCTTTTGATACATTTATCTCTTTAAATATCAATATTATCATTTTTAGCTAAAAAAATAACGTTGTTAAAGAAGGTAATTGAAGGTTGAAATTTGCTCGAAGGAAGTAATTTGTTATTATCCTCGGAGAAAGTATTCTGTGAAAATATCGCAGAAGTTGCGCATATTTATGGTTTTTGTGTATTCATTAGCTCTCACACTATGATTCCATTTCCCCTCATAACGACCAAAGGCAATGATAACAATTTTGATCCCCGGGAATTTCTATGCTCAATGATTTTCCCTCTAATTTCATCATGTCTTGTCCTTATTTGTTTACCATTTTCAGCTATCTTCAGCAGAAGTTCTTGAAGACAGGAACGAATATAAAGTACTTTTTGAGTGTACTTGCATATTTCCAAAAATATGACGCTTATGTATTCAGTTTGAAGGAGAATGTTTCTATCATTAATTTGCTCTCTCTTTCATAGGCGTTAGAAATGTAACGGTTTTTAGGCCGGAAGCATGTGAAAAGATTGTAGTGCGAAATATTATCATGTGTGCATTTAAAGCTAAAAATATACCAAGCTACCGAGGAAAGGGACCTACTCGATTATTTGGATAATCGTCCCTTTTTTAATTCGGCTCATTAAAATGTACAACATGGAATAATGAGTAATAATTTATTCCGTGAATATTTTTGGTGGAGAAATGTGCACGAATGTCATTCTCACGCGATGAATTGAAAATGAAAAGCCAACAATGGTTAGAAGCCCCACGTGGCTGCGCTGTCATGCATCACATCAATATAGTGACCGTAATTTACGTGCCTGCTGAAACGTTCTGCTGTATTCTCTCGGAGAAAGAGTACATGACGAATTGAAAGTATTTACTATCTAATCATAACGTATATATATTTAATGTGAAGTTTCGAATAACTGCAGTAACCATGTTCGACATTTTGATTATATCCTAATCAAAAAACTTGTACGTTTCACTTCTACTGTACATTTTAGAATATGTATTCGACGGTTTATTCGTTTTCTTTGAACGAAAATAAATGAATAAATACACGTATAACTATTTGATAACTTTTCTCATGTAGCACAAGGATGAAGGCAATAATGAAAAAAATTAATATCTTTTAACTAATAAACCAAGTGAATATTTCTATCTCGTAATTTTTTGAACCCCGGTCGCTTGTGAAGTTTAAGTTTCGCAAAAAAAACCTTAATAGGAAATCGCAGTAGCCCTATTGTTTCTACCACGTTCACGTTCTTCCACGTTTTCGCAAAAACATGAGGTTTATATAATACAAGGGTATATAATATTATAGAAGAAGAGCTATTCGGATTGAATAGGTGTGGTAGCAGGAGTGCTGTCTTCCCACCCTGTGGGCCTGGGCTCAAGTGCCGGCGGTGACGGAGAATTTTCCAGAGACTCCCCGATTCCTGCTTCATGGAGAGCACTTCATGTGCAGCACCCCGTCCGCTGTATGGGACGTTAAGCAGTGGTCCCCTTGACACCTTTCGTTATGGTAACTAGAGATAGAGCGGCATCGGCTGAGGTCAAGTGATGTACTCGGACTACCTATTATTTACGCAAAAGAGTCGCCAAAAAATTAAGCAAAAGAAAACATAATCAGGAATTAAATGTGAGTGCAATTTTGCACCACGGCACAATGCAAACGTCAAAAATGATTTTTTTTAAGTTGTTAACAGCATTCAATTTGACAAGTTTCAGCACTGCTTCGAACCTTTGGATACTGAACTGTTGACGACACACCTTGACTAAATATTCACGATGTAAGTGGTAAAACATAATAAATATATTTATCTACGAACAAAATATATCTCAGACGTATCTAAAATCCGGGACACTAAATAATAAAAATTAACGTAATTTAGGCGAAGTCGGTATAGTGGTTTTCATTTTGCGATGCTGGTACTAAACAGTTTTTCGCAAACATCTTACTTATTTTAACGTTAACTTATGATTTTCCGTACATATTTAGATTCCTCATAAAATTTGGCTTCCAATGGTTTTCGTCTCAACATTCTTTATATGTGTTTCCCACGTGACGTTCGAGGTTATCGTAACTCCCAGGTACTTCACTTCGTCTGTTGCCTTTATGTTAATACCATCCACTGCATAAACATGGTTAGAGTTACCTGTCGGTCGTCCCCTCTAAGTATCATTCCATGCCATAGGAGCTATTCCTTATAAGGCGAGGCGTAGCGAAGAGATTAGATTCCGTAAGCATGCGATGATTTAATGAACCAAGTCTTGGATTCTCGAACGCGCTCATCTTCTCAGGAGGGCAATTAACGCGGCGGTGAGGCAGCGCAAACGCGGTCTTTATCTCACATCGCGTATTAAATTTACCGAGAAGTACCTACCCAGTCAAAGACTCCCTTTGGAGATATTATTTCCAGCGCGGAACTCGCATACCGGAGGATTCCAAACAGCTTCCCTCCTCCCAGGAGCATTTCCGATTCCTTTGCGAGTCGAGAGTTCTTTTGTGTCTCCTATTAAGAGGGAGCTACCTGCCGCACACAAACACCAGGGTCGTTCTTCCACACACCCACTCCACTTCACTCGCTCGCCGGAAATGGAGAGAAATGGGAATCATGCGGATGAATTTTAATTCGTCTTCAAAAATACGCATTGCGTTCAAGCACCCGAACACGGCAGAAAATAGTTAAGCCGAGTATTTTTTCACTATCTAAACATCTCGAAATATTTTTTTTAAACCCCAGTCACTCGCGATGATTAATGAATTTTCCGTTGAGGAAACGTTTTAAGTTTCTCAAAAATTAACCTTGGCGTACTATTAGTATTCAAAATAGGATTTACGACGCCTCGAAGAAAAACAGCAAAAATTCGTCATACAATACTCATCCCCCCCTCCCGATCTGGCTGTTTATATTCGTACGGAACGCGATCGTCACACGAAATGCTTTTTGAAGAAGCACGTGGAAACTTTTTTTTTAACCGGCAGAGTGGGAAGAAATTTATCGCGATCATGTGTCATTAAATGGAATTGAAGCGGTCTCAAATGTGTGAGTGTGTATTTGAGTGCCTTCGACTTGAAGCATCAAGATACGAGTGGGAAAATTTACCTTAATGGTGGCAATAAATAAGATTCATTATCTGATGAAAATAAAATGGAAGACAAGGTCGCGTAAATATACGCAAATATCACAACCACACTCTTTATAATTTCACGTCCATTTTTCACTGAATCGCAAAATATTTCCCACATAGTTACTCAAATGTGCCCCCCCCCCCCAAAGCCGCAGAGAAATCAAAACATTATTTGAAAATCTTGTCTGGATTTGATATATAATAAATGCATCAGCTTAAATTTAAATTTTAAGTGCCAAAATTACCTAAAATGCATTTTCAGGCAAGTTATTTTACAAAAATTTTCCTGAACTCCCTATTTCCTGGAGGAGTAGCCCCCACTCACCCCCCTCATTCCCTTCCAAAGACCCCTCATCCCTCAAAAGCATATTCCTAGTTACGAAACTATTTTAGCTAACTCTTATCTGATAAAAACAAATTGTGTGACTACTGACTTGGAGTGACCATTGCATAAATTTTTCTTGACGAAAAGGAATAAAAGGAAGAAACAGCTGGCAGGAGCGGTAAAAAACAGAGCATTCATTACATCATGAATTTTTTATGAAGTCAGTAAAAAATAATTTCACATTATACAAATCATGCCATTACAAGAACAATATATAATATTAATTAGCAATTTTCATGAGCCAGAGTATTGAAATAAAAACAAATGTACAAAATGTACATTAATCACTTCTCTTTATAGTTCGGAGAGTATTAAATGAAACTTTTTTTTTTGCTTCAAAAAAGAAATATATTTTTCCTTTGATTCCTAAAGCCGAAGGCGATCAAATATGTTTACGCTTAAAATTTTGGGTGGCCAATATCAGACTGGAAGAAAATGGCCGAGTCAATGTGAATTCCTGACTCCGTGTCATATACGAGAGCGTTTCACGTATCTTTTAAACTTTCGAGAAACTTTTGGTAATTGAGTAAAAATCCCATGGTTGAATAAAAGTTAGAAGATTTGTCACAGTTAAATTGCACTCAAAAAAGGAAATAACGAAGTACTCCACATATAAAACTTATTCATCAACGAGATTTTATTTGTTAAAGCCTGTAGATACAAAGAACTCTCTGAATAGCAATATTTTTTATTTTTAGCAATTTCGTTACTCTCCTCTGAAAAATTCTATGAAATATCCCATATATAAGATTTCTGGATCTATGTTATCTTTAGAAATTTGTGATACCTTGAGCTTGATAAAAAAGGAAAATTTGCATTTCATTTTGAGTGAATATCACATAGTTAACAAATTTTCTACGCAAACTAGTAAATAAAGTCGTAGTTTCACTTAAATGAGTCTCTAAGTACAGTCTCGATTCGCGGGTGAATACGAAATGAAGAAAGACCCGCAACCCAATCGATTTCGCGAGTGAAAGATCAATTATTATGAAAGACGGAGACGCGAGACATGACCGCATTGTGCGTCCTTGAAGATCATGGACTAAGATGAATGAGGACGTAATGGTGTTATCAAAAGCTCCACTCTGGCAGCGCTTTTAATCCGAGTGTATTTAATGCGCACTCTGGCGAGAGAGTTGAGAACTCTCCATCGTAACGGAATTCCAGCTTTGAAATTATGGTCTAAAAAGTTTCCATTGTGCTGGGGACTGTGTACAAAGGGCAAATTAAGCGTTTAAATTCAATTCCAAGCGGTCGTTCCGCCAAAATCCAATTGTGTAAAAATCTGGAACTGTTTTTTTCTGCAATTCTGCTGAATACTTCAATGATTAGATGTGTTTTATTTTTTCCCCCTCTCGAATATAATAAATATGTAGTCATCGTATTCCTAAAGTAGATTAGGACGCTTTCGAGCAGATTATTTTGAAAACCTCGAGTCAAGAATTTGCAACTGATTAAACCTAAGAGGAAGGACGTATAAAATGATTTAAAAATAGAAAATATTTTCATGTTGATGTAAAAAAAAAAATGACATATAAATGACTGGCTAACATTTTTGGTGAAATTTATCGTTGATAGGTATGCTATCTAGCAATGCGATCCATGATTTAATAATATAGTAAACTTGTTATTTGAATTTGACTTTTATAATTTCAATGAAAGCAATTATTTTATGATAAAGAATACATAAAATAGGTTATTTGTAAAGCTCAGATTTACAGTTCCCTTTTTTGGTGACTTAAAGAGTATTTGGAAATGAAATCCACCCTTATAATAATTTCGGAACCAGGAGATATGAGAATCAAAAACTCCTTCAACTGTTCAACTGATTGAGAAACTTATGGATAACGTATAATACTATATTACCAAAGTGTGGTAAAGAAATATTACGAAGTTATTTACACCGTTGCAAAGGTATGCGGGCAAAACGCTAAAATTTTGCTGCTGAAACAAATGACTTCTCGTAGAAATTGTCACCCTGTGTTGGATACACACATGTTACACACACCCTGTGTTGGATACGAAACAACAAAACATGCATATATATTAATGAAATAAATATATATGCGTTAGTGTCGCGCTGACTTGCATTCCCACACTTGGTAGCTCTAGAGCAAGAAGATACCTAGCGCCTTCCTTTAACCCCCTTCATCCGGTGAGGACGAGCTAAGAACTGTAAACTAGCGGAGGCGTTGGTGGGAAAGAACGCATGTTGTTGGCAGTTGGCTTGGGGACGACGTGCGGGATGGTTAAAGGGGTTGTACCTAAACGCTAATAAAGTGGAGTTATGAAAAAGACCGGGAATTTGTTGCTAATTCCTTAATTCCCTTCCTCGCGTTCCCTTTGCGTTCTCCGGCGGACCCGAGAGAGCTCTATTTGGTTCCTTTTCCAATTACAATATGAACAGATATATATCAATTATCCAGGCTTCACTTGATGGAATCACATATCTATAGTAGGTACCTATAGTGTTCCCCAAAACTATATTATTCCGATCCTGGGAATAATAAAGTTTTGTCGAACATTACAAAGTGAGCTACTTTGCTCTATAAATATGAACATACTTTAAATATTTGCCATCAATATAAATAAAATGGATGGGGTGGGATAATTAATGAGTTAACGAGATTAAATATTGGTTTTGTCTCGTGAAAATTACATTTAAAAATCACTTTGTCCTACGTCTCCATGCAAATTTCAGTCGATTTTCACATTACGTAAGGTATCAGGGGTTAATATGTGAAAATTGCGTCAAAGTGGAAAAATCGATTTACTCCGTGTTAATTTAGTACCGTCCCGAGTATATATGGTTTTTAGCAAATGATATTAATCTTCTAAGAATAATAAAAAATTATTGAAACCTGAATTTTTATAAAAATTTGCTATTAGACATTTGGAAACTTGATATCCAAATTCCACTATTACGCTAGATATTACCCTCATTATATCCAAATTCAACTATTACGCTCATTTTCCATTTCATTGCCAATTAATAATTTTAATCCATTTCTAATGCGTTATGTAAATAAACTGTTGCAATCCAAAAAACGATGATTAACAACTTTTCAAGATAGTGCAAGATCCCCACTTACTGAGGTCATAAAATTCAACTGAGTAAGGAAAATTACTTAATTTTCATATCATATTCCACGTATTGAAATTTTATTTTTAATATTAAATGCAGAGATTCTGAAGTGGATTTGTTACAGCTACGCTCAAAATACGCCAATTATCACCTATTCTTTCTCATCTCTATTTTCGTTGATAATCATGATATTGACTATCTGAATTAGGGCAAAAAATAATTATTATTCAGTGTCTCAAATAAAGTAATGGGCTAAAATTTCATCGATTTTTATGGTAAAAATAAAGAAAACATAAATAAGTTATAAAGTTATTATAACAAGTTATAAAGTTATAAGTTATGCTTAAGTTAATGTATGTATTGGTAGGAAAATATTTTTAAAGAAATCTTACAATTTGAATTTATTATTATTTGTTGTTATTTGAACGTTATTTGAAAATAGGTAAGAATATAGGAGAGTAGCGATTTCTTGTCTCAGATTTTCTTCTGAAGCACTTTAAGCTATTCCTAATATGTACATAGCGCCATATAACCTATTAAGCGCATAAAAATTTAATGAAATTTAATAAAAACATTTACATGCAATGGATCATCAACCACCCTTTTACAGCCTTGAATTTGAGATTTCATGCTCGAAAAACAGAGATACAATCTACGATTTATGTAAAAAATACATAATCGTTAATTACAACTTCACTGGGTACTTAAATGAATAATTAGATTTTACTATATATTTGTATGGAAAAATTGCCATCTTTAACTCCAATTGCTCGAAAAGTAATACGTTACAATTTAGACCGAAACATCGAGAACGCGAATCCGTGTCGTAAAAAAAAGTTGAGGCGTGAATTTTAATCCTCAAGATAAAACTGTATGAGCTAAATGAAAAGTGATTGGAGTTTTATCGCGAAAAATAGCGAGGGCAATTACCACTCCCGCGACCTTCCCCGTCGCGTTACGCGTTCTCTTATCGTAACTTTTTGTTCAAAGCGCCATTTTATATATGTATACAGGAGGCGAGAGACGGCGAGACCGTGAACCTTTAATGGCTTGTGAAAAATGGGTCACAGGATGTGAGATAGGACGTCCAGCGAGCGCTCTTGCCTTACGACGTCCCATGTGCCACGAGAGCGCACGGTTTGGCTCTCTCCTCCTGAATTATGTAGGCTTCGATTCCCCATCTAGCTCATAACTTCATCCTTTGAGCCACTTTTAATAGTCTTCACCCTCAAGCATTCAGCTTCTCATTTTATGGGATTCCAGGAATAGCGAGATTATTTAATTTTTTTAAGACTCGCATTGCACGAATGTATATTTGGAGGTTCTTATTGACCCTTTCTAACCCAAAGCTACTTTTGGGAGAATTCAAATTTCAAGATTTTTCATTATGAAAACTTGAAAATATAGCAATCAATCATAGTTACCGTGGCAGCTGAATATTTCGTCATTTCAATTAACACCACAAAATAATGCGTAGTTTAGGTAATTCCTAAACAGAGTTTAACGTATATGTTGCTTTTAAGCAACTCTAGGTTATAATGGGTTAATTACAAAAGGTATACTTTGATTCATATAACTATATTTTGTGCACCTATCTTCATTTGAAAAGCAATATTTAAAAATTTGAATGAATTATTCTATTTCAATAATAGAATTAAACCGTAGCAATCAGGTGTAAAAACGTTATGCATTACATTCAAAACATATGCAAAAAACAAATTCAAACAACTCAAATGACATTGATGCCTGCAGCATTGGAATTTCGGGTTGAAAATTTTGTTTAAAGTTTCATAGATCTTTTTAAGACAGCATTTTGAATCGGCTCTAATAAGTTAATTTTATACAAGTCTGTAGATAATTACTCCAATAAATCATTTCCCTCAGTTGACATTAATGCTCCAGCTATGAACGGTCATGCATTTCGGTCGTTCTTTTCTGATTTTTTTCATAGTGCTGGCGACGATTCAGGATACTAGTATTACTGAACTTTAGGACATACATGAGTCATACTTGAACTTTATTGAACGATCAATTGATTCAAAATAATTGATCTGAAGTCGTTAGCAGATTTATTTCGTTGAAAATTATCGGCAAAATGAAAGAAAAGGTGTCATTTATATATTTGAATCGGCGAAGGTTAAGTAAGTGAATACCAAAGAATCGATCAGGTTTAACAAATATTAATTCATCACATGTTACTCTGGTGTATTGCGAGGCAATGTACTCAATCTATTAAACTGAACACTAACAACTTCCTTCGAATATAGAGAACCTTTCCTGCAAGATGATTGGAGGACGGTAGACTGCACAATGCACATTGAACTTGAATATGTTGACTTTGGTGATGGAATTACGTCATAAGAATAGATCCTGAAATGATACAGCGGTGTAGAAGCGCATTCAACGTAAATATAAGCACGTAGTTTCTTGCATTAGTAGTGGTTTAAGATAGATTGTGCTTATGATGCGCGCGGAATTTAAGTGCTGGCAATTTAACATCATGAATATTGAGTCTTATGAATCTCATATTTAATAAATTTCTATACCTTAAAAATAAATGTTAATTAATAAGTACAATAAAACTCTTTTATGAAGAATACATTCTGAAGGAGGATCCAAAGGTATAAATAAGTATTACTTGAAGTGGTATTCTATAGTTTGGCTGTACTAATTCCTCGACTTCTGATTCAAAACTTAACCTCGAATAAATCACGATCATTCATGTAAGGACTTCGAATGAAATATAAAGTTATCAGATTTAATCAAATCACTTAGAGCCTTTTTTTTAAATAAAGGACAGCATTTAGCTTTTACCGTTTCCTAAATTAAGGCATCATTTTAAATATTTTTATAGCTGTAAAAACGAAATAATAAAATAGATACGCTCGATTAGGTGCATGAGAACAGCGAATATTTTCTCTCCTAACCAGCACGGAAAAATGTAATAATGATAGCCATTAATAATCCTTCTTTGCTATACGTAATATTTAAAGATAATTTTCTTGCCGTGAAACGATAATTGAAGGTTTTTTTATAATTACCAAATACAACATTTTACATAAGATTTAATAATACCTTATACATACGTTGAGTTTTTACGCTAAGCTTTAAAGTGCGGTAGCCATTTTGTTTTCACATCGTTGATTCATTCTCTCCCTCTGAATTTCCCTTCCTCTATTGTTTCGAGGAAAAACATTTTAAATTAACGCCTGAGAGCATATTTTGTGGCTGCAAAATCAGGGGAAAAATTGCAATAAACATGCGGTTTTGTCTTGGTTGCGCAACATCATATTAAAAAAAACAAATAAAATCATTCTTGGCAGGATTCCCGAGCAGAAAACAGGAATTCGATGTGCCATCAAATTCCGCAGACACTCAATTACTGGACGTAAAATCGATGAGCGCTTTGAAAAAATATTTAATGGAGGACAGCGGGCAAATAAATCAATGACTCATCAATAACACGGAATTCTGGCATCAAAAAACAGATAACGAGCTCAGGAAATTGAAGCACTTAATGGAGATGTGAATCTGAGGCAATAAATATGGAATGGTTCCGATGTTTCTAACGATCGTCCACGAAATTTAACAGCGGTTTCATTATTTTCAAACGAACGCCACTATGAAATATTATGTAGCTTTAATGACAAATTATCATCGTGTTTGTGTTGGGAAAAAGCCGCTCAGAATTGAGTCATTGTCCCAAAAGATCGATAACGGATTGCCAGCATGACACAAATCCAGAATTTCACGGATGTTTCGTATCGTTCTTATGCATCTTACTTAAATTTTCCCCGAGATAGATATGCCTTCATAGGTACTCTTGTAGGGATCTGCATCACATCGTAGCGGAGCGCGAAGTCGGAGTAGGGCTTCGGATCGGCCCCGGATCAGTGCGATGTTTTCGCTTAGGCTCCCCGTTATTCTATTCCAAACTACAGTACCATTTGAACGGTATTCTGTACGTCTGAGGATGCCTCCGTGTCAATTGCATTTTGTCGTAAAAAAATACTTTGCTTACGTTTTTTTATTTTACTACTGATATTTCACATCGTTGATTCATTCTCTCCCTCTGAATTTCCGTTACTCTATTGTTTCGAGGAGAAATATTTTAAATTAACATCTGAGAGCATATTTTGTGGCTGCAAAATCAAGGGAAAAATTGCAATAAACATGCGGTTTTGTCTTGGTTGCGCAACATCATATCTAAAAAAAATGAATAAAATCATTCTTGGCAGGATTCCTTAGCAGAAAACAGGATTTTTTAAATTTACTCTTGAAAGGTACTTTTATCAGCTCATCGACAATTTTTTCAATAATATAATATTAGTCACTATGTTCAATGGTTGGTGAAGAATGTTTTATTATCATGGAACTCGAACTTGTGGAGATTTTATTTCACCAGGGCCAATATTTCATTTCATTGTCATCATTGTAAAATTTTGATTTACTATCTGAATAATACTACTGGATTACGTAGACCAGGTCTTGACATACCACCGATATCTATAACCCTATTATATCTAATTATTTACTGTGCAGCTTTTCAAATAAGCCCAAAATCGACCCAAAATCGTGTCGTCAATGAAACTGATAGCAGCATAAACGCTGCTTGTGACAGAGGTTTAGGTGAGTAAATATTATTGCGAGAAAGATATTCTTGCATTATTCAAATTATATTACCCCTGTGCACCTATTCCCAATACCTGGAGGGTGAATACTTAGTAAAACCTAGCCAGTCACGTTGGAATGAATACCCGCTCATAGCTGGAACCTAAATGTCTACTGTGGGGAAATAATCGATTGAAGAAACTTGTGTAAAATAAAATTATTAGAGAAATACACATTGAAAATGTTGAGGTGAAATGTTCTGAAGAACTAAGAGGAAAGCCTTTCAACCTAAAATTAAAATACTGCATGCATAAATGTAATTTGTATTTAATTAATTCTTTTTTGCATATGTTTTGAACGTAGTGCATACAATGTTTACTCTTGATTGCTACGGTTGATTTCTACAGCAGAAATAGAATTAATACCGTATGTCCGGAGCGGAGCCATGACATCAACGTGGTACTTCGGAGCAGAGCGCTAGTTACTTCCGCTCCACTTCGAACATGGTAACGCACCATAAAAGAATACATTTACACTCGCTTTCCATACGAACTCACCAAAGATATCCCCAGTAAAACGTGATTTATGTTACGTAAAACCCCATGAAAATTTCTCCACGTGTACTTAAAACGTAGGAAATACGTATGTATTGGAGAGCGGAGAAAAATTGGCAGAGAATGAAAAATACAGATGAGTGGTGTTATTTTTAGAGTCAACCAGCAGGAATAGTTAAACATATTTTGTGTATGGGACATTTCGCATGAATATTTGGTCAGCTTGTGACCGTCCTGCAGTTTGAGAAAAAAAACCTAGCGGAAAACCACATCTCCAGAATTCTTCGTTCGTATCGCTGCTCTTAAGTTTTTTCCCCAAGAACTCGTGAAGCGGAAAGAGTAAAGTGCTCCTCCTGCGATAGAAAGCTAAAAGTAATTGTTTTGTGCTTTTTGTTGAGAATTGCATTACCAGAATACTGCGGACGCGGGCCATGGAGAGTGTGTCATGAATGGATACAGCGGATAAAATCTCTGCGATATCGCTCCGTTGAATCTATTTCATAGCAGGGGAACAAAAAATATCCAGGGCGTAACGCGAGCTGAAAATGACTATTTTGCGAAGAAAAATAAAACAAAAGGAATCGGTTGTCCATTTTCGCTGCTGTCTTGTTTTTATTCCTCCAGGCACTTCATCGCTATTTTTACGTTACCTCAATACTTAACTATTTTTTTAATCCTCCTAGCATTGGGTCAACATGAACGCTTCAGGAAGCGGAAGTAAATGAGCCGATATACAAAATTGGCAATTCTCACGAAGTTCAAGGTTGCACCGTATTTAGAAGAGGTTATACTGGAGCACATGGATTAGATAGTTGCAGCTGCATAAGGAAGTTGATGCTTTTTACTCTTCGAGCAAGTTCACGACACGACATAAAATCTGTGAAATGAGTATTACTAGTAGAAGTGGTGTAAAATTTTAGCGCGGATGAAGCGGACTAAATCTCAAATGAATGGAACAAGGTTGGATTTGTTCTCACTAATCCGATTTTCTGGCGAGAAATGGGGAATGCTTGGCAGGAGGCCAATTTGCGCCAAAGGGAATACATAGAACGTGAGTATGATGAAGCGAGATGTAACAAGGCGAATTTTGGTTGAATCAAGTAACGACTTCTATTTAATGCCACCACACAGGGACAAGAAAATATAAGCCATCCACCTCACCAACAGTTTAATGGAAATTGGTACCTTGGGATGAGATTGCCCTTGAGGGAAAAGGAATTTTAATATATTTAGTGTGAGAAGGTGAAGAAAAAAATTAAATTGATATGCACACTTTAATTGGGACTAATTTTACAATATCCTGTAGAAATTGTTTAACTGAATGACTAAATTGCTGTAAATTCATCATGAGAAGCGCAAAATCAATGAGATTTAGTTCATGTATGTCATTGAAATCGTAAGTACCACGCAAACTCTTGCCTGTTTCCCATTACCACCTAAATAAAGGCCATGCATATTGTACCGATAGAAAAAGCACATTATTCTAGAGGACACGACATTTTAAAGGTAAGTACTAGCAGATATTTAAGGTAAGTACTAGCTGAGTACTACCTAGTGCATTCAGGTACCTGAGGATACCTACGTTAAAACTAATAGTATCGTCGGATTCTTGGGTGTATTAAAATATAACTTACGTTTTTTGATTCCGTTTGCATTTCGTTCAGGATGGCAAAGTATAAAACTAATCACGAGTGCCATGCATGACAATAAGCTCGGCCTCTATTTCAGAGAAAAAAGGAGATTTTTACAATTGAAAATGTTTACTCTTTTCATTTCTACGATTCTAATTTTATTCCAAGGATATTAATATTATATTTGGAGGAGATAGTCGTACATTAAATGTGGAGAGTTTTGGCTCCATTACCATATGGCAAAAATCAGCGGTAGTTTGGAGGCAATTTCATCATAAATATGAACATAAATTTTTACAATGGCTGTATTTTTTATCCTCTTTGGAGAAGAATTTTAAATCGTGCAGCTTTTTAACTCAAAAAAGATTTTCGGACTACTTTAAAAGAAACGTTGTGGATTGTGAAAAATTATATACTTGATAGAGCTTCATAAATAATGTGATAGCTCTGTAGAAGTTATTAAAACCAATCTCACGAAGCAGGTGCATTTCGATCGCTCAGCGTACAAAATATACCGCCTGTGTTTATTTTGAGAGACTGTCAACAAAGCTTCACCTCACTTTCTCTACGACACTGTGCGACAAGCGGAAATTGTTCATCGATTTTTGGTGGCTTACAGACACTTAATACTTAAAATACCTCGAACACAAACTATGAACTGGAAGTGTACTTCAATGAATGACATACATAAACCGAGAATTAAAAAAAAATCCTGTTGCCTTCCTCTACTTATGAGTACACCTAAGGTGATCGAGAAAACGAATTTTCTGTCTTTATGTATCTTGAAATTTTTGAAAGTGGTATTAAGGTCCAAAAAGTACTATCCAAAACCGTAGCCAAAAGGTAAATAATGCCGCGAATACTAGCGTAGTGGCGTAGAAAATCCGAAAAATATTAAGCCACAAACATTTTTATCCGCGAAAATGAATGAGCCTTAGTGATAATATAGCATAAATTAATCAACTATTAAAATAAGTTTAAATTGCTGGAGAATAAAGACTCGTTATCAATCTAATTGGGTAAAAGTACCTACTATGAAAATTTTGGCGTGATTAAGCAAATTTGAACTAGTAGTACATACAATAATATGCACAACAAAGAATAGAGAGAAAAATCGATGGGTCAAGCGGGATTAAAGCACACTCTTAAGACCACCATAAGTGTCAATAAACTCTGGTGAGGGAAGGTCATAAGAGTGCATTCACTGCAGAGGGTGGCTAGGTCCAACCGCCTTGCCCCCCGGACTTCCTGCATCGACGGTCCATCAACCCGACCTCCCATCCACCCGTTGGGCTCACTCGGGAAGCGACGGAAGAGGTCGGGTGTTTGAGTTGACTCGATCAGCGAACACATCCGGCCCAGCAAGACTCCGGAGTAACCCGTCATTTGACGACGATAGCAAAGAGGAAGGCGGAGGGGGATTGGAGCGGGACACGAGATAGCAGGGAAAATAAATGCAGAAGCATGTGGAAAGGCAGGAGCTCGAATATTACAAAAGAGGATCCTCAAGTCTGCCACTAAAATTGCGTTGTCAGCCACCGCGCATTTCAACGGGTTTAAAAAAGTGGCCACTCGGTTCTCTGACGGACAACATGATCCGAGTTTCACGGGGAAATAAGGTACAATTAGGGGTATCAACCGAAATTTATATACGTGATGATATGATCTACCAAATTCATAACTTTTCAATGCTATTCCTTGGAATTACAAATATTATAATCCATAATAATATTAATTATATAAAACATTATATGGGCATTTTTGAAAACCGATTAAAATGCGACCGAAGTGTCAACAGAAATCAACAATCTATGGAATGGAATTGGCCCCCTCTATGCAGTCCCCTTGGGCAGGAATTATGAGGATTGATTCGGGGATTTGGTAGATTAATTAAGAAGATATCAGATATAGAATAGAATATATAGAATCACTTTTTCTCGGCCGGTCGTTCATTGTAATATATTGTTTGTTAAATATTTCACTATCATGTAGAAAGTTTGGGGTAATAATAGGTAGACTCTCTTCAAATTGAAAGATACTGGAAAATGCAGACGGAAGTCCAATCTACGCGCCCCGTAGATTTCAAGACGCAAGTTTTAAAGATTGATATGCGTGGAAATAGTTCTAATTACGGTAGCTTTTAGAAGGAACGAATCGTTCTCTGCACTGTTGAAAACGTACGTCATCATTTAGTTATTATCAGCGTGTAAGGAATTTGTTACGTAAGATTTGGTCAAGAAAGTTCTATCTTCCACCTTGCGAAGGCTGTAGTCGTAATCAGGCGATAAGGCCTACCGGACACATTATAAACCTGATCTAACAATTGGCCTCTTCAATCTTGATCGCATGCGCAGTACCCGAAAATCGCACCCACATATGTTTTCTGCGAGGATTCTCCGACCTCCCATGCTTGGGCTTTGGAGAGCGCCATCCACTTTAGTCATGGCCTATGGCGGGGAAGTGCTGTTCGAGAATAAAAATAAAAGTTCGCAGCCCGAGAGAGATAAAGGAGGAGGACGATGATAGTGCGGAAAAAATGCAAAAGGAATATGAGCGAGGGTCCGAGGGAGAGCGCGCGACCCCTTTCGCAGCGGGAGGAAGGCACGTATGGCGGCAATCTGGGCCATTAATCCGGGAAAAGGATATGCTGCACCTCGGAGAGTGTGTGTAGGAGAGTGAACGGAGGGGATGAGGACTGAATGGGAGTCAAAAGGAAGGATGGCGAGGGGGACTCGGGCGGAAGTTAACAGTTCCGAACGCCCCTTCTCCAGGGTGAGAGACCACTTAGGCAATGAAGAGAGGATATAATCCAGGAAAAAAGCCAATACGGGAATGAATATGAGCTCGATCCAATGTAAAAAGGTACGATTTGAGTATAAAATTTCGGTGACAGGCGATAAATTTCGACGCAGGTTATTTTAGCCAGCGACACTTCGTTAATATAAATAAATCGCGTTTGTGTAAATAAATTTTACTTTCTCACATAATTACCAACTCCTTGTTATTTAAAGCATGGACTGCACAATTTCCTTAAATGTAGGCGGCGGTAGGTATCTGAAAATATCAATTGATGATTTTTATAGTATGTACATTCTTCAGTTGAACAGCATTACTGTTGCATGCACTAGACTGAAAATCTACGTTGCATATTCTTAAGATAATTTATGAAGTTTTGTGTAGTACCTACTCTTTGGATTTTGTTTCGTTTTCGTGACTTTTTTATATTCTACCTACTCATTGTCTGTTGTAATTATTCAATAAGGCATTCCATAATTTTATTATTTGCATTGCCCAAATTGTCATATTACAGAGTCCAAGCGTATTGATGTATAGATCATTTGTTCCAAAGGATATTATTCTACGGTACCTAATTAATTTATTATTACTAATAATTCATCAATATATCTATCCCGAAATCCGTCTAGATAGGCATGTGGCTTGTGTTAAAACACAAGCCGTTTCCAAAAAAAGAGGGTACGCTTGGGAGACACTCGAGTCGTGCGTCCTGTCAAGTATTTATTAAAGTTATTTATTGCTCGGGAGAAAAACGAATTTCCATACCAATCCGTCCAGCAAAATATCCGTCCCGAAATCCGCCTAGCTAGGCATTGCCGTGTGTTTAAACACAAGCCCTTATTTTATTTTTTCTGTCAAATATGGAAATTTAGCACTGTCCTGGGATGATATTGTCCATATTGTCTTGAAAGATATCTGTTGTTAAACGTCATAAAATCGGAGCCTGGCACGTTATCTTCGAGTCTAAAGTGGTTGCTGGTGTAACTCCTATTATAACTGTGTGTTCTCTGTTCACTCTCTAACGCTCTCTGTTCGCTCGGAGCAGTTTTTGTCAAATCGTTCCAATTTTCTTGGTATTTTATTTGGTTCTCGGTATTTTATATATAATTTTGTACACATCTTGTACTGTTGTTTCCGATTCTCGACGCGGAAGAGATTTTTTATGGTCCCTGACCCAAAAAAATTACAGTGTGCAAGTGTGGCTGAAAGTTTCTGGATACTTCCGCGGAAGACATTGGTCTAAGAAGTAATTTTATACAGTAAATTATTTATGAAAAGTATAAATAAAATCATTCCTGGCAGAATTAACTGTTTATCATAACTGTGTAACGCTCTCTGTTTGCTCGGAGCTGTTGTTTTGTATTTTCTTTGTATTTTATTCGGTTCACGGGTTAAATGTATCTGCGCCGGATTCAAAATGCTAGCCGCAAATTAGGGATGGGGCCGGGCTAGTGAGAAGTAGCACCTCTCCTTCATTTTTTCAAGACCATAATATAAAATCGCCATTGTCTAAGTATGGGAAAAAGACTCTCATACGATTAATAGACAAGCTTAGAGTTTGTACCTGAGTTCGGGGGTCTGTTTGCGTATCCAGACCTTGCGGAGTGTTGCCATCAACGGCTTAAAAACACTTATTAGCCAGCGTTTTGTTGAAAAAATATCAGAATCTCAATGAATATGAAGGGACGATTTGCATTTGGTACTTAATTCCCAATTTTCAAAGCGGAAGAGTGGATTTTTTTATGGTCGCTGACCTAAAAAAAATACAGTGGAAGGCAAGTGTGGCTGAAAGTTGTTGGACACTTCCGCAGAAGAAATTGGTCTAAGGAGTAATTTTATAAGCAAAATTATGCATAAAAAAGTATGAAAATTTATATATCCAATTAAATTTTTCATTGGTATGATGATGGATAGCCTGCGTGATATATTTTGGAGTTTTATAACACTAATTCATCGACCTTGTCATAATTTCATCATAAATGTACAATGAATTTCAATTTTAAGGTTTTGATTCCATTAAAGGCCTGGTGTAGATAGTGTCGACATTCACCAGGAACGATACTGTTTTAACTAGTGGTAACTAAATCAATAGCTTACGTTGTAGATGATAAAACAAAAATAATAGTATAAAAATACAACAATGAGAGACTCCGCTGGATAGAACGCGATTCTAAATATTTCGTAACTTAAAAAGTTTGGTGATTCAAAAACAGACCCCTGAGGATAAATACATGTAGTTCAGTACTACAGACCCTACAGCAAATTATTTCTCACTTTCCCGTGGTTTCTTGGATGAATTTTCTTTTATCGCTTGAATAATATTTGTAGACTAGGGGACCACATAGAGAAGGCCCCAGTTCATCTCCTTGAAGCGCTTGATTTATGCTGACCCTTCGCTCGCATTTCAATCGGATTTTAAAAATGTACGGAGCACGGCAATGATTGCTAAGCGACCATTCTATTCTCAATATCTACAGCGAGGACTTTACCCCTTTGGTTGCGGCGGGGTAAAGGCCTCGCCTGCCAAGCAAGTGGTCGCGGGTTCTAGTCTCACCTTGGCAGGTTGCTGGGTATGCTAGGATAGGTAGGCATCAAGGGGACTCCATAGAGGAGGCCCAATTCTATCACTCATAAGTCTGATTTCTGTTGCCGATTCGGTCGCATTTTAATCGGTTTTCAAAAATGTCCGCCGCGCGGTGATGAGTGCAATGCCACTTTTTCCAATATTTTGCATAGTAATGTTTTTAATTGCAAGGAATAGCATGGAAAATTTATGAAATTGATAAATAACATTATCATGTTTACAAATTTCGGTTAACTCCCATAATTATACCTTATTTTCCCATGAAACTCGGATCGATTTGTCTGCCAGCGACACGAGTGGCGACTTTTGTAAACCCATAGAAATGAGTGGTGGGTGACAACACATTTAGAGGCCGACTTGAGGATCCTCTTTTTTAGTTTTCATGGTAAATATTCAGAGTTTAGTTGTTTGCAAACGCGTATTTAAAAAAAAACAATGTAAAAGTAAATAAATGTGCTGTTTTCGACGGTGTGGGAATAAAAAAACTTATTTTCAATTTCAAGGAATTGCATGGAAAATTTATGAATTTGATAAATCGCAATGACATGATAAATCACGGATATAAATTTTAGTTAACATACTTACCCATCGCCTTTACTTAATGACAGTGCCGAAAGGCGCTAAAATGGAAACTGTACCGGTGAGCATATCTAACTTCAACCAGTCAAATAACAAGAGTACATAATTGACTTGCGCATATCATATCATTGTGATTGTATCATACTGGCGTCTGTAGTGTTGTTTGCGTGAAGATAAAGCTTAAGAAATAAATAGTTTACTGGATTTTAGAATATTGTAATACGTAACAACGGGAATTACCAATATTTTTTCCCCCATTAAATTCGGATGTGTGTCCATAAGCGACGCGAGCAGCGACTTTTCAAAGCCATTTAAATGACCTTTGGGTGACGACACACCTCGAGCCCGGCTGATAAATTCTACCACGGTAATATCCTTGTATGTAGGAGTTAATAATGAACTATAACTTTGGGAAATGCCGCATTCACTCCAAAGCTAAGCGAGCAAGCTCGCTTGCTGCCAAAACGGATGGACCCAGCCGAGCATACTTTCGGTTCTCGGCGAGAGATGGGTGGAGGGAGTTGTAGGTCAGGGATTTTGTTACGAATTGGGAGAGAGAAATAAAGAGGTTGTGTTTGTCAGATTGGAACGGAGCGGTGGCGTTGAGGTGGTCGACGCGGTTTGCGGAGGAAATTGAAATCGCGCAGAGCAGTGTGGCGCGGGAAATAGAGTGGATTAATATTTATAACAGATTAAAACGCGAGAGCAAACGCTTGCATTAGTTTGAAAAGCCAGGGACACACAAATAGCAGTCATTACTTTTGCAAGAGCCCAAGGGAGAGAGCGAATGGTTGTAAGTAGACGGAGAATACAAATGCAGAATGTTCTAGTTTCCTCTCTTATTTTCATATCATTACTTCTAAATTAAAAGCCTTTTATTTGGACGGGTCAAATTTATGGAAATTTCGGTATAATTTGTGAGAGCTAATTTATTTTCATTTTAACACTTATAATTTCAAAATTTATTATCCACCCAATTTTGATGGGGTTAGAAACAAATTATGTAAATACCAAAACCTACTCACTATTAAATTAGACAATACAATTTTTTTAGAACACTACTGAGAAACAAATGCAGACCGTTCTCGTTTTCTCTCTCCTTTTCATTAAATTCTAAATTAAATTCAACCTTATGTTTTGACATGCCAATTTTATTGAAATTTCAGTGTAATTTGTGAGAGCTGCTTTAATGTCAATTTAGCAATTATGATTTTCAAATATCATACCTACTCAATGAATCAATGTTCTCAATTGTGAAAGGGATAAAAACGCAAAGCTCCTCACAGTATGGGCTTCATTAAAAATTGAGCCAACACTGAGAATTGAAGAAAATGTGAAAATATAAAATAAATAATATTCTTTTCGTTGATTAATTTAATACATAATTCTTTTTCTCTCCGTATCCATCCATTTAACTTTTTTCAGTTCGAATTACAACAACAACATGAATGTCTCATCATGCAGGCAAATAAAATTGGAAGAAGATGAATTCATTTTTCCTTCAAAATTCTAAAATAAAAATATATAAACCAATGTATTTCTATAACTTACATATATATTACAATGAAGTGGGAGAAAATTCATTATGCTAATTTGCATCAGTGGTCCTTTATAGTCAGTTTTTTTATGCATGGCATTGACAATAAAATACAAAATTGAAATTGAATTGAAATTATCAATATTACTAGGGATATATTATGAAGGATTAGAAAGAGGATTAAAAATTCTAGGTTTATCCATTCGTAATAATAACAAATAAAAATTTTAAATATAGTGTATTTTTGTGAAGAGACGTTCAAAAGCCCAGGAATACGCGGAGCTATGCAAATGAGAAAACGACAAAAATTGAAGGCCGTATTAAGACAGACTCAGGACGATTTGGCAGGATAATTTAATAATTCTCAATACATAAAAGCATGAATAGTAAATATACCAATTTCCAGCATGAATAGAGCTACAGCAACCACCGCACATCTGATATTCACGTCTTCATATCCATTATTTTTATCAAGCAGACTTCCTCAAACATATGGAATCAATGCTGCATTTCTCTATCTTCGAATAGAGGCTTTCACATTCGTCCCCATTATATTCGTCTTAAATATTCATATCTTAATTAATTAAAATTCAGCATAAATGAAGTCACATAGGTTACATATTAAAATGAAAATTGTTAAAAGTTTTCCCCTAATTCATGATTTTTAATTAAATCGGGAATCCAAAAATCCTAAAAGAATTTACTGCATCCTTTATGAATTACTTGTAGAGAGAATAATATATTCCATATGTTTTAATATACCATGTGACATCCATTAAACTTTAGAAATCGCGCTTGAATGAGATGGAATATTTTTAGTGGTTTACCAAAATTAAAAAATTAAATTAAAATAAAGCTTGCAGGAATATGTCCGAGCATGCATCTGGAGTTGGAGGAGTTTTAAGAGTTGAAAAAGTCATTTCGTTTGAAAATATAGGAAAACGATGAGTAGATGGTTTTCTTGATTGCATCTGAGTGCGTTGTATGAAGAGATTATGCGGAAAAATAAATCATTATATCCGACATATTATTATTAGTATCGTATACCACAGTTGTCAATGTATCACGTTCATAAATGTAATAATATCATGCCAATTACTCGGTCCTTATTTTTGGAAAATATGCTCCTTTTCAACAAAATAATCGATCACAAGATGATAAATCATCTAGGCCTAAAATGATTGGTAAAAAATGACTCATGGAAAAAGTAAAGAAACCTCCATACGGCTAAAGCCTTCATGTTACGGTAGCGGGTAAATCTTCTGGTTTGCTTAAAACGTGTTATTTTGAGAGAAATTTATCTGCATTCACCGTGGTTGATCAGGAGGTCAGTAAAATCTAAAATTTACCACCGAGAAAGAATAAAAATAGGCGTGGGTATCCGAGAGAGGGTAATGGTTATGAATGCGCTTCCGAAGAGCCTTCTCCTGACCAAGCTAAAACCGGAGATGGCAGGTGTATTTTTTGAGAAAGGAAAGTTGAGGGAGGTTGGAGGTGATCGGGGTTGATGGAAAGACATAAATGGCCGTCTTTATTTAGGCGAGAATGAATGGAATTCACGGTGGAGTGCAGGAGAATGAAAGAAAAAGGGAAGGGAAGGAGGAAGAATTTTTACGTCGGGTGAAAAAGTTAACGCAATGAATGCAGAGACCGCAAAAGTGTAGACGAGACCTTGGATGCACATAAAGCCATTGAATAAAGGCCGCTTAACGTAAGAGTCACTTCACAGCCCACTCAATCCGCACCGCTATTTTTTCCCAGTCAACATCTGCGGGAAATGACATCAGATTTATTATTTGCTAGCTGAAAGGTGATCAGGCTTTGATTCATTAATCTAAAAAAATAGTGTTTTCCTCACTATAAACCACAATTGAATCTAAAATTTCCCAAATTCATTATGTGAAACATAAACTCCTGGAAATAATAAACATCCCATTGTGGCTAAATGAACATAAATAAATTAGGAAGATTTAATCATAGAGAACGAAGAATAGGTAATCATGTTTATTCACGTGACATAAAGAATTACGGTAAAGAAGGCAGATGCATCTCAATGATGACGAATTATTAAATTGGATTGTTTCCGACTTTAATAATTTAATTGCTCTCAGGAGCAGCTCACAATAGGAAAAAACAGTGATTCGACGTTTAAAATGATACCTTATTTATCAGTGTAGGTGCAGTATTAACGGAGCTTATACGGAATGTCAGAAAGAGACCTTTCTGTAATAATATATGTGATAGCAGTTTGGTAATATCCAGTGGCGCCGACTCCATGGGGCCTGAGGGGGCCCGAGCCCCCCCAAAATTTCGTTACAGATGTGAGAGAAAAATGTTTCAGGCTTGTCGATTTTCCCCGGAGTGTCCAGATATCGAGATTCGAGTTATCAGGGTTCTAATGTTGATCATATGACTCTTCTAAAATGCTTAAAAACCTAAAATTCACTATTTATAAAATTTACCGGGGCAAGGTCACCGGTTTGGGCCCCCCCAATATTTTTTGTAAGTCGGAACCCCTGGTAATATCTAATTAATTTCTCAGTTTTATGAGCCTCGAAAATGAGTTGGTGTGTTGGAAATGTCCACCTGGGTAATGGAAGGTGCAAAACAACTTGGGTATTGAAATCAACACTAAAATTGCTTCAGTGACCAGGCAAAGTATGACAACGAATGTGGTATCCGTTTCGTCCGTGAAAATGGAAAATAAATGGGGAAAATACACAATTTCCAGTTGGGCTCCCTATGCGGGCAATGCTTTACGAGGGCGACCGTACTTGCTGCCATCTAGCGGACGATCATTTCAGAGTCGACAATATGGCGGATACGTTTTAACACAACGATTATGGGAAGATCCATCCCCGTGACCTCTCCTATTCTGTGCATCTAGGAGACGCAGGGCCGGATTTAATTAGAAAGAGGCTCTAGGCTATTCCATTTATGAGGCCCTTTCACCACCTATTTCCAAGTTTCTAAATTGCACGAGAGATAATAAAATACATCACTACTATGATTTATATCAATATTCTAAGAATAATAATATCAATGCGTACTAACACCTAGTACGATGAGCATCGGTACGATTGCCATTAGAATTGAGGAACCTGGATAGCGTAGAGCTCGGTGCAATGGTCAAAAAAGCCATAGGCCCGAGGTTCGACTCCCGGTGCAGAGGATTTTTCTCACTGCAATTCATACATATCAATATGTTAAATGAAACATGTTGTAATTGGTACTAACCTTAATAAAAAGTTCTTGAGACTCTATGCTTAAGCCTAGTTAGCCTATAGGAAAATCCGGCCCACAGGAAGCTTTTGTGTGGACTTTGGGTGGTCATATTTTCCTAACACGCTCATGACCGTTCCCCTCCGCACGCGGCAAGCGGCCAAGACGCTACTACATAAAGCCTGCCATGACCGTCTTGTGTGCGTTCATTTATTTCGCATTAGGGATCAAAATTTATATTTCCACTCTCCCTCCCCACCTCTCTCCCCCCTCCCGCATCCCTCCCCTTCGCTCCGCCTTCTAAGCCTTTTGATTACTCTGTGGCACACAAGGTCGGAGGGGTTTCCATTATGTTCCATTTTTTTGCGTGCTCCGAGTAAAAAGAGGGCAAGTTCCCGACCTCTTCCTCGCCCTCCTCCCGCACCCTGACCGCGGCGGAGTCACGGAACCGATTAGATGTGAGGGGTGGGAAAAGCGGGAAGAATGTTCCGCAGGAGGGCGTGGGGGTGGTGACGGAAGTATAAGTATATATACGGGAACCTGGGATATAAGGTAGTTGAATGGGAGGGGGATCGGAAATAAGATGGATAGTTTCCCAAAATAAAACGAAATTTTGAAAGCGACCGGGATGTTCGCGGACAGGAGGAGGTCTGTTCGAAAAAAGATGAGGTGAAGAGAAGGAAAGAAGAAACATGGAGGAATTGAGGGTGAAGATAGGAGAAGGAATCTTAGGCATGCGTTAGTACTATTGAGGCTGTATGTAGTTGTCGCGAAAAAAATTGCAGGTAAAAAGAAAGTGTTTTAGCATAAATTCACCCAATTTCAGCATATAATATAATAATTATTAAACTTAATATTATTATTAAATATTTTGTAGCAGAACGTATATTTAAATGATCATTCATTCAATGGGACCTGACTTGACTGAACTTTTGAACTTCTGAATCAATGCTAACACATTTAGAAAAGTGCACAATGCCCTAAGTATCATGGAAAAATTTGGAAAATGTAAGAGGTACTGAATAGCTTTTGAATGCTGAAGGTGTGAATGTGAATGATATGTTGATGAAATTGATGTTATACTAAGAGAAAAATTTAACCATCAATATCAAATATATGACTCGCAGTTAGCGTTTTTCTTTCGCTGAAACATTTGCATTACTTTAACGGTACATGGATCCAACAGCTGAATTATATATGCAAGATGTTTTATGGAAACTGTTTCTCATTTTCATTTCCATGAAAAATCTTTTTATGTTGCCGGACGAATATATTTCTTGCTATCCAACCTCGCCAAATTTGCTAATTAATGCACCATTACGTCCTCTCAGGGTAGCATAATGGTGATTTCTAAGCAAAATAAAGATTTCATTGAAGGTTTTGGCATACTTACGTCAAATTTTTATCATCAGCCGACTTCTGTTGGAAATTGTCGCCGAATGCATACAAGTGAAAAAGGTCAGGTAGTAGTGAGGGCAGAATTTGAGGATATTTGCATACCAAAAAAACCAAAAATGAGGATCGGATTAAAAAAAATAATATTCGGAAAATGTGGCCCAGCCCCCGTGCTAAAATCTGCGTGTCAGAATAACGCTCTATTTAATACTGCGATTTTCATTTGAAATCTTTAGCGACAAGATGGGGATGTTAAAGTATGTCAAGGTCTTCACGGCGGGAAAATAATCCGGAAAGGAAGCAAGACCAATGACTTGAGTAATTTTCCTACCGCTGAACCAATAAATCAAAGAAACATGTAGAAATGGCATATTCAAAATGGATGATATACTAATATTCTCCTCCTCAAAAGATCTTGCGTAGCAAAAATTAATTACGTTTAAAAAAGTGTCAGATTCATTAAAAGATGAATTTCTTGATAGAAGTCAAAATGATTTTGAGCGACCTAAGAAAATAGTGTTTAAAGATGTGAATATTTTGATGCAAAAAAGGAAAATTTAATCAAATAATTATTACATTAAGATTATTATTGAATTAAAATTCAATGTGTCTGATCAATCATTTTTCTTATGATAAAAAAATAGTAGAACACCAAGGGCATAGCCGGATAAGAAGGTGAAAAGTCCCCCCTCCGGGATTTTTCCCGTACTTGGGGTATGCGATTTGGGATCAAATAGGACAAACCTCCCCACATTTCCAGCCCGCTAGGGGCCCACCATGGCCGGCTAGATCGAAAATGCAATTTTCACTCTTTTTTAAATATCTCGGTCAAGAATGCATATTTGTTAATGCGGTTTGCGGCATTTGAAACCTTATTTAATGGAGCAGATTTCCAATTGTTATTAAGAACTTTTAAGCGGGACAAGAAGATATGGCGTCGATTTGAAAATTTTTAATTCATGTTTTCATAAAATATGCTTGAGAGGGCCAAAAAGAAAAAACGTTTTCTGGAGGTGTTTTTTAATACCTTTCGGCTGGCGTATTGAAAATATAACTTTTAGGAGGTGAAACACTACGAAAAATGCGATTAAAAATATGCGATTTTGGCCATTTGGCTCTATGCTCTGGCCCTCTATAACACCCCTTTTTATTTATTATAGTATTCTACCGATTAAGGTGCCCACCACAGGGACAGGGTTGTATGGATACTGGTGCCGAAAATGGCTTCAGGGCCTCCGAAAACTGCCGAAATGTAATAATATAGATTAAGAAAATGAGCTCGATTTGAGTTTTCCCCGCGTTGTATCTACGCACAAGTGTTGTTTCATTTGTGGATATACCACTACACATTAACTCCATCCTGTTCCCGTAGGAGCTAGATTGCAGGTTGATTATTCCTTTCTTATTATTATCCCTTTGCTTATTATTCCACTGTATCATCAATTTACGCCATAGAGAAATCACATTATTTCCAACTTCGAAACAAAATTTTTTTAAACTTATTCAAATTCTTAGCATAAAATTTAAGCACATAAATAATTTAAAAAAATACTTAGAGAGGTTACATTTTCTCGTGCATGAAACGTTACGAGAAGTTATTAGACAGGCCTCCGCTATTTCACACACAATGGTTCAAAAATTGGTCTTAATGGCATTTCTTGGTGCAATTAAATATATATTTCCCTGCAGAGGAATTTTTCTGCAACCAGAGATGAATTTAGCGCCTTTTAATGGTATTCCCTTTTTCATTTCAAAACCGCTGAGCTCGTTAATAAGGTTCCTCGTATAAAACATTATTACCTTATAATAAGATCTTGAAATTGGAAAAAACGGACTACTTGAAAATGATAAAAAATTAATAATGTTTTATGCTTCAGCAAGGCCATTAAAGTTGCTATTTATTCAGAAACGTTACCTTTAATTGCAGTTTCTGAGGATTAGATTGGGCGTCGTCCAAATATGAAGTTACGAAGAGAGTCTTTCTAAGAAATAGTTAATCATTAGTGTAGGCGTACTGTGGTCAACTAAAAAACTGCAAAGGAAATCATTTAAAAAATCTAGTAAGAAAAAAACTTGTGTAGCAAATTCTGCTAAACAATAGCCTTTAAATAAAATTCAATAAGCCTTGGAAGCAATATATTTGCCCTACTAGTTAGTCACATCCTTATATTTTGTTAAACTTTTTAATACTTTAATTTTTTGCTAATAATATAAAAGGTATTTTCATCCTTATTGAATGTAATGGGTAATGAGAAATAACAGGACGCATACTTTACATGCATTAAACTTAAAGATATTTAAGTATTTATACAGTATAAAACCTCGTTGTTTATCTGCACAAAAGAAAGAGAAGTAATATTCAA
The DNA here is from genome assembly GCF_921293095.1 of Ischnura elegans. Classification (NCBI taxonomy): domain Eukaryota; kingdom Metazoa; phylum Arthropoda; class Insecta; order Odonata; family Coenagrionidae; genus Ischnura; species Ischnura elegans. Next base: position 91,573,244 of record NC_060246.1, on the reverse strand, counting down.
GTCTGTCCTTTCTCTCTGTCTGTCTTTGCTTACTTATCACTCCATCATTCAAAATTATGAGCATCCTTTGGTGATTTGTGCCCAAGATGTCCGCACCAAGGACTGATAAACGTGGAACATGAACGGCCGTTAGGTCTTATCTTTATTTCCCCCGCAAAAGAACTTTCGTTTCAAAAGAAAAATATTCAAACCCTTTGAATAAATAACCAGCACACACTGTTTTCTTTGCTCGTGTCGTTAACGGTAATGTTATTCTAACTGCTACTTCACGCTCTAAATAACCGTGCTTTACTTCTGAAATATCTGCAGATGCTACTACAATAAATTTGACGCTTTTCTCTCGATTTATTCAAATGTTTCGCGTGCTTTTTTCCAGTGAACTGTAACCGACTCAGATTTTATTTAAGAACAGAACTTTTGGAAATCGTCTCCAGTGGAATAAATTAGCAGCTTCTCTGCATGCCATTCTGATGCCATGTATCTGGGAAGAACATACTAGTATAGTAATGAGAAAGTTGAATGCCATCAAATCCGAGCAAAACGTTTCCAATATTATTCGTAAGCATGAAAAAAATGTCTTCTAATGTCATCCCAACTGTTTATATCTTCATAAAATGAATTAAAAATAAAATGAAATTAAGAATTGCGAGCTCACAATGCAATAATTTTGTATGAATTACATTGTTTTTATAATGAATCATTTGAAAAATTTATCATGCATTCCATGTTTAAGAGAACATCGTACAATGACAAATTTCCAATTGCCTTTTGCGTAGCTGAGTGGGTGCATACTTATCCGGATTTTTTAACTGCACACTGTTAAAGAAGCAATGAATGTATAATAATTTTATATTAAGTAATGAATCCTATTTATTTTCCTCAAAAGTACTGGTTCCAAAATTTTTCAAATTACTTAACGTCAAAGTAACTAAATAGTTGCTAACGCTTCAAATAAAAAACACTTTATAGGATTTGAGAATCTTTGAGAAACACTAAGAAAAAAGATTATACGTTATTAGATATTAGAACGCTGTGAGTATATCAACTATTTTAATTATCAAAATAGAGATATAATTTCAAACAAGTATGTACCTTATTGCAATCGCATTAAAAGTGTTAGGTTTGTGGGAATATCAAAAACAGTCGCATTGATTCTGATTTTCTTTGCCATTTTACTAATCGGTTATCTAGTGAATGCCTTTTTTAGTTTAAAATACCACCATAAACACCGTGACGAAGATCAAAGGAGAAAAAAGCAATAAATAACTTTCAATCAATGCTTTCAAAATATATTCATCCTTTATAACTACGATGTAAATAATCAACGTATTTCAAATAAAGAGAAGACCTGCTATTTTATTGCCTACCAGGACCTTTCTCAAGAACTTAGTCTTAAGCTTCAACGCTCCATGAGCAGATGCATTAGACTCATATTCAACTTACAATTATCGGACCATATAATCGATTATATCAATAAACTATCATGGCTGAAACTCGACTCTCGACGCCGGCTGCATACTCCTTCTCTCCTATATCAAATTCTAAACACAAAAGCACCTCCTTACCTATCATGCGAGTTCAGGAGTCTTGACACTGTCCATATGACTAACACAAGAGGGAATCACAATCTTATTATGCCTCTTCACCGAACTGTCATTTACAACAAATCATTTACCGTTACTGCATGTAGGGGATGGAATAATCCTAACCTTTCAACTAGGAACCCATAATCATTGGCATCTTTTAAGAGGAGGCTACACAAACCACTGCGCCTACGACAAAGCGAAATGTATCACTGAATATTTATATACATGTGTTATATTTTATGTCTTAATTGCATGTGCAATATTTGTGTATACTTTGTACCTCATTGACTATGTTGTATTTTACATGTAAGATGACATTAGCTTTCACTCATAAGATTTTCGCAGGTTTTTCACGCCTCCCTTCTTGCGTGGACGTTTTCCTGCTGTGGGTTCTTTCGCTGAAGGATACTACACCCATATCCTCATGTTTTTTCCCACAAACAGAAATATTTTTACACGAAATTTTCACATATACTTATTTATCCTTTTTGACATTTCACAAATAGTGTATATTGAATATCTTTTGTATTTTAAACGTTTATCTACCATTTTTAATATGTTTGCATTGACGCTATCGAGGGGTTAGGTGGAAGAGGGGACTTCTTAGTCTCAACCTCGCCAAAATAAAGACAAATTATTATTATTTTCGTACAAAGTGCAGTTTTGACTTTTAAACCATGGCAGCGGACACACACATACTAATTTCCTTTCGCTTGCTCGACTTAATTCATTTTTCTTACCAAAGATGGCATTTTTGTAGAAAGGGTCAACCATTACCCCTCTGCAATCGATATCCTTTATGCCTTCATTTTGAGTTATTTTTTCCTTGACGGTTCGAACAGAGTATTTTCTGACGTCCGACAAACTTCGCCCCACTGCTCCTTTCGATTGGAAATAGATTCTCCCTTTGTACACTACACATATTTACGATCACAACGACCGCGAATTTAAGCGGTCAATAAAATGGGAAAAATTATAAAGATGCCGTAAAATATTTTAATCGCAATAATTCGAACGTGATGCAAGCTTTGCACATGATTATTGCCTATAATTTATCCTAATATATAGATAACGCATTGATAACGGTAGTTCAACAAATTCAAACTAAATTATTTGAATGATCTCATCAAATAAAATTGTTTGCATTATACCTGTATTTGTAAATTTATAAATTATATTCCTTTCATTACGAATACAAGAATTTGCATTGATATTCGTGAAATAATTAGCAAACGACAAGAGGAGTAAAATTGCGAATAACACAGTCATTGATAACTTAAAAATTCTATGCACGAAGGGACATTGACGGAGAAAAAATAAAACTCTCCACGAGCATTTTAATTATGTAAAAAAAGAACATCATATGGAATAAAATACTCAATAAAATAGGTGATCCGCGTTTTAGATGAAAAACTGCTGCATTCACAGCAAGACATATTGGGGCTAACATAGCGAAAAACCCTTGCATTCAATTTTTTAAATCCTTTAAACCTCCGTGTAATAAATAAAAATAAAAGAAATAGTTTGGCCCGGAGTTGTTACACCACTTAACTGAAGCATGGTACTTGTGGATCTCTAATGCCTTATGCACTTCATTAGATACTGAAGTCATTAAAATATTTTAAAAGGAAAAATAATTAGGAAATATGGATACTCCATTCCAGAAAAAAATCTTAGTTTCTGTTAATTGCTCCTTATGTATATATCATTAAGTAAAAGCAATACACCTCTAGTCGAGAATTTCTTACTTGAACCATAGCAGTTTATTTGGGGACTTGACTTCAACTTTCGGACGTGATATTCATTCATTTGTCAGAGGATCCCGTTTTACCGTGCAAAATATGAGTACAAAACTTCCTTTCTGAATAATCAATTCAATTATCCTCCATCAGAGAGACATTTCTCTCTTCTCCCCATCTCTTTGTTTAGTTTACACTGAGAAACTTCATCAAATTCATTTTTCTTTCCCCGAGGAGTTTCCCGGCAATCAGGGTTTTATCCACGAGCCATAACTTTATAAAAACTGAAAATTAAAATACAAAAAATGAATCCTTTTGAATACACAAATAATTCGCTAATTGGTTGATTAATTATGAAAGACCGAGGATATTAACGAGAAGAGATCTTGTCCACAAATAAAATTTAAAAAATTAATATTCATCTCATTCTCAACGGATTCATCCCTTGCTGCTTTAAACTAAATGTTCTATTTTCGTTACTGAACTATCAACAAAATGGAACCGTATTAAGGGTACTAATTTCGCGACTAGTGTACATCAGTTTTCTTGTGCGTCCATTGACTCACGTTCACCTCATAACGATCACCTGCATTTTCAAAGCTTTACGAGATTAGTGGAGTCATTTTTAGCCGCCTTGGTGGCTCGCCCGGACTCCACAAACTTTTAGAAAACATATTAGTGGAAGAAATTTCTTTATTATGGCTTCTATATTTCTACACGCAACCCTTAAAATGAAGGCTTCTATTTTAAAAGTACGTAAATCTGGTCACTCAGCAGAAAGTTTTTTTCTGAAATTATTCTAATTGAATAATGAATATGAATATTAATAATACTTCAGAATATGCATCACTCTTATTATATCTATAACTTTCGCCCTTAATTCAAATTTCCCATGCTGTAAAACAATAATAAATATTTGATTGAAAAAATATTCGAACCCTACTGGGTACATTTTTCTAATTATCGCAAAGTTCAGGCAGCTTTCCCTTTCATATATCCATAAAGAGCCACACTTATACATGACTACATTTTAAAAAACAAGACACAGAGGATGGAGAAAATTACTGCTTCTCTGACGATTTACGATAAGACCTACCAATTTACGATTTGAAATGAATAGTTAACAAAAAAATACATTGCTGGATGAATCGGAAAATGAGAACAAAATTGACACCTTCGAATATTTACTTAAATCTACTTTTTACTTATCACCAGGGCGAGAAAGGGTGGTCCTGCAGACATTTAATTATATCGATAATGATGAAATTGCTACTTCCGTAATCCGATAGTCCATCAATATCTAATTACTATCTCTAATTAAGTGATTTACGTGACTTTGTGATTTAGATTAATGTCCCGGTTTAAGCTGTATTTTTATCAGCTCAAACTTTTTCATCTAAAAATTAGTTTTTTTTACCTGCAGTGGCTGTAACATCATCTGATTTAACCATTAATGTTACTGTACATAACATGTATCATTAATATCATTATCCCTTGTTCAACCCGAAGATTAATTTAGATTTTTGACGGTTAAGCTCACTCTGGACTTAGCGAAGGGCGAAAGGCAAGTCTCGCACTTAGAGGATATTATTTGAGATTGTGCTATACTTTCAACCGAGATTTAAACCCGAGACCCTTCGACCAGTATCCAAGTGCTCTACCTACTAGACTAACACTCTCCCCAATCCTTTGCTAACCATTTCTAATATAGAAAAGTTTCTCGGGTTTTCCACCGGTTGATGTCGTCCATGTCTCCCGACGTTTCGATCCGCGACTTGCTGATCATCCTCAGGGGATCTACCGAAACTTCCGAAATTTCGGAAGATCCCCTAAGGATGATCAGCAAGTCGCGGATCGAAACGTCGGGAGACATGGACGACATCAACCCGAGAAACCCGAGAAACTTTTCTGCAACTGATACGCCGGGAAAACCTAAGATCATACATCATTTCTAATATAGGTCGCTTTACCTTTTAAACCCATTTGCCAAATCCGGAATCGATTCGACGGAGTGAGGACAAATTCGAAAATGAAACATGCCTCCCCCAGGAATCCTTAACGAGCTGAATGCCGCGAACTCGGCCGCGTTGATCGACTCAAAGAATGGAACGCTTCACTCGCCCCGAGCGATGAGGAGAGCGTCGAGGGCACGAGGAGGAGGTGACATCGAGACCGTTATATCGCTCGCGAGGCCAACCCCGCGTCGCTTCCACCGTTTTTGTGGACCGCGCGGATCCGATGAAAACTCTCTTGATTAAAGGTCACTCCATAATGAGAACATTTCCGCTTCTTTCTCGTTCGCCTTACAGTAAAAACGTAGCACTAACGTATAAAATCGTTACCGGCTTAATTTTGTGGAATAATGATATATCCATGATTAAAGCACAAACGGTAATATCCACACTATTTTATTTATCACTTAACCGACCATGGTTTCGACACTTGGTCATTTTCAAGGTCAAAAAAATATTTAATTATATAATTCATAATAAACATGGAGACCACATTTGTGCTTTAACCATGGATGGCACTAAGTCTGGCTGCACATGCGATAAAAGCGGAGGAAAACGTCGATACCGATAACTCCAATCATACTAATAAAAAAGTGAAAGAGCACTCAATTAGGTACTTATTTTTTATAATTTATAACTAAAATAACTAACGTGGACAATTATGAAGGAGGGAGAGAGAAGACTGAAGTCGTTCGAGAAGTGGGTTTGGGAAGGATGGAGATGGTGAAATGGACGGAGAGGAGGAGGAACGACAAAGTGCATGACATGGTGGGCGAGGAAAGGCAGTTTTTAGATGAGATACGGAGGAGAGAGAAATTATGGATAGAGCGAGTTCTTAGCGGGGAGGGGATGTTGAAAACAGAGCTAGAGAGTCGAATGTTGGGTAAACGAGGGAGAAGAAAGAAGATAATAGGATTTTTTGATAGAATGAAAGTGAGTAAGCCTTAATGTGAATTGAAGAAGGAAGTACATGAAGGAAAGTGAGGCTGCCAGAATGCTTTTAAGTACTCCAAGGAAACCTGCCTTTCGCGACGGGATGATTTTACATATAAATTACTTATATGTATCCTTATTTTTGAGCGTTAAATTCAATGGAAATAAAATTCTAAATCCAAATGATGTAAATAACTCTATACGAACGATATCGTCGGTATTCGTAAGCCAGTCGATGATAATTCTGGGCACGTAAAAACTGTGTCTTAACTTCCTTTAAGTATATTTCATTGAAACAAGAATCCTTCTCCAATGGGAATGTTGATTTTAATGAAAATAACAGTCATAATTTAAAAAAATGTCGTCAGAATCAGCCTAAATTCAAAATCACACAAAAAAGGTGAGTAAATTAAGTACTTATTAATATATTTCATTGAAGTTCTCTTTTATGAAAGCTTAATTTAAAGTAAATTAAATTTTAGATCGAATCATAGATCTTCCAAGACGCAAAAAAGACGGAGAGGTAGAAACGTGTGAGGCTAATGGATATGGGATTTTGTCATTTTAATCTTTGTCTCATGCGAAGAAGCTGAAAGTCGCTTAAATTGTTTATATTTACTCTCAGAAGACGACATGGAGACCACATTTTGCCAGCCCCACTGGCGGCAGGGTAAAGTCCTCGCCTGCCAAACCAAAGGTCGCGGGTTCGAGTCCCGAGCCTAGGTAGGTTGCCTCTATCCTGGGCATGGTTGTTTCTGATCGTACTACGTTGTCGCCGCTTGTCAGTTCAAAGGTCATTTTTATTTTATTTTCAAATTAATTTAAAGGTCTTAAATGCGCTGTTTTCGGGGATTTGAAGATTAAAAGATAAGTAAATAAACTATTGCTCACGAGGGTGTCCTGCCACCTACCCTTCGTTACACCTTACTTTATTTTGACTATGCGAACCCGATAGAAATGCCCATCTTCTTGATTAAAAGGTCGCTCCGTAGTGAGAAAGTTTCCGCTTCCGCTTGCTTCCCGTTCCGTCAAGCACGCCCACTTGAACAACTCGAGTTCTCTTCCACGATCACCACCGCTGGCCCCTTTGACTCCATCTCCACCCCCATCCCTCATCCTCCCGAGCCCCCCGTGATCCCCATTCCGTCCAACAGCAGCATCCCCTTGTTAACTCGCATTCCCCCCCCCCCCTTCTCTCTTATCTCCCGAGGGAAATATATCCCACACTTCCCCCTTCCTCCGCACCAACGAACAAGCCGCTCGTACGGTATCACGTAATCACATGCGTACACACCAGTGCTGCCATCTCGCCGACTGGAATCATCCGCGTCCAGCAGATCGGACATTTCCCGGAATTTTAATTGATGGTTGTCTAGTATAGTATCTCATCTGTTAATTCCTCAGTTATTTATCATGGGATTTCGTTTTGAAAAGCAAATTCCCAAACGATTAAACTCTATATAGACATAAAACTAACAGATTGATTTTTACCAAATGAGCTTCACTTATTTGGTAAGTAAATATAAGTAAAAAGTTGCTTCACGCCTAATGATTTACAAAGAATGAAGTATAAATTTAAAAAGGAGGTTGAGGAGACCTATGGTACCTGTTGGGCAAATATATCCTCTGCATACGTGGTGTAAATGAATTATCAATAGAATCCACCAAAATAATGCTTAACTGACCATATCTATCGAAATAATATAGTTCGGGCTGCATAAGAGCATTCATACATTCATTCATTAATCATTCCTTTGCGGTTCAAAACTTGTAAAATTTAAAAAGGGCAATGTTTTAACGAGTTTTTAACTAGAACTAATAATTAACGCAACAAGATTTTTTAAAGTATGTTTGCACCTTTTCTGCAATTAATTATTCTCCTCTTGTGGAAAGCCAATGGAGATATTTTCACAAATTTGTAAATGGCTAGTAAATTTCATATGTCATGTAGTTGTGAACCTCTTTTAGACGGTCTACTATGAATAAAAAATATAAATATTTTCAAGCATAGTAATTTTTTCCCCATTTAGACAATTTTTTCTCATTTCCCTTCAAATTAATCGAAACACGAGCGGTGCAAAAGGAAAGGCTGCAGTTTGGGATTTTTTGCGCGCATTTATTTGCTAACTAAACTGTTATACACTAATTCTCTTCACGAAAAAAGTGACACATTCGCTGTTCTCCGATAGAGCATCCTAAAATTGCTGCACTGCGCCATGCCCCGTGGGATATGTATGATCATATAAAGGCGAAAAAAAATGTCCCCACAGCAATAATATGTTTTCACTGCGGGGAGGAAAAATCGCATGCGTGAAAAAGTGACAAGGTGGCAACACTGATATGCATACACACACACATACTAATCCCTACTCCCCTCAGGGTGGCCACAGCAGCCGCCGTCGCTTCGCGGCAGAGGCTCATTGGAGCTCGGGAAACGACTGTACCTCGGCCCGAGGGTATAATTGGAAGATATGACGCCATATCAAGCCTCCGTGTATCTCCCAGCCTACCTACTTTTCATCCACGTGACCGTTAAAAAAAAGAAAAAGAAACTGCTGCCGTACGTAGGAATTGAACGGGCAGGTGGGACTAATTGGCACAATGTCGTCAGGAGGATTGTCTACACGAGGCGTGCGACCATGGAACGCGGGATATGCCGATGTCGAATGATTACGGCGAGGAGGAAGGACGCGGTTGGTTCACTGGAATGGAAATGAGATACCCTGGTGGGATTGTGTGTTCGAGGTGATATAAGTCATTCCAAGCTAGGATAGGGTTCGTTTGTTGCAACGGTGGCTGTTCGACAATTTGAATTGGAGGAATTCATCTTCTCTCTTTTAGTGATGACGCACGATTCTTCATCGGCTTGCTCTGAACCCATGGCTGAACCCAAACCCACGTCATCGGAGATTTTTTATCCAGCGGATTAAATATTATAGCTCAAATATTATCCAATGAGCCAGTCAAATACTTGCCAAAGTATTTTACAAATTTACCAATATCAAAATAGTTTGAATGGCTGAAATTATTCATTCAACGGAATTATGTATTAATGGACTTATTTTTCAAGGCAGCGAAAAATCAAATCCATTAAAAATTTAAAATTAAACACATTGAATACATGTATTGCCATGACATTTATAATAAAATTTTATATTATGAGAATCAGTTGACTTGCTTGAAACCCAAGTTATTAACAAGTATTTCATTTCATCGATCAATATGAATTTTTAAAATCTTAAATCGCCGATAAAAACCGACAAAAAAGTCATAAAATATATACTTTAGTTAGGTATTGATGTAACCTATCCATAGGACAATATTACGTTTAATATTTCCGAGGCCAGCTTAAAGTATACCGAAAAACACGACATCTATAAGCCGCGCGTGTTCTTATAATTAGTGTGTACGGTAGGATGATTGGATCCGGCAACGGAATCCCATCTTTAGTGCCACAAATGGCTCTAGCGTTCCGTAGCACGAACTAGCAGCAAGATCTCTCATCGCGCAATTCCATCCACGGCTTCGCCTGAGAGGGCCCAGAGGAACAACTCCACTTCATGCAGTTTTGCCTTGGAACGAGGCCGAGAAATTTTCAAGGACGCAGCAAATGCAATTTACGAATAGATGCATAGATAGGAACAGGAAAGCATAGGGAGAAAATTAGCATGTTCCAATGACCGCTAAGCCCTTTGTATCACACTAGTTACCGCAACAAAAGGAACCCAAGTTCACGCTAACCTGGCTGCGGTAGAGTTTATCCCAAAGGTGCAAAAGGGAATGGATAAAGAAAAAAAAGCGATTAAAAAAATCACGTTCGGCTCATCAAGGACGGAAACACTCCGAGATCATTTTATAAAGGTCAGATTTAACAAAACAGTAATGAGGCGATACGAGCGGAACTACCGTGGCGTAAATGTCAAACGGTATTATCTATATGGCGCATGAGGATCAACGCCTCGCCGCACAGCAACGTCCGGGAGAATTAAAGGCTATAGTGGTTGAAGTGGGTGACGCTTCATGTACATTAGGATCTCGGGGGAGGAGTACATTGGATAGACTTGACCTGCGGAATTTCGGAACGTTCGGAATAAAATAAAAAATCCGATCGAACAGTTCATTATTTCCGCTCGATTCTGCCGAGGAATAATTCCTCTGATTCTAATAAAGAGTGAATTTAAATGCGATCGGCGTGGATGTGCTACAGTATAATCATGTGCTGAACCACGCAATAGAGACGGCGAAATCACAGAATGACGGTGGATAGGGGGGTACACTTTAGCCACTAGGTATCTATTTCTCCGATCCTAAATCTACGAGACCCTATCTCTTGTACTCTAGCTAGTTTCATAAGAGTATTTTTACTGTCAAAATATCTTTACTGAAGTAATAGAATGGGCGACATTTTTACCTAATAACGAGCAAAGCAAATATTAACTAGCACCAGTCATCAAAGTGATCTACGAATAGACATGAGGGTTACAAGAATTGAACAATATTTCACTTATTGACGGCTGCAACACGTTCCTCTAGCTATTCATTCCATACGTTCAAGAGACGTCATGCCCGGGAACTGATACGTGAAGCGTTAGGTTGGTAGACGTGATGGGAAAGAACACCTAGGAAATATTTGAAAGGGTGGACTATTACCCGGAGCCAAGGAGTGTGAATCCTTACAAAAGGTATCCTAAGTTTTCCATTTTCAGAGAAATTCCTATCTCGGAATGGGTGCTGTGTGGAGGAGGGGAGGGAAGGGGAGTTGAAGGGTAGCGCTTTGTCCATCAATAGGGTGGTTTCCAATTATTTTTTTATTGCCTAAATCGAAAGATTATTACTCCTGGAGTACGTATTTCATGCTTTTAGATTTTTAAATGACGATACCTATTTTTCGCGATTAAATGAAAAGTGAAAAATTTCAAGCGCACGAAAACGCGACGCGTAAGTAGGAATGATGGGAAAAAGTCCGTGCGACGCATTTCTGGTTCCCCCTCCCGCCTTGTGAGGTGACCTTGATCGAAGCTCTGAGCGCTGATAGGGCGCAGGATGCTGGCGGGTAGCTGAGTACCTTGCTGGCTGGTAGCGCTTGGCTTAAAAAAGGTTTATTAATACCTTATCAAACGAAGAAAACTCTCCGACCTTAGCCAGTTTCAATAGGTGATTATTAAGACATGTTTCCCTGAGCTCTGTGCCTCATGCATGCATTGGTAACCTCAGACGATGTATAACTCCTATCCTCTCGTGTAGAAACTAGGTCCCTGTGACGTCACGTGGAGTGGAATCGCATGGGCGCCAATCTGGCCTTTTTCAAATGAGGATAAAATTGGACCCTGGCCATTCGTCTAAACCGGTGTTTCAAAAACCAAATAATTTGTGTATTATGAATACACTAATGGTGGGTAACGAATCGCAATCAATGCCCTTCGTTTTCTTTGATGAATGAAACTACCCTATTGGGCTATTGAGCCTTAGCTCCATCGGCGCATGTCGCTGAGAGCAGGCTAATTCTCACCTTACACAATATCTTAAACCTTCCAACCGAAGCAGTCGATCGTCTCCTCTGAATACCGAACAATATCTTCAACAACTTTCAACTCTAGTCCTCAAATTCAAGAATGGTTTCAAGCTGCTGCATATGAATAAGAATTTAAGTAAGGTCATTTGGTGGATCAGAAATAATTAAGACAAACACCGCAGGGAAAACCCGAATTTGAGGCATTCAAGATATTTATCCCAGAAGCTAATACTTCTTCAAGAACATTTACGGGTATGACATCATTAACTAGCCATGCGGTTGTTAACTCCGAAGGTTGACTTGGATAGGTTAGGGCAGAGCTCTTCTAAGGCTAAGCCTTAGGTGTGTGAATGTCATATATTCTTTGTAAGGGAGCCAGCTCCTTTCCTTGGGCCAACTCACACTATGAGGGGGTTTTGGTAGAGAAGTACTTCACCTACGGTTTGAATGCGGTGCCCTGGATTGGTAGCCTAACGGTCAAACAGCAGGGCCAATGAGCTCCCTAAATGAGCATTAATGAGCGCAGGATAATTTTTTTAACTTACAAGAATTATATTCAAATAAGCATACATACAAATATCACCGAAAGATAACATAGTAAGATTTTGTAAAGCTGTGTTAACATCTTCTATTTTGAATTTTTGATAGTAACACCTGAATATAACCTACAGTAAAGCTAGCTTATAACGATCACGCATGTAACGAAATCACGCCAATAACTAGGTGAGTTCCCGATCTCTTGGACTTTCTTATGACCACCACTGTTAATTTTCCCGCAAGTAACGAGTTTGTATGATACGAAATCCCCGTGATTAGTATTTTTTGATCCCTTCATGCATTACTTCCCTTTTTAAAAAAAAATTACGGCCATCTTCGCTATTTCACCCCTGTACCCTATCATCAGCTGTTCTTACGAGTGGCTATGACCACTATACTTCTACCGTTGATCTTAAAATCCTTCCTCTAACAGGCGTTTAATGGAAAGAGTGGGACGATGGTTAATTGTTACGGATCTGTTGTTTAAATAAAGACGATTTACGGAATGTTAGCCGAGAATCCTGCGATACATATGAAAATATCCTTCATTATGGATATGATTAAATCCAATTTATAACAAAATAGAACTATAATCCCGTGAAATTCGTCATGGGCGAGCTTCACTACACTTATTCTCGCCGAAGATACGAAATGCCAAACGAAGCGTGCAATAACTTGGAAACGTTATAAAATCAATTCAGCAGCATCTCATCACCAGCGGCGGCAAGAATCATTTCGAGTGATGGAGCTTGAACCAAATTTTCCACTTGATTAAGCGAGAAATCCAATCCCGTCCAAAGTTTGATTCCGCCTTCGAGTCGACTGAATCCATCCCGACAGACGGAGCGAGTCGTAGTATGGGAGTCGACGGGGAGCGTGGGCAAGAATCAACATACCTTTGCGGGTAAATCGACGAAGGAAACGACCCGAAAGCACGTACGCCTCTCCTGAAATAAAGCATCATCAAATCAAGGAGAGTAAGTATCCAGAGAGAGAGAGAGATTTCCGTGCGATGCAAAATCGAAGCACCTTGATTAAGATTGGCGAAAAGATTCGTTATGTTTTCTTTTTTTTCAAACGCGGCATACGACACATTAGATCGCCTCTCTATGGAATTACGAGAAAAATCCAGTGAAAGGCGGCCGTATTACTATTTTTTTTTATTTCTTTCACCTGAAAAGCACGCGAATGTGTGCGCAGCGTGCAGTCTCTGTCCATACTCGGCACGTACACAAGGGGCCGTTTGGGTGAGTTCAAACGAGCGGGAATGGGATCGTAATAGGAGTCTCTATGAAGCTTGCTCTCCGGTGGACTGGCCTGTGGAATGAGGCGGAAGTAGTTAAGTAAGGCGCGGGAGGGCAGGGAGGTTTTTAAACGGCACAGGGGATGGGGAGGAAGTCGGGAGGGAGGAGAGGTGGGGGAGGACCGCGGCTGTTGCAAACTCTCCAAACCTTGACCGCGGAGGCGAAACAAATGACGTCACCTCCTCTCGAAGTTGGGAGTGCAGTGTGATGGGCATAAAAAGAAATCCGTAGGAGTTACGATTAACTTAACTCTTAACCATGTTTTTCTCACTCCCTTTATTTTTCCTCGCTCTTGGACATTTTTAAACATAATGTTGAATGTTTTACATCTCTTAATTCCTGGATTAAGATAGTAATAAAATTTGCACTTAAAATTAGAATAATAAAAGTACACCTTACTACTCTCTCCCCTTACTACTACGGTCATTCACACATCATTGTCTTTTTATACTTTCTCACCTCTGCAGTGGCCTCATTACATTGCGTAAGCGTTATAGTTCGTTAGCTAGGCATTAAAGGCCTCTGCGCCACAATTCTCCTCTGCCTTACTCATTTCACTTTCTGTGTAAGACTTCCCTCTGTACAATAATTTTTAAAACGTTCACTTTTTCCTATTTTTTTCAACAATACTTTTATTTAACCTCCCCCGTGAAGCGCGCTTTCTCGTTCTCGTCATTTCGCTACTTATAGCAGGAATGCTTTCATATTTGGGTGCTTCGACAGGGAAAGTCATAATATTTATCTCTCTCTCTATTTACCTCATGGCGTACGAGATTCACGTAAAAATATCTCTCCCATGACATCCATACTATCAAATTTCTCCATAGGCTGTTAATTCATTCATGGCATATTTATCTTTTTGTTCATTTTTCGCCACTCCTACTTTTCACATGCATACTTTACTTCAATTTATTTACTCCGCCTTCAAAATGTACACAAGATTTTCTCCTCTTTCTCATTATTTCGTTAGTACCCGTCTTCGTCTCCCAAATCCTTCGATATTTGTAATCATAATAAAAAAATTAACGAGGCAAAAAATCTTTCACTCACGTGGCAATTAAGGGCTGTCTCATGAATGAGCATTTTGTACTTTTTATCTCTGCAGAATTCCTCTCTTTCGTTCTCGATCCTTTCCCTGGTCTCTCAAACGCTATCCGTTCAAATTAAGTCACGAGAAACATCTTCACTTGAACCCTGAGGTGCATTTTATATGCACATATTATAATGCCATAATTCATCAAGCGTCGCTTGGGGCAGATACTGATTTTTAGGCTGGAAAATGTTTTTCATAATGAAGGTTGGACATCAGGGATTCGTCAGAATACTTTTTGAGTATTCGGTAAATAGCATCTATAATTGAAGTCGAGCATCTTGATTGCATGAAATTGGAGCAAACGCCATCTGAAACGGTAGGAAAAAGTGAAGCATGTATATACATTGAATAATTAATTTTCATTCTTAGGACAGTAGTGAGTTTTGTGTAAAACGATAATATTTCAAATTACATATTGGTCGTTAGTTTTGCCTGAAATACAGGACGTATTTAAAAAATAAATCAAACCAGCTAAGGCAGATATAAATGAGATATTTTCATACCATGGGACACGATTTTAATATTAGATTTTAAAAATGCTTCATGAAATGAGTAACAGGTTTTTAAACTTGATGTCATAACAGAACTTCCGTAAACTATTGGAAGAGAAGGACATAGTTTAAACGTGAATTATGACTCGGATAAGAGTATGATAAGGTGTGGGAGAAGGGTATGATGGAGGCTGGTGTGCCATCGTTGGGCACGAGAGTCGCTGGAAGTGTGTCCACAACTCTCCGAAACGTGGCAGCCACAAAGGGGGGACGAAAAAAGGGACCTTGGTCTCGAGTAAAAATTTTTCCAGAGACACGACCGCGTTCGGCCGTAAGCTTTCGTGGAAAGTTATTACATTTGGGCTCCCGCCAAGAGAATGGCGGGAGAAAAATACTGCCGCTGCACACTTGAAACCACGATAAAAAAAAACGTTCCTCCCCTAAGCTTGAGTCACAACTCTCATGATTTCTTAATCATTTTTGATAAATCAAAGCTAAAATAAATCCACAAAAAAGGCCATTATGATATTCTAGAGGTTTAAAATACGATAGCTTCCTCTTAACTGAAAATATAATTATTGTTAATAACATAAGAAGCAACTTATATAGCTGCTCAGCAATATCTCCGAAATTATCATTGATTAATTTTGGCGAAAAGATTCGATATGTTTTTTTTCAAACGTGGTACGACGCAATGGATCGCGCCTCTAAGGAATTCCGATAAAAATTGAGTGAATATAATCATCATATTTAGGCATGTAAATCGATTATCGAGCTCGGTGTTGAAAAAATTACTAAGTTTTAATGTCGCTTTGATTTTGATGATGAGAAGTGAATGCTGATACTGATACTGGGATCGTAATGAATGCAATAGAATAGACTGAAACAGGCGAGTAGGAAAAAGAGACCAACCACTCAACGCATTTGCGCCAAAGAGATGGACACGGAAATAAGGGTGGAAGAAAACCCGGCTTGAGCGCTAAGCTCCTCTTTACTAAAGGCGACGAGGGGTCCTAGGCTTAACGTCTCCTCCGACGGACGGAGTGTTGTTCTTGAAGTGCCCTCCAAAAAGCAAACTAAAAGCAAAATATTCAATGATAAAGGAAGAGACATTTCTTAACCCGAAAGTGTAAAGTCCTTCGAGTCCTGGAAAACCGAAATTCGTGGGTTCGAGTCGCGCCTGGATAGGTGTTCCCTTTATAGGGCATGGATGGTTGTGTTGCACATTGTTTATGTTTGAACTCTCGTTGCAAAGGATTTTATGTGCTGTTAACGGGTATTTTGGAAATTAATAAATAAAATAGATAAATAAAACAAATATATAAATCGATTCATAACAATCATGAATTTCTCTAACTTTCGCAAATTAAGAAAATAATCGCATCTTTGATTTGGAGAGTGCTAGGATCACGGAAAAGACATGCAGTGGTAGTAGGAGACAAAAGATTGGAGGGAGCGGTGAATTGGTGCTGGAGGAATTCGACGATGGAGGGGAGTGGCATGGGTGGTGCAAGAAAAGAAGGATGCGAACTTGTGGGAGGGAGTTAGGCCCCCCCTCTCGGTCTCTTTTCCTCTCTTCCTCCGTCCCATTCCGGGGACAGTGATTGATTGCTTTCTCCAGACAACAAACTCACGACGACGCTCACTCATCGCCACCACCACTACCGCGACCACTCTAACTTCGTCCTACATACAAACACACGCACACAAGTCGAACACGTACAAATACGTGCATAGATAGAAGAAGAAGCGAGGAAATCAGAGCGAACGGTGGTGAATGTGTGGTGGTAAAATCGACCAGCTGGGAGCAGAAAAGGGAAATAATATTTTTCTTCCACGGCGCGCTTAAAAGGGAGAGAGATGAATGGTGGATATCGGAATGACTCGAAGAGCGAGGAATGAAAGATGGGAGGAGAGTGAGAAGAGGCGATGGGTGGACGTTCCCTATCCCATCCCAAGAGAGAGAAAAGGAAAATGAAAATGTGGAATCGAAAGATGGTGAGGACGTTTTTTTTTACGTGCGACGCGAAAGGATTTGGGGAAAAGGTGGAGGGATCGCCAAGTGTAGGTCATGACCCATTTCTGCAGTTTGTTCCGGAGACCTCGAAAATGAGTTAAACTATCGACTCTAAGCGCGGCAACCTTGAAAACTGGCCGGAATGAGATCTTGCGATTAATGACATGAGTGGATAGAATCTCCACAGAATTAATCCGTATATTTTCATCATACTTACCGAAGAAATGATTAAAATTGGTGTCGGCCACTGTATTTTATTTTAAAAAATACACTCAGGTTTCTACTCATACAGTTATTATTAAGGTTATATTGACTGTATGAGTTGGCTTTATCAAAAGTATGGTGTGTTCTCACCAAAACTTATTTCTCGGAATTAGAATTTCGAAAATTTCTACCGCACGTATTTAAGTCAATTTATTAAAAATAAAATGCGAAACTTGTTAATTTTGTTACGGGAGTGAAAAGAATTTTTGTTGAGAAGCCCAAAGAATCAGCAGATTGTTATAATATCATATTTAATAAATTTACAGGAAATTATATTTTGCTTAAGTCATTAAGGAGTTAATTTTTAAAAAGTTCTCTGATGGGCGAATCAAGCCTCAAGATTATTGGCGATCATAGTCCTTGTATAATGAGACAAAATGTAATTTGATTATTTAAACAAATTTTATTCGTTAAAATATTGACTTCCAGGCACCGCCCTCGCTGTTTAAAATAAAAAGACTGAGAATAAAACTGAATAAAAGCAGTAAGCGCCTCTGCAAGACTTTTCCTCCAAGTCAAGAAATTAGCCTTCCCACCTCAAGGTTACCGAGCAGTCAAAATCATGACGTCGGAAGACGCATGGGCCGTCCGAGCGCTAATTCGACAGCCGTAGGCGCCCTCTATATACGTTGGATTTGCGCTAATCTCATGCCTCCATCTCCCCCGACCTTTCTTCCTTTCCGCTGACCTCGCCACTTCCTCCACCGCCGTCGATGGGCAAACGAATGCCCTTGAAATGCTAACCTCCTTCCCCTCAAAAGTCCCACAATAACTCGAAGGAATAAGATTGAAGGCGAGACACTTTGTCATCGGTCAGCTTAGTCATGGCGTCCGCTCCTTCGAGGAGATTGCTTCCCTTTTTGCCCGAGTTAGCGGTGCTAGAATCAGATTTCGTTTTTGGACGCCTCGGTGGCCATATCGGACCATCTAGCCTTCGTTCAGATTCTCGGAGCTAACGCAGGACGCACAGGGGATGAGAGGTGGCGACCTTCGTTAGATATCCAGCCAACCTCTCAAGGTGTATAACAATTCACTCGCTTTTTGTCGCCAATTTTTATCGAAATGATTCAATTTATTTTCTCCAAAAATGATTTTTGCTCGCTTTCCTCCAACCCATTCCGTGTCATTGCGAGTCCTCATTAAGGTTCCTCATAAAATTCTTAACCTCCTTGGTCCTGGCGTGTTGTAAACAATACATCGAAATTCAAATATTTTCCCGATTGTAAATTGAAATACTGAAACTAGTCCAGTGCTTCCTGGGAGATGACAGCATAATACAGAAGCATAATTAATAGAAATCGCTAATGATGTTTGTTAACATTTAATTAACCAGAAAACACAAATATCTGACCAAAAATAACGGTATACGTTCCTGGACTGAGGAGGTTAACTGTGCTTCATTGGTTAAATTTTTATTTTTAAACTGATAATTAAACAACCAAGAATGCTCTTAAGCGATGGAATAAAATTCGGATAGTTAAATACTTGTCATGCAAATTTTAAGGTGCCGAATTTTCTTGAAGCTTGAAATGATTCCAAACAAAAATACCAGGTTACATAGGAATTTTTAAATTAGGTTTTTTTTTATTTACGAATTTAGATGCTAAAAAATAGTCTACTTTTTCAGTTTTCCTCGAGCTGATTCTAAATCTCTTGAAACTTTGAAGTGGTAAGATTGCGCATTTTTTCAAAAACTGGACAGTGACATACATACACCATACAGAATATCCCAGCAGATGAACATTTATTATTATCCTTACACATTATTTTCGACCGATTCATATGCGGTTCTTGACGCATTCGCTTCATCAAGATCTATTTCACCTTATTATCTCTTGAGTGGAAAAAATTTTTATTTAAATTCTAGGAATTCACATAAGTTGAGAAAATTATAATGACGAATTACGGGAACTTTGAGTAAAAACACTGTTCCTCAAACTAAAGGTGGAAAAAAGTGCTTTTTGAATACACAGTTGTATAAACCATATTCCTCACATTGACTACTTTATGTTTACCAAAAAACTGTATTCTAGCACTATCAATGCGTTTCTGTTGTTTATATTCCGAATCGTGCTTTGATTCACTTAATTTAAAGGTAAAAAATAATGCTTTCAAATGATCTTATCCTTGACTACACTGACAAATCTTTTTTAATGGAAATGTTTTTCGTAAATAGTATCCTGTTATTTTTCTCTTTATTTTTACGCCTATAGCGGTGAAAATGACGCTACATTTGTGCACACTTCGTGAAATAAGCTGACCATGCATAATAGTGAGGCGCTGAAAAAATAACTCGTCACATCTGTCGTACTTTGCTGTAAATCATTTTTAAACTCTGACGACCGAATATCTGCATTTCTATTCTGCTGGTTTTTGCAGTGAAATAAAATCTCGATGAAAAGCACAAAGCCACCCATTATTAAACTCTGCTTCACACCAAAACAATTGTGTTCGTTATTTTTAACCTCCGCTGAGGCTCGTCAAAGCAATGCCATTAAGCAACGAACGCAATTTTTTTGCGAGTATAATTTGCATTCTCTCACACACAGAAAAATTATTACTAAGAGGAATAGCAGTGACAAAGGTTGTTTTAAAATGAAAATTTTTACTCGAACAAGTAACCAGGAAATGTTAGTTTTTTTTCGTCGGAAAACTTCAAATCGTAATTTTATATTCATTCTCAGCTTATCGTTAATGCATATAACCGTAAAAACATATAATGCTTTACAGCCGTCAATACTGGAATGCAGACAGCATATGGTCGCATAGAAGCAACACCAAAAAATGTGTATTTATTTATAGAAAGGCAATTCTAAGAAGTCCTGCTCTTTCTTTTTATATAATTTGGAAGAGAATAATATTGAGTATAATGAGTTATTTTATTCTTAAGTAATAATTGCAATGGAAAATAAGGAAACTATCAGTCAGGGGTCAGGGCTTAGTCAAAAGTTGTGCAGCAGTTGTTTTCATCAACATACTTGAGTAAGCAGTATGGGAGACCATAATTATATGTTGATAAACATATTTTTTATAGAACACTATGTATCTAGGACGAAAATGACTTCATCATTCCTAAAAAAAAAGTAGAAATTAAGTCATTCAAATATCTCCAGGGCCTCAACGTGTGTCTTCCTATTAAATGTCTTTTCAGAATAGAATGAGACTTAATGTTCAATTTCTCTACATCCCTCTTTCCTAGGAATTTTTACCACCCTCTCTAATAATTCAAGAATGCACCCACCCCTCTAGTAGCGGGTGAAAAGGAAAAAAAAGGGTGAGGAAATTAAGAAAGAGATAAGATACAAAGAGAGAAAAGGGGAAAGAATGGCAGAAATGAATGAAAAGAGCGTGGTGAATTTCAAGGCGAACGATTTGGAGGAAAAAACATTGAAAAATAAAACTTTAGGTCTCCGATGACACCTTTTCATCTCCCGTGACAAATGAATCCAACATGAGAGCGGGACTTCTTTCTTTTTTTTTCTTCCTCCGACTCTATTTTTTCACGCGAATTCCACTCTATCCCCACTCCTCTTTTTCAAGTTTCCAACCCCTATCCTTCCCCTACTTCCAGTAACCCCTCATTTCTCCTCTTCCACAGCTCTCCCCTCGTTTTTTTTAAACTCCAACCATACTCGCAACTGCCACCAAGCCAGCCTTCCTCCCCTCAATCTTCCCTTAAGTCAGTCAGTGGAGAGAGGGCGTGGGAAACGCTAGTCTTCTTTTTCTCCCGCAACCTTCAATTTTGCAATCGTCTATTTATACACTCTCGCTTTTTTTTTGCTCCACCACCGCCGTCATCTCCCAGATGGGCACACCAAGGTGGCTCGTAATGATTCACCCTTTGGATTTTATTCTCACTGCAAAAAAAGAGGAAAATGATGAAGTAAATAAATGAAATACGATAAAATATCCTGCACACACGCTAGCTCCAAGGAAGTTCCAGTGGATGGGTCGTGGAGAATTTTCGAGTGGTTGTAACTCTACGGTTGAGGGAGCCCACTGCTCAATGACTCTAGAGGTAGGGGTGCTTCTTTCACATTTTTTAGGTCACAGTGAAAGGGTGATATGTCAAAAGTACACTGAAAAAGATATGCAAACCATAAACTGAGTTATTTCTGAATGCAAATGAGTCCACTTACGTGGAAGAAGTGTTAAAATATCTTATTACGAATTTTAAGGAGCTCTACAACACATGGAAAATTTGTACAACTTAAACTTGCATAGTGCTTGTGGCACAATTATAACTTAAATTATCGCTACCATTTGCAATCTGGTAAATTTCTCTTTACACGCGCGTCTCAGATTATTATACTAATGACTCGATTTTAAGGTGGTGTGGACTTGATGGCAATATGATTAAACATAATTATTATTATTAAAAGGTAAGTTATGTATTTTAATTCTTTGCTTATTTTTATTTATTGCCACACCACCGAAAACAGTGCTTCTCGGCCTTGAAATCGGGTTATTTTATAAAATTTAAAAACCAAACGTGGATGAACATCCAAGCCCTGGATAGGAGCATTTCTGAGCAGCCTACCGGGAAAATCCCGCGAATAAATGTAGTTATTATTATTAAAGCATTCCACCGATTAAGGTAGGTTTCCTTAGAGTACTAAAGAATCATTCTGCCAGCCTCCCCTTCTTTCATGCACTGCCATCTTTAATTCACTATAAGGCTTTCATTCTATCTAACAATCCTTTTCTCTTCCATCATCTCCCTCGTTTACCTAAAATTCTACCCTTTCTAACCGTTTTCACATCCCCTACCCGCTAAGTACTCGCTCCATCCATATCTTCTGTCTCCTTCGTATCTCATCTAGAAGCTGCCTCTCCTCACCCACCATGTCCAGCACTTCGTCGTTCCTCCTCTCCGTCCACTTCATCTTCTTCGTTCTTCTCCACACCCACATCTCAAAAGACTCGAATCATCTCTCTTCCTCTTTCCTAAGTGTCCACGTTTCCGCACCATAAAGAGCTACACTTCAGATCTTTTCTTTAAACTCTTACATAACGATCCTATCATACACTCCATACCAGTGGCGTAGCCAGGGGAGGTCCAGGGGGTCCGGAACCCCCCCGAAATATAAAAACACAATTATTTTCCTTCATAAAAGAAAACAATGCATTGAAAAATCATGAATTCACCAAAGATTTCTTTGACAAATGAAATTTTTTTCTATTATGAAAAGTGCTACAATTAGTTTAAAACCCATTACTTGGTACCGTGTTTTTCAAAAAAATTTCCCCCCCTGGTTTTGGACCCCCCCAAACGAAATTCCTGGCTGCGCCACTGCTCCTTCCTGTTCATGAGCGCGTCCTTTGCTAAAGCAATTATCTTTCTGATGTCCTTAGTTCCGTATCCGTTTTCCTCTAAGGTGCTGCCCAAACAGTTGAATTGATCTACCTGCTCAACCTTTTCCCCACCTTATTTTACCAGGTAATTAAAATTACGACCCTATTCCCGGAAAGCCCAAACATTACTAGCATTGAGAAAATTACTGCATTATTATGGATAATTCCGTATCTTCTGAGTTTAATACCTGCCTGCCCAGTTTCACGCCGCGAGTGTTTTCCGGTCACTCTCATTCCCACAATAAGCTCTCGTCATAAACATATCTGCATTCAAGTGGTCGAAAAAATAGTCGAAGAAACAAACGCACAGTACCTACGTAACGGTCATTTAGTCGGAAGCTTTGAGGTCACGCGAAACACGTGTTTTTATAGCCAATAGTAGTTGCCGTAGGAGATTATCCACACTTAGAGAACTTTTCCACAAACCTATGTCTCCGAATAGGTAAAAAAAGAAGTTTTCGATTTGCAAAGCAAGAGTAGCTTTAAAAAAAAACGGTGCATAAGGCACAGGAGGGAAGAATCCACCTTTACTTTATGGATTCAAAAACTAAGAATACCCGTAACGGCCATCTAGGTCAGTGCTTGAATGATTAGTAGGAGAAATGATTTGTTTCCGTGACTTCTTCGAAACTTCATGAGGTAAAATGTCATTTTGTATTCAATTTTCTTCGTAATAAAGTTTCAATGCTTAGATACTACTTCTCTGCTTTATTTCTCTATAAAATGAAAGACATTTGACTGAGGCGTAGTTGCATGAGAGATTTTTTTCCAGAGAAAAAAAACCTATTCTCCTTGACCTGCAGAGGACATTACCAAGGTAATTTAACCCATAGAAAATGGGCGCTGCCAAATCGCACAATTGAATGCATTGTACAAGAAATGTAACCATGAATAGCCCAAGACAAGAAGTAAATTTGGAAGTTTCCAATGCACTAAATTACGTCACATCAATTGTTTATGCTGTTTTTGGGGGATCAGATATTATAACATCTTGGTGTAATTTTATTTCATTCCATTACGTACTATGTGGTCAAAATACTCATAATTGTTCAAGGTGATTTACAAAAGAATAATTTCCATTAGCTACGTAATACCTGAGGTAGATAATATTTTCCCCCCTCATTCAGTCGCAAATTCGTGATAAATCATTTTATAAGTTACATTTTATATTTCAAAAATTTTTGTTGTAAAATTATCGCCAATTTGAAGGTACAGTTTTACTGGGAGTAAAAGTCTCTTTTAAAATCCTCTTCTAAGAGGAAATTATTCCAATTCAACTTCATGTTCAATCAAATTACAATTACAGTCACCTTACTCTCACGATAAAAGGTGTCTTGCGGTTAACCCCTGGGAATTAGAGGATTTAAAAAGAAGTGTGACTAATCTCAGCTCAGTAGAAGCTGCATACGCAATTATTCAAAGCGTTCTAGCTCAAGGCGAAATTTAAGGGATTATTGTAACGGATTGCGTGACCTAAATGCCCTGCCTCTGGCCAGCTGTACGTCAAAGTGGTTTTTTTACTTAGCACGAGAAATTTTTCGCATCCAAATGAATCGTCAATTTTCATTAGTTGCAGTAATATTTCTTGCTGTGGAAGGCAATGCAAAGGTGAGCTTCATACAATCTCAGAAAGTTATTAAAAGATGAAACTATCCACCGATTCTCAAATAGGTAAGGGGTATTTTTGAAATGAATGTCACGCAAACTTCTCTTTTCAGAGCCCGTAAATTAAGGGGGGAAAATGAGCAAACTTGTTATTGATTACTTTTGACATTACGTAAGACTGTCGGAACTGCAAACCGACAAAAAAACGGTCAAAGCAATCATCAAATCAAATTTATTAATTCTTTCACCTCACTGTAATTCTAACTCTGAGCCCAAGTGATCTGTTTATTGAGTAAATCTAAGTTTTTGAAGAAATGCTTTTTAACTTACAAATGTTTCAATTTAACTCTTCGGGATAATCTTGAGTTCTACGTCAATGGTTACAAATAAATATAAATAGGATGCAACATTGCGGTCCTTATTTATTTTATCAGACTACGTTGTTGCTAAAAAGATAATTATATAACTTTGACATTATATTTACTAAAGTTATTCATAACAGAAGCAAAAGACTTCTCTTACTAACTATGTTGATGTAATTACTAGCCGGTTTTCATAGAATTCCAATTGAATGATGTAAAAATTTTACCATTTCCTTTTCCACTTAATGGATTTCATGGATTTGAAAATGATAATTAATGAGCTTGGATGAAACGTTGACCTAAACTCTTTTCATGCAAGCGTGATGACCATATTTTTCAACGCAAGTGCTGCATAACGTTTATTAATAATATTTAGGTAACCATCTTTCGAATAAAAATATTACGAATGAAATAGTAGAAAGCAATGTCAAAATTTGAAGCCAGTATCAATGCAAAAAAATAATGATTAGCGTAACTCGCAGCAAAATCAAATTGGATAATAATCTTTCAAAACGTAATTCAACTCGTACTAAGCTCCATAATTCGCGTGGATTTGAGAAAGTGTGAAGGTACTTTAATGATTAAGAAATAAAAAATATTTGCAACCCGTAAATCATGCTATTGCAATAAAAAATAAAAATTCCTCTTGAACTACGGCGCTGCACTGTCCCTGTATCGGTAGAACGTCGCATTACATATAGTCTTAATAATTCAACCTCATGACTCTCCTAACAGCATCCTTGAAATACTGGTACAATGTTCAAAAGAGAAGTATTCGAAGAGATCCGATTGATTTCGGTCACGAGCAGCAAATTAAACGAAACAATCGCGCCGCGGAAAGCGCATTCATTCCACTCGGAGATTCGGACTATTTTTCGAGCCCATCTGTGCGCACAGCATCGCTACATCCAGCGCGGAACACTCGCGAACTAACAACACAACCAGCCCCGAAGCGCTTGCATCCATCGTGTCGAACAACCCACGAACACGATAGCAAAAAAAAAGAAAAATGGCCGACCAAAACAATAACGATGTACAACATTACCCTTCGTTTTCATTTTTTCTAACCTCCGAATCTCGATGAAGTCCCTGAAAGCTAATGAACTGGCAGGGCGACCGTAAAAAATGTCACCTTTTCGAGGGGAAATGTGGGTGATCGATTGGAAGAAACAAAGCTGTCGAAAAATTGATTGGGAAATAAAAATGACATATGTCACGTTTTTTCTGTTGGGGGAGGACTGAGTGGAAGGAGGCGAGAGAGAGAGGGGTGATTATGAGTAGATTGCCCTTTGGGAAAATAAATCGATGGGATTTCCGTTTCGCAACTCGATAAATCTGATTCCTGCGAATTTTTTCCACTCAAATGAGTCAACGAATACGGAAGCAAGTTTTGAAAGCGCTGGTTGAGTGCTATCTCAAGGAAATGGTTGACTCGGTGCACGCCACAATTCTACCTCATTTTCAAAATATTTACTTTTATGTAGATTCTTTAGCGGTCACTCGAATCAACAGAAATATTGAATCCAACTTTAATATCTAATTTTTTTTTAATTTTTAACAGAATATACTGAAAATTTATCTCAATGCTTTGAGAATTCATCCTTTGAACACATTGTTCAATCTCCATAGCATGAAATTGTGCCTATTTTCACAATGTGTATGATATGATAAACAACAGCGGAAACAATGAAGAAACTATCTCATGATGTTATAAAAATTAAAAGTAATTACTTTGTAATCCATGGATAATAACTAGAATTTGCCAGTTGATAGATTGACAAGATTGAGATAACTTGAGGAGCAAGAGTGGAATCGTTTAACTTCTGATTGATCAAATTTGTAAAGAAATGATGCGATGGAATTAATATTCCACAAGGCATAACTCCGCAAAATTTATTTTACGCCCAACTAATGTCGACACCAGAGAATCATCCTCAAGTGCACATTATACCGATATTTTTACGTCTACCCTTGTGAATAACGCACCGGCAAAAGCACTAATTTCGTGTTTACGGGGATATTACGACACAATTTTTATTACTATGGAATTAGAAACGTTCAACTCTAGTAATGTTGCCAACATGTGTCAATATGCATGAGTAAGAGTTCCTATATACCGATCGAAAAATGAAATACGAAGCAAATATATATTTTGAAACTTTTCGATTCTTCACTTGCTCTTTTACTCGCAGCCCATTTTGAAGAGTATTTAGAGTGTATGTGTATGATATGTGGCCAAGCTGTTTTCAGCTAGTGTACAATATTACAGATTGTTTAGTATTTCTATTAATTATTGCATTTCATACATCTAGATTCAATGCTGAGGATAATAATAATTTTAAGATTTATTTATATTACCAATTAAACGTAAACGAGCATCCGCACTCTGGATAGGGGCGACCAAACCAGGCGGGGCTCGAATCAGCGACTTCTTGTGGACAGGAAAGGACTTCTCCACCACCGAGGCTGGCATTTATATAATTTTTATGGGTATTGTTTTAAAATTTGGCCAAGTATGCGCTCGCCAATAATGAAAGGGTTCTACTTATTGAGTTTTCCTCACTGAAAGCAAATTAGCGTGAAAAAGTCTCCATCATGGCGAGTGCTCCTTAACCTGCCACATCTGTTTACACCCCTTCTCTCGCCGTTGGATGGGAAATCATCTTCTTCCTCGTCCCTTCCGATACCCAACCGCGCTCTCATTCGGACCGTAAACAGTCGACATGTGGCACAAGCATTGTCAACACCCTTCCCACCCCCGTCCACCCCGTCCCCCCACACAACACCGCCGTCGCCGTGGTATATCGCCGCGTGCGACTGCGATATGTCCGTCGTCTGTGTTTTCTGTGGTCCCAGTGCGGAAGGCAAGAGCTACCACTCGTATACCCATGCAGAGCGGCCATCCGTCGCGAATAACACACCTCCCTCCCACAATACGGATGCCGTGTTTACCTAAGGCTCATGCTTGTAGGCCCAAACCACAGTTACACTGTGGAATTGAAACTGCAGTCACACCACCGTGGTCACGATTCCAACTAGTAAAGATCGAGTGACCACCGAGAGTAAATACAATAAAATCTGTGCGGTAATCGAGAGTCAAGGCAACAAACGAAATCACGTGACTTTGTAATAGTGTCGGCATTTAGGTAGAAACAAAAAACAAACTTAAAACTCCATAAATTCCTTCAGATTACAATTCTTCAATATGAATCATAGAAATATTATTTTATTTAGCTCGAATGCCTCCCCTGGAAGTCAAATAATGCTATCGATGAAATCAGTGATTCATCGTTCTTCCCAGTCACGGAAGAGTTGGAAACGGTTTTTTGGACTTTTTTTAAATCTTGATCACATTTGAAAAGCCAAGTCTCCACCTAACCTTACTCTGATTGATTAATCCGCGACCGGTCAAAATAAAAACGATTGTTTTTTTTGCGATTACTAATTGCTTTCCTATATTACTTATATAGGCTTTTACTAACTTTTACTTCTTTGAACCTAATGACATTGTTTGATATGTTGACCTAATGTAGCCAATGAGCTCGATGGTAATGTTCGTTCCATATACCGATAAATCATAAGCCTGGCTGTTGAGTTTTGTTTGCATCCATTATTAATACATAAATGATGGAGAAAATTGTGTCACGAAATTTTATCCCTGGATAGCTGATTCCATTAGGAACCAAAACTAGGGAAGATGTTTAGGTCTAAAACCACCATTTTTAAACTGTAGAAACCTTGAGCCAAGCGCTCCAGTTGTCCGAGTTTTCCGTGTTTCCGGATGCTCTGGGCAGCTCATGACTTCGAATACTTAGCATTCCGGAGATCGCTATGTATCCAGGGCAACAACACAAAGTCGCGGCAAGTCGGAGCCCAAATACTGTGCTACGACCACTGCGTATTTTCTGCTACTGGCGCAAGGGAGGAAACAATTTAGATTTGGTGATTTGTTAATAAGTTAATTTTGACTGATCATCGGAAATTCGCCAAAAGAATGCGATATTCTCAGGGTTAAACGCAGCACAACAGAAAAGTAAAAAAATACTGGATTGTTTTCAATATAACAATTTATCAATGCATGGGTTAGTTATCCAAATAAGGTTTTCATAATAGTTGCGTGATATTGCTTGGGTAGACGCAGGGAGTTTATCGACTTTAGTTACTATTATGGTGCCCATTTCTCCCTATGGTAATCCAGAAAAAATCCTAAATGAGTGCCAAAAAATCACAATTCTAGGTAAACATATCACTGCCTATTTTTAACTTCTTCAAAGGGATACAACTAAGTCAGAAGCGGTATATTTTTTAAAGTACTTCCACTCAGTATATGGGGCTGGATTTGTTAATACGACTGCTGAATAAACGAATTTTTTTATTACTTCAGTGGATTTTCTTCTACTCTTTCCTTTTGCCTGAAAAAATGTTATGCTCAATATTTTAAATTTTCATCTGAAATAGACTAGAAAATATTTATGGACCAGTAGTGATGAAAACACTAAATAACGTTTGCAAATTGGCAGTCGAGTTTGAAATGCAATAACATAAGGTACCATTCCTATTGCGTTGAATGTAGACAATGATAAAAGTAACTGTTACTCTCTCGATTAGTATTTTTCAATATGAAACAAATGAAAGTGTCACAGACATGTAGAACAACGTTTGATGGATTTTGATAATATTTCATGTATTTATATTTCATTTAGTTAACTAACAGAATCGCAAAGTTTATAACTACTCGCATAAAATGAGAATACTCTTCGCTCGCTTTCAAATTACTCTACCGAGATATAGAGTACCGAGACGGCTGGTTGAGTTCCCGATAACCTATGACCAATGTGCATGGTGCGCCGTGGGAGCAAGGCATATTTCCTTACCCCCCCCCCCCCTCCTAAGCCATTGGCTCGTGTTAGCAGAGCACCAACCTACCCTCCCCCCCCTTGACGCGTAACAATCAAGGGCGAGCGTGGCGCTGGTGGTGGTGACTCCGCAAACTGCAGACACGCAATGCACGACGGGAAGACCGCGGATATCGTCGGAAATTAAAGCCACCAACAACCCTTCCCGCTAGCCAACGTCCAACACCCCTTCCTTATTTGCCATCCCTCCCGCTGCTGTAGTTCATCCGCGTGTTATTATGCTCCGGGGTACGCCATCGCCAAGGGATTCTTCAGCAATGCTCGACGTGACGAACTCCAAAACCATACATTCGACGCTTATCGCCTTCGTTCCACGCATCACACAAGCGCCACTGTATATTCTTAACTCTCTTCTCAGCAGTATTTATTTTCTGTACAAGTCCATTGGAGTTATCATTTTCTTC
Organism: Ischnura elegans; assembly: GCF_921293095.1. Classification (NCBI taxonomy): domain Eukaryota; kingdom Metazoa; phylum Arthropoda; class Insecta; order Odonata; family Coenagrionidae; genus Ischnura; species Ischnura elegans. The sequence continues at coordinate 91,543,114 of NC_060246.1, read as the reverse complement.
CGATGACAAGCAAATAACACTTTTTCGCGAGATGTTCACTATATCGCCTGATTTCATCCATTGTGTACTGTACTGTACAACTTCAACCCGCAGCCCCCCGGCTAATTCCTTGAGGCCCATATAGGCTAAAGAAAATATTGTATCGCGCCACACAATATGAAATATATATCAATTTACCCGTCAAAAATCGCATTGATTGATGAACTTTTTAACCAATAAAGATTATTGCACTTTGAAATTGTGTTTTATTTTTATTTTAAAGATGGGGTGGTAAAGTGACGTGGAGCATTGTGGCCCTCCAAACGATGTCATATCGATTTTTGGCCCTTGAATTAAAAAAGGTTGAAGACCCCTTGCGTACTATCTTCATTTCAAAAGTCCTCGTTGGAATGGGGAGGAAAATTGTTAGAACATCGTATTAGTTTTGGGGGGACTTATGTACGCGCTCTTACTTGTATTGCCTTGGATTCATTTATTTGATGTAAAATTATTATTTATTGATTGTAGAAGACTGAAATACTTAAGGCAATAATACAGGTAGATTGAATGTTCGAAATAGATCATAAAAACCTAAAATATAGCTTATATTTGAAAAGAACAAGAACTATGAATTCTTTATTTTTGGACCTAGCAAGAAAGAAAGCTTAATTTTCACTGTGTTAAATACAGTAATAACACACAGTTATATTTCCCACGAAAACAGTCTGAATGAGAAAAACAATGAGCAGGAGCAATAAAGAATTGAACAGTTTTAACAATAAAATCAAAAATTAAGGGTAAAACTTCGTTAAATTAAAAAAACATCAAACAATATTTCATAACCATAATTAAAAAATCAACTTTCCGTCTTCAGATGACTATTTTTACGACGCGGATCAGACTTGATAGTAAATAAAAACTGAATTTCAATTTTTCAGTATCGAGCTTAATCGTGTGTGCCATAAAATTCTCACTTTTTTCATTTACTCTATATTGGTCTTCCATGACCGCGTACTCGTTTAATTAACTATCACTTACATTATTTATTCCACACTACTGGTCCATTGTGATTTATTAGTCAACTCCCTATGGCGGTAGGGTTTCATTTCAATTCTGTGATAATTTTTCACGCATGGCCTTAGCCCAATTCCATATTCCGCACCTCCTGAGTTTTTGTAGCCCTCTCCTTCTTGGCGGGGTTTCGTTTGGATCGCAAAACTTATTATTCGCGTGTCGCGCGTCTTTTCTCCGCCCCGCCAGCAAATTACCATTATTGAGCTGATTGCGATCTCGTCCCCTATGCCATCATTCTTCCGCTTCGTTCATGAGCGTCCCTGTGTCTTTTTTTTTGCGTCCCGATTCGTTGACGAATTATCAGTCGTGCCCTTGACATCATTAAGAAGGAAGGAGTGAAAGGGGAGGTTCTTTTTTTTTTGCCCTGAGAGCGCGTTGCGTGGCTGTAAATCGTCAGTTGCGACGAGGAAATTATGAAATATGTGGGATTAGAGTCGCGTGGTTTCTTCTGGAAGGGTCTGACTAACTGTTCTCTGCGGGAAGGTTCGTCAAATTGGTCCCTCGTGAAATCAACTGGATTCTTAAATAGATCATTTGTTGCGGAGATTTATTTTTGGGAATATTTTAGAATTCTCTCCTTGTGAAAAATTCCATCGAAAGTATCTCATTCTACTGGACAACCCATTTACAATTCTTGTTCTAACTCTATAGAATATTGAAATATAATTAATTTAATATTTTACTGCGGTTATGCACTCTGAGGAATCGCTCATTTTTTACACGTTTTTTTCAACAATACCTAAAAGCAAAAAGAATATAACGAGGAGGAATCATACGTGGTACACATTTATTCGATGAAGATTTTTCTCACACAACGTGCTTTAACAAGAGGTTCCGGTGATATTATATTTTCAAAAATCGAATATGTCCCCAATGAAATAGCTCGGCGAAACATCATTTGTTAAATACAGTTTCACTGTCAAATAATGATATTTAAGAGGACCTTAATTTTTAGCACGTAACACATGTCATAGTATAAAATACGAGGGCTGTTTCACTAGTAAGGGGCCGTTGTGCCGTACACTGTAGTAGTACGTACGCCGTCTGTAACGAATTCGCGCGCTGCCTCCCGGCATTCCTTGCGAACAACCACATGTCAGTTGTAGTTCTGTATCTAGCCTGTAAGCTGTACTGTGGATATTTAAAATGTTTAAGATTATTGGATCGCCCGCCGCATATGAGATTCGGTCAGTGATACGATTTTTGACTGCAAGAAACATGTCGGCTGCAGATGTTCATCGTCAGCTTTTTGAGGTGCATGGTGCTAATGCAATGAGCGAAGGTAAAGTGCGGATTATAATTAGTGCAATCATAGTTGTAACCACGATCAACTCTTTTTGGTTTTATAAGGAAACGCCGATTTGTCCAGAGCAAACTACGGGGTTAGTCTTGGCGAAAGAAAAAGATGGAATAAGTAGACGACTAGTAGGAAAGTAGAAAACGGTAAACTGAACAGATGAGCGTCCTGGGAAAGTAAAAATGTAGTTACAATCTAGATGCGTCCAGAGCTTTAACTACCGATGAATCGCATCAGTGCGGTAGAATTACACGACTAATCTCAGATCGGATACCGACAAGTAATGTTGTGATTCTGATAGAAAATGCCACTGTAACGCAAAGCATCTTAACTCGAGCACGAGGAAGAGGTCGATCTGGACATATTCAAAATTTCCCACCACATTAGCCCGATGCTCTTCATTAAATACGGGCGCGAGGACATAAATTACGATAATGAATAACTTCGAAGGAAATCAGAGGAAGAAGGAAGAATAAAATGACGCCGTGGGATTTTGAAAGTCCTGAGTGATCGTGTGCGTAATTTGGCCCACGCGATGGAGAGGAGGGGATTTTAAGCTCAGGTGGCGCAAGAAGGCAGTTTTCGGTGTCCGTTGACTGAGGGCTACAAGGGAGAAGCGATGGTCATTAAAACGAATATTACGGGTTAAACTCAAAACGTCATTTGAAAGGAAACACAAACAGCAGGCTAATATTTTGAATAAAATTAACATTGATAAAATGAAATAAACTTTCCCTGAATAACATCGATGTAAAAAGATAATAAGTTTCGTCTTTGGAACTCGGCAAAGCATTAAAAACAAATTAGAGCCAAAAAATATTTTTACTTAATGGAAAAAATATTGAATATTATTACTAAGAATAATCCATAGGCAAATGAGCAATCATAAAAAACATAAGGAAAAAAGTGCTCAAAGATGTTCGACGGCGATTTTAAATTCTATTATTTCACTCACTTCTGCAAAAGACCCTGTCTTACAACCAATCCATGAATCCTATTTTTCTCTTCCCTGCACGCTTTTCTAGATTATCCTCTTTATTACTAACTTCAATATCATATGGGTTCACTTTTCAAGCAGTTCCTTTCAAGTGTTAAATGCTCTTGTTAGAATATTATGAGTAATAGGCTTGATTCTCGTCTACAATTGCGTTGATGAATCATGTTAAAGTCAGTTTCTTAGCCAGGTAATATTTTTTTCTTCGATGATTTCTTTTTCATAATTCATGAAAATATTCAGAGTAAAACTCAAAAAACATGTATTCACTCAAAGTATTTTCGATATTTCTCTGATTGAACCTATATTTTGTTAGGCTTTCATCAAAATCCATTGTTACTCTCGCAGGCTTTTCAAATCCCATATCCCCAGGCTACAGTCGAAGCAATTCTTTGAAAACGTTTCTTCTCTATAGTTAGCAATAGTACCTACTCACAACGCGCCTGATTTCTTTCAACAGTTTCCCAAGGTTCTACTGAAATTCTTTAAGAGCTCATCAGGCTTCAACTTGTGACGTGAACTTCTACTACTTTGTGTAACACCTTTTCCTGCGAACATTTTCCCGACATATCGTTATCGTTACATTATCGTTACCGGTTTTTCTTCGGCTAATTTCCAGATCATGTCTCCCTCAATGAATTTATCCCACCTATTTCTAGGCGTGGATACAAACTTTTAATACTGAAAAATAATGGAGAGAGGGGAGAGGAAATGTTACAACTTATGTATTAGGTACTCACAGTAAGCTAACGACAATATAATTTTGGAAGAGTGAACCTAACTCAGTCAGGATATAATCTACTGTGATTAATATATCTAGGTCTTTCAATACCAATTCCATATTTAAAAAGATTTTTTTCTAAAGAAGTGCTGAGAGGGTTCCAGATACACCAAATATTTTATATTTATTCCTTCAATTTTTCCTTACAAGTAATATAGTTGACCTACTCAATGAGTCAGATTCCAAGATTTTTTATATGGTCAATATTATCTCTCCAATCGCATGCCTAACTGATTCCTTCAATTCTCTTTTTCAATCCAAGTACGAGACAGAATGGGATTGCATGATGGCCGGTTTGGCCAAGTTACAGTTGGAACATACCGGGGGGCTTCGCGTGACTCCGTAACCGAGGGTGGTGGACCGAGTTGGGATGAGGCTTCGAAGAGAGGCATGAGATTTGACCAGGAGTGAATTGGAAATGAAAGATGACAGCTTGGCAAATGGGGAATATGAGGCGAAATGTAAAAGTACACTAACAGAAGGGTAGAAGCCGGAGGAGTGATGGAAAGTGAACTGCTTTTATTTACCCTCCCAGGGGCGGATCCAGGATTTTTTCTGGGGGGGCACAAGGGTTTGACAGATCGTCTCATATTCGAGATTTAAAAAAATACAACGATTACTGTAGAAAATATTTTCTTCGTTTTTGCATGAAAGTTATTAATATTAAATTAAAAGATTGATGCTCCGTAATGCACATAATAAAACGAACTTAATGATAACATAAGATAAGTATTAATAATCTCTTCTATTTTTCAAGCGTGTTGGCCCTCCTTTCCTCCTAAATTCGTCTATGTACCCTGTCAATGAAATACTGCACACACAGTTTCAATTTAGGACGTACACCAACATATCCAGTAGCGTATTCTTAAACGACTAATGAGGGGGTTTCTTGGAAGGGTACCACAGCGCTCCAAAGGAAGCTTTACATATAAACTATAGCATACGAAGAAGGGAAAAAAGATTTAAAAAGTTAAAACACCTATTATTTTGGTCTGATGTTCTACAATCATTAGATTTATGGTTACATATATCAATTTAAGAAAACTTTGTAGTAAGACAATTATCGGCTCTTTAAGAGCCAAAACCTTCGCTAATTCATTGGTTCAGTTTCTTGTATTTTTTTTTGCTCTCCAATGTACAAGATGACCACGACCCAGTTCAAATGGATCTCTGGCAGAGAGTAAAATAGCAAAATAGGTGGACGATACCATGGGTTAAGAGAGCATATTGAAATTATAGTTTAGGCACCTCTGATGCTTATCTCCACCGGCAGAATTCAGAACTTCAGCCAATTATTGTTGCCTTTCGAGCACATACCTTTCGAGCATTTATAAATTACTGAAACTGGACTCGATGAATGCATTGTGTAAGAAATTTTGTGTGTAATTTTTTTTCCTGATACAATAAATAGTGAAATCAATGGATTCATTGCATAAATTAATTCACAACTATTACTCATTACGCATGTGCGAAAATGGAATAGAATGAATATAAAATGTACCCCACGACGACAAAATGCAATACAAAATTCAAAACATTTTGAATGGCAATAGTAATTCAAAATTCATTAAACGCAGCCCTAAATTAACATTCCTTGAAACGGCTTTCATGAACGGAATATGTAGTTTTATATAATTGATACCTATTTTATCGTTCGGTCATTTCTGGTATAAATTATAGAAAAATAAGATATTTCGGGAGGGAAAATAAATGACGACATTGTTTGCTGAATGCTAAGACAAGAGAGTAAAATTAGATACGAAAGAATCTTTTTATATTCCATTTCACGACAAGTGACATAAAAAATGGATAAAATTCAATGCTGTCACGACGATACGAAGGTCATATGCATGTTTTGAAATGAATAAGTTCTTTCGTGAATTTTAACTTTCCCAGGCAAAAGATGCTACCACATATCACTTGGAAATAGCGATCTTTAGCAGCTCATGTAAAAGAGTTTTACAGTTCACTCGATGTGATTTTGAGTTTGATGTTGTCTCAGTAGCAACTAGACAATTTTTCTCAAATATCCGCAGAGAGTGATTTAATACCGTTTTAGTACATCGTTTATATGTTAGGGATTTGAGCCAATTTTAGTTGGGAGAACAAGAATTTGTTTGACTGCAGCTAACTGATTGGATCTGAAAATACCGCTGAGGGATCAAAACCTCTTCTACCTTGACCCTGTGTATATAGAACTCTGGAAAAGAGAAAAAGGAGCGCTTCTCAATAGGAGTACGATTTTAATGCTTATAAAGTGGAGTGAGATTACGCTGGAGGAGAGACATTAGACACTCAACGCCAGTAATAATTAAACGACTCCACCGGAACATTTAGACCGAATTTCGTTAATCTAGTTATTGTGGTCTGAGTACCGACTAATTTTAGGGTCCAGGTTTTTCCATGCCTTGAAGTACATAGATAGCGTTGCGGTGCAGGTTTCGTATTGGTCCGATAATCTTAAGGTAATCCGTGATTTAATTCCCAATTAAGATGAATTTAACCTTAAAGCTTTTCGTGTGAAATGATTTTTCATTTTTTCACGGTTCTAACTTGGAACTAATGCGTAGAAATACTCTGACACAAAAACTGCGCCCGTTAAATGGGCCGCAAACCTTGGTATCTTTGACAATATCTCTCTTGGGTTGATAAATCTCACAAGGCTGCCATCTTTAAGATAGCAACGATCATTTATAGAATTTCACTACTACGTAACGGTATAAAATTAGCACACACCACCACTAAAAACAATTTTACGAGCATATTTCTTTTGTCTCGGAGATACTTACACCATACTCTCGTAAAAAGAACATTTCATAGGCGTTATCTTGCTCTTTTATTCATCACCTTTGCCACAAGTCTCCATTTCAAGACTGAAATGATGATCACGTTTAGCGTCTTCTGGTTTATTTGCTGAAATAATGATGCAATTTTCGCTTAGCGTCGAATATAACTCCCATCGCATCCTTGAAATGGGAAGCGGGTAAAGAAGGTAAGAAGGATGAATCGTTCCCTGGAGATCCCACGACGGAAAGGAATGGAAATGAAACGACCGAGTGCTTTGCAGAATTCAAGAAGGCGAGGATTGTATGCGGAAGAAAGGAAATATACCACCATTGAAACGGGGTAAAAATTCAAATGAAAAGAAAAGGTTGGCCAATCTAATGTAAATGGAAATGTCACCATGGAAGTAATAGGTATTGAAAAATTCCGCACGCATTACCAACGTAATTTTCAAATAAGATAGCAATCTCCAACATTGAGTCTCATAATGTATAGCCCAATGGTTTAGAATATTTGTAAGATTAGCATGTCCTCGGCGATGAAATCGGAATCAAAGTGTCACAGCAAATTGCGCATTCAAAATTTTCTCTTTTATTCCAAAAGGTTACAATGCCAAATTAGTGCCTATTATTTACTAGTTATCTATCATATTCATTTCATGAACCTTATATTTGAAAGAAAACAATTTTTATGTTTTCATAGGTAGCCAATAAGAAAGTTTAGGGAGCCAATAAGAAAGCTTAGAGTGATTTTGCGAAATCAGTGATTCAGTGATTTCATTCAGTGATTCATCATTTCAGACTCCATGATAATAGTGACTAAAAGTCCGTGGTTAGTCACTGAAATTTTATCCAAAAAATTCATAAACATATGTAGATTATTCAGAAATATGTCAAAATAATAAATACTCAAACAGACGCTGCCATCTGATAGACATAGCTATCAGATCTCGTATTGGGAGCGATGAGCTAGTGTTCGAAGTAGCTAAAAGAAAGGAGACCAAAAGCGGTCACACAAGTAATACCGTTCGATTAGCCTGGTAAGCCGCGAGCAGGCAAATGCTAAGACTCATAAAACCCTTTAAGGAGAGATTCATGAGAAAAAATAAAAAAGAGAAAGTATACTGTCTTTGCGTGCCAAAAATACGAAAGAGGTTAGGAGTGGAAAGAGGAGGAAAAAAAGAGAAACTTCACAAAGCGGTGATGGTAGAAGGAGATGAGGAACCAAATACGAGAGACCAATGAGGAAATGAAGGCTCACGAAACAGGAAGTGAACCAAGAAGAAATAAAGTATGAGGGGTCGCACATATGAAATGGACGAAATGCCGCGGATATTCGTTAGTTAGGTCGCAGGGAGCAAACGCAATTCTTAAGGTCGTAAATAGTCATTTACTAAGATAACCGTAGAAGTAACAAACAGTTTAATGGTAGGGGCATAAAACTATCAATTATCACGGGCAAGCTTAGATCGCCATTGTCGTAGAAAGCCTTCAGTATGAAAAAAATGAGTCATGATCTACTAAATGGTTTGGTTTATTTTCTCTAACAATCTCATGCCCAATATTGCTCCAAGACAACAATAAATCATTATTAAGCACTGATTTCTACTCACGTAACTGATGATGATTCATGGTAATGTACATCTGTACCCGATGTTTATGCATGTAAATAGAAACACATAAAATAAAAAATATGTAAACTAGAATAAAATTTTCTGTTCCTTTGCGATCCATTACCCAAACTACATGTCAATGCAGGCCACCCACTTGCAGGTAAGACAGACAAGAGAACCGAGGGTGATAATCGTCACCACTCGAGCCTAAGTCTGAGCTTAAAAATGCTTAACTTCGGCGATCTTACGATATCCGGTTTGTCTATTTAGCTAGGCCATTGTGCCTTCTTTCTCTCCCTCTTTCTCATCAAACTCCTTCCATTGACTCACTTTCCCATCTCCTCATTTACTCTCCCTTCACTTGTTTACCCTTTAACCTCCCTCCTAAAAAATACGGCCCCGCTTACTGCTCGCGGTGTAAGGCACCCGTGTCCCATTGCATGCGAAGTCTCGGGGAGACCACAGCCGGCGTGCACACGGCTACACTACTCACGCGACCAGCGTGTCTCGCGGCGGACGCCACAATGAGGATATGGAGAGGTGGTGGGGAAAGATCGTAGAAAAAAAGGCTTACTTATACTGCGAAGGAGACGGGGCAAAGACCTCATGAAGACAAAAAAGAGAAGTTTATAATTTGGCAAGTTCCAACCTCACAATAAGAATAAAATTCAAGCGTGATGGAGTGGAATTTTTCTAAACTGAAATAAATACTTGGAATTTTTCACGATTTTGACATTTGTTATGACTTAAATTCCAATGTTATTGCATCATCTTAATGGTGCTAAATACCACTTGTACCTTCAAGATGATGTAGTGATCGTGGAAAATTGCAAGTATTTATCATAAGAGCTAAATCCATCCACTTTATCGTCTTCTTTAAACAATTTATCACTTTCCTATTCTTTTCTTCTACAATAAACAATTTGACTGATTACATGCTTTTTTTACTTTGGTATTAAAATTTCGTACTAAGATTCTATCTTCTATCTCTAAAAAAATGTGTGCAAAATTTTCTTTTTGCATGTTTCATTTCTTTTTGCATCTCACGGAATACTATCCACTTGTAGGCAATTTTAGGAGGAAACGCCATTTATATTAATGAAAATACTAATAAATGTGCTGAAAAGAATTATTTCCCACAATGTGAATAACAGATAATTCATAACTTTATAGCCAATCCTGGCGTTGTACCTCGTAAGACTTCCTGAATAAAATATACTTTTTTCTAAAGATTTAAATCAATTCTTGATGTGATTTTTCATGCAATAATTTATAGTTTCGTACAAATTCTATTGAACTGTCCATACTTTATTCATTAACATACCTGATGATAATTTAGGGTCTTAACAATCTCGATTGCTTCCTCCGATCTTACTTGTGAATAACCATGGCTTTTCCTCTATTTATTAGATCGATTCCTCATTTTTTAAATTTATTCTTAAAAGTCTAGGTTCCATTTATATTTATTTATTCGTTGCCATTGCTAAATGAAAGATATTTCTTTCTGAAGTTGTTCTAATTATGAAGGAAATGGCCACTATATTTTTTTCAATCATTACATTTTTCCACATTTATAAGGCTGAAAACGAAGCATAATTCCAAACTTTTTTAATCGGGAAAATTTTCAGTTGACCTTCATTCACCTTTCAGTTCATGTATCTATTTAATGACCTCCTTTATATTGGTATGGTATTTGGAAGAGGCGACCGACAGCTGAGGTCATTTGCGCCGTGAGGGTAGGGTAAAGAAGGAAGGGTGGAGAGAAACTCGGCGTCGGCATTAGCCTGCTCTTAACGAAAGGCGCCCAGGGGACCACGGATTAACGTCCCATCCGACGGACGGAGTGTTGCGCTTGAAGTGTCCTCCACACAACACTCAAGCAGGGATCGGGCAGTCTCTGAAAATTCTCCGCCACTGCCGAGATTTGAACCCGAGCCCGCCGGGTGGGAAGCCAACACTCAAGCCACCACACCAACCCGATCCCTCCTTTATATTAATTTGCCTAAATTTTAACCAATTTTTTGTTATTAAAGGTGTTTTTTACTCTTAAATTAAGTAATTAATTTGCTAATAATGACAATTTAATAATTAATAATAATAATAAATGGTACTAATACTCAAATATCATTTCATACAAGAATTCACCTCAGGCCCGCAGTTTTATAATGGTTAAGCCACACAAGGCATTCTAGCGTACTCTGTGTACATTCCCACATGATTTCTGATCAAACCAACAAGAATTGACAGAATTTTAATAATGAAGTTGGTTTAGTTTTTCTACGAAGTGCAGAATTTGAATAACAGTGAAAATGGGTATTTGTACGACAGAACCACCATAAAGGATGGCAGTGGAAGAGTTCTTGTGGGGAAGGAAAGGGTTGAGGTTTTAAGGTTGCACGAACAGCTGCGGTGGAGAGTGAAGAAAGAAGAGAGAGACGTTATGTCGGTGGAGAGGGGGAGGGAGGCATTTGAGTTGTGCGGGTGTAGTGCTGCTGGTCGTATTTTTTAAATACTTAAGCTCGCGGTCTCGGAGAAAACAGCCACGCGATAAGAATCATTGGGGTTGCGCACGGAAAAGAAGGAATATTGTACACATTTCCATTTTGTTCGCAATTCTCCAAGAAGGAAAAAAAACAATAATTGAGCTTTCCTTCCTTCACATGCTTGTAACTCGATTCAAGTTCAGTTCATGACCTCTCCCGTATTTAATTTCACTGGAAAAAAATCACTTTTAAACAGTTTGTTCTTGCTTTGAATGAATTAAATCGACCCGAGGCGAACGATTGGTTGAAGGCTAAGGCAACGGCGAGGTTACTATTGCTTCTGGTGCAGTCGGCAGATTTACATATCCTTACTCGACGAATCTGAATGACCTTCTTTATTCCCAAGCTAAGCACTAATACTAGTTCCACACAGGAAATGTCATCTTACAACCTTGACCTTGCAAAGGCTCGGAGCTCATAGTTCTGAAGATTGAATGTTTTGAAATCGTTCAAATTGTTGCCCTAAATAATTATAGCGGTAAGAGCGGTTAATGAAGAAAAATATGAGTACTCTGAATAATTAAACAAAAAGAATAAAAATAAAATCCTTGAATGTACGGAATTAACGGGAATAATGTAGAATTTTGATCTAATTCCGGAATTATACAAATGAAAACCAGTATTTTTAACAGTTTTCTTTCGATACGTACAGTAATCTCGACTTAAAATCTCTTGCGAGAAGGAACTGACACAATCCATTAAAAACTAAACAGTTTTCACCAGCTCATGGTAAATATTGAAAGAAAGAAGAAAAGAAAAAATATATTGTGGAAGGTTACCGGGTTTTCTTTCCGCCGGATCAGGTTCTCCATCACGGCCGACGTTTCGATGAACGAGTCGTCCATCGTCATCAGGGCATGGTAAGTCTCGCATGTGGTATTCCATCTATATTAATGGGCGGTCGAGTCAACCAGGGCGGGAGTCACGTGATTGGTCGAAGGAAACCCGCCTTTTTCCCCGTGCTTCGCGAATGCTCCTCAGCGAAGGTTTCCATGAAGTGCTCAGCGAGTAACTTGCATCTCGATTCATGGTGGTCTTCGCACGATTTTCAATCGCCAGCCTTGTCAGACTTTCCGAATACTTCTTGATCTGGCAAAGAAAATTTGTCTCCTCCCAGCAGATGGTAAGGTCGCGGGAAATGCTGAGGTCGGCCACAGACGATTTTTCAGGCTGGCCGGGCCTGAAATGCCGTGATGGTGTGCCCGACCCGGTGGAAATCCCGATCAACCTTCCACGATAAAATAGGCCGGAAAAGCCTGAAAAAATAATAAACAATTCTCAAAATAAAAATATCTAATTATCTTATAATATAATATGCGAAATTGTATCACAGAGATACATTTAAATTCTTTGTTGGAGAATAGGGGAACACCAAAAGCTTTAATTGACAAGAACCTTTGCAGCGTTGGAAAGTGCGTGACTCTTTAATGATACGTATGAATCAAGCAATCGTCACAGAATACAAAACGAAACCTCTGGAATGCAAAAATTGTGAACTTGAGTGATTGATGTCATTAGTCCCCCGTCCACTTTAGGCCGGAATTTTCATTCTCAAATGACCTCATTCCTTATATAACAACCATGAATAACCGCTTCAGTGCAGAATATCACTCAAGTAAGCACGGATGTCATGTCAGTTCACTCCATTTATTAATGAAAATTATCACTCTAACCATCGCAAGAGGAAAATTAGGCCATGTTAACTCGGAAATTGTTTTACCGTAGGTATGGTTGACTTAATAATTAAACAGCAACTTGAACCCCATCAAATTTAATGCACACACTTTCACAATTCATACCATTCGTTTGTACAAAACCTGGTAACGTGGAGACCAATCTGTATGCTCAAAATCCAATTCCACCGCCCTGGAGAATATGAGCAATAAAAGAAGAATTTTTATCTACTTTTTTCATCGTATATTAGAACAATACCACCATTTCGACGTCTATACTCTTTTTTTTATTTGCAATTACAATTATTTCAACCCTTCTTGACCGTCTTAACGACGCTCGCTTAAGTAAATAATTTTCGCATATTTTGTCGAAAAATAATGTTTACGGGTGACATGCATTTATGCTAGTAAGAAAAATAGAGTATGAAGAATGAATAAAATTCACTTGCACTTTAGCAATATAATTTTTCGTTTAAATCATCACTAATTCATTTATTCTCTACGCTAGTGAAAATGTATTAAGTTGACGTGCCTCTATTTTTCTCATGGTACTTATGCTATAAAAAGCTTTTCTTGTCGCATTGCATTATTAAAACTGCAATTATCTTCATTCACAATAAACATTATTCCAATACTTGGACAATTAACAGACCCTATTTTAAATTAATAAGTTTTTTTCAAATGTCCTCTAGAAAATTGAGCCGAGAAAGTTATTAAAAATTACATTCCCTTCGCTTCTCAAACCATCTTTACCAGTAACATACTGCAGTGTACAACCAACGCCATCATCCCTCATTAAAAGTGGCTTATTTTCAAATGCAATCTCTGGATAATAGAGCTCAAAAAGTCAAATTTGTATGGTTGGTCGATGAATAAGGACTAAATTAGTGTATTTCAGTAATCAAATAACATTCCCTTGGCTTTTCAAACATCCTCTACCAGTAACATAGTGTAAAACCAACGACACAAGCCCTTATTAAAAAAAAGGTTTATTTTCAAATACTAGTTTTGGGATATAGAGCTCAGAAAGGCACGTTTTATAGTTGATCGATGAATAAGGACTAAATTAGTGTATTTTGGGAATGAAATTACATTCCATTCGCTTCTCAAACCTCCTCTACCAGTAACATAGTGTACAACCAACGTCATGAGCCTTATTTAAAAGTCGTTTCTTTTTCTAATGCTCTAGAAAATAGTGCCCAAAAAGTCAAATTTGTATTGTTGGTCGATGAATCACGACAAACTTAGTGTAATTCGGTAATTAGATTACTTTCCCCTCGCTTTTCAAACTTTCTTTATCAGTAACATAGTGTACAACCAAAGACGCAAGACCTTACTTTAAAAAAGTAGTTTTTTTTCAAATGCTATCTTTAGAGAATGGAGCTCAGAAAGCCACGTTTTATAGTTGGTCGATGAATTAGGACTAAATTAATGTCTTTTGGGAATGAAATTACATTCCATTCGCTTCTCAAACCTCCTCTGCCGGAAACATAGTGTTTCTTTTTTACTTTTCGTAGTGTGACACTGGAAGAGAGATGATTGCCTCGACCCAGTTCCCATCGCAATTGTTGTCCTCCCTCAACTTCGTTCCTTTCTCGTCTTTCTTTCCGATTCCTTGCGTCCCGCTGTCCTCTTTCTCTGTTTTTCTTGCGTTATTTCCGTTCACCGCTTGCCTCAACATGCCACGCCATCCCCACCACACCGACTCAATTTCAACCCTTTCCCATAAAAGCGTGCCTGCGGACAATTTCAATGCCAAAATGTTTCACGAAAGCAATAAGACATCGTTTTGGACATACATCCACAGTGGGTATTTTCAGAGACCTAATATATTTCTGGGAATATATTGATCCTCAGTTATTTTCAGGGGACGATCTTTTCAAAAATTTTGTGCCTCACTTCTTTTTTGATATGTGTATCCCAAGAAGGAAAATCTCACCTATCCTTTAATGTTGTCCTATGTATTATTTTGAGATATTATTTGAACTTGAATCTTAATTTGGGCGTAAAAATGAATGATATACCTATCGAATGTATCAAACTCCCCTTCTTCTCCCGAAGTCAAATACATGAGTGAAGTGAAAATAGAAAAAAAAACAAGTTTTAGTCGTGAAAATATCTTAATATACCCTTACCTTTAGTAAAGACCTGAATATACCCTTCATTACCATGCGAAAGAGTATTTTTATGCCGTATTGTGGTTCCAAATTGTAGAATTACGAAAAATTAATTATAAGCGTACTTGATTTCTTTTTTCATCTCGATTACAAACTGCTGAAAATTATAACTTTTGTGAAAAAGTAGTAAAAACTGAAATTAGATATGCTTTTGGAAATGGAACTGAATTCCATGTAAATATCCTAAATATATACTTGTGGGTCTCTTTCATACGCAAATGGAGGTTAAATAAGTTTTTCAATGAGCAAATTATTTTTATTAATAATTGGGTTTCCAATCATTAATTTCCAATCGGGTGTGAAATATTGATATCATAACAACACACTACATGCAATTTCTACGAGATAGTTTGAAAATATTTTTTATTAATACGGTAAAGTTAAAAATACTATTTTAACGAATACGAAGACTTGTTTGAAGGGTCACTTTGAGCCATTTCTTTAAAAATAAGGAGATAAGAATTTTTTCATAACTTCTATCCCTCTCTACCTTCAAATTTAAGATGTCAGGAGTGGTATTTAGCGTAAACAAAAAGTATCCCTGGTGTTATCTGCAACTCAAAGATACGTAAGTGCTTATCGTTGCATAAAATATAGCCATTATATCACATAATTAACAAAAATGTTTAGAAACCTGGGTTTTAAAGACGTGATCGTAGGAATGGATTGAAAATCAATTATATACTTGGATAACTATACCTGAAAAATATGCGTCGAAGCTATTCAAACAGCTTCATTAACCTTCTTCTGAAATTTATGAATAGACGCGAAAATGCAAATTCCAAAATTTGAGTATTTCAATGCAACATGTGAAATATTCAAATGGGCACCGCGATGGGTTCCGCAGTTCGCCCAAAATGATATCCACGTCATGAGTTTAGCCCGCGACGGGATTCGCCAATAAATCGACATAAGCGAAGAGAACGTTTCCGTCTACCTTATTCATACCGCGGCTGAAACCGAATTGACTGCTAGTACGTCGTCTGTCACATGAAAGGATGAAAAACTGCATACATCAAATATCACGAGGAATGGGTTTCCCTAATGTGACGTTTTACGGACTTTGTGCTGAATTTAGTGGATGAATAGAGTAGCTAAAAATCGGATAATCGGATAAAGACATTACGTCGCCGTAATAAAAATATTTATTGGCTCTAAGTACAATACCCCGAAGATCACCAATTTAACAACAGTGGTGTGCTTAAGGTGTTTTAAAATTCTACAGAACGAGCATCACATTAAAGTTATTGTGAAAAAATACAAGAAAAGCATTGATTTTAAATTAAATATAAACATACAATCAGAATATGTCATGTACAATAAACCTACGGGAATTAAACTGTAATAACAAAATGACATGATTCTTCTATTGTGAACAAACCAAAAACAGAAAATTTACTGGATTACAGTAGCAATAAATGGTCGGAGGAATCAATGTGAGTTTGCTTGTACTTTAAACATGAAAAGCTTACTGTGAAAGTAAAATTAATGAAAAAAGCTAACCCTTAGATATGCAGAAGATAAAGTTGTGAACACGAAAACAACGGCTGGAAAAAGATAAACTACGGAGTCAAGTCTTTCACAACCGTATTATTTTAAGAAACTTTCTTTCCGGTACTTGAGAGTCAGCTCCTTAATGTAGATGATTCCACTATTATTTCAGTTTGGAGCAGTGACGTCATGGCAAATCAAGCAGTGTCGGAACGCACTTTCCGTAAATATTTAGAAGTGAAATATAACTCTGTGTGTATTGTTATCTACAAGTATTTATCTACGTTTTACAGCAATTTTTTTGTTTTGGTTGCGAATGTACAGTGTGCATGTATAGTATATGTACTTATAATGAAGAAGTTTTGAGGCAGTAAAATTGATAGTTTTATTTGACTATTTTGTCTTTTGTTCACCAGCGCCGGAAGGGCGTTCCGGCATCATCACACTACTGGTTAGGAGAAAATAGATTTTTTCAAATGAAAATTTTAACCATACGCCAACAGAATCAATCAATGCAATTTTACCTAAAAACGTCGGAATATTGCATTCACTGAGAATACAAACGGAAAATTACGTTACCTTTCCAGAATTTGAACGGAAACAATCAATATGGTATAATTGTCTTTACAGAATGAAAATGAAAGAAACACGACTCAACTTTAGACTTTATTTATAGGTATCAGTGATACTAGTCTTAAAGCCCTCTAAAAAAATTGGAAAAGGTTTTATTTTGGTTAATAATCATCACATTTCACTTTTTCATACACCTCAATTTTTCATTCTGCTCCGCACCGTACTTCTTTACATTTTTCTTGTTTTTCCACATGCCATCTAAAATTTATCTTGTCCATGAGTCACAGGAAATATTTGAGCGTTTCCGTTTGATTTTGAGGATAAAAACTTTACAGATTTTGTTTGAAGAAAAAATTCATCTACATTATTAAATCACGATCATTTGGAAACTAAAGATCTTTTGTTAACGGTACAGACAAATTTTCATGGTGTTTCTCTGGAAATACTACGTGTTCCATGAAGGTAATGCCTTCGATGAACATATATTCATTATTTTTATTAGAAGAAAATCATTATAAACACTATTACGGAGGAAATATATAAACTATTTTGCACCGTAGCGAAATTTACGACCTGAGTTTAAAATCGTAGTATTATTGTGAGGTGGAATGAATCGACAGCAAGGGAATATTTCTGTCAGGAAACATAATAAAGGTACCCTATTGTATGTTCCACAGAAGTTTTAATAACCGACCCAGGTTTCGACAATACACTATATCATTTTCACCTTTGATGTGTATTGTCGAAACCTGGGTCGGTTATTAAAACTTCTGTGAAACATACAACAGTGTATCTTTATTATGTTTCCTGTCACCAAGTTCCACCAAATATCGCCGTCCAGACTTAAAATTTCTGTCCTTTATTTATAAGGATGCCTAATCTATCTTTCTATTGTTAGAACTTAGGTTTCCGCGGCGATTATCTTTCTATTAACAAAACCTAATCTAGCATTCTATTAACAATAAGTTCCTCTAAAAAGTTTAAATAACCTTCGTTTAACCACGTCAACAAATTACCAAACAAAAGCTTACTCTAAATAATCATCGTTGGTTGATGCAGGAGCTCAGCATGCATTTAGGTTAAAAATAATCTTCGTACAAATTTTCTTCTACGTATCCAGTTATTGCTCATTTCATGAATTTATAGTCAATACCATTTTTCATCTAAATGACCATTCTATCCACTTGTATCGATCACGAGTCATTATTTGAAGTGTCGTACATTGAGAGTGCCATGCAATATGTAGATCGAGATATTTGGAAAATGAAAAAGAGACAAAAAAAAATTATTCAATAAATTTCATTTAAAGCCCCACATAAAGGGCACACCGTGGACTTTGAACCACTCACAAAAAGTAAACTGCATCTGAAATTCTTTGCTTCATGGTCGTAACTCTCCGAAACTCGTAAAAGGGCCGAGTGGTCAAGAGGATAATTGGGTCAAGGGCGACAGCAGCGCCTCGCTGCAGACGAAAGAGGAAGGAGGAACGGAGATGGAATTCGACTGTGTTTGTGTGTGTGTGAGACTGTGTAGTAATCCAGGGACCGCGGAGGTGCTTGAAACGAGTTCCGCCAACACGGATCAGCGTGCGAGAGAGGAAGATACGCTACAGAACGCTCTCCACGGCATAAAAGTGACCGCGAGACGTCTTTGGCCTCTTCGCCAAAAGTGCTCTTGTCTCGCGGATGTGTTCTTTTTTTTAAAGGCCGCGTGTTGTACATTTTTAAAATTTAATTTGGAGTTGCCTGAGAATCCAAATGAAAAAAGAACGCCGATGAGTGGTGGTACTACAACTACGAAAGTGTATGTAGGTAAGCAACGTGGCATGCATAATGCTCGCCTACGGTCCAATTATTTATTCACCATGGTTGCGGTTCCGTGGGTTTTATTTTCGTTCGGGGAAATTTTGATTCTGCTGATTGCTGGCAGGGAATTGATATGCACCAAGTAGACTTTGTGCTGTGAACCGAGAGATAAATAAAGAGTGAAAATAAAATACATTAAAAATTAAAAATAAAGACTCCTAATACGAAACTCGTAAAATGATCGCTTAACGAAATGAAAATCAATTGACCTGTCAGAGTCGAGTAGGCCAGAATGTTTAAATGGTGTTTCATCTTTCCTAGGATTGGAGGAATTTTTGTAACCATGATGGCGAAAAGAAAACATAATGAGTAGGATGGGAAAGGCTAAAAATAACATCGCTACCATTTATGTTAATTATTACGTTAGTGCCGGTAAATATGTGAGAAAGAGAGGATTTGCCATGATAAATTACATAAATTGAATCTACAATAAGGGAAGTATTTATTCGTTTCATGAAAGAGAACACAGTATCAAAACTATCAGAGTAGACTACGCAGAGGTTGAAGTAGTCGGCAAAGATGAAGCAGGTATTCTTCAAGGTGAGAAAGGGTACAACAAGGTCTATTTTTCTCACTAAAATGCTAATTATTTCTTCTAAATAGATATAATAGTGCCGAGAAATGCGATACATCAAGAAATACTTTTTATTTGTCAATTGTGGGGCTTGTACACGTTGTCCTTCACTTGATATCGATTTGTATGTACAAAGAAGTAGGCTTGAATACCCTTAGATCTCAAGTGTCTACAATCTCTCGAAAAGTTATTTTTCTACATTTTAAATAACAATGGCCACAGTTGAACAAAAACTTCTGAAATCCTTAGCTTTATTCGGTTGTGGAACACCGATCTCGCTAGCCTTGAGCTACAAACTCAGCAGTGTCAATTTTATTTTACCCACTAGCGGCATTCATCTCTATGCATTCGCTAGGGATTCAAGTTTAAATCCCACGAGAGGGGCCTACGAGCGCGAATTCACTGCTGAGGCTATGAAATTCTATGCTAGAATTCCAAGCGCGCTCGGGTGGCTCAAGCGCTTCCAAAAGACATGATACGGTGAAACATAATGTTGGCCTTGTGGGCACCAATGTTTGATAAAATTTTCATAACCTCAAGGATTCCAGCGATGACACCGGGTCCTGCATTCCTTACCATGGTAATGCTGTGACACAGCAACCGCACCGCGAAATTCACAGCAAAAAAACGAACTCGAGTGTTCTCTGGCTGTAATATCTTTGTCATTTTAGTGCCTCCTCTGAGGCATGACTGTGAATTTAATTTAATTTATCCAAAATATATTTTTCCCCTACATCCAGAGAGCAGCATATATCTATGTGACAAACCTGATATTTACCGTTAAATTATTTATTTAAAATGCATTGTTGTATTCAGTCTTAGAAATTAAGAATTGATTTTGGCTGTTTGATATAATTTTTCACTGTAATTAAATATTGAAAATTATAACAATTGAATAACTCAATCGTACCTTTTAAAGCAATAAAGTATGGTTTTAGTATCATTATCGCAAGAAACATCTCCCAGTGTGTACTTGAGATATTTCAATGAAATCTTGTAGTCTTGATTCATGAATAGTCTCATGGGCGTGCACAGCGAGGGGCAGGAGGGAGCAGCTGCCCCCTCTCAGAAAAAAAATCACAAAACCCTTTAAGGAAAATAATAACTGGATTGAAACGAAAGTTTTCAACAAATTTTCTTGAAACCCACGAAAAATGATATAAGTATAAGACATGTAACTAAAATATTTTTTCTCGAGTAAATAATATTAAAAACTAATTAAGCGTTGTTATAGTTTCCTTAAACTGTTAGTTTTACTCGCCCATTCCACGCTTAAATGTTACAACTTGAACAACCATGGCTTTGCCCACTCTAGTTTTGATCCTGGATACGTCCTTGTATCGTCTTACTTTTTTTAACTTCTTTGGATTTACTATTCGTTTGGTAAAAGTACAAGTTATGTATTAAAAATGAAATCTCATGACATTAATATAATACTAGCTAAAACAACAGTAAAATTATATTTTCCATAATAATTTAACTTGAAGGGACTAAAATTTTACGTCAGATCCTTAACCCCTTCAGACCTGAATTAATTTGGGTGGACAAAAAATTTTTTTCTTTTCATATTTTAGATATATGAGCCCTCTCATAGATTTTCAGCAAGTTTCATGCAATTTCGCCAGTAAATAATAAAGTTAGTGAATGTACAGTATACTGTACATTTGGAATCAAGTGCTGCATACTTTCAGGATACAAGAAAACGGAAACAAAATATCAAAAATAAAAATAGCCTTGCACCATTCAACAGAAGTAATATTTATTTGAAAAATTATATTCATTCACATTATATTCTATATATTAACTTTATTATTCAGTTTTTAGTTTTTTAAACTCAGTTACTTGTGGAAATTCACAAAACAATTTCGCCCTCTGTTTATACAAAGGTGAACTTCACATTTTTTACAAAATATGTGGGACCTTTGGGTACAATTAACGTGCTTGCATCTTGTAGGTTCCTTCTTCCCATCATGCTCAGGCAAATGGTCCACTGAATCCAACTGGACTTCTCTAAAAGGTCTCTTTTCACAATTCTGCCTTTTAGCAAATACTGGGGATGAGTCACTTGATGGCCTACCACGCTTATTTTCCTGTATCGGTTTGCCTGCCCTAACAAACCCTTCAGCTACTCTTAGCCTAAAGTCTAGTAGGTCCAGTATATTTGATTGTGGTGTGCCAGAATTTTTCCCATCTTCTCTATATTCTAGCCAGCTATTGACTATAGCTAAATCAAGAGCATGAAAAATCATCCTCAACGTCCACTTTTTCGACCGAATGAAAATTCTGTAAAGGCTGACAAGCTGATCCAAAAGGTCGACGCCTCCCATACCATGGTTGTACCTTTTCACTATTTCTGGTCGAGAAACTTCAATATACTTTGAGCTCTTTTTATCCCATCTCTTTACCTTGTCCTCTTCACCAATTCCTATATAATTAGATGCTAACACAACACCCCGGTTATCAAGCCACTTCACCACAACAACATCACCATCAAGACTACTTACTTCTTGACTGTATCCCCTTTCTCTTTTTTTTCCTTCCTTGTCAGAAATAACAGGTGGATTTGAAAATCTGTTTATTCTAATCGTCCCTGCAGCAAATATTTTTTTTGCCTTTAGAACCTGTAAGAGGTTATATGAAGAAAAATAGTTGTCATAATACAACTCATGCCCAGTCAAGGAAACCCTCTTGCATAAATGCAAAATCACACTTGGGCCTAAACCATACATCTTTTGTACTGAAGGATTTATCTCTGTAGTACTCCCTTGATATGTATATCAAAAAATCATAGGCCAGCCCTGACTTACCGCATAAAAAAAATATTTTTATGCCCCATGGACAAGGTTTTCCTTTCACATATTGTTTCACATTCAGGTGTCCACGAAAAGGAATTATTTGCTCATCAATACAAAGCTTCTTTTCTAGGTCCAGCTCTAAGCATCTTTGCCTGATGACTTCATACATTGGCCTCACCTTCCAAAACCTGTCTGTATTTTTTGGTTTTTTGAGTATATCTACTAAGTGAAGGTTGTTCCTTAGTTGAAAGAACCTATCTCTTGCCATATTATGTTTGAAAATATCAACACCTATTGCACTATCCCAGTACATTCTAACCCGAGGATATTTTAGAGCACCCATCATTATGTGCAGACCTAACAGAGTTTTAATTTCATCAGGAGTGGTAGGCTTAAATGATATGTTATGCTGAAGGGCATACATATTTGTTTTCTCGGACATGTCCTGAATCAATGCATTTGGTAGGTAACGTAAGCAATATTCCAAAGGAGCTAATTTCTCACAGTTTTCCTGATTATGGTTTGTCTCGAAGGAAGCCTCAAATGGAACTAATGATCTGTGTCTCCATTTTATATCAGCGCGCTGGGTCAATGCAAGATCATTGAAAATATTTCCATCCAGAGCTTCACCGTCATTGAAGACAGCTGATTCATCTTGGCATACCTCCTCGACCTCATTACTGTTTGGCAGAGATACATCTGCTCCTGAAACAAAATTTCAGTCACATTGACACATTCAATCTATCTCAGGATAAAAATATCTAATCTATATGCATATTCACTAATCACATACAGATGCTGATATTTACAAGAATAGTGTTTACCTACCAACACGATTATATTTATTAGTCAAGCATACTTGAGGCACGCATTCTTCTGCATCACTTAGTTCATCACAATCAGATTCATCTCCTTCCTCAATCAACCTGAGAATCTCTTCTGAGTCATTTGGATCAATTTTCACTGTAAATAGCATTTTTTTAAATTAGTTCAGTACATGTGTCATGTATGTATGTAGTTTGAGAAAAGTAGTGATTAAAAATAATTATTTGATTATCTTTTTCATACCCTAATGTATTGTTTCTGTATTTGTCAACAAACCCACAAACTAACTCGAACAACCATTGATTTTGAAACAAAAAATACTTTGTAAACCAAATGAAAAACAGAAAATATTGCATTTCTAATTACATTGTGGTTTGAATAATGCTGTTGTTAAAAAAAATTCAACCAGTGGAGGATAAAATAATGAATCAGCATTTAAAATAGTTTTCGGCCTTTCTGTTGTTATTCCCATTTACTAACTTGTGTCAAGCGAAAGAAATGCAATTAGTTTCATTTATTAGTACATCAACCAATTATCAATAATTACTATTGCTTCTATATTTGGGGCCAATTTATACAAGGTATTTCCCAAGACCGTGCCCATGTAACCATTTTATGATCAACAAACCTATTCCGATAAGCTTTATATAGTTATTAATTTTGAGATATAAGTATTAATTCTGATAGTCATTGAAAATTTCAATAATTATACGAAAACAATCCGAAAAGACAACCGAATTTTCACTACTAAAACATTTCTCATTTTACATCTTCCCCAAAACGATCATAACATCAACAACACTTGAGACCTAATGTACAGTATACTGTACATGCATATTTCAGGCACGAATATGCAAAATTGATGCAGTATAAAAACATTCTATTACTTTCAAATATTACTTATATGCTTAATTAACATTTTCAATTAGAGAATCAAAGAATAAATGGGTTTCATATAAAAACATTAAAAATTTAAAATGGGCTTACTTGATCGCAGCTTCTTCCTCTCCGCCATCTTGTTTGTTTATTATTGTTGATTCCATAAATAGGCAATTGGCGGCATGGAAACAACGTTGCACGGTAAACAAAACACTAAAGATAATATTTAAATGCTCAAAAGAGATACAAGAGTCTAAATACGCACATATTAATACAATAAATATGATGTACAGTATACTGTACATTTGGAACGAAAGGGTTAAAGAAAATTATTCGTACAGACATAAAACAACAGCTCCACTCAGACCAAAGGAACGTTAAAAAAATTCCTATCATTGGAAAATATATTTTGAATGTCATCTTCACGCACGTTATTCCCGAACAATTAAAATAATTGTGATTTAACTGCATACCAAAATAAAGGCACAGGAAATTTGAGCAAGAGGAAATGTATTTAAAAAAATAATCCACTCTCAAGTGAAGGAAAAAATTTCCTTCCCTTGGAAATTTACGTATTTACAAAAAAATAAACGTACGAATTGTCCCATCAGCTGATCACCAAACAATTTCCTTACGATACTGATATTGCTGGTGGTTATGAGGTTTTTTCTCGTGCATTGAGGTGAATCTAAAGCTAGCGTGCTTCTAATAAGTATCCCATCTACATTATCAAGCATTTATGATCACCAACTGCACGTTAGGTGAAACAGACTACGTATCACCAACCCAGTAGAATTTTTCACGCTTCAGATTCTGAGCCATTTTTGCTAGTTTCCCGTCCGCATCAGGCAAAGTCCGCCATATTTTCAGCAAATGAAAATCAGTAGTATGCCTTCTCTATTTAAGTCTTTAGTGAGATCATAAAATAATATCTTAAAATAGATCAACTTCCATTGCGTGGTAAAATGTTGAGACTTCTAGTTTACGCGAATAGACTGAAAGGATATACCTAAATAATTTTTAGATAGGTACATAGCTGGCGACGGTATCCTACGATTGGCAAGTAACAACTGGCAATTTTTAGAAATAAATACATCTTTTGTCTTCAAGTTGTTCAAATGTACCAATTGAACTCAAAGTCCAAGTCTTTGAGTTCAATTGGTACATTTTAGAATTGCGAATATAAATTTCGTGTGGTATCAAGGTGCGCTGTTTAACTCGCGGACGATGAATACTCTAATCTGCTAACTTCGACGCTTGAGCAATAAAATTAGTTGGAAATGTTTTACGTAAATATTGCCATATTTCTTTATTTGTTTCTGAACAAATTTAGAGGTAAGTCATCCATTGAACGTTTTGGCAGAAAATTTCCCATCATTATTAGATAAAGATCTCTTTTTTAATATTTCTTTGAATAAAGATATCTATTACATCTTTCCGATAGCTTCTATTTTACGATGTAGGTAGGTAATGCAAATTTAGATGTTCCTTTTCGGAACGTTCGGTCTTCCATCTCAAAGGAATAGATGGGAAACTTATCTTTCGTGATATAATTTGTTACCGGTGATAGGTATACAATCTCCTGATATTTCTGTGAACGAATGATAAACACTTCCTGTCACAAGATTAAAAATCAATAACGTTTTCTTGCTCCTTACTTATCACGACTTACCATCATATTTCCCAGTAAGAGGATCAGATTCGTTGATTTCTCTTCTTCGGCTGATGTCGAAGAAACCGTCAATATCTCACTTATCAAAAATCTGGAATGAAAATAAAACAGTCAAAAACCAACCATGAACACTTTTATACACTTAAGTCTAACCTTTCTAAGCGATGCCGCCTCAAAATATTAACGTCAGAATGAGCATAAACATAAAATGGTTTTGAATAGATGCAATAACTCAATCACAAAAACATGTTCCAGCAATGTGCAATCGTTTGTATTTTATTATTCATGCCAAAATAAAATTAGTATTCCAAGCCGATCGAGTATCGGTGGGGATATAAATATAGTAAACAGAATTATTAATAACTGATAACTTTGGGCTTTACTTTGTGAAACCTCTCCATATTGGAAACAAAGAGATAAAAACTTTGTAAGGTGCATTGTTATTTAATTATGGGCACGACCCGGGTTTCGTAACTTGGTTACATCGTCAGGTGACTGATCTTACATGCATCTTATATTTCAGTCACCTGACGATGTAACCAAGTTATGAACCCTGGGTCGTGATCATAATTAAATTACAGTGAGCCTTACAGAGTTTTTATCTCTTTATTTCCAAGAATTATTTATGCTTAAAAAAAATAGAAGAAATTGTTACCTAAAACGATGTTTCGTGAAGATTCCGTGTACTCGCTAGATTTTAAGGTAAAAAAAATCGGTTCTCACGATGATGGAATCATGGATGAGAAATATCATTCCTCTTACTTCCTCCATATGATAATATGGTATTCGATGCCGAATGAATACACTATCTAGAGCGCAATTTTATAGTAGAAATAAAAACGTACACGTGGTTTGAAGGACAATCGCGGACCGCAACCCTTTAGTTAGTTACCCACATTTTTTCGCCATGCCATGCCATGCGCGAATATTTCAAGGAGAAAAAATCACTTAGTTTGGCCTGGAATCGAACAGGGATCCCTAAGGTTTGCCCTAATAACTGTAATCGAGTGACTACTGTACGTTTCACTTTGATAAACGAATGATTTTCTTGTGATTTTGGGAAACGGAATGCAATTTTTCCAGTTTGAAAACGTGGAGTTTTTCGAGAATCAAAAATAAATACAACCGTAGGGAAGATAAAAGATGGAGGGATGAAAAAAATATGTATTCATACAAACTTTCATTTGATAGCAAGCAGTTCAAATGATACTGAACAAATATCATATGATTGGGCAAGCACAAGAAAAAAGGAAAAGAAAAGAATGATGGAGGTCAGTTAATATTACGGTCCCTATCGCGGGAACCTTGACTTAACTCGGATATTTTCACTAGCCGAAAATCTTTATCTATTTGGTAGACCTTTCGTGACCTGCTGCCATCAATTTCAATGGCATCAAGGCGAAACATATGGCTCGTATTTAATCACTTCCTTCATCCTGGCATGGCGCGAAAAGTCAATGGAACATTTTAATTGCGGTTAGTTGACCATCAGCCGAAGCCATTGCATACTTACCTCTTAAGCACTCCATATATTAAAATACTCCATTAAGGATAAGCATTAAGATATTAATACCTGTATATTTATCTTTAAACAAAATTATCATTAATAATTAAGTTTATCACGAAAAATTGCTCGTAGAGACTATATTATGCACATTTTACAAACTACGAGCATAAATACAATTTATACCATGGAAATGATTTAACTAATATCTACTACTGTATATATTTATTAAACTCAAAACGATACTGATGTTACATAAACTTCACTATCAAAGATACTTAGGCAATCAACGTGATTATAATTATCAATCAGTGAATGATGCTTAAATTAAATACGATGAGACTACTTAGCCATTGTGATCATTTCAGCTGCTTTAACTAGTTTGCGAAGAAGTCATTCCGTACAAGAGGGATAATATTTGTGATTTCAAAAGCTGTCCGTCGCGGATGGGAGAAATAATTTTTTTAAACGCTTGAAAATCGATAAATGACACTTACCCAACAGCAGAGCTCTATAATATCAATTGTCTCATTTAAAACTTACTCAAAATATCTGATAGAGAATAATATTCACGCCTTTGTGATGTGCGGCCCTTTTCCTTGCTTCATTATTTCTTAAAAATCTAATGTCATCCTCAATGAAGCTCATGCAAGTCTAAAGTAGTTACCGCAAATATCGCCCACAGGCCGATTGCCATTCTGAAAAAATACACTGATCAAATTAATTTCTTATGATGTGGTATTTGAAGGAGGCTACCGACGGCAAAGACGATTTTCGCCATGAGGGAAGAGTAAGCAGGGAAGGAGGAAAAGAAACCCGGCGTCGGCATCAGCCTGCTCTCTTAGCGAAAGGCGCCAAGGGGACCACGGTTTAACGACCCGTCCGACGGACGGTGTACTGCTCTTGAAGAGCTCTCCACAAGGCACTCAAACAGGGATCGGACAACCTCTGAAAATTTTCCGCCACCTCCGGGATTCGAATCCAGTTCGATTGAGTGGGAATCCAGCCACTCTTGCCACCAAACCAACACGATAACCTTATCTTTCTTATCAAATGTTTCACGGTCACTTGAGTATTATTTACTGTTCACGGACTTCAATTTGGCAAAAGACAAAGATCGCCGCTCAGAGACCTCTCCTCAGTCTAATTCATAGTCAGCTGTCTTCTTTCAGTTCCGTTCTCCCCCGCTGTTCCCGAATAAAGATAAAGTAAGGGAGTTTTCAGGGAGGCGTGAGAGATATGCGGAGGAAAACATGGGGGGTGGGGAGATATATTCACAAGGACAGATTTGACTGGGATGCGGGTGGAAGGGAAACGCTCCATCGACCGCTTCCCTTTCTCCAACTGAAACAGCAACGACAGCAGCCACTGCACGACGGAGTAAATAGGCGTGTGAAAACAACAAAATACTCTCATTTTTACTCTCACACTTAAATCTATACTTGCATATTTTGTATCCCACAACCCACATTCCATTCAAATCTGACCTTGTAAATGTCATCCCACCACCCATTTTTTTCTCCGCATATCTCTTTGCATAAAAATGCTATCTAATATAAATTTTACCGGTACCACGTAACCATATTTATATTCAGATTAACCACTAATATCAGTATTTATGAGTTCTTACCTTTCATGACTGCATAATGATGAAATGAGCACAATACTGTAAAATAATAAAATAAATGTACTGTATTGTACAAATTTATCATTATACAGTAATAAAAGGAAATAATACATACATATTGATCATGGTGGTTATTCTGTGGAATAAGTTTTTATGTGCTGATAAAATTATGGTTAACTGTTAATGGTATTATTTATATTAGACATGATGTTTAGGCTTTCATGGTGTACTTCTTGGTCTCTTAAGCTCATTTATTTCAACAAGGAGAAATGAATATTGCTAAATTTTATATAATGAACTCATCTTTGTATCAATGGAATTCATACGTTGAAATATGCATAGCGTGGAAGTTTCATAAAATGATAATTTTCTAAATACAGCAACCGTATGACCGATTGCAAAGTTTGCTACTTCGATAAATATTTGGCCTCATATGAGAAGTTGAGTTATTTATTATAATTTATTAAGGGTTAAGATGTATCCTACCATATAATTTTATCTGTATTCGAAAGAAACAAATTCATTTGCACCGTAAATTATGAATGATGACGCAAAGTATCTCATAAAATGTTCGAAACTTTGTTATTTCTATTTGTTTTTTGTATCACTAGTATTTCATCTTGTTAGAGGCGTAAATACTTGAATAATTCGAGGAATCGAGCGAGATGGAGTGGAATTGATTCATAATGAAACACTGACTTGCAATTTTCCACAAAAATAAAGTTTAATTCGACTCGAGTTTCGATGTTACTACATCATTTTCAAGGTACAACTGAGAGGTTTTTCTCTCAGTTGTACCTTGAAAATGATGTAGTAACATCGAAACTCGAGTTGAATTAAACTTTATTTTTGTGGAAAATTGCAAGTCAGTGTTTCATTACTTGAATAATTTTATCTAAAAAACTTTGTTCGAAAGAAATCATTCTGCACAAAACTATATTCTTCCTTCCCCATGGTATTCTGCTTTTTACATTGTCCAGAGATTACTACAACAACCCCTGCCATACGCGTAGCATAAAAAATATAGTAACCGAGATGCTGTTTCAATTCAACGCAGAATTACTTATTGTGTTTAGGCAATGTATCATAAATAAATAAAGCACAATACATTATAAAATGTTACCATTACCTTTTCAAATTTAATAAATTGAACTCAAGCGTCGATAGATTTTGAAATAGTCTTCGAAATCTTTCCGCAGACTAAGACTTTGTGAGAAAAATATTTAATAGCTATTGCAAAGATTTTCTTCTCCTCCTGAATTAAGTACACAGTAAAAACTTCATTTTTTTTTCTTTTCCCAATAGAGGGACCTTAACTATGAATAAGATAAATTCAACACGAAAGAAGGGGATCGAAATTCGAATTGCAGTAGCCCAAGTGGGATAATCTAACTGCCTCGTAGTTTTACATCAATATATTTCAGGAATTTGGACAAATTTGTCATATTTTTACGGGGGTACAAAAATAAATAACAGCTACCTAAGACCATATCTGTGTTCCTACTCAAGCCACAAAATGAAAACCGAAATCAAATAAAAAGGCATGGCTTGGTAGAGGTAGCCCATAGGGAAATATTGTTTAGAAACGTTGATTATACCACGGAGGCTTAGCTAAAAATATATTATGCAATAATTAGTGTATTTATCTTATTCGTTCAAATAAGTTATCTTAAACCGATATTTGAGTATTTTCGCGTTTACCGATGTATATAATATTCCAATGTTAACTTTAAGTTACTCAAGGTCTACCTAAAAGGTGTATTAAAAATCTTCCTAAAGCTAACCGCCGAATATTTAATATTTAAATATTCTCATGGACTGCCAACGAAGAAATGAGTCAAAAATGCTTTCAAATAAGTTTTGGTAGAGACACGTTTTGATTCAGACTGCAAAGGATACTTTGATACATGAAATATCCCTCTCTCATAAGGATGGATAGAAAATTGCGGAAGCCTCAATTGAAGTAATTCCATCTAGAGCAAATTAAGACCCAATAGGGACCTGTAGTCCATTAGGAACCAGTGGGAATGGCTTCGGTGTTAACTCCGAGTCTCCTCACGTTGGCGAAGTGCATATAAATATGCGACCAACAACAGAGGTGGCACAAAAGTTGGTCTTTGGGAATTTAAGGGAATTTTGCCCCCATAAAACTCATGATGTCACCTATAAAGGGACGTCATTACGTCAAAAATTTTAATTCAAAATGTATTCTAAAGAATTTACACTCCTTTTTGTAATCTTGGAGACAGCGGCAAATCGTAGCAGAGGGCATTATGGGACCATGAGGATGCTAAGGGAAATGGTATCTGTTAAAGGTGGCATAGTAGAGATTGGGCAGGTGGGAAGATGGAAGTGAAAAGTTATGGATGCGGAATGACGAGGAGGGATTTTGTGCCGCGCTTTCCATTCCTTCGAATGGGAATTCATAATGGAGGGGAATAAAGTTGCGAAATGGAATGTGTCCTCACGAAGCAAATGAGAGAGGTGGTGGTGTGTGTGAATACTAAGGGTTATGGGCCAAAAATAGCCTGCCTCCCGAAAGGAAAATTAGAACAACAACAACAAGGAGTCTCCGCGATCACACTTCCAGATAAAGCCTTCCGTACCGTTTTATCTCGCTCCTTCCGCCTGAAAGATTACTCATATTAGCATGCCGAGACGAGATCTTCGTCATTTGGGGAAGCACCGAGCTTTAATAGGGCGTTTTACTCTTCTTCAAATTTGTAAATCGATTAAATCGAAATGTAACGTACCAGTAAAAAAATTGAGGTATTTAAAGCTGTGAAGGTAATTGTAATTTCAAGCTAAGAAAAACTAAATACACGATGTTTACGGGTAGTCAAAAACGTCGTTGGCACAATTATTGTCGTCGCAAACTTGAAAGTGATGACGTTTGGCATCACCGATATTGGTTACCTAAAATTTTGGTTTCATTTTTAGAACGAGCGTGGATAGTTGTAAAACAATAAATTCTCATTTAAAAACTGGATATAATTCATGTGCACATGAAAAAAAACTTTGAAACTACACCTGAACCCGAATTATGAAAATTCCTGGTTTTGCTTTCTGCTTGTAACTTCAGTCGTCTCGGAAACAAACAATCACAAGGTGGTGATGAATGGGTAAAAAAGTGACAATTGATCGTAATATCGACATGAAGCATGTCCCTAGCGTTTCTTAGCTTAGAAACTATTTTTCCAAATAGCGTGACTCTGAGTAAGTCTTTTTTCCATTTAATTTTTTACAGCAAGTATCCTATGCTCAGTGAGGTTGAAATAGCTCAGAATTGATTGACGCACTATATATTTTCGTGTTTTCCATAGCTGTATTGAAAATCTTAAATTTTTATGTTTTTTTCCATCTTTCGAATAGTTCACCTTAACGATTGTTACTGATGCGTATATTTTGCCTCTGAACGAGATTTCAGACTCACAATCAGCTGATAAGGTGTATTCCACTCTATCCCTAAAACTACGATCTCTTCATCAATGAGGAAAATCAGGGTGGTGTGGTCCCTAATGTTCTGGTTTTCGAGCTAGTGTGCTCGAGTTCGAACTCCGGCGGTGACGGAGAATTTTCGGAGACTGTCCTATCACTTCTTGACTGCTGTGTGAATGACAATTTAAGCATAGTACTCCGCCCGTCAGTAGGGTCATTGATATGGTCCCTTAGTACGCAAAATCCGATGCCAGGTTTCTCTTCACCCTTACCCTCATGGCACAAATGACCACAGTCACCTCCTCTAAATACCAAACTACACTTCATCAATGAGAGTTTCTTTCCCCATTCCCGTGATTACCAATGGCGGGAAACGGTAGTTCCGACGAGCCTGGAAGTCTACCTCTCCAAATTGGACGGCCGCCCCTTCATTGACTCCAGTGCATGCCGATACACGCCATCCCTCGGGATGGGATCCGCGGTTTTGGATAGCGGCCGGGCCTATATATGAGAGAGGAGTGGAGTTGGGGAAGATGAATGATTTCGGGACGAGAGAATCTATTTTGAAGTAAATACGCCCTCTCTTAAGCCTCGGGAATGCTAAAATGCTAGAAAGCAAGTTTTTAGGGGTGAGTAACATTTAGAGAGGGAGCAAAATCACACCTTAAGGTCGCCACACGTCATCGTGATGCTAAGCGCGAAATGAAATGAATCACTCGCTATGTGTCCAGAAGCCTCTCAAACCACTCAGTTTGCATTTACTAATAAAGTAGTTATTATTATAACGAAAATTTGGTCGTATTATTTATATTTTATTTAATGCCTTGAAATGATTTATTCAATATTTTCTGTTTCTCCTATTGTTTAGTGACAAGTTTGAAGCCTTTTTCTTGGTGGTATGACCTTAAATATCATGTTAGGAAATCCATCTCTAAGGTTTGATGGGATCTATGGAGTATCTTAAAAAAGTATTAAAATTTCTTTCCTTCGTAATTAATTTATAATATTATTTTTTATATTTATTGAAATATATAATAAAGTGGGAGAAATCTTCTTTCAAGTAATTAAATTCCAGTCTATATATTTCAGATTAATTTTTAATGTAATTTTAGGGTTCGAATTAATACTCATTATTTCCCATGATTATAATTATTTTCTTTGTAATACCTTATCTATGCTATTAATTTTATAGCCCCATTTCGGCGACGAGGTCATAAAAATCCTGCAGAACGAAATAAATAATATGGCAGTAGATCTGAGGAGAAGTTAACAGACCTAACTTGAAATAACGGCCGGAACAAAATTTTTTCCGTGGTAGATTTTTAAAATTTTGTCAATCAATTCTATTTCCCATATTTAAGTGAGTGTACAGTTTCTAATTCTGAGTTCGTTATTAAATTTATTGGTTTCATAGAAAAACCGTGTAAGCCTTTTTCTTAATTTTATCCATTGGATTCCATCCGTTTTACTTATTTATTTACCAATAAAAGAACAGTAAACAGAACATGATATTGTTAAAACAAACAGTATAATAATACAAGAAAACAACTTCTTTCTATTTCGTGGTGGAATCTTTTATTTTGCCAACTTATACGAGTTTAGTTATTGAAAGGGTCATCGAAGTTACCAAAACTGGGATAGTGATATTAACCATGATTTCTCTATTGCAAGAAAATGTGTGCTCCCAAATATTTTTTCCTCACCTAATCAACTTCAATAGAAGTGTTTCATAGAATACATAAGACTTCTCTCATTGTTTTACGAAAATCTCTTAAATCTTCATGTATTTTAGCAATACTTTGCTTCATTCAGCCACCCATCGGATTTCGAGGATATATGCCATTTTAAATGACCGTGATAGTGTACTCAAAACCTTAAAAATTGTAAAAACCTCCGACACCTCGGTGTGCTCCATGAATAGTGAGTAAAAATATTCACAATCACGTTGCTATTTTGTATTCATCGATCTACGGCGAGCGTAAATGTTTCACGATCTTGCTACGTAGTACTGTAAACGTAAGGGCTGTTATGAGTAGGCACGCATAAAGCAGTCTCCTTGGCGTAGCACTGCATCCAGAGCGTGGCGGTTTATAAAGGATTAGTCGCGAAATGAGCACCAACTGTGAAACAAGGGATGGGAGGAATAACGAGGGAAAGGGGCGTGCAAGGGGTTTTGCATGGGGGAATTTTACGACTGCCGCGCTATACTTGCGCATCCCTTCCACTTATTCAGGAGGCGTCGGGGTGGGAAGGGGAGCCGAAAGGCAATCCCACAGAATGAACTCTCTCCGCCCTCGCTTCTCATTTCCACCCTCCTCTGATGTTTTGTTCAACCCTCTGATAAAGTTACGAGGCGCGACTTTAATTGGCGTGCGTGTAAAAATGAGACTTCGCCATGATCTCTCAAGTTACGCATTATATTTGCTGGTGCGATATATAGGCACCGAGGTAGGGATGAAAGGAAAAAAAATCTCCACTCATTAATTTTCCAGTTTTGAGTTTTTGGCCTTGTTATCCGCAGAGTTTGCACGCGTCCATACTGCGGAGCTGGTCTATTTTTGTGACTTATTTTTTTTACCAATTTCTGCGCAGAAAACTTTTTGCTTACAATTGTGAAGATATTTACTGCCTTATTTAGCTAGAAATTTAGTTTCTCCTGTGACTGTCTATAGTAATCCAGTAAAATATTTTGGTGATAAATCAATTTGTTTCTTAATAATTACCCGTGGCCATATTGATAAACTGGTTGATGAGGAGGTCAGAATCTAATACTATTCAATTGCTACGAGGAACCTTTTGTGTAAGGTTGAATCTTCGGGGAAAAACTGTTTTTGGATGAAGGAAAGTTAAAATGATCTATGCAATGCCATTTCCTGTCTACTTTTGCGATGACTTCTTGTGATTTGCAGATAGCAGGCGTTCATATTGAATTTTTGTCTTACGCAAATATTTAAGATACATGCGAATATTATAAATAGTCTTACCAATATACCATTTAAATGTTGCGATAACTTCGTTTTAAATTAGTAATACGTCGCTAAAAAGGACAAATACGGCTGGTTGAGTACGAGTGAATGGCTCTCTTAACAATTATGGCCTAACATTTGACACTATCATTAGTTTTCTATTACACGCTGTGTATTAGTACTTAACAGAGTGTGGAATAAGAGCTGAATGAAATAAATAATTATGTTTCCATTTATATAAATTATGATAAGTTTCCTTTGTCCCCAAGTTTCATTTTTCGTACGATGTCATAAAAAAGGGTGAAGTAAATGAAAATAGGTCCTTGGTTTGAAAAAGAGGATATCTCCTTTGCTCGAGTAGAGTTCGACTTTTGAAACTTCTGTGTGTAATTTGGAATAGGAAATCTTTTTCACAAAAAGAATAAGGATTTAGCGGATAACAGTAAAAAATGATTTCACAAACAAATAAAATTGACTGCTACTAGTGCCATAGCCAATTATCGCATTGGATTTGGATCAGAATGGGTGAGATTTTTTACAGCATAGCCTTTAAAACATAGCATACCTTAAAAATTTAGAAAGAGGCAAATAATGGTCGGACTTTAATGGGGGATAACAACGGTAACCATTTTTACCCGCGAATCTGTGCAAAACGTGTAAGAAGTTATTTTTCGAAAATGAATTTTTTACGATCTCATGGATAAGACATTTAACATTTTAAATGTAGTTGAACGCAATGATGATGATGATGATTTCATTGCCAACTATGCTCGGATTATAGTTACAAATCACATCGTCCAATTATGGAGGGTGTATACTGTACATCATGTCAACTTTTTATTGTCTCTTTTTTTTATATTATGTAACAGTATTTTCTCAAAGGTATTTTTTTATGATTGAGATACATGTCAATATTTAAGTCTTATCTGAATACCATTTAAATAATACGATTTTTTTCGTTTCATCGAATAACTTTTCAAAGAATTAATTTTGAAAATTGCTATGTACTTCACCAAAAAGGTCAGAACACGGCTGCTTGAGCAGGAGTGTAATATTTTCTCAGCAAGTGCGTCGCGTCAGAGAAGAGTTCGACATTTGACGCTAACATTAGGTTTTTATTTCAGTCAATTTATATGAACTTACTGCGATAAACAAATCACCACCAGTAGTTTATTTTGTATCAGTAGAAATAATTGAGCGATAAATTCTGATTCATTAGAAATAATTTGACTGAGTGAATACGCTTTACATGATGCATTAGACGAAAAAATCACTGAATGAGTTCCAGTAGGCTAGGAATAACATAAGATGATAATTGTTCTACAACACGAAGTTGTAAGAATGATTCTTAACCGTGGCAAGCGATGCACTATCATCAGTAGTAATTGCATTCAAGAACCTAATAGTAATATTACTTATATTAAGCCGCGATATTAGTCCGAGATATTAGAAACGAAAATTGAATTAAATAAGTTATCTTCCATCATCTATTTTTATAAACTAATAAAATTCTTGTTATCGACAAGTACCACCTACAAATTTACTGAATTTTCAAATGAATATTCATGAATATGAAAATGCATTACTGAATACCTCTGGCAAAGTTTGACTTACCTCGCGATTTGAGCTTCTACCATAATCTGAGTTACAGGGACTTTTGGATACTTAGTGAAAATTCTGTTACATCCAAGTTAATGGCATATCAAATTATAGTGGTATTCTTAAATAATATGTAGAATGGTTACTAACAGGCGAAAAACCGTACACACATCTTAATTTGGTAAAAGAATCGTGTAACCCTCCTAACAGCGAACATTTTTAACTCCAAATTCTGTTCCTTAATGGCCCATTTGGATGATCACGAACTTCATCATCCTCTACATTTCGTAGAGGATAATGAAGCTCATTGTATGTCGATGTTATATTAAAAACGGACAAAAGTTATCCCATCACATTCCGAATTTGATCCCTGCGATAATATGAAGCTTCAGGCGGGGAAAAATGAACCTACAAAGCAAGCAACGCATTTTCAGCATTCAGGTTTGAAAATTTCGAAATTAATCCCAAGAGAATACTGCCCTGATGCCAGGATACGGTCGTTATTTTCTCGGCAAAATTATAATGTGTGCATTGTAAAAGTATGTTTGAGAAACGTGTAACTTTAATGCAATGAGGTCTAGTAAAGATCCCAAGATACCGAGATCCCAAAAGTTATGAGTAGACAAAAGTCACGAATGGGAATGAAACTCCTTGTTGTTCCCAGAAATAGAGGTTAGCTGCCTTGCAATTAAGGTGTGTTTAGTAAGTGTCTCTTAATTTCGTAAGCAATTTCGTAAAAATTTCTTTCCCGAGCGAAGTAGATCGAATTCCCAGTTAACTAATTATTCTCAATGGATTGGAATGCTGAGAGAGATTCATTCACCCCACAACCACATAAACGGTAGGTGTTGTGTAAATATTGTTCTCATCTCTTGCGTTAAAAAGTCTCTTATATTTTGTTAAACGGTATTCCTAATGGCTTCATATCACTGCCTAGCAGAAAGTCATGGCCAAAATAATCCTTATAAGGCTATATCATGAATGTAATTTTGATGCCACTGTTTTTTTTTTAACTGCAAAGATTGACAGAAATGGAAACAGCTGAAACTTTCATTAAATAATATGCCAAGTATTGTTGAAATCAATCGATCTTATGCTCTTCATATATACTATTAAGTAAGCGTATTTGACACCATATCCATGATAAATATTAACATCCTATTTGGAACCCCTCACCATAATTACTAATATGACCTATTCATACGAGATGAAAGCAACAAATAAATTATTACCTACTTGGTTTGTCTTAATAAAATTTGTCTCTTAAGGAATACCGCGGAAAAATGGAATGATACATCTTAAAAGTGAAAGTAAATGCATGTTTATTATTAGATACAGAGACTTTAAAATTAATTCTGCGTCGTATCTCTCTAAACAAGAATTTCAAGACGTCATAACGAGATGGAAATATTGTTTTAAATCCTCGAGGTAGAGTTGTGACGACAAAATAAAACTCGGGGAAAGTATAAAAAAAGGATGAAAACATTATCCCCGTCAGAAACCACGAGCTTAACTCCATTTGGAAAACAAGAAGTAAAACGTGCTAGGGACGGAATGAAAAGGGAAGAGTTCCTGTTATGAAAGAGGAATGGCTGCAACGCGGTTGGAAAGCAGATCTACGGGGAGTGGTTTTATGTGCGGTGGCCGCGGAGAGGATGACGGAATCCCACTTTGGGGACGAAGACAAACGGGAATATCTTTTGCCGGCCCTGGATGCCAATGGGATGAAGCACAGCAGCCGCACACCGCCGGCCCTGCGCTGAGCCCCCTCCCACGCCGACCGCCCCTTGCGTCATCCTTCATGGAATACATACACGACCCCTTCCCACTGCCTTCTCTCCATCCCCCATACTGCTCTCTCTAGGGGGATGCGGGCAAATCAACCACGTAGTCTATCCCTCAAGCCTGCCCGTTGCCGCTGAGTTTTATCTACTCAAAAAAATGGACATGCCATAAGTGGTCAAATGCACAACACTAGCATTATGTTGCCGACAGTTATTTTAAAGTGTTAAAAAGTCTTAAAATAACTAAAATGGTGGAGTTTTCTTTAGCATATAATTTTTAGCGCTAACAAAATGACTACAAGTTCTTATGTGGACTATATATTTTAAGCATGGTTTCTTCTATGCATAAGGTGTCATTTAAACACACCCACTCTTGATAAGATAGCTTGAGAAATTAACGTAAAATAACTAAAATATCGGAGTTTTCTTATACCAACAATTTTAGCGCAAATGCCATTACTATAAGTTTTTATTTGTGGCAAACACTGATAATAGGCCGTTTTTTTCAATGTATGATCTGTCCTGTTAATACTCTCACCCTTGAGAAAATAGATTTCAAAATGGAGCTACCGTTTTACGAGCGTCAAAAAGCGTACCTTTGTTCATACAAAGCCCGTTAAAAATGGTTGATGTGAGGAAGAGATAGTTTGATGACATTTCGGAAACGCATACATAAACTCTCTTTCATTTACAGTTTATTTTAGTGCAATCTATTGAGTAGTTACCGAGATACAACACTTCATATTAAGGTATCTAGACTTTTTGCAAGGACAGTGCGTTGTTTAACGTGATGAGCTGCATTTTTCTATTGTAACTCTTCTTTATTTCTAATTGGGGGGCTACTGGATTTGGGATATGCGATGGGGGGAATGGCGATCAAATCCAGTAATGCGAATTCCCTCTTCTCTGGAAAGTCAACCCTCACCCCTCTCCCATTGAAATATATAAATAGGCTGTCATCCAAAATCATGTACCTTGAAAATGGCATTATATGCCGAAACCTGGGACGGTAGAAATAAAGACGTGTAAAAACAGACACGTGCTTTCATCACGATAAATATAAAATATTTCCACCGATTTACGCTGGAAGCTGCATCTTTTGTCAAAAGTACGTTGATTCATGTGCCAGTACCCCTGAGCAAGTACCTCGTAATATACAGGAGCGCCTAAGGTGGCTGCAGAGAACCAAAATCTTAGGTCAGCGTTGAAAGCCTAACCTCGGCAAAACATTAAACGACTATAATTATAAAAATTCCGTGTTTAATCATTACTGATAACCAAATTTAAGGACTACTCATGAGTGTATTTAATCATTTTAAGTAACCGATTGCAATAGTATCAAAATAAACTCACTCAAGAATATTATACGGCGTGCGAACTTGCTAAGCAAACTATTACTCAGGGTATAGATACATTTTAACTCATATAAGGGAAAAATATAACTTTCACCTGGCTTTATAAAAAATACTGTGCAAAGAAAGAATTCTGTGGGCAAATATATTCAGTCACAGCATTGAGTTGAGTCATGCTCTTTTCTCCTCCATTCACTGCTCCAATTAAAATCCTTTTCCTGATCTTTTCAAACAAACTTTTTGGAAGGTTGCCATACATTAAATTCTAACCGCTAAAAGGTACTTGCGAATTCTCAGTAACTAGGCTCTCTTGGATTTGAATGAACAACTTCTTTTTTTTCATGAAAGACTCGGTCTTGAAGTAGCTCTTACCTCCTCATTTCCTCAACTACATTTTGCCTTTCTTATTTACAGGTAAAGATTTCGTATGCATTTCTGTCCATGGTACGATACTATTTTTAATCTTCGTACAAATGTACATTTATCGCAGCCTTGACGAGCTTTTGAAGGAGATGGAATTTTTTTCCAAGTGCC
Source organism: Ischnura elegans (assembly GCF_921293095.1). Lineage (NCBI taxonomy): Eukaryota > Metazoa > Arthropoda > Insecta > Odonata > Coenagrionidae > Ischnura > Ischnura elegans. The sequence goes on along the minus strand of NC_060246.1, from coordinate 91,502,722 downwards.
AATGTTAAGTAATTAAATCACAAGATCTTTTCATAATTAAATATTGTTCAAATGTGTTCATTTTAAACTTATACGTCATCATCTTGTAGGGCATATCAAATTCTAGGGCGGAATATAATATTTTCTTTCACAGAAAATTACCGTAATTAATGCTATGTCCGTAATAAGGCTTATGAACTCCTATTTCTGGCCCATTGCAATTTCATCATACCTCATTAAACCAGGTTTCACGGAAAGATTACGTAAGCGAGAAATGAGCACATTTAAGCATAGGAGTGTTCATAAGAGTCCTTCATATAACGTCAACGAGGGCTGCTCTCAGATTTCGTTTTTTATTACGACGTGGCAGCACTTTCACCTGATCGGCCTCTGGGTCATTACGTAAAATATTTAAAAAAAAACGGAAGTGGCATCAAATGGTACGGATGGCTTCTTTGTAGTTTTTTCAACTCCAGCGCTAACATCATCTCGATGGAGAAGGTGCCATGAATACCATCGCGCGGAATGAAATTAAACTTTGTGACACGAATGAAATGAGGCAGACGGCATAAATATTTTTCATTCAAATGTATCTACGCAGTATTTTCACTGCTTGAGGATGGAATTTTGAAGGGAAAGTCACCGTCGATTCTTGATGTAATATCATGCAATAGAAATGCATGAAAAAGGAGCGTCAATTTTGGAGAAAAAATTACGAAAAAGTCAGCTGTAATAATGAACGCTAACAACTGTAAACCTTATACATATTAGAGATACAATGATCATTTTCCAGGTACACTGGTTTTAGGATATACTAATTTTATTTATTAGTTAAGAATGGAAAATAAATTGCGAATTTAGTAAAAACGGCTGGATTTATCAGTAGGGCTTTGAAATTAGCGGCCGGTAATCAAAGTGTTAAGACCAAGATTATCCACCAACATCTACTTCCAAAGCAATATTTAAGTGAAAATAACATCGAATAACAGTGGCTGTAATGGTAAATTTTTGCAAATTTTACACCAATTTCCGCAAATCATATGAAACTACCGATAATTCGACGTTTTCAGACACATAACAATAATTACAGTTATTTAAACTCTTAAATGTGACTAACCATAGATGTAAAATCTTCCGAAGTTAGAAAACAACGGCTAAAACTCGCAAAACGTGTAAAACTCAATCAACCGGACCGACTTGGCTGTAGAAGATGAGCAATAACAGGTTTATCTATTTCCAATACTCTCCAATAGTTGACAGCACCTCCTAGACGCAAAAAAACGAACCCTGTTCAGCCCCGGCCCCCGTCCTACCCCGTTTGCCCTATATGTTAATTTTAGTTTCACGGATAACGCAAGATGAAGCAATACTGTATATTAATGAGGTATGCGATGAGGATGCGTTGTATATTTTATTAAAATTATCCACCAACATCTACTTCCAAAGCAATATTTAAGTGAAAATAACAACGAATAACAGTGGCTGTAATGGTAAATTTTTGCAAATTTTACACCAATGACTTCTGCACGGCTAAAACTACTGAAATTTTAAAGGGAACTTTTTAGGCGAATGAACACCATACGGAAATAGCCAAAGAAGATGAAAGGGGCCGTGAAGCGGCGAAAATCCACAACACCCCTTTCACCAGTGCATTAGCAACTGAGGAAAATCGCACCATCGAATAGTAAACACAAAACGGCGCAGACTGCGGTGGAATCAGAAGAAAGGACGAAAAAAGTTACGAAGTGCTCCATTTACACGGTTGATAAAACGGTTGAGTCGAGGAACGGTTGCGTCTATTTCCGCAAACGCATTATTTTTTTCTAGGAGGTTTGAACGGCGTGAGGGGAACGAGGATAAAGGTTGCCTCAATTAACGTAATCTGAGCTTCAGCAGTTTCGTACGCCGGGGGACAAAATATGGTAGGAGGTAGAGGTGAAAGCCTATCATTACTGCGGCTGGAGGGGAGAGATATTAGACATTCACTACGCGCACTTTTCACCACCCAACAAAACATGGCGGATTTTACTGCCACGTTATGTTGGATTTTGTGGAAGGAGAGGAATGAACTCCAGACTATAATGATTATGGGTGGTGCGCACAGTGCACAGAATGTCTCGTGGAGTGAGCAGAAATGCAAAATTATGAGAGTAAGGGCTGCTTTCTTCCAACGTATCGAGGTTCACGAAAAAATGTCACCCAAAAATATCATCAGTAAATAAGAGGGTGTAAAAAAGTTTTCACTCATAAATCATGGAATCGGTATAAAGGAGCAAACTCATCAAAGGTTCACGTGAAATATCGCCGATTTTGGAAGATTTGGAGATATTTCCAATGAAAATTAGGCTAAAAATAAAAATTTTCATGACCATCTGCGTTAATTGTTCAAGTTTTCAGTTGAGGGATAATTTAATTCCATTTTTATCGCGACTATTCCTTGGATGCGGAGATTACATCCGATGGATTGTTCATCGGTCAAAAGAAGGACATGTGAAGGAATATAATGGCTATAGATATATGGTTGCACCGATACTTTTTGTAAAATCTTGGCAACCGTCACATACGATTGGTCATTGCAAAAATTTCAAGTGACACCATTTTAACACAATGAATTAAGTACATTTATTGTAAACATTAAAGTTGTAAGCAAAATCTAAACACAAGTATTAGGTTGAATTACAAACCGATCAATAAATTTATTTTCATCGGAGATAATCAACTCTAATCTTGATCCTCTGATATGTATTTACCAATTGCAGGCCTATTTATTTACAATATATTCATATTTTTTGTAATATAACTGCAAAATAATAATTTTACATTGAGTCTGAGATAAGTTATCATATACTTGTGGAAGAAATTAGCATGATTAAATAATGAAATGGGCGGTGATAGAGTATTAAACGGCGAATTTTTAATGACGAATCACTACTTAATCTCATTTCTCGTCTATAGTCTCAGGTATTCTCTTTTTTTTCTTTTGTACCAGAACTAAGTTTCATTTCATTCTCATTTTTCCTCAGATGAGGAGCGGCAAACGCTTCGGGAGATGGGCTTTATGGAGCCCCATTGCACCAACTACTTGTCCCCGGAGGCTGGGAGGACGGAGGAGGCGAGGACCGACTGGCAGCACAGTAAGTAAACAACCCTCAAAGGATTGAAACCTTTAAAGTAAGAATTGGTAGAGGGTTGATAGCTATTAGCCCTTCGGTAAAAACGAGTAGGTACCCATCATTTGCGTCATGTGAATTGGTATTAATAAGTTGGTGCATATACAAATTAAATACAAAATATTATTAAATACTCACCTATGAACTGATCTTCCATTAAATGATTTTTCATGGCAACCAAACGCACATCAATGACGAACCATTTCAATGGTACGCAAGTTTCGGAACACAGTACATTGTTATCACTGAGACGCTCAAGGTATCGAGAAATGTCTCCCTCTTCTAATCCTTACTCTAAGCACGACAGGCACTCTCACTCCCATTCCATCAACACGAAACTGCATCACCTGACTCCTCTCCAACCTCAAATACAACTTTCCCACAATTATATCCTCTCGAAGCTCCCTCTCCATTTCTCTGATAAAGAAAACCCATGGGCATGGTACAAATATTATTGGTAAAAAATTTCCCACCAAATGCAAAATCAACAATTATTCTCTTGAACGACATTGGACTACTTATAGCTCAGTATGCTATTTTATCCAAATAACACAACATAGGATTTTCCAGTCGCCATCTAGATGTTTTGCCACCCACCACGCATATGAGTGGGTTTACAAAAGTCGCCATCGCGCCGTTAAAAGGCACAGTGATCAGGATTCCAAGACGAAAAAATCAGGGCTTCTGAAAATATAAGGGATGTTAACAATATTTTATATTCATGACAGTGTGATCTATCAAAGTTAATACTTTTCAATGCTATTCCTTGCGATTAAATGGCAAATATAGAATAAAAACGGATCGTTTTCACCTCATCACCGCTCTGAGGTCATTTTTGAAAACCAATTAAAATGCTTCCAATGTGGCAACAGAAATTAAACTTTAATTGGACGGACTGGTCCTAGTGAGAGTATTCTAAGGTCACGTGCATGAGAAAGGCTAACATGGAAATAAATGCGTTTTTTTTGTCAATGAGGAAATGTAAGATATACTGACATAAATACAAATAATACGCCCTAACGATTATCATGCTTGATATTTCTCATTGCCCACAACTCCATTATTTCTAGGATTCAATGTATTGAAATGAATTTGGGTTAATCTTTTGTTTTTAAATATACTTTCATCAAACAAACTTAATCCACGAACCACAGTATTCCCGACATTTGACTTGAACTGAAATGTCGCATCACAAATTTCCCGAACTATAGATTCAAATTTTTCATTTTACTGCACTGCTGATATCACGAACGCGACTTCGTCAATACGTGATCTTTCCAGCCCTGGGGCAACGAAGTTCCAAGATTGACAAATTCCATTAACGCCTTCCAATTTTGCAACGCTTCCCGGCACACTTATATGTAATGAAGGTAGGCTGCATTCACGGGACTATATGGATTTGTAGTGAATAGCAGTGAGGTACCTTGGTTGAGAGACCATAACATCGCAGTTTCCTGATAAATGAAGTCTTACACATTTAGAATTAGCCCGCCTGCATAGAATCAATTAAATAATTGCAAATCTTACACAATTATAATTGAATTCAAGTTCGAATTTTCAATCGTGAAGAGATTTTTGGGTTCAGATATGACTTCCAAGAGCAACCCCAAATCCAGCAATATTAATGACTGACGATTGAAATGGACAATAATTGAAAATAATTAAGATATATTAAAACTTTTAGCTACCAATTGATTTAATTTTAGAAAATATTGAAAGCCCTATCGGTGGCTGCTATCGGCATAACTGAGTTGCTGCAAATTTTCCTCGAAGTTAAGCAATATAATTACTATGACGTTACTTAAAAACAGGCTATTTGTCATTTTCAAAGGTTTAAATGTCTATAGAATCTTTGAGTGATCTTTAACTCAATATTGGGACATGCAGGAAAAAAACTGTCCAAGAATCAGAGAATACGTGTAGAATTTCTTCGGAAGTTCTTCAATTAATCTTTCTCCATCTGTTACTGAAGAAATGTTACATATAAATTTCTTAAAGAATATCTAAAACAGAAGTACTTGTCACATGAAAATCGAAAAAGCAGTTAAATTATGGACAAATACGCATCTTTTTGTGCTATTGATTTTTTTTTATATTTCGAACCTTTGAATCAGGTAAATAATACATCTAGCATAACGAGCTACTTGGACTAAGTGGAACTGTCTCATGTTTGCCATTCAAAAACAAGAGAAATTGATTTCGATAAAAAAACTTAAATTTCCGTAGTTTTAAACATGTAAGGATATTGATTCTGCAATTATTTTGAACTAGGTGACTATTTAAAGATAACTGAGCACTAATGTTTAGAATGGACTCAAATTCGTCTATAACGTTATAATCGATAGCAACAAGCAATAACTTTTAATTTATTCATTCAATTGCTAGCTTATATAAGTTTCCGAAAGAAATATATTAATTATCATTAATTAAATCATATCAATATCTCAAAAAGGCATATATAACGTGAATCGTTAGTCTAATTCTTAGGAATTCTTAATTTGGAATTAAATAGATTTAAGTATGGAAATGCAATGAATTATTCGTGAATTTGCGGCGGTTCAAGTGAGTTTCTGAATTTCAACTCCAGCACTATCTTCTGTAATTCATAAAGCATCCAGAAGGAAAAGGGCGGCTGGCGCCAGATGAAAGGGAATTTTTAAAATACCAGCGAGAGACCATGAACATGTACATTCCTTGAGGATATGCTGTCTATTTCCCGGGCCAGCGGCGTAAATTTTTAATTTTTCGATAGCTTCACCCGCGAGAGAACCTTCCTCCCTCTGATTTTAAAATTCCTTGTCCAATCCCCTAAACTTCCCCACACTCCATCTCCAGTTCCACACACTCGCACGTTGCAGGGGGGAAATAAAATGGTTCGCAGTCTTTCGTCGTCACTGCGTCCCGAGATTTCCAGGGCCGCTCAATTCACCCTCGACCAACCCCTGAATATTGGATGAAAGAGCATCCTTACCCTATTACGGTCAAATCTGCGAAACGGATCCTCGGAACCCGTTCAAGGAGCCAGGGGGCGGTTGGTTTATTTTAGGCACGTGGCTCGCCTTTTCTCCCTCCTTGGAAGTACGGGCGTCTCTCAATCCTACCGATGGAGGGCAGGCATACGAATTTATTCTTCCCTCTCGCTTTCCTCCATTTCCACCCCGAGTCCCTCCAAATGGTCAGCGAGAATTCAAGATGAGAAGGGAAAGGAGTCCAGTATCAATCTTGCGAGGATGTAGCGAGCGAGTCAGCCTGCAAATTGCTAAACGAGCTCGCTGCCTTGCTGCGTGGGGTAAATGTTTTTTTCCCTTACGCGGAATCCTAGCTTGCGCTGGTTTATTGATAAAGATTACGAATTAAGTTTCACCGGCTTAACACAAGAATTACTAAACCCTTCTGTCCACCAGGCATCAGTATAAATTTCTTGTGCCTGATCAGTAAACTTGAATTCTTTTATCAGCCATAACGTCCATTAAAATGTACATGACCTTTAGAGAATTTTAACCTCTCAGTGTCCATATTATTCCTATCCATAATTATGGAAAAAGACCACAAAATTAATTTCACAAAAAATAGCCTAACTTTTTGGCGTAACCACACAAGAATTAAGGTTAAATGGAAAAATATTAGTTTTCATCAACATTGAGAAAAATTAACCCGACTGAAAGGGTTCAGTTACGATGAAGAAACATTTTATTTTCGTTCTTTTTTAAAAGTAATTAGAGATTTGCATTTTATCGAAGGCTTTAAAGTTCATATTGAGCGTACTGTGTCACATTTGGGCCTAATGTGGCTGTGTAAATTCAAAATATTTTGTAATTTTTCAATTTTTCCCCTCCTCTCCACGATCGATCAAAAATCTCAGAGAGACGCAATACTACCAATAATAGATGAATTTAAAATTATAAAGCGCCCCATGATATGAATAGAGAAGATGGCTGAAATAAGATACGGTCTCATAAGTGTTTGAATCGAATCGCAGAATTTGAATTTTCCTTTAAGCCACCATCAACTGGATTCAGTTCATTTGAGATCTCTCCACCTGAGCGAATTTACTGTCACATAGTATTACCTAATGGGAATACGAGACTTATATTTGCCATTTTTTGGAAACAGTGGGCTAAATCACGCATGAAATTGCAATGCCACTTCCGAAATCACAAAGATTACCCAGAGACAACCACCCTGACACCCAATCATTTCGCGAGTCCTAACATTAACCCTAGCGAGAATACATGTGCACTAACCCCTCAACACTTCTCATAAATGGGAAATTAATACATGCAGAAGGATGTCATTGCATTAAAAAGAAAAAAAACTGAAAATACGTTAATCAGTTTAAACCTTCGCCATATTAATGCTTTTAGCAAATATATTTGTCATAGTTTCTCTCAGTCACTACGATCATATTATTTACATAATTTGAAGACGATATCGTAGGGGGCTGTAATCGTTTGAATATCCTCACCATCATTTCTTGAAGACCCTAATTTAAAAAAAACATTTTGTTTCTTCATAGCCTTTTAATTTACAAAAAAACTACTCGTTTTAAGTTGTAAAAAAATCACAAAAAATGCGAAAAATATTCACCTTACTTTATAGTAGTTACTTTCCCGTCACGATTATTTTTTATATCTTCACATATTATCTTGTACAGATATCATCAGTACATCTTAAACTACATCAGTATACTTTCATACTAATTCGGCAGTGTCTCAGAAGCAAGGGCGAAGATTTAAGATCATAAAAACTGTTTCCATCCCAGGTCTTCAAAGGAACAGAAATAGTTTCAAAAAAGCCCATTTCTTCTCTTTGAATGAGAAATCGTCCCACAAAGGTGTTCGAAAGGTAAAATTTTAGGCCCAGATAAATTTTGCAGTTTAGCTGGTGCTATTGACGAGGTTACATAAAGGATATTCCTTATCAGCAGAAGAGAAAGGTAGAGGATAAACAGCAGTCTAGTTTAGGGCAGCTTTGTTAAACTTCGTGCATGAATAGATGTGGGTGGTCAGATGTTTAATGCTAAGTGTAATGGGCTCCCTTCAGCAGTATCTTTTTACACCTACTATCCAGTCACGTAACAGTAAACTATTTTGGACAGCTCTTTTCTGAATTTGACTACTGACTAATTTACAGAGCATATTTACCTAATAAACAATGAAGTTTAAGAATAAGGCTTACAATAGATGAATTTTGCTGTGGGGTATAAATAACTGGTCTGAAAAGCATGGCATAAAAATGGCATAAAAACATGCATCAATTTTAGTTACAATTTCTATCTCGATAAGTTATTGTATCACTACCAGACACATACCTAATTAATTAAGAAACAAGTTAATTAATACCTAATTAATTAACAATTACCTCTTTAACACATCTGGACTAAATAATTAATTTAGATAGCTCTTCACTTCCACAACTGAACCAAGGAAACTAGTATAAGCTACAGTCACATTACTTAATCAAATATGGCGATATTTTACTGGCTTTTACGCAACGACTCTTGTTCCCAATCAAGTGAATCTTTTCGGCGACCGACCACGCGTGTCAAACAAACTTTAAGACATCTCAAAGGTTTGGGAGTTCTCATTAACACTCATGTTCTCATGCATAAACAACTCTCTCAAATATGACCAGAAACATTTTTTTTTTAAAGGTCCATATATATTTTTGAAGTCTATACCTGGCGTAAATATGCAACAGATCAAAAATAGGCCACAAAATTGAATCATCAAATCTAAAGAATATTTATTAACCCCCCAGTGAACGAAGCTGTCCCGTATCGTCATCAGCAATTGTTTTTGAATTATTCAACTATCTAAAATTAACACTATGTATTTGTCAATTATTGTGCTCAGTTAATGCTTATTCTTACAGGAAATAAAAACTTTAATGCCAATATAACGAATTTTACTTTCATTAAACATTTGTTTTGGCCTACCTGGAGATTCACCTATATTTCCAAGGCTATTTCACAGAGAACACCCATGGCTCACGTGCATGTAAATAGATCGTATAAAAATAGTGAATATCATCGCAGAAATATAGCACTAAACCATAATTTGGAGAGCTTTCTGCTTGTTTTAGGCCCTCCCGTATAATAATCAAAGATGGTGTAATCATGGTAGAAATACCTCATCATTGATGGAAAACGCACGAGAAAATGCAAAAATTTCTATGCACGAATCTCTCACTAAATTACAGAGGATGTTTCACCGGGGAACATACGGTAGCCTGAAAACCGAGCCCAGTATATTAAAAGGCTTGGCAAACCTGGGCGCAAGAAATATTAATACAGGCTGCGAAGCGCAGTTGGAAGTTGGCTGTGGATTTGCTCGCGTTTGAGGGAGAAATTTATGATGCATGCATTAAAATACACGAGGGATGGGATCGGACTAGCCTCGCTCAGCGATAACACGCCCGTGTATTGGGGGAAACCGAGTCAACTGCAGTGAATTACTTCTATCTCAGCAGATTGTGCTCGTGAGGTTTTAGTTGGAAGCTGTAATTCTTGTCATCATAATCCATTCTCTCATACTCAATTAATCCATTAGTTAGGCCGAAGTAACTTTTGGTTATCATGATAAAAATTTTCCCATGCACGTAACCGGCTAATATTTTGCGAAATTGAGGTAATAAATCTGCTATATGTTATTAATGAAATAGCATGCATGATTGCAAATAACTATTTACAATGCTTATTTTATCCAGTATGCTTTCTGCTACCATGATATATTAAATCTGAATAAGTAAGGTAAATATTAAGTGTCTGCCTACTCCCCAGTTGCATACAAGAAAAAAATTTGTAATTTAGAAAGATAACAAAAGGCATGAATATTTGGTCAAATACGTCCTTTTGTCAAATTGGAAAATTTGGTCAAAAGCCTCCCGAAAGATAGGACTACAAGGTGCTAAAATATAAGTTAATCAATATTAGCTCCCTAAGATTCTATACCCAAAGGAGAGCATTCATATTGAAACGGATGACTTCAAGGACGTGGAAGGGATATAAATCTACAGCTTCCTAACAAACTAAACGAGAATATTTTTTATGCAGAACTACATTCAGCACACAAAAATTCAAAAGATGCCTTATATTATAAATTCCATGAATTAATAAACAGCAATCAATGAAAAAATATATAACGTATTATGAGTCAGGCTACAAATGCGATTTTCCTACCACTCCACTGATTTTTTAAGCTCTCTATACAAAGCTCTCCCTCTTAACATTGATTTGACATGAGAAGTAATACTTATACAACTACTAGAATCTAGGTAAGACTTAAAAATACTTATTGATTACCTTTTAAATTTAAAACTCTTATGGTATTCTCGCTAGGAGTGATAAATAAATAAAACCAATACCACCTATGATACAGTGTTTCAAGGAAATATGGTCACAATTACTCTGTGTTAATGTGCTATGTTAACCACAGTTAACATTGGCATGGCCAGAGAGAGAGTGGGTTGTGGGATGTATTTAACAAATAGTTTTTGCTCTGCAAAGGGAGCCCGTTTATGAAGGTAAATAAAATTGATATTATTTATTAAATATCCGCGACGTTTTTCATAAATTTAGATGCAATTTTCATTTTTGCCCAGATCGAGGTCTGTTAAAATAAGATGCAGATCGAAAAAAATAATGAGGTTCTGAGAATTTTTAATCATATACATTGAATACGTAGTCGGAGCATGACGTCGTACAAGTGGAGAAGGTGTGTGCATATGAATTGCGGCAGATCTCAACAGTGCTTCGATCTGAGCAAAAAATGAAATTGAGTTGCTGGTAGTTTTCAGCGCCACCACTTAAAGATCAAATTACACGAGACACCGCAATAACATCACCGGCCGTCTGCACTTGAGCGTAGAAAAGCTGCTTTTGAGGTGATTATATATCTATGATTAAAACACAATACCCCTGACAACGCTAATGAAAAAATATCGCCAGATAAAGTGTTAAGATTACTATGAGAATAAAAAAATATCGTGACACTAAAGTTTTTACCTGTAACTTTTCCTTGAACTCAAAATAAATAACTCTTACTCAATCACTATTTCCTCTTTTCACAGGGATGCAGAATTTATCCATCTCCTGTGCTTTGGTCTGTCTCATCATACTCGGATCCTCTGCCCTGGTGGGAGCGTTTGGGGTATTACAGCATCAAATCAGCGCGGTCCTCGTAACCGGAGTTATGTACCTGTTGGCGGGTAAGAAGTTTTTATTTATAAATCCTTCAAATTCTTTTATTTCTATGACCAAGTTTCTGTTGACTTTGCAAGGATATTTTCTTGCAAAGGACCGGGTACACCTTAAAAATTGTCGATAATGCAAGGAATTGAAAAAAGATTTTTGGTTTCTGTGCCTGGAATCATCCTGAAAAATACATACCAAAACAAACATCGAATTTGGTGTCTCCCATGCGTTCTACAATATTGTCAAACGCCCAATGCTTATGCTAGAATCAAGTGCGTACCCAGGATTAAAACTAGGGGGGGAGGGGGAAGCAATGGTTTTTCAAGTTATAGGTAAGATTTAAGCATGGAAAAAGTGAATGAAACCAACATTTTAAGGAAACTGTAACAGCTCTTTATTAGTTTTTAAAATTATTCGCTTGAAAAAATATTATTTTCCTTAAAGACATTTGCGATTTTTGCCTCTAGGGGAGGCAGCTGCCCCCTTCTGCCCCTCGTTGGGTACGCCCATGGCTAGAGCGATGTCTCCTATTCTTTGCCGAGATCATTTGGTGACCCTATTCTTCTCGCATTGCAGCCACATTCGCCACCTTCACCCTGGCCATCATGCACTTCAAACGACGCTCCAAGAAAGGCGAATGCGTGGTTCCGGTGGTCACCGCGGGCAGCGGCGTGGACGGAGGCGGGGCCGGCGGCCCAGCGGGAGCCTCGGTGGCGGCCGCCGCAGCGGCGGACACGGCGCCCGCCGAGTACGCGGCGGCCCGCGTCTTCTCGACCGGCTGGAGCCTGGACCTTGGCTGGGCGGGCGTGGTTCTGTGCGTCCTGGCCAGCGCCCTCTGGATCCTGCTCTCCAAGATCATGCGCTACAGCCCGCTCTCGTTCCCCGCCTCGTAGCACGCGGCCCCCGCCGCCTCTGGGAACTCCCGACAGCGGAGGCCCACGCGCTCGCGATGGCCCGCCAAAGACTCGGCCGTCGCGCCAGCGCCATACTCGCCAGACCTCTGACGAGGCGAGTGCCATGGCGGCGGGTTGTAGAACCACGTGAAAAACATTCCGAGAGAACAATGAACCTTATTCAAACGTTATTTAAGTGGCTATAGTTCGAGAACATTCTAAAACCCTGGACATTGGCTAAATTGTATACAGTATTGGACCTCAAGTACTTAAGCCTGGGACCGAGCGATTTCTGGATTTTAGAATTATCTGGATCATCGGGAAGAGATATTGAGTAATGCTAATTCAAACCATCATGCACGATAAGGCCGTAGTGAGCAGGGAGGTCTTGCAGTTCAGTCCCCTCCTCAGTAATGCTTGAAAGAAAGTCTCCAGCATACCTTCTACGATTGAGCTTCCTCTGAAGTGTATTCCCTCCCCATGTAAAGCACTCATGAAAAATTTGTCTGGTTACGGCATTTATGTATTACATGATACTAATAATGAGGAAGCTAACAAAATATTTTTCCATATTGAGGTAAAATATCACCGTCTATTGATTATAACTGAATATCATCAATCCGGCAAAGATATTTTCTAAAAGCTACGTTGGGATATACACATATACATATATATGTTTATAGCCCACGAATGTGAATACATGCATTTTGTAAATGGATATTAGGAGAAGGACAAGAAGTAAAAACAAAAATAAACAGGTATTATTATTATTAAAAGAAGAATCAAAGTTTTTAGCTTCACTTTAAATTCTTTCACCTTGCCTTGTGAACACCTCATGAAAGATCATTTACTGCTTTAAGCATTGCTGATTTTAGATCTCTTAGAATCCAGAATTTTTATGCTGGATCCCATACTGTATACATATTTAGTGAAGAAGGGAGACAGTTATACATGTGCTACAAGGAACAAAACAAATTTTATTTGAAGGACCGAATATATCAGAGATGTCTTACTGTCATCGATCGATAAAGGTGGCTGTGCAAAACATTCGCCGATCTTCTTTTTGTTATGATGTAATTTTTCTGTGAGAGATGAAAAAAAATTTTGAGTCGATCAGTGCTGCAGAAAAACTTGGTGACAGACTGAGTGCTCTTTTCTTCCTTATAAACACTCAGAGAAGTGAAATGAAAAAAAACTGGTGGCTCTGAGGAATATACCCATGACTTGCGAGTGAATGGAACTAACGATAAATTATTACTACCAAAGCTGATGACTCGTGAGAATGAAGAAATATTCATTTCATTGTGAAATCAGTGTCATCCTTCAAGTTTTGGAAACATTCTCACTGGCTCTAGTCAGTGAGAACATTTAATGTTCTTCCATAGCATAATTATAAACATCTGGCCTTTGCTTTTAGTCAATTGACTCTTGGAGGGCTTTGCTGATACCTCTTTGCCAAAACGAACTGCCTAAAACAATTACGAAGACTATTTTTAGATATAGAGAATTTTAATATGAAATTGTAAAATAGGATGGCCAAATATTTCGAAATTAGTATGAAGCATTTTCATGACGTCCCGATTAATGATATGAAAGAATTTCTCTCGTTCAATAATTCCTTGGATGCCTGAAAGAAATCATCTGCAGAGCTTGTTTTGAAAGCATAGATCATATAGCAAGTAGCTCATATTTTATTGCATTAAATTCAGACTTCAATGAAATAAATTATTAAGTATTGATTTTGGAACATACCATAGCTTTATAGCAGTAAAATATATACTCAGTTATAAATAGATATTCCCTCTAAGTGGAATCAATGCCAAAAAAAAACTTCAATTTCTAATTCTGTAGAAATATCCCTTATTTCCTGAGGTATTTCTCATATCTGGTTAATTTCCCATAAACCAGTTATTTCCAACTTTTATGGTGAGAAGAAAACTAAGTTTTTAACCTTGCTTCTTCCTAATAGTGTAAGCACTCACTAATTCATACGTATTTACATATTTTAAAAGTAACCATTTACATAAAATACATCCTCATATATTTCCATCTGATAATACACAATTTTATAACATATTAGATGAAAGCTCATGGGTTAAATATTAATAATTCATTATTGATTTCTATATGCTACTAAAATATAAGCATGATAAAAAATGTATGATTTTGCATTCTATCATATTTTATATTCAAATAGCTACATTTGAGCTTACTGGTAGTCTGGGCTTGTGTATCAGGTTGCATATCAAAAATCAATGCATATGGAATTATGCAAATGTTTAAAACATTTGGGTGGCATCTTTCCGATGTTTAGGAATCAATTATTTTTAAATATCTTTAGATATCTCTCCTTGAGTTCAATCCGTGAATTTCTCAAACCTGACTATTCCTAGATGGAATAATTTATGGCCAAGATAATCCAGAAAATTATTCTGAAGATCAAATACATATATCATTACGGGAATCAAAGCATAATCATACAATAAGGAACTTAAGGGGAAATAAAGATAAAAATTCATGCTCTAATGCACCAAGCATGAGAAAACTGATAAATAATGGACCAATAAAAATTGCAGACTACCTAAGATATGAAATTATTTTCAATACATGCACATCAGTTTCACATTGATTTCCTCTCCTAACACCTCAAATCATATCATACTCTTTATGAATAAAAACACCAGTGTAACAGAACATTTTGTGATAGCATGATTGGATCCCCATATCTTCATGATATTTTCAGCACAAGCCATGTAAATATAAAGGAAAAATAAATATTTATTTCAAATTTAATGTTGCAAACCTGCTTTGCACTGACCTTAAAAAAATCCATTCCCATTTAATTACTCAGGGGCAGATTTTACAGTGCATGAGAAGTGGAGATCATGGAGAATATGGCTTGAGTGTATCGGATAAGTATAAATAACTTTGAAAAAACATAAAATTCCATGGTAAGTTATAAATTGCAACCCGTGAGTTGTGTTTTTTTTAGTACTTACATATTCCTTATCATCAACCATTTAGGATATTATAATTGCTTACATATATACATATAAATATATGGGCCATCTAAAAATGGGCTTACTTAAAGCTTATTCAACTCAATAATAATAGCTTGGATCAGGGGTGCAGCAATGGAGGGTTATGGGGGGATAAAAATCCCCCAGAACTCAGAGAAAATATTTTATAAAAATATTTTAATGTGAAAAATTTTGTAATTAGTAAGTATTTGGGGGACAGATGACTCACATCAAACTTTTCACAGAGCTGAAAAACTCACCATTTTGAACCATTTATCTTAAAAATTTTCTGGGGGAGGGCTCCCGCACCTCCACCTCACCCTAGTGGGTATTCCAAACCCCCAAACACTTCAGTATTAGTTGCGACAAAAACCCACCTAGAATTGGTTCTTAGCTGTGCCCATGGGTTGGATGATAAACATTAATAACAGACTGTATAATATAGGTTATCCAATTCCTAAAGAGAGGGCCTCTGTTTAAAAATGAAGTACCAACATGTTATTCAATGAAAATGTTTAAATATCCCATTTATTCTACTGACTATCATTAAAACATTTTGGTATTCCACTTCATATTTATTGGAAAATCTATTTAATCTTCAAATGATTGTTATCTTAAGTTGCATCCCCACAAATTCAACAAATCAGCTGTAAGAGTACTAAAAAAACTAGAGAGAAGTTTGAAAAGCATGTCCAATGAATTCAAAAGCAGTGGTGTCATGGTGCCGGAACATGCTGGAATGCCATTCCAGCACTGGTTAGCAAAAGAGAAAATAGTCAAATAATACTTTCATCAATTTTTCTGCCTCAAAATTTCTCATACATTCATTTGTAACCATAAGAAAAGAAAATGTAATAAAATGTAAATATTAACTTGTAAGAATAAAAACACAGAGTAATATTTCACTTTTAAAAAAAGTTAAGGAAAGTGCGTTCCGGCACTGCTAGTTTTGCCATGGCGTCATTGTTTGAAAGCCAATACATACTGGTATCATTTTTTATTAGCCTCCAGCACATATATTTGTAACTTATAATGCAGTCATACTCTGACCAGTAGCGGATACAGAAAAAAACTGAAAGGGGGGGCACAAAAGATATCTCGATATACCTCTACTTTTATCAAAATCAAAAAATAACCAAGTCACATACAAAGCTTAGGAAAGTTTTATTTAAACTGATGCTATGCACAAGACAATGCCATCTTATGATATAAAAAAGTTACAATTGTGGTGCTACAATGTTTAGCAAATGCATATGTATCAGCCACTGACTCCGACCTTCACATCATTTTTCAAATCCTCTAAAGAATCTGAATTTACCTTTTCAATGAAAAACCAAGAAAAAATATAGGGAGAGCAGAATATTAGCGCACACTTAAGCATTTTTATTTTATATCTTTCAATTGGAAACTTCAATGAAAGAGGCCATCATATTATTTTGAAGGAAAGTCAATTTCCCACCAATTCTTTGCTTCATATTTGGAAAATTTAACTTACTTTGAGTGCTATACCTATCATACAAAACCCTTACACTTTTCGGTATTGTCCCAAATGCCTGGGCAATACCGCTCTGTGTGGTATTGCCCCTAACTGGTGATGATGAACGATAATGCAAAGACTGTGGGGGGAAACCAAGATGGAGAATGTACCTAATTTAAAGTTTTATCCCATCATCAAAATAAGTAAAACATAGCAGAATAGCTTACATTAAAATTAAAATAATACCAACCGCATATCATAGTTTTAATAGAAGTGAGCTAACATAAAACTAAAATTAAATAAAATCATTTTCTAGTCACCATTAAATGTTTTATTGAAGCATTAAAATGTGAAAATCCATAATTAGTACAGACAAACTGACGACACGACGGATGAAGGTCATTTGGATTATTGAGGTGTTCCGACTGTTGTTTGTTCGGACTATTGAGGTTCACCTATACTGGGGAGGATTGGAAACTCACATATTCAAAGGTCCTTCATAATTCACATAAGAATTTTAATGTTTAAGCTGCTTGGAAAAGTTATAATACTATATGGGGCATTATTGTTCAACATGGGGCAATACTGTACACCTTGCGCCTTTGTATTGCACACTATTGCCCCATGCAAGGTGTACGGATTTGCCCCAAAACGACATAATGCACCATATTCAATCCTAGCCTAAAATAAGAGCA
Source organism: Ischnura elegans (assembly GCF_921293095.1). Lineage (NCBI taxonomy): Eukaryota > Metazoa > Arthropoda > Insecta > Odonata > Coenagrionidae > Ischnura > Ischnura elegans. The sequence continues at coordinate 91,485,294 of NC_060246.1, read as the reverse complement.
ATATGTGTAGGACTTGTTTTTGTTATTAAAAAATAGCCCATGATATGGGATATTAAAAACCACTAGTTTGAATATAGTCACTAATAACATGTTTCTCTTAACTCAGTTAGAGTTAGTCTTTAAAATTATAAGAAAAGTTGACAAAACAAAAAAACTTTCATCACATGCACGTGCGTAAAGGCAGAAGCTCCCAGATTGTCGTTATCAGTTTCACTTTCCTTCCGCTATGTAGCAGTACTTCCCAGCACTCACTAGATACTCCAGTGGATCTAAAATTACGATATTGCCCCGCCGTATGGTATTACCCCGCTCTCCCCTACGTAGTATGAAAATATAGGGGAGCACAGTAAGGAATGAAAAATCATATGAATCAAAGGCAGATGCCACATGGGTAAAATATTATATGATGGTCTGAAAAAAACTCCCATCACTACAGGATCACCCTTCTCCTGAATGCCCCCACATCAGATAAGCCTCAGGAATGAAGATTATGTACAGTGGAATGTAATATTTAGGAGGATTTGGAGGCACTCACCAGTGGCATAGCGAGGGGTTGGTTCCAGGAAGTCCTGACCCCCCAAAATATTTGAACACAATTACTTTGCTTCATAAAAGAAAAAAATATTGAAATATCATGAATTAAATTATCATGATTTCTTTGTAAAATGAAGTTTTTTCGATTATGAAAAGTGTTAAAATTAGTTTAAAATCCTCTTCTTGGTACCCTGTTTTCAAAAAATTTTTACCCCTGGTATTGGACCCCCCCCTGAAAGAAATTCCTGGCTACGCCACTGGCACTCGCCGTGGGCATAGCCAAAGAATTTCATTGGGGTTTTGAATTGAATCATTCAGTTATCCATTCATTGCTAGAGGCATAGAGTACCTACATATGTTTATGTATACAATATTTATGGGCAACAAGAACAATTACACAGTAGAAATGAACCATTCCTATAAAAGTGAGGCATTACCGACGTCCCATAGGCATTCCTTAATTGTTCTTCCTAACATGGCTCATATATGGATAAATCTGTGACATCTGAATTTGAGCCCAAAGTCGGAAATACAGAATAATGGTCCTGATCAGGGACACCGACTTGCAAAAAATATTGGGGGGGCCCACACAGGGGATCTTGCCCAGGGAAATTTTATAAGTAGTGCGTCATAAGTTTTATAAGCATTTAGAAGAGTCATATGATCATCATTAGAACCCTGATAACTTGAATCTCGATATCTGGACACTCCGCAGCAAATCGGCAAGCCTGACACATTTTTTCTTCACAACCATAATGAATTTTCGGGGGGCTTCGGGCCCCCTCAGCCCCCATGGAATCGGCGCCACTGGTCCTGATTGTGAGTAAAATTATGAGAGCATGTGAAAGGTACCCTCTCATAGCACGTAAAATGTATATGACCTCTTCCTGTATGTTGCCAATGGTTTTTATGGTGTTTGTGGTGAAAGGAGCACGTGGTTGGGCCAGGGGTGCTAGAGAGGTAGAAGGGAGAAGAGAGGAATAGTCTAGGTAATCCCTCAAGTGGTAGTTGACATGAGTTTGCCTAAGGGGAGTCTACCTTCATTGCGAAGCATTAAAGTGACCTGCCTCATCGCTGCAGTGGAATGAGGTGACCTGTTATTCTTGTAAAAATATGAACAATGAAAATCATTACGTTGGCTCCCCAAAGCAAGTTGCTAGTTTAAAAATTTTTGGAGATACATAATTGGAGAATATGGATTGGATTGAAGTAAATCTGTTAAAGAGGAAAACAGTAGATTAAATATAATCTGTTAGTAATGCCTACTTATTATTATTGAATTGTATATGCATTAAGTATATGTACAAAAAATGTTTAAAGATAATTGAAGAATACCTAAAGCCCACTTCTCTGCAAGCAGACACATTGTTGCTGGTAGGTTTTGCATACAAACATGGCAGTGGAAAGTAGAAACCACCCTCTCTCAAAAGAACAACCTTAATCCACTCCTACCTCATTCCTCCCCTCCTGCTCCGTGTAAAGTCTGCACTGATTTTAGAACAGATTTGGTAGCTAACATCGAAATATTTTGAAACTGAGCAATCTTCTCACACCATTATAGCTATTTTAACCACAGTAGGTGGTTCGATTTCCTCAATAGAGGTTCAATTGATGGTCCAATGTGGTCATTTTCAACCGGAAATACAGACAAAATCCTAGACCTGAAATCGCTATTTATTACAAAAAATTCGGTAGATGGAAGAAAAAATAAGTTACGACAATGAAAAAAAATCTTCCTGATCCTGCCATTCCCCCTTAAATTTAATATTGAAAAATGCAATGGCTATCGCCCACTTTTTGTGAGTTGATGGCGTTGCTACATATCCAGTTCATTGATTCATTCTGCGCCGATTGAGGAACGAATAGCTCATGTCAGGGTAAAAAATAATAGAGACTGATGCACAAGGCCGAGGTATATAGTTGAGAAATGGTTACCCGATAATTCACTGAGAAATAGTTAATGGCATGAGTTTGTGATGTCATCAACTAATCTGCGAAAGGGCTAAGTACATCGATTTTTGGTATTGAATAGGTTGAGACGAAGGCGATGGATCGAAAAACAGAAAAATATCAGTCTGTTTATTTTCCAAATTGTTAAAAACAACAATGAAAAAAATTGTGAACAAGCCTATTACTTTGGCATGTGACTTTTCATTAGGTGAGGGCCACCTTTTTTGGACCTCCACGCACAGAGAGGATTTTTACTAATATTTCATAAATGCTTCACCTGGAATTCAAACCACACCCAGCATTTGATCAGTAGACAAATGTTCTGGCAGCCCATTGAACTCCCTCCCTGTGTAAGAGGTTCAAAATTCACCAATGAGGGCTCTCTACATGAGTATAGGTACTGGAGACACTTGGGGGGGCACTCCCCCTAACAGAAAATTTTGACAAATCAATGTAGTGGTGGCTATCACACAGCTCTGGCCACCCCTTCAATTGCTACACAAAATATCATTAGAAATAAGGCTTAGCTCTAGTTCTGAGAAGTTTAACTTTAAAAATATTTCCAGGGGAGAAACACCCCCTCTCATATTGGTGATACCTCCTGGCACCCCCAGAGTTCCATATCACCTATACCAAACTCCCTGGGTTTACCATGTTTCCCTAGTTACTGATTAGACTAAGAAACATTCAATCATGAATACATATTACAAAAGAGGGCCCTCAAGCCCGGCCGCGAATTGTGTTGTCTGTCACTACATATTTAAATGGATTTACAAATATCACCACTCGTGACGATCTGTTGCGACGAACGATAAAGAGATCTGAGTTTCAAAAGGAAATAAGGTATTAATAGGGTATCCGAATTTTACATAAAAGATGAGTTGATTTATCAAATTCATAACAAACATTATATTGCAAAATATTGGCAAAAAGTGGATTTCAATACACACATAAACACCCAGTAGACATTTTAAAAAATCGATTAAATTGCAGCCGAAATGGTAACATAAATTTCTATGGGGTTGAATTGGGCCTCCTCTATGCAGTCCCCTTGCATTCAATCACCACGTCAGTGGCGGATACAGATGGGGGGCGCAGGGGGCGCGCCCCCCCCCCCTTGCGGGTCCGCCTGTATTGCCGAACATTGCAAAACCACAACTGTAACTTTTTTATATCATAAGATGGCATTGTCTTTTACATGTTATAACCACTTTAAATAAAATGTTCATATACTTTGACTGTGACTTGATCATCTTTTATTACGATAAAAGTAAAGACAACTCAAGATGTGTTGCGCCCCCCCCTTGAGTTTTTTCTGTATCCGCCACTGTCCACGACCCATGCGAGAGGCTATCTAAGTAGACAAAAAAAACACCTAATTTTAAAAGGGAGGATAGCTAATCGTTCTCCAAAGCCTCGATGAAACTCGTCCACAAACCGACCAGTTAACAGGCACCTGCCCAAAACCAAGGATTATGTAAGACGGGAAAAAACTTGCAACAGACACTTCAAGCCTGAAGACGCCTGCTGGAATGCCGACAAAACTGTCATAGCGAAAATGAATGGACGCGGAGGACAACCCGAAAATCAAGCTGCGAGTAAACTCCGTTGTATTCCACGCAATATTTAATAAAGACTCGACCGGTTACAATCTTTTCAGGTCATTCTCTTCTGTCAGGTCGGTATTATGATTCATTTTTTATTTCAATGACTCGATACTTCAAATAGGAGTTGTATCCGATACTAAAGTATCGACCAAAATGATAATTGGAATCTTTTCACAATCAATATCCATGAGCTGGTGGTATTACCACTCTCTTAAAGTAAGGTCATATGCCTGACACCGGTTGAAGACAATTTTTTTAATCCTTAACTCGCAATGGAGCTGATTCATTACACATTGACTCAAAATTCCACCATTTTACATAGCATACGATGAAGAAAGAAAGAGTAGGAGTAGGTAAACCACATTCAATACTATACATAGTTTACTGAATACCGAATAAATAAGGTAATTTCAATGTGAGGGAATGAGGAGAGGCTGAATATATTAGAAAATGCTTCATTTAAACCCGGATAAATCGATATAACACCCCAATGATTAAACATCTTATAATCAGGCATTCTCATGACTCTTCTACAGGTCGCCGCATAGGTGAGTCCTGGTTCTTATTAAAACCACGTAAGCATTCATAAAATGATAATGACCTATAGCGATTGTGTCTCACTCCTTCCGCAAAGGGGTAGTTTCCTTCATCAAAGAAAACGAAAGCCATTGATTGCGATTCGTTACCCACCCATTAAATTTGCCTATGATAGGAAAATTTTCTTCGTTTGATAGCGCATTAATAATCCTTATGTAATCATAGCGCTACCTGCAAGCAGGGTACTCTATGCTACCGCCATACTCGGAAGCAAGAAGCCTGCATAGTAGCGGCGTTCATTGCCCTGTGCCCAGGTAGCCTCACACACCAGTTGTCACACGGGCTTTTCCCAGCATTCATACTTAGCCGTCGCGTTTCCGCGCTCTTGAAAATTTTCACTTTTCATTTTCACGCGAAAAATAAATATCGTAATTTAAAAATCTTAAAGCGTGAAATACGTACTCCAGGTGTAATAATCTTTTAATTTAGGCGATAAAAAATAATAGGAAACCACCCTAGTGGCCGGAATCCGAAAGACCTAAATAATTGCCGGACATTTCATAATTAAAACACAAAGTGGACTGTATCCAAAATGATAACTAGACTCCACGATAGCACTGAGTGACTTACCCCAGGCCGCCAGGCTCTAGGCTCCATGGTAAGGCGTCTTGAATATTACGATAATGCCCGTTAGGCGGTGAGTCAGTGAGTGAGGCCGAGTTCGAAGCCTCATGGGCCCAGGAAAGCATTAGATAACGAAAACATATTCCGACAGGTGTCGCGGTTAGTGGAAATCCCTTACTTCCCTCTTTAGGCCGAAAAAAGAAAATCCACTATAGGGCGCGAATATCAAACATAGTTTTATTAATAACAACATTAAGACGAATTTGGTATTTTTCTAATCTTACATCCTTTATTTTCTAAAAAGTTCTAGGAAAATTCCGTTTTCTTTTCAATTAGGCATTACATCAAATGGGAGTTTTATTAGAAAATTAAGTCATCGAGCAAAATAGAAATTACAACCTTGTCCCACTTAATCAGCGATGTGGTGATATTACCACCCTCTTACAGTAATGTCTTAAAGAGGAAACCGGCGAAGGGCAATAAAAAAGTGCGTAAATTAAAAAAAGGAGCTGATTTATTAATCATTGGCTCAAAATGTCATCTGTATACGTAGCATACGATTGAGTTTAGTACCTGAGACTACATGAAGCAAAAGAGTAGGAGTAGCTACCTCACACCTGCGATAATACTTACAACTCTCCATCATCTGATATTCGGGCTTTTTTCTCGTGTTTATTTTTCCTCTGTATTCCTCAGGACTTCTCTCATTCAGATAACTGTCTTTCTGATGGCTATTGAAGAAAAAAACGAACTTAATTTCAAATGATTGCGGCCCTTTCATTCCAGGGTTAACCATGAATTTCTCTGCACGCGTCCTCCTAAATGACCCGATGGCATTTTTAGCCAGTCATGAATTAAGGAGTCACTTCGTAAATTTAAGCACTCCCTTATTGTCTTCCACCGTCGTGAGCTATAAAACCTTACTTCACAGAGTGGTTGTACCACCATATTGGTGATTAAGTGTGTCAAATGTTCTAATTGTCATTTTGGTCGATGATTTAGTTATCTGATACCACTCTTATTTTATGCATGATATAATTGAAAAACAGACTTTTCCTCGAATTTGGAGGGAAAAAAGGAAATAAAAATTGAAAATTCCCCTATTTGTTGTAATTGCGTAATGGATTAAACCACAGCAAAAAGTCAAAGGCAGTTGCCTAAATAAGAGAGGTCCTAAGATTACAGAGGATAAAAAAACACCAGAGAACATCGCGATTATGTGTATGATGAAGAGTTGAAATTATTTTCGCAGCTATTACGTAATTGATGCTACTCTTTTGCTGTATTAAGACCCTGGTGATAAAATCTACCGATTATGTAGCATGCAATCGAGTTCAGCACCCAAGTCTTCGCGAAGCAAAAGAGTAGGAGTAGCTACATCACAGCTGCGATAATACTTACAACTCTTCATCAAAAACACATTCGGGATTTTCTCTCGTGTTTTTATTCGCTCTGCATTACTTAGGAATTCTCTCTTTTAGATAACTGCCTTTACCTTGGCTTTTGAAAAAAAAACGCACTTTGTTTCAAATTATTGCGCCCCTTCATTCCAGTGTTCGCCATGAAATTCTCACCACACATACCTCTAAGTTCACCTCAGCATTCTTTCATCACCGCTAGAATCTCCCATCGGTTTGAAAGTATTTTCGCTCTCATTCATCAAGATCCGTTTAAAACAATCACGGGGCTTTATAACTAAAAAGGCAACGTTTTATTTAACAGTGTATGATAAGGTCCAAGAAAAGAATTTTTCACATATTAGCAGTGTAGAGATTCCACAGAAGACATAATAATATTGCAGTGAACCATTTCTTACTAACTCTGACATGAATGTTTTTGATTAAATGTAATTTTTAACAACCCATCTTCAAACAGGAAGTGGAGTTTGATTCATAATTCCGTAAGCCCTATTCCAGCATATGTTTCCGCGACAAACTCAAAGACTGGCCAGAAGATGTGCCGGGATCTCCGGCTACACTGTGGACATCAAACTTTAAAAGCATGATGGAAGTTGGCAAAATATAAATGAACTATTCAACCAGGAGAAACACCGGCACATTATATAATAAATACGTGCGGCTTTTGGCGAATCACCTAATACCTTTAGACGTTAAATAAATACACGGTGACGTAAAATATTATTTTCATTACTTATATTGTCATCAAAAACGATTTCTCGTATAATCGTAAAGATAGAGAGACATTTCAGCTCATTAATTCCATAATTACCTAAATAAAAATAACATTGGACACTGCGCAACATTCTTCAAAATCAGTATCCGACGTAAAAATATGGTGATCTTTAATGGTATTTACCACACACACAACATGATAATCCTTAAAACAAACAAATATTTCATCCACCCTCCTCTACGTGGACAGAGCTCGGCTCATAACAATGGAATTAAGCATAGGGAATAGAACTTAGCGCATATTCTACCGCAGGCCGGCAGACGGCATATCTGGCGCGGCAACAATACTTTCGTTTACCTTGGCAACCAGAAAACGTAGCCGTACGGTGACATTTTATCAATTGGATTTTCCAAGCGATAGAGAGCAGATGCGATAGCATATTGTGGTGTTATAAACGAAGTTTAAACGCACTGTTTACAGTATAAAACAGCTACAGTGAGTAATACATCAATCACTTGAGTTGCAGAGGAAGAAAATAGTCATCTCGCAGGCGTTTGCAGTCAGCAACAGCCGGCGGAGTTCCGTCTTCGGCCAGCAGAGTTCGAAAAATACTCGTGCAAATACGAGATTCCATTCATATCCTGCAGTTGAATCTCATAATCGATTCCATTCAGTGGATTTGGAGTTGATACCAAACAGGAGATCTCGCCATCTATATTTTCCGCCACGTACATCATGGAACGGATTTTAAAGAGATGTGCATCGAGCACCTCTGGAAGTGTGATGGGCAACATCCTGGAGGAGAGGCTGGATAAAGAGTATATCGTCCACTTGGAGCACATTCAACCGAACTTGATTAAAATTCCCAACGAGCTTCGACACCAGGCCGAAAAATGGTTGAGTTATCTGGTCGGAGTGACTCCCAAGACCCTGGACGAAAAGGAGAGGCGAAACATCCACCTGTCCGTTCTCCTCAATGACATGGCATCCGGAACTCTCACGGGGATATACAAGCTCACGAATCCCCCAATGCCAGGGGAGCCAATGCCTCCGTGTTCGAAAATATACTTCGACGACACCGAGGAGAATTTGCTGGCCGCGGAAGTCGTTGAAGAAGACCTGACCGACGCTTTGCGCTCAGAACACAACGAAGCGGAAGGTGATGGTGCAAATTCGGCCAACGGAGAACGTATTCCAGACCATCCAGTGACAAAAACTACTGTCCTCGCAAGTGAAAGCTCGCATGGTGACAAAAACCGTCTTCCCATGTCGGATGAAAAGCAAAGAGAAGTACACGACCATAGAAGGGGTAATTCCAACGTTCGCCCAGATGCCGAAGGTGAGGTAATAAATTCAATCTATTCCAAACCCGTGAACAGTGGAACATTTAATCATTCTGACGTGCCAACTGAAAAGAAAATAAAAGGCAGGTATGAGGGTAATTTTCGCAAAAGTGCGAACGACAAAGAAAAAGATATATTGTTACAGGCAAAAAGCCGAGACGAGGTAACAGATTACATTAATAGTCGTGTCAGCGCTGAATATGAGGTGTAAATTCTCAGCATTCCCCGCCAAAAAATCCTGGCGCTACAAATCATTCTTGCGTGACAACCGAACGGAAGACAGAAACTTTGGATGAAGGAAAGGCTCACAAAAATGGGAACCTTATGGGAGATGTCGCAAATGAATACATTTACTACGGCAATTATCTTCCTTTTGAGAGTAAAATAATTGGAAGGAAAAATCCAAATGCCGCCGAGAATCATTCCTTTCATGGGAACGGAAACGGTATCAATGCACACCACTTCTCACCAGAGCAAATTCATGACCTGGAATATTCTGTTATGCCGCCTAAGAAACAAATATTTTGCCATAACATTAAAACGGGATGCAATGACGCTTTTGGCCATGGAGAAGGTGATTCGTTAAAACAAATGTATATCCCATCAGAACGCGTTGACGCCAAAAACTACCCTTTTATGTTGGCTGAAGGCGATAGAAAGAAAGCGGTTAATAGAATGGACCGCGAAAACCCATGTCAACATACCGAAGGTGATTATATAAATAAAAACTTCATTCCATCACAAAAAACCAGAGCATCCTACCATTCTCTTGAGCCGGCTGAGCGGATGGAATATAGGACCCACAGAATGGATCGCAAAAACCCTCATCTTCAAAACGAAGGTGTCGTTATAAACGAACGCTACGTTCCAACGCAACAACGTGTAGCCTTCCACGATCATTATGAGCCAGCTGAGCAGATGAAATTCTGTACCCACGGATTGGACGCGAAGAATAATCGCTTCAAAGCTGAATATGACTTCAGGTATCCATGCCAACATGGACCCACAGAAGAACGAGAACAACGGGAAGGTACGATACCTGGTGTAAGGTTTGCAACTGATCCACCACCACCGAGGCGACCCGCATAAAATCTGGGAATCTCAGAAATGCCACTGGATTATCTCCTGGAGCTAGTGGACCGGGCTTGGAGAGGCGAGGCGATTGAGGAAGTTGAGATACTCCTGGAAAGCGTTTACGAGGATGTGAGGGAGGAGCCAGAAAACGAATGGCTGTGGGAACATCCCGACACCCTAATAATAAGAAAGGCCCTACTACACAGGTTGACAAGGATAATCATCAACGAAATGATGCGACAGGAGCATAAAGATCTCCACCCGCAACAGACGACCCCTTCCCGCCAATACTTCGGCCAGACTTCACCTGGATGCAAGTTTTCCTGTCACTCTAACTACCAAATGCATTCATCCCAAAATGTAAGTACATAATTCATATTATATTAAAATACCTTTGCAGAGGGTAAAGGGTTAGTTTCCTCTGAGTTACACACTAAATATGCACAAGAGCGGGAATCGATTTCTGTTCTTGAGGCCGATATTGAAACGGTGAAAATCTAGATGCCGCGGTGGATATCATAGGCTAACTAGGCTATTTTTTCATGCTGTTTCTTTCGTTTGGGATAAGCATTTTTGTGAATCTCACGAACAATTAAATCCACTTCCATGAGTCTTTCGTATGTCTTAACCTTCTTCTAATCATTGGTCATGAATAACTATTATTCATTTATTAAATTTTCAATATTTGTGTGAATACTCCACGAAAAAGAAAATAGATCACAAAAACATGTGAATGACCCTATTCAAAACTTAATTCTATAAGCACATTAAAAGAAGAAAACGATAAGATTCGGGGGTACGAACTGAGGAGTTATGAGGGGGTTCAACTTTCCTCTGGGGAATATATGAAGACTTTTATCTCTAGTAATCGCATTTTATGCTACTTTGACGATTAAAATTAAACAATTAATCGGTCGTCGGGATGTTGCTAGGCTAAAACATATTGGTGGAGTACAAAGAGTTTGAGGGTTCTAGGTGAACCCTTCGAAGGATACAACGAGGAACCGAGCCAGTAGCTTATTCACCCAGACACCCGGGGAGGAGAAGGAAGGGAAGGAAAAAGGAGAACGGAAGGGGGCCCTACTATTAGAGAAACCAAGCATGAGCAATTAATGTTCTAGCGATCCTATTGGATTTTCCTATGAGGAAGAACAATCCATTGATCGATCGCTAGGTATTGGTGGAATAGAATAAATTTGTTTTATATGTTAATACTTTTCTGATTAAATGAATTGTCTTAGGGGGTGCGTGTCCCCCTGTGCCCCCCTGGTTAAGCCACTGACCACTTTTGATATCAACTAAACATTATGCATAACGAACGCTTCCTTTTTCATCGCAGATGACTAGTAGGGATTACGGCGATGCATGGGAAGGAAGAGAAAGAACACCTCATTCCCGCACCGATTGCTGTAAACACAACAAAACATCCATGGAGGAAACGAACCATTACCAACGCAGAACTGGATATCTGGGAGGAATGGTAGCTGATGAAACTCAGCCGCGAGGAAGACGGCGGAGAGGTAGAGCAGATATGGCTGCCTATCTGCAAGAGTACGAAGAAATGGAACGCGATTTGAAAATTCTCGAGAAGAAGAGGAAATCTATGATATGGGCATACAATGAAGGGATGCAGAAAATATCCAACCCAAATGTTCCACTCCAAAGTGTATGGATGCCACTTCGCAGCGAACTGGATGACATCACGCGCGAGATAAATATGTAAAAATTAGAACTATCTCAATTAGATCAATATGATGGAATGGATATCAAAAAAGATATTCACTCTTGTCAACCTGTGATTGTACAAAAACCTGTGATTATGACACCTATCTATCGCCTTTTTTCTATCGCCTTCAGCCAACATAAAAGGGTAGTTTTTGGCGTCAACGCGTTCTGATGGGATATACATTTGTTTTAACGAATCACCTTCTCCATGGCCAAAAGCGTCATTGCATCCCGTTTTAATGTTATGGCAAAATATTTGTTTCTTAGGCGGCATAACAGAATATTCCAGGTCATGAATTTGCTCTGGTGAGAAGTGGTGTGCATTGATACCGTTTCCGTTCCCATGAAAGGAATGATTCTCGGCGGCATTTGGATTTTTCCTTCCAATTATTTTACTCTCAAAAGGAAGATAATTGCCGTAGTAAATGTATTCATTTGCGACATCTCCCATAAGGTTCCCATTTTTGTGAGCCTTTCCTTCATCCAAAGTTTCTGTCTTCCGTTCGGTTGTCACGCAAGAATGATTTGTAGCGCCAGGATTTTTTGGCGGGGAATGCTGAGAATTTACCACCTCATATTCAGCGCTGACACGATTATTAATGTAATCTGTTACCTCGTCTCGGCTTTTTGCCTGTAACAATATATCTTTTTCTTTGTCGTTCGCACTTTTGCGAAAATTACCCTCATACCTGCCTTTTATTTTCTTTTCAGTTGGCACGTCAGAATGATTAAATGTTCCACTGTTCACGGGTTTGGAATAGATTGAATTTATTACCTCACCTTCGGCATCTGGGCGAACGTTGGAATTACCCCTTCTATGGTCGTGTACTTCTCTTTGCTTTTCATCCGACATGGGAAGACGGTTTTTGTCGTCGGTCGTGGCCGTTGTCTCACAGGTTGACCAGAGTGAATATCTTTTTTGATATCCATTCCATCATATTGATCTAATTGAGATAGTTCTAATTTTAACATATTTATCTCGCGCGTGATGTCATCCAGATCGCTGCGAAGTGGCATCCGTACACTTTGGAGTAGAGCATTTGGGTTCGACAGTCTCTGCAGCCCTTCATAGTTTCACTGTCATCATGTAACAATAGGTGATCAAGTTCGAAATTATACTCTTTGTAAAATAAAAAATTTTAGTTGCCACGCACCCTGATCATACCATGGCATTAAAAAATTTTGTAAGAGCAGTAATCTTTCATGATGAACTCTACTAGCTCAAAAAATATTATTCGAACGCTTTCATTTTGCTGATTTTTTAATTTGTGTGTAAATGTGATTTTTTCCTGCATGGCCATATTGTTTTACATATTACGATGCATTTCACGAAAGGCATCGTCACAATGTCACCATGGCTTGTCAAATACCAAATTATATTTCCTTGGATGTACTTTGGGATGCATTAAAATTTGATGACGTTGTTGGCTATCTAATTGTATTGCATTATATTATTTTACCCTTATTCTCCCATTGTTCTCCATAGAGTATGTATATAGCTGAATTTTATTATTTTCAATGACATCATTTGCGGGTTATTTTTTTAATGGCCCAGAGCTCTTTGCCAATTATTTGTGCAGTTTTGAATTGTTCAATTAATGCCTCTTAAAATCTCTATCCACGCTTAAGTAAGCCAGAATGACGGGACCAATATTCATGTACTAGTTCAGGGATGCCGCAAATGACGGCACAAATTATGGCTCTCGGATGTGATCATTTTCAGATGTCATCATAGTCCCTATTTCCATCATTTTGTTCCATTGTTTTGTTCCAGCTTACCATCATTGGACACTTACGTGGAATAAGCAGCAGCCAATCAAAGTACGACAACGATTAGGAAGCCTTAAATGACAGGGTGATATAGAGAATGATGGTTTACGCAATATTTTCTCAAGGGGTCTGCATAGAGGAGGCCCAATTTCATCCCATAGAAGGCTGATTTCTGTTGCCACTGCGGACGCATTTTAATCTGTTTTCAAAAATGTCCGCGGCGCTGTGGTGAGTGTAACGCGATCCTCTTTCATCCAATATTTTGAAGAACCAAGTTTGTCATTGCGAGAAAAAGCATTGAAAAATAACGAATTTGACAGATCACATCATCATGGGCATACCCAGCGGGGGCCAGTAGGGGGCAGCTTCCCCCCCCCCCTGAAAGCAAAAGTAAATTTAGTTCAAAACGAAATTTTTTAAACAAATTTTCTTCAGGAAATCCAAGAAAAGTGATATTAGTGCAGGGGAATGGATATTTTACACTTGGAAAATGTTATTTTCGGCTAAGCTAGTTGCACAGCGGAACCGTGATGATTGACAATAATTTTTCCTTGGGAAAAGATATTCGAGGCATATTTTCTCGAAGCCATCCCATAATGATAGAAAAAAAGGTTTACTGTGTTCTTTTGCGATAGTTTATTTTAGCGTAACAACCGAATATTTCACCAAATAGTTAGCATTTACTCTTATGGGATTTTTAATGTTTTTGTTAAAGTGGGCGTGGCTATATTACCCAAGCATCCCCATTCCTGCCACACTTCGCTCCACGCTCGAAACCAGTGGTGCCCCCTCCAGGATATTTACAACCTCCTTGGTGACAACATATTTAGAGGACGACATGAGGATCCTCTTTTAATATCCGTGTTTTCCCCAGTCAAAGAAAATCACAACTGAAATGCGTGAATGCGTGAACTGAAGTACTCTGGATCGCCACCGGGTTAGGAACTGCATTTCTGCCGACGTTTCGATGTCCAACTCTGACATCGTCCCATGGCCCATGGACGATTGCTTTCACTCAATAGCCTAGAGCAGTGGTCCCCAAACCTTTATGTCTTGCGACCCACCTTTTAATTTTTCCATTTTCGCGACCCACCCCTACCCCACCCATGATTACGCACACACACACATAAAAATACGTATGTATGCATTTTGTACACTTAATTGGTATTTATATTAATTTATATACGCTATTGCTTTCGTTTCAATGTAATAGGCAAGCATTGCACCAAGATTTGTTTGTTAAAAAATAACAAAAATGACACATACCTACATAAAATTAAAATTATCTGGTGAATCATTTAAATTTGGTACATTTTCCAGAGCCACGCCGCGACCCACTTAAATTCCGCCCGCGACCCACTGGTTGGGAAACGCTGGCCTAGAGGACTATGGCCGAGTCGGGCATCGAAACGACGGCAATAATGCAGTTCCTGATCCGGTGGTTCTCCCGAGAAATTTTCACGGAATCTATTCGCCGGGAAAGCACCAAATCATAGATGAAATTATGACTGGATGATATTATGGACGACGTCACACGCAGGATAAATATGATAAAATTACATCAATCTCATCATCATCACTGGTCAACAATCCTAGGATTGGTTTGATGCAGCTCTCCACTCAGTTCTCCTATCAGCTAATCTTTTCACTCCTACGTATTTCTTCTCTTTCACATCTCTCATTACTTGTTCCATATATTTTTTTCGGGGTCTTCCTTTTCCATTCTTGCCTTCCACTTGTCCTTCGCCGATTGTCTTCATCAGGCCATTATGTCTCAAGATGTGGCCTATAAGGTTGTTCCGTCTTCTTATTAAGGTTTTCATGAGGCTTCTCTTCTCTCCTACAATTCTTAGGACTTCCTCGTTACTAACTCGGTCGATCCATTTGATTTTCATCATTCTTCTGTAGCACCTCGAGAGGACTTTAAGAGGACGACATGACGATCCTCTTTTAATATTCGTGCTTTCCCCAGTCAAAGAAAATCACAACTGAAATGCGTGAATGCGTGAACTGAAGTACTCTGGATCGCCACCGGGTTAGGAATTGCATTACTGCCGACGTTTCGATGTCCAACTCTGACATCGTCCCATGGCCCATAGCTTTCACTCAATAGCCTAGAGCAGTGGTCCCCATCCCTTTATGTCTAGCGACCCACCTTTTAATTTTTTCCATTTTCGCGACCCACCCCTACCCTACCCATGATTACACACACGAGACTTCGTCGAGAGCGGACGTGTTTCTGCTGAGCTCCTCGTCGCAGCCTACCTGAGCTTCTTTTTGGTGGTTTACATCGGTTACGCGGTTAGACCCATCCATAATCTTTATCACCTTGTTATACCTATCTTTTCCCTCACTTGATTTTCATATATATTTTTTGTTGTTGTTTTATTCACTGTTTTTCGCTGTTTTCTGTCTTTTCTCTGAATTGTCATATACGGCCTGCTTCAGTGGCGGATACAGATTGGGGGCGCGGGGGACGCGCGCCCCTCCCTTGCGGGTCCGGCCGTATTGGCAAACATTGCAGAACCACGATTGTGACTTTTTTATATCATTAGATGGCATTGTCTTATATATATATGTATAATTACTTTAATTAAAATTTTATTTTACTCTGCCTGTGACTTGATTATTTTTTATCGCGATAAAAGTAAAGGCAACTCAATATATCTTTTGCGCCCCCCTTGAGTGTTTTCTGTATCCGCCACTGCACCGCGTGCTATTGTTTGTTATCTCTGCAGGTCCAGAAGAAAACCATCAGAGGCGTAAGACTCATACATATTCACCAAACTGTTGAGAGGACACATCACTCCCACTAGACCTGGTAGCGGATACAGAGGGGTGCAAGAGGGACTATAGCCCCCCATGGGGTATCTAATTCACACTAGATAAAAATGGTAATTTTTTCAGTTGTCGAAAATATACAGAGGATAGCCACAAGACAATCTTAAAGTGTTGCCACAAGCCTGGAACGAAATTCTCAAAAATTTTTAACCTCCTGGACCCCCATTACTATTGGGAAGTTACTCTCCAGGCCAGGCCCAGAACTAAGGCAGGGCAGAAGGGGCATGTGCCCCGGGTGACATTTCAGGGGGGAAGCAAAATTAAAAAATTATATTTTAAAAAGTTATTTAATTTATTGTAATGAAATTATTTAACAATAATTATTAATTTATAAAATACTAAACAATAATATTAATAAAACTTCTTAACGGCAAACATACGGGGTGTAATTTCAACTACCGCATTTCTAAAAAATAGCTAACGGATGTATTACATTATAGTGGTGGGGGACGGAGGGATCGATAGGAGATCAGGGGAGGGGGGAGGTAACAAACAGATCTTTGCCCACCCCTACAAAACTCCTAGTTACGTCACGAAAAAATGGGGTAGGAGAGATTCGCCCTCTATAGGTACAAATATTCGGCGGCGTATAGAGAGCCTAATTTCGGGGGACGGGAAGCGGACTCCCTGAGCCACCCTTATTAGCCCCACTTCATTCATTCACACGGCGCCTTAAGCGCAAACATACATATAAATTCAGAGGTAAGGAAAGAAAGGGATAGGAACATGTGATGGAAAAAGGACGAGGACAACGGTGCTGAGGTAGGTGGAATAAAGCCAGAAATCAGAGGGTAAAAATGCGGCCTGACTGGGACTCGAACCCAGAATCTCCTGGTTGCCGGCCAGGTGCACTATCAGTAGCGCTACCAGGACGCTTAGATTTACCATGATTTCGGCGGGGGTTTATACACAGAAAACTCCCTTTGCTGTGGCCCACGAGAGTAACCAATAGATGCTTAAGCGCAAATATGCATATAAATTCACAGGTAAGGAAAGAAAGGGAAAGGAACATGGAATAGAAAAAGGACAAGGACAACGGTGCTGTGGTAGATGGAAAAAGCCAGAAATCAGAGGGTAAAAATGCGGCCTGACTGGGACACGAACCTCAGGCCGCATTTTTACCCTCTGATTTCTGGCTTTTTCCATCTACCACAGCACCGTTGTCCTTGTCCTTTTTCTATTCCATGTTCCTTTCCCTTTCTTTCCTTACCTGTGAATTTATATGCATATATATATATATATATATATATATATATGCCACGGGTACGACAAAAAATAAATCACTTACCCAGCCTTAACTGCGGGGAAATCGTCCTCTTCCTTACGCTGATGACGCGTCGCAAAAAATACGGTCCGTATCAAAGATATTTATTCTAAGTAAACATTTAGTCTATCTC
Organism: Ischnura elegans; assembly: GCF_921293095.1. NCBI lineage: Eukaryota > Metazoa > Arthropoda > Insecta > Odonata > Coenagrionidae > Ischnura > Ischnura elegans. The sequence continues at coordinate 91,467,759 of NC_060246.1, read as the reverse complement.
TTCGGTACGTGCAATCACCATGTAACTTTCGCTCTCACTCCGCTTCAATATCCTCCTCGCTTCCACCAGCTGTGGAGTCGCTGGAGACTCCAGCCGCGGCGTCGACGCATCGACTCCTCACGTACCGGAGCGGTTGTCAAACGGAACCGCATACGCCTCAGCGGCCCTCGTTGTCGACAGCGCGAGCGTTCAGGTTGATGAACACACGGTTTGATGTAGCAGAATTCAGCCAAAGGGGTGCTCCTTCCCTCCCCTAAGAGACGATCAAGTGCCCCTTCCCTCTCAGGCATCGTTTCACTTACAATTATTCGACCTCACTTCATTGTCACGGCCACGAATATTACATAAGAGAATCCTCAAGTCTGCTTCTAAATGTGTTGTCACCCAAGGCGCATTTAAATGGGTTTACAAAAGTCGCCACTCGCGTCGCTGACGGAAAAATTGATCCGAGTTTCGCGGGGAAATAAGGTATAATTATAATTGTTAACCGAAAATTATATACGTGATGATATCATCTATCAAATTCACAAATTTTCAATGGTATTCCTCGCGATTACAAACATTCTAATCCAAAATTTTGGAAAAAAGTGGATCGCATTGCACTCACCACCGCGCCGCGGATATTTTTGAAAACCGATTAAAATGGGACCGAAGTGGCAACAGAACCCATCCTTTAATGGGATGGAATTGAGCCTCCTGTATGCAGTCCTCTTGGCCACGGCACTCGAGTGATTCCGATTTGCGGCGACAGCAGGCTAAATGAATACATGCTGAAAAAAAGTGTAATCGACTTATCCCTTTTTTAATCCCTCCCCAAATGCCGGAAAGAAGTTAACCACCCCTGAAATACATTTGATTAAATTCAGTAGCTGTCAATGGACGGCTGTCGGTAGCTCTCTGCTTTGGGTAATACTATGGTATAGTATTTGGAAGCGGCAACCCACTGCTCTGGTAATTTCCGACACAGGAAATGTAGGCAGCTCTGGGTGAAGAAAAACCCAGCATCGACAAAGACCAACTTTCAGGCGCCATGAGGACCCTGCTTAACCTCCCATCCAATTGACGGAGTACCGCACTTGAAGTGTTTTCTACAAAGCACTCAAATAGGACCTACAAGGGGTCTAAGTGTTCAAAACATCCCTCCCAGAAACCCTACTTTCTCACTCCAATGATTTCCTCACACCTGAAATGCAACCCCTCCTCTGGTGATCCCCTGCAACATTGTATTTTGCTGGGGCATAGAGTATCGATAGTTGATTCAGAGATGAATAGTATAGAACATAAAAATCCCTTGCCTAGATCTAGCAGCCGGAGGCGGAATGGCCAGGGCAGGTCAGCGGGAATCCCCCATGGGCGGAGTTTTGGGGGGCCGAAGGGGAGCTTGCCCCCACCCTCACTTGAATAGTAATATGTCTGAAAAAAGTCCAAAATCTTTATAAATGCCAAAATATTTTAGTCTTGGTTAGAACTTAAAGTGCTGTTTTCAGAGGCTAATCTGAACAAATTTTCCAGGAAGGGCACCAGGGACTCCCTGTGCCAGTAGGGAATATATTTCACAGCCCCTATACTCCCTGCAGGACTTGATGGTCCCCCCAATATAAAACTCTAAACTGGAATCCTCTGGGGCCAAGTCCCGTGGGGCCCAAGATGGTATCGGGGAGTCTTACGCTCTTTCAGTGCATTCCAATTTCCTTGGACCTTGAAAGTACGGTACCTAACTGAAAACGAAAGAATATGCTAGACCCCTGCAGTGGTTACGGCCAGTCTCTCTTTCATCTCACTCTCGTGAACGCTCAAACATCATAATTATCAAGATAAATTGGTGATCCCTATCCCGCTCTCTTTAGTATGTGCAGTATTCACATTTTAGCTTATTGACTTTGTTTGTCATAAAAATTGCTCACCTAAATGTGTGCCCCACTTTTTTTTTTAGGTACTTAGGTTTGCTTTGAATCTATTATCCGGGGAACCAGAACTTAACACCCTATTCCACAGACAGGTTATTGTTCTTGATGTGCCCTCAGCACAACACCCAAGCAGGGATCTGGATTCTTTTGAAAACATCACTATAACCCAACTGTGGCATAGCCAGAAATTTTGTTCAAAGGGGGTCCAAAACCAGGGGAGAAAACTGTTGAAAAACAGAGTTCTTGGTTTAAAACTAATTTTAACACTTTTCATAATGGAAATAACTTCATTTTTCAAAGAAATCTTTTCTAAATTCATGATTTTTCAGTAATTGATTTTCTTTTGTGATGCAAAGTATGCTTTAATATTTTGGGGGGTTTCAGACACCCCCTCGCTACTCCACTGACAATCAGGATTCTGAGCTGCCAATTTCAAATCCTCATCAAACTAAATCAAAATTTTACAACAGAAACAACGTAATTTGTACAGATAAACAACTGACAAAGTAGTGCATGGAACAAGTAACTTTGTACGCAGTGATCAGGTTTACTTACACCAACAACATTTTAGTCTTCAAAGTTATATACTTTGATTGCAATACAAAAATTCTGTCTCAGAGACCTAATGATGAGAGAATAGACCTCACCATTACATATGTATTTCATATTCAGGGGAAATCATACTTTCTCCAGTGAAACAATGATGTGTGAGCTCTCTCAATGTAGCATTTCATATGCTGTCTCCCATTTACGCATTGGTTTCCGCGGAGTATCTGTCCCTTTCCTCACCCATTTAAGCGTTATTTATCTGAAAACCTCTCCAAATAAACATCAAACATGGTTAGTGGGCAGTTTTTCTTAATAATACACTATTTTAAACAACCAATGGGTGGGTTTTACATGCATGAAATACATGATTTTTGATAGCCATGCACATATTCACACAAAATTTGGTTCACAACATTAAGTCCGTTAATGCACTCGAATGCTATGAATGGAATAACGCAGACTGGAGTAATTACATTGGCAATACTGGACGAGCTCCATGTGCTACTATGTATTCGTACAACACATCAAAGTCATGTCAGGGCAGTATGCAATGAATGTATGTAACTCTCGAAGTATTCCACATTTCTTTTAGTTATGCCTCAGCATATAAAGAAACATATCAAATGATAAGGTGAGGAAAATGGAAGTGAGTTAGACTACCAGCTAGATTCTTAAAATTGAACATCAATTTATGTCCAATCAGTTTTGTTCCCATATATTAGTATTACTGTGTATAAAATAATCCAAGGCAACTAACCAGCAGATGAAAAAAAATAGGGATAACTAAGGCGTAAGTAAGGAGAAAAGAAAACGTTTCATTATATCAACCAATATTTATTGTGCATGTTTAATACATAACAGGGCACAGGAAAAGAGGAGAATAAAATCTACAAGTAATGGAGGTAATTAACTGAGCAATTTCTTTCACAACATAAACCACAATCCATCATTGATCATAAATTATAATGGTTGAAAACAACTGGAGTATTATTTGGCTTATTGATATGAAGGTGTAATGGGTAAACAACACCAAAGAGACTATCATTGGATACTTCAATGCAGTCTTACAATATTAACCCATCTGTAATAAAACAAAAAATACTAAATAAAACTATGACTGCATTGGACAGTTTTTCAAAAATGATACTACACATTGAAACTCAGAAAAAATGATGTACAACACACAAAGTTTACATGACTGAAGCAAATATTCAAATTTACAAGCAGTAACACTGAGCGTACAGGTTAAACATAATCGCAAGGTAATTTTACAGCTCTGATACTTGGGATTTACATAGTTTTTAAATAATTTACACCCTTTGTAGACTCAACAAGAAAATAAACGAGTCCAAACAGCAGAGTATGTATAATGATATTTTTTTCAAAGAAGAGCACCACTTTTTTCTGTACACACCCAGAGGGAAACAGGTTGTTGTACAGGCAAATCTTCCATTCTTTCCTCATTCATTCTTTATAACAGTTTTTATCTTTGCAGTTGTTAACTACATGTCTTCTGGACCACCCTTAAAGAAAATTCAGAAACTGTAATAATGCAAAAGGTAGAACCACATGTAGAACATATCTGAGGACGCAAGACACTACATTCTCATGTTGTAAGCAGCATATACAAACCTTTTAACTGGATCATGGTAAGTGTACATGCATACATATACACACTTATAATTGATATATTTATACATAGAGATTTCAATCAAACAACAAAAACAAAATGAAAATTAATACAAAGTTATCGGCAATCCCTGAGAGAAATGAATGCATGCAACAATAAGTACAGCCCCCACAAATATATTCATTTGCCAAAACAACACATACAAAGTCTTAAGTATGACACCAGCCAAACATTCCACACCACATGATCAACCACGCTTAGTACACTTGAAGGATTATTTACACAAGGGTTGGTATTAAACCTCAACATGTGCCGTTTGCTTTTGCATTTGATGGTTTCCAAATTTTCATGCAGTCAAATAAAATTTCACCCAACACATATTCATCGACAATTAACACAACACTGAAGTAAGATGCACTTAGACTTCACATGAGCAAATAAGTTGATTATAAAAGGGAAGAAGAGACAGGAAAAGAAGATAAGTGACATATATTGAATGGATAAGAACAATTCCAATCGAATAACAAGGAAATGTTTACGAATAATGAATAAGCCACATCAAAGATTTATCAAAGTAATCTTTACTGCACAGAGAATCAAGAAGTAGGAGTTGAGATTTTTACATGCCGAGCAATAAAAAGTTTTTCATGAATTTTCCAAGAGTGTTAACCGAACAATGAATGAATCACAATTGTGTGCTACATTATTCTAAATGAGGCCCAATACCATGGACTCTTCTGGATTCTGATCTTAGCCTCTTAACCAGGATTTCAGTAAAACTGGAACCAATTCCCCTATCATACGCAATCATAATATCTGACCCACAAAACATACTTCAATAAAGTAATCCAGTCAGTTATTGAAGATTGAGATAAAAATTCTCGTAGTCATCACCAACAATGATCATGAACACCCAAATGTATGCGCTATTACAACCTCATGGAAATTAAGGGAAATAAACTAAACATCGCAGAAATAATGCCTACACACCAATAAACAAAAACTTCCCAAATTCATAAATCGAATGCAACTGATAACTTATCAATTCATCTATGGGCACAAGATTTTGAGCTCCCATAATAGACATTGTAAAAAGCATTTACTGTGAAATCTAATCATCACTACTTGGCAAGTAATGAGCTGAAAAATAATGCGTGCACTGATATTATGAGAAAAATAGCTATGGAAAGGCGCTCTGAAATTTTTAAAGACAAAAAATGCTCATTCAGCATTCCACCAAAAGTGGTATGATGGAATGTGAGGCCAGATTTGCAGGCTCAAATCAAAAGAGTAAATCAATACTTCACCACAATATCAATCATAGACAGGTTAATCATTAGCTACTTTAATTATAATAAACTGCTGCCTCAATAATTTAACAATAGTCACATTAAAATGTGGGGAAAACATACCCTTTAAAATTAACCACTGGAATAAGGAGAACTAATGCCACTGATATAATGCTAAATAAATATCAAGCTATATTTCCAGGCTAAATAAATAACACATAGTGAAAACTGACACCCAATCACACTATGCAAGAAACTCATATGTTCATGAAGACAAGAAAAATATTGTACTATGGTCGATCTATCAAACAGAACTATTATGACATCATGTCTTAAATAGCATAAAATACTGGCATCAGAACTCTGATTGCACATAAAGGTCAGAGCACATTAAAGCAAAAATGTATGCCACTACAAAAAATATAACCATCAAATATTTAATATTTAAATACACAGCCTAGCTTAGCTGGTAATAATATTGTATACATATTAATAGGAATTACAATATGTACTGGACACATTAAAGAGGATCTGATTACTGACTGCTTTTTTATGGAAATGCAAAGATTCCAAACAACTAGATTATCAATCTTGTTAAGTACTGGATGGCATTCTAAGTGCAGTAAAACATATTATCAAAAACTGTAAACTTTACGCAAAGTATGGTATACATATACATCTTGGGATAGGAAAGCACACTGCCAAGGGTTTCTGGGAATGAGTCATTTATCATCATTCTCCCTAAGCCCTAAAAAAACATAAATCATCACTTGGGAACAAAAAAATGGCTTAAAAAATCAGCCCGTACCTTCACTGGATTTTATTGTAATCGAAGGTAACACTTTCTCGCAACCATTCATCCACACAGACACACCCACACAGCACAACATTTTTATTTCCCAATTTCTTCATTCTGGCAAATTTCACTGGATGCCGCTTCAGCAAATTTTCAATGGCCACTTGAGGCAGCATATTTCCATTTCCCAAGCATAATCTGCAGACCCAACGAATATCCCACAAAATATTTTCTTGAAAGTCATGTAGATAATGCTGGAACATGCATCTTCGTAAGTGAGCAGGATGCATACCTCCACTGCGAGTAACCCCAACAACTAACTCTTGAAACGACCCTTTTCCTCCACTGGATTGGATGTGAGCTGCTGCTGTTCTTTTTCTGACTGGGCTGGTTCCACTCCCTTCGCCTCATCCTCATTCGTGGCATCAGATATTCCCAAAGATGTCAGGACTTCTCTGAAGGAGACTAGCGTCTTGCGTAGCGTCAAGCAAAATCCTTTAGAGGCTGGTATGAGAGGAAATTCCGGAAGCTGAACATTGATGGCACTAGAAATTGCTGTAAGAGAAAAATAAAATAAATACACACAATGAAAACTGCTAGATTGCCTACTTTTTGCAAGAGAATTTACAACTAAAAATTTAGGCTCAAAAATTTGGGGAACTACATTCAGTGTATTAAGTTATTCTCATCCCTAAGTTGGGTGGTTAATCCATACGGGAAATCACTCTTCAGCCATACATCACACTGTTATACAGTAGACTCTCATTAATACGAACAACGTTATTACAAAGTTCTCGTTATTACGAAGCAATTCATTGATCCCGACGAAAAGTCCTATCCAATGTATTGTAAAAGAAACGTTATTACGAAATTACAAACCTCAGTCCTGGTCCCAGAAGTCACAAAATGAACTTTATTACGAAGTTCCACAAAAAAGCAACGGCATTTAAGTGGATGTACACTACATTATCATCATTGATCTACATCTAAGTTCTCTTCTTGTACTGTGTCCAAGAGCATCAATTTTGGTTCTTTCTTCAATTGGCGATACTTCAATATGCATGCAACACAATATAATAAGCTTCATTCCTGTGGAATTATGGTGATCCACTCATTAACGCTCGTAAATTGGACATACAGTTAGTCCTCTTCCTGCAAACATTGGATTTACAAACTTTCAGAGATACGAACATTCGAAAAATTGAAGCGCGCCCAAAATTTCAAATTTGGCACCTTCGGAATTTGCTGATGCGGCACGACGTGGCAAAGAGTAACTCGTACTTTGGGCATAATCTGAACAAAGTATCATTTAACCTGGTGAAAAGTCAGGAACTGGTCAGCGCTTAACCCATTCTCTCTTCCCACCGACAGCAATTTTTTTTTTGGCGAAAGCTACTTTGCAAGCTAGATCAGTTCATCACAATCGTGAGTTAATGCAAGACTTTGATGCTGTGTTGCATTCAGCAGGATAACCACTCTCCTCGATGCCTTGTATAGGTTTATCAACTAATGAGCAAGGTCTTGGAAAGCATCGTATATCGCGTAATTTAATCGCTTGTATTATACACTTGACTCTGAAGATTTTAAGTGCGGGAGATTGAAGAGACAAGAAATTTTGACGAAAAATGTTTTCTCTTTCTTTCGATGATTCCTAAAAGAAACATTCGTACAAACTTTGTTATTACGAACCTCCGGTTTTTCAGTCCCGTGAACTTCGTAATAATGAGAGTGTACTGTATTAGCATACAGTTTTGGCTAATTCACAATTTGGATGACATAACTGCTTAGAGGTGATAGTATTATAAAATAAAGGTAGAAAGGGTAGGACAATGCTATCAATAATGTGGCTAAATGAGGAGATGTCACAAGAGGTTATGCTATCATTGAATTGGCAAAAAAATACCGTATAAGCTTGTGTAAGAGGCGCACACGTGTAAGAGGCGCACCCCTATTTTGAGCATCAAAGCTATGAAGAAAAAAAATTTTGCGACATTTTTTTTATCCTATCGTGCGGTGTTGCAGACGTATGCCTGGAATTTCGACAGTTATCGAAATGTCCTCTTTCAGTACTATTTGAAAGAGGAAATTTTGATAACTGCGGCGGCATAAGAGGGAGTAGAAAGAGTTCCGATCCTCTCTTTGCATACGCCATCGCTCTACCTTGCTTGTTCTACTCACGAACAATTTTGTTTAAAAGCTCTCGCAGGAGTATTGCAATAGAATTGCAGCCGTGGAAAATTTTAAGGCAAAACACGAAAGGCAAATGGCATGAGCTTTCCCCAAGAGATTGAACAACAATCGGGGCAATCTCAGCGCCGTAGGATAATAACCACGTCGTAGATTTAAGGCCCCTTGCACACACACCGATTTTGGACGGCCGGTAAAATATCAGCCGTCCACATTCCAATGGTGAACAATGGGAGAGCATTGGAGCTTGCACACGTACCGACCACACGCCGGCACCGGTAAAATGCCGTTTAGCTGCCGGCTATTGTCACTGTGGATCGCCGACGCCGGCTCAAAAACTTAGCAACGTATCGTTTGACCGGTAAAAATCTGGCGTGTGTGCAAGCATCGCTTCGCCGGTAAAATATCGGCCAATATTTTACCGGCCGTCCAAAATCGGTGTGTGTGCAAGGGGCCTAACGGAACTACACTCGGCTCTCCATCAGCTAATGCCTCTGCCGTTTTTTTCCTTTCCGAGACTCCACAGGAAAATATCAAGTTACAGGGGAACAATGGAAACGTGTTTCATCCCTACCCCATTCAACCAACTGACCTTTTTCGGTCTACCAGGTTCAATTCCCCGAGTTTCTGGAGGTCAAATGCTACGTGAGTCACCTTCTGAGCTCGAAGATATCTCGATATCTTTCAGCAATTGTATGACACGCACGAGGTTCTAAAAAGAATTAGACCTAAAGCGACGTATATCTTACAGCATTTAAGTTTTTTGAGCTCTAATTGATTGACACAAAGATTTATAGCTAAAATAAGGCTACTAATATTCAACATAGTCCAAACAGCACAATTACGGAAGAAACAAGCGCAGCATAAGCGCATTCAAACAAGACGAGACGGACTGGAAACTCAGGCAACGCAAACTGCGTATATCACATTGCTGCGCCTTCGCCCCTTCGCTTTAAAGGCAATGACGTCACATGCAAGATCGGACGTGTTCTTCCCTTGCTCCTTCGCTCGTAGCTTTAAATACGGAGGGGAGGGAGCCCTCTTCCCCTCGACCTCTCCTTCAGCGCTCTTCACTTATAAGCATTTCTGATTTCTTCTATCCACCATTAAGTCCAACAATGAGCACACTCGTTCGAAGTTTTTCAACCGCAGGTTTTGACACCAATATTACTATATGTAGTATAAATGCCGCGGGATGCCCACTCGTGGCAATAAATTTAGCGCGCGCTCCGGAGCGAATCACCCCGCGCGATCTTTTCAATGTTCACCTCTGGGGTACCGACGTGACGGCGCGATGCTTGCAAGAAATTCAAACAGGAGCATTTTAAAAATACGTCACTAAGGGAGAAACTCCCCTGCCTGCCGCTTGATTTTGACCCAGGGTTTCAGATGACTGACTCACGCTGAAAACCAAGGCCACTCAGTTCCCCTTGAACTTGCAACCGGTGAAGGGGAGGGGGGGAAGATAAGAAGTTTGTGTAAGAGGCGCACCCCCATTTTCGGCTGCAATATCTGGGATAAAAGGTGCGCCTCTTACACGCGCTTATACGGTAATCAGACGTTGAATTCAACTTAATAGGGGCTAGATACACAAAATTTCACTTGCAAAGACCCATAACAATGGTCTACTCTGCTTACCTTCACCATGTAGTTCTCGGAATGATGTTGGTGTTGTGGGCGAGAGAGGATGAGAGTTATTATACCTTTCTGATATTTGCAGCCAAGTCTCCAAACGGTTCATCAACCTGCAAAGGAAAAATGATCACAACTCTAACACCAGCCAATAAGTAATGACAGGTACTCTACTTTTAACAACTGCCCCAGTAAAAACACCCAAAATTGATGCATGCATTGATTCAAAGACAAAATTAAACATGGGCAGGTAAGAAGAATTGAGGTCCATAATATTTCCTAATAAATGTTCAGGCCTTAATTCCACCCTGAGTCTCATGAAAATCTTAGGGGATTAAATGAATTGTATTTCACCACCGTTTTTGAGTATCTCAAGGTTAGCAATACACCAACTTCCTAATTAGTCCTTTTCTGGTCTGATTAACACAATTCCTCATCAGCAATTCAGACATTTTAAACGCAAGTAATTTACATTTGCCATACAAAAATTATTAGAATTCTTGCAGCGACAAAAGATTTACTGAATGGACACTTTCAAGTGTTTTCTTTTTTTTAATCTCAACAGTTTACACTGAAAGCTATCATTGGATATCTTTTATTATGGAACTTTATGGAACTGCTCTTTGAGACCTACAATAAGCATCCTGAGTGGCGATGTAATTTTTTAAATGATTTTATATAGCCACCCATTATATATAGTGAAATTTGTAATATTTTCAATGGGGTGTGATGGACAAGTTACAAATACCGTATTTCTCCAAATATATAATCCCCCCCCCCCCTAATTTTGAGGCTTCAGTTTTAGGAAAAATATAACAAATGTGTTTGAATACCTTTACTTTCACCATGGGTATTTTTGAAAAAAAAAAAAATGGGGGACTACATTAAGATAAATAAGGTATTTTTCTATTAATTTTTGCATTCACGTAATTTTCACAATGTAAATGAAAAATAATTATATTTATGATGAAGTTTATTTACGATTAAAATCCCCTCTAATCAGTCCTTCAGATATGAATATAATTTAATGAAACTAGTCTCAATGGGAAATTATTCAAATAGCATTGTTCTGATTAGAGCTAACTTTTTTTATGGATCGACTAAATAGTGATTTTCAGTAACTGGGCGTAAATGGGACTTCATGGTCCATGAGATCTCACCATCATTTAGTCTTGCAATACCATGCACTCACAGGATTTTAGACAGGAATGACAGAGAAAGCAGATCGGAGACAGATTCATCTTTTCTATAGCTGACCAAACTTGTATTAACAAATAAGAGCATGGCTCTCAGGATGGATGAAATTAAATGCATTAAAATTCTCTAGTTTATCAATTAAATAGCATTCTAGACGTTTTGACATGACCTCATTGGCAAAATTCTAAGATGGACATTTCAAATCAATACATAAATTGAACATGGAGAAATAATGCCATCTCCAAAATACAGAATGGATATGCAACTTATATACGGTAAATAAACTTCATGAATACGGATCATACCTATCAAAAATACTCACTTGTATGCATGAAGCCTGAAGTGTTCAAATATTTCTTCTTTAAATACAGGAGGTGGACTGAGAATTATTTTGGTAAGTGCTTGAACTTGCTTTAGAACAACCATTTCATTGTACATTCTTGAATTTTCTTTTCCTTGCTGTGATCCTTTCTGTTTTTCATAGCCAGCCTCATTGAAATATGGTTCACTCACCAATATTAAACCTGAAATCAAAAGATAATATTTATTTCCTCCACTTAGCCCCACACAATTTTGTAAAGTAAACACATATGAACAGTAAACACATATTGACAATTTAAAGGGAATAATTCATTTGGAAAGTAAAACCAAGAAATTTAAAAAAATCATTAAAAACAGTATTTTAAGAGCTTTACATAAACTCCACTAACTTGACATAAAATATGGAGGCTTTCAAAGCAATTAATTATCAAGATAATCCAAAGGGGGCTTGAAGGTTTAACTTAAAGAGCATCAGTGAATTTGACCATTTAAAAACCACAGTTCACGGAATAAAAGTTCAAGTCATCACGACCAAAACTAACCATCTAGTGAATGTATTATACTTAATGGGCAGGTAACATTTACTTCACGCCATTAAAATGCATTACGACTATGTTTAAGCCCCAGTCAATAAGACTGTTAGCAAAACGTTTGGTAAAAAGCATAACACCATCAATGAGACAAATAAAATGCATCACCAAGACTATATAATTATAAATTAATAAGGAATTTCCTGACCACTTGAGAATCTATTGTATTCACTGTATTCCTTACATGGACTTTCGGTCCAATCATAGCTACTTATTTCATGGCCTCTTTGCAAGTTTTTTATAATTCTCAAGTTTAGTAATACTATCAATCAAAAAACAAAAATCACATCATAAATAGGTGACAATGGCAAAAATATGTTCTTCCACTTAGGTAGTGCATTTTATTTCTTGATTTACGTCAATATCACTTATGCAGCCAACAGACATAATGAAATGCTGGCAATGAAATTGATGATCAATGAACCACAACTGAAATAAAATAAGAATACACAAATAATACTGCACAACTTCCATAGGTTTTAATGATACTTTTTCCTAGTAATTATGCCTACCTTGAATAGAAACTATAACTTGTAAGAGGTTAGAATTAGAAGTCCACACTTCAGTCCCCTTTCCACTCCACGTGCCTAAAAGGCTAACACAAACTTTGCCATCCTCATAAAGATTAGGATTAAGACGATCACTGCAATAGCTAATATAGTGACACACAGGAGGAGCCTTAGGATAATCAGCAGACAATTGGAAGTCAAAGAAAAATAGACCGTCCTCGTATGGCGTTTTCTCAGGTCCTCGTATCATTACGGAGTATAGATCCTGAAAAAAAATTATTTGAAATCCATTACGTAAAAATGACATATTGAGGATTGAGTTATTTATTCTCTATTATAAGACAGCATTCTCTCGCATAATTTTGTTGACATTATCAAGTTTACTGCTGAAATAATTAATAAAATGGTTACTTAAGATGGTTTAGATTTGACTCGGAGCTATGATAAGTCTAATATTATTGGGACAAATAAAAATACTAAATTACCATTCTGTCTTCGAATCCCTTCACCCAAATTCCAGATGGAAGAGAATTTCTCAAGAGCTTCAATTCTTTACGAACAGTTTTGAAGAAAGACTTGGAATCAGTTGGCAGGAACATTGTAAGCTTAAACTTATGGCTGTCTGGAGCAGTTTCAACAATTGAAAAACCTGTTTAAAAATTATCGAAAGGACAAAAGCATTAGTCGAAATGGATACCTTGAAGTGTGATCGTACATGAATGGAAAGAATTGCCCAATGCTTTTTATTCATGTTTTCTGTTGCTTTCTAGGCTTCTGGAGAAAGTGAATTTATTACAAATTCAAAAGCAAAGAGAGACAATGATTGGAATGATCTAGATAAGTAAAGTGATCAATATGTATTTGAATTAGCTGGCAGTTTAAGTGTTCATTTTTAAATTCCCACTTGCCCTTTCAAGGTACTACTAGCTTTGAAATCTTAGCATTAGGTACAGCATCTTGCCTTCAACAATATTATCAACTGACAATATTTTCACCTTCTTTTAAAAGTGAGTTCATGAGTGCTAATAACAATGCATTCCTCAGCATTTTACTGTTGTTCAAATTCATTTTATCAGTGGAGTTTTAAAAAAGGGGAAATTGCCGTAGAATCAGGCTCCTCTTAGAGTTACATAGGAATACTAAACAAAAATTCAATCACCAACAAACATACCTTCCATGGAGCCACCTTGCTTTTCGGATACTTCCTCCACAGGGTCAGCAGGTGGTGGCTCCGAAGTTTTCCTCTTGGCTGTCGCTGTGGGCAGTGCATTTTTCAAGGCCTCTTTTGGTTCCGTCACCTCCGCTTCAACTCCCCCATTGCAAGGCTTGCCCCCCTCCTCTGAGGCAGCAGGTCCATCCCTCTTTGCAGTCTTAGCAGCCTTTGGCTGTTTGGCTCTCTCTCCTTCCTCTGACTCGTCCCCTTCATCGTCCGCCTCCTCGCCATTCTCTGGAGAATCGACAATCATTTCAACCTCACTGAAGCGGACCCTCCGCCCACCAAAGCGTTTTGTCACCTCCGCATGCGCCCTGACAAGCTGCGCTTTGATCAGAGAGCAGAGACGCACACAAACATGTGCCGAGTTCACCTCTTCCTCACTGACTGCCTTTGCCCCTCCCGAAGCACGGGCAGACGATGACCTTCCACCCACACTACCCGACGTAATGCGCTCCCTGCTGGCCACCTGCTCAATCGTCTCCCCAACAGTGGGAGAAGATGCAGCTGCCGAGGTGTCCTCCAAGTTACGCACGTTAATGGCTGCCGTCGTCACCCTCCTCTCTAAACTAGCCAGGTTTTCACTCAAGAGGAATTCACCCGATGCAAATGACTCCCCAGCACTACTGCTGCCAGCACTGTCTTTAGCCGAGATTGAGAATAAACCTGAATCGTCCACAGAGATGGGACCCACAGAGGTGTTCACATCAGGAGAGGGAGTTGGCATTGTTTCACTTCCTTCAGGGGTCGGAGGTGGTAGAGTGTTGTCCTCGGCACCAAATTTGACTACAGAGGCCCAACTCCTCTGATTGGCGTCTTCCCCTTTGGCTTCCTCACCAGTTTTCGACTTAGCTGCAACCTCTGCATCCCCACCATCAGCCTGATTCGAGTGAAACAAGCGGCTAACTTGATCAGCAACCCTCTGAGCAGCATTGACTCTCCCCCTCTCTCTCACCCTCTCTAGCAAGCCTTGGAAATGACTCTCATGAAAAAATGAAGTGCCCATCAACTTGTCCAAATACCTGAAAAAAGAAGTCAACAGTAGGTAAAACTTTAGACCATGAATTGATTCAGAGACAAAAAAAGGGAAATGAAGCTCTGAAAGCAATAAAATTAAGGATGGATCACATTTGTTCCACCGGTTCTTGAGTTCGAAACTGGAATTGGAACCAAAGGCAATAAGAATCGGGACTGAAATGATTTTAATAAAAATCAAAGAGAAAAAAATTTTCCACAGTACATTTTACAATACATACTTTAAATAGGGAGATTTAATGGATCTATAAGTTGTTAGTTAACATGATGTGTAACTTTAGGCAGATTTCATAATGACCTAATATGAATTACTATCATATTTTCAAAACCATTCCACAAAAATGAAACACCTGATTAAGAACAGGAAACCAGAATTAGTGCCAATAACCAGAACAGAACCAGGATAGACAAAACAGTGGTACCAATCCATCCTTAATTACAAATAATGTACTATGCTTAAGTGAATGACAGGACTTTTCCATCAAGAAACTAAAGACATCACTTTGAGATTTTACAAACAATTGAGTCATCACAAAACTGACAGTATTTGCTATGGATTACAGAGGTATTATCATATTATTGGTATAAAAATTTATATGACACAGGGAGAAAAATCAATAACCTATAATATATACCAACACCAGAAATAAGACATCAGTTTCTACAGAAAAATGTGATATGAAAATAAACTGGGCATGGAAAATGAAGTCTAACAATGTATTTCTTAAACCAAATCAATCTACCCACCTGCAATCTTTGTACACTTCTAACAACTGCCTCATAACACCAGTAGTTTGCAAGGAAGGATTTTGGGTGAAGATTTCTTCCAGCCTAGACATAGCAATTCTGGCTTTCTCAATATTTGCAGCAAGTTTTGGCTTTAGAACTTCATCCATGTCCTCTTCTGTACAACTATAAAGATAGAAACAATTAAGCTTGAGAAACCTGTACTAATGATACTTATATTGATACAATGAAAACCTTGATAAAACAAAACTTGACCAAATTCAATATCAACTACATACTTAATTTCTAAGAGGAATCCCAAAAACATTTTACCGACCCTTAGTACTGTCAAGCTAATCACTTCTACATATTAAAAACAATCAGAAAACCTCTGAATGAGACTTTCAGGAAATTAAGTCCACTTCATCACTGTATTAAAATAAAATAAATGTTCAAATATACAAGAGGTTATGACAAGATATGTTGCACAAAGACAAAGCATTTACAAAAAATACATTGGAAAGTAAGATCCTGATGAGAATTTTCCTAGCCCCTAAGTATCAAAACTCAATTTGTTAGAATATTTCCCTAGATGAAAACTGACACATCATTGAAGGCAATAACTCATTTCCCATGTCAGAGATTTGAAGATATCTTCACGGCTTCTGGGTTTCATTGTTTGGAAATTTATTTTGAAATAACTGTTTTGACCACATGGAAAACAGCAAAACCATTTTCTCTTAAGTAATTACCATGTGCAATCCATGTGGCCCCACCGAGAGTAATTGTAAATTACTGCAGCTCTAGGGGTCATGACAATGCGCAAGCTTTAGCACTGTGACAAGGTTGTAGCCCAAGGGAAGGTTTCACACACATACAAAAGAATTTCTAAAAATAGGAATTGTAATTTTTGATGGATTCCATACCTAACGTCAGCCACAAAACAGTCTTCTGATTCAGTTTCCCACGATGCATCACTGCTACCATCATCCCAAAGCTCTCCTTCATCACTATCATACTCGCCCACTTTGTATAAGTCTTGAGGCCAGCACATGGAGATGTGCCCATCAACCCACCAAACTTGAACCTATAACACATTTATTTACAAATTACATAAAAATTTATTTCCTCATAAAAGCACTTTTACTCATTCTATTATGGCTTCATGTTCATACCAATGAAGGCATGATAATGGATAAGGAGTTTTTTTTTCATTCAAAGGGTAAACTATACCACCCAAGGTATACTACTCGCTTGAAAGAGAATTCTCTTCTATGCATTCATTCATGTTTCACTTATTCATATGTATTCACGTCTGCTACATACTTAACTACATGCTTAAGAACTGAAGCCTTGAATTGTTAACATACAGATTCCATCAAGTTTGAAGAGTATATTTTGATGCAACTTATTACAAAATACAAAGGAGAGATTCCAATATTCACCCTGCCTTGATCTTTCCTTAATAATACAAGAGCCTTTGAAGAGGGATTCTTTTACAAAGACTTACATCTCAGAGGCTATGAAAGGTGCAACCACAATTTTTGTTTCTGCAAATAATTATGAATTGTAGGGTAAAGAGAACACTTAGCACCTCGTGGGGGATTCATCCTTTGGTAGTTCAATTAATTTAAGGGGTTAATCCAAATTGAAGAGAATCTGGTTCAAATTAAGGGCACGGTTAACACTTAGCGCCAACATGGAATTATGGCAATATTACTCACTCTGCCTTCAGGATAGTTGTCCAGAACTTGACCTCCAGTGCAGTTGGCATCTTCTCCCTCAAAATTGGCCACTCTGATGACAACAGTTCCCGGTCTGTACTGGAAATCAGGGTGATCCTTCAAATCATACACACTTACTTCATTCTCCTCCAAAAATTTGGGCCTGAAAAGTAATGAGATACTTTGCCTTAACAGTATGTACTAATTATATGGCGGAACAAACATTTATTGGAAAATATAGACCACCAAGCTATTCAAGAAAAGAGAATGAGTAAATGCTTTTAAAATAAGCATTTCAACTTAAAAAATTGACCAATTAGTCCCTTTGCTGGAATATAATTACATCAAGGTCAAAAAGTCAACAAGTTGGTCGACTGACCATGCGAATACCCAAACACGGTGTACATCACATATGCATTCTCATTATGAACTTAAAATAAGAATCATTTTAAATAATGACTATGACTGCGTGGCTAACAAGGCTGGCCACTGACCAAAACATTATGTACTTGGAAATTCGAGCGTGAATAGACTTAGGAATTTAAGAAACAATAAATATTTCCGAGGGTCATAACTGTCATTTGGACATTCATTCTGGGCATTTTCTGCTCATACAAACCTTCTAACAGGACAGCTGCGCAAAAGCAGCAGAAGTAATCTTTATTATAAGAACCCTGCCAATGGGCGTGGCCTAGGTGCAACTATGGAGCGCACGGTATTCTTTTAAAATTTTACCTCTAGTTAAAATTCTACACATCAACGTGATCCTGAATTTTCAATACAGCTTCTCTTGAAATTAAAATTTTTCCATATATTCTTGCGGTCCGAGTTCATTCAAAAATGAAATTATCTTATGGATATTTTTCATTTCCAGGTTACGTACAACTGACTTTTTGTGATGGCATACTATTTACCTAAAATTATTCAATTCTGACCGGTAGGTACTGATATATGGTCCCAAGACTGGGTGCATACCACCCCAAGTGGTGCCACTTGGCATCGAAGCTCTTTTTGTTTGAAGCTCTGAAAACATTGAAGATCTCAATATCTGCATTTGATAGAAGTCTCATTCATTTGATAAGGAGTATTGTTTTGTAAAATTGTCCTACCGCTATGTAAAATTTTATCAAAACAAATTCAAAACTGCAAACATGTTGTAAATTAAATATACATGTTGTTTCCTGGCTACAGAACATGGCATGACATTTTCAGCGATAAATGTTTCACTCTTATTTTTTTTTCTTATACACCTTTAATATGCAGTAATTTTCACATTAATCATTAGTTATGGCCATTTTGTTCCGTATAAGAGCATACATAACAGTTAATAAGAAAAAAGGTATTGAACTATCCAAATTATTTTAAGTGACTGTTGAATTAGCAGAAATCACATCATTTTCTCTCGAATCATGGTAAAAATCACACAATTGCACTCCCTTTGTTATCATTAAATAATAACATACATTCTCTAATTCATGCATGTTTGTTTCAACACATAAATATAATGGTTTAAAAGACAGTAGTGCCTTTAATTTCCGAATGATATGAAATAATCGTGTCTATCACTAAAACCTTTCTATAGTGAACCTCCATACATCAAATTGCCCAAATTTTGGTCCCTACATTACGATGTAAAGAGGTTTTACTGTATTTTATTATTCATTTCTCAGTATCGAGTCACAAAAACAGTCCAGCTTTGTGTTAGTAGAGTATTCTTCTACCAGGTAGAATACCAACAAATACCATATTTCTCCAAATGTAGTCCCCTTTTGTATATAGTCCCTCCCCCTAATTTTGAGGCTCCAGCTTAGGGAGGATTTTAAGAAATGGGTTTGAATATAGCCCCCCCCCCCCTTTACTTTTACTGTGGGCATTGCAAAAAAAAGGGGGGACTATATTCAGATAAATACATTACCAGTAATTCTCTCATTGAAAGAAGTTTTTACTCATAGATATTTTCCATAAGCAATTATTAATATATTTTTGCAGAACTTCCAAATGGTATTACTAGTTTAACGGATGATGGGTTACCTACCTCTCACAATGAAAGATGAAACTTTAAAATCAATTCCAAGCATAATCAAATGAGCTTAAATACAGCATTTAATTTCCAAATGAAATTGGATTTCTTAACTAAATTATTTTCAAACAAAAAAGGACTAATTGTTAGCCAAAAATTTAAATAAAAGGATTGTGCCCTTTGAATAAAGTCACTACCCTATTCGGTACAGGCGGTCCTCGACTTTCGTACAGTTTGCACTTTCGTACATTCAAAACTGACACCTTTTACTTGACTTCCGTACACTAAATTCGGAATTTCGGACGTTGGTCTGTAATTTTTTTAAATTCCTGCGATGTTTACTGCACATCCCAACATTCAATGGAACATGGCTTCAAATGGAACAATTACAATATGTGAACAATACGAACGTATACAATGAAGGGAATTGTTGGTAGTTGACTCTAATCTAGGTGATTTATTTGGGAGAGAGACTGCCTGCTATAGGCTCCTTCATCAAGAGAAAAAGAAAGCCTTCATTGGAGAGATTTTTCAAAAAAGTTGACTAGACATCATCAAATAGCTTTCAATGAAACTAGTAAGTTCTTCTTTCTAATTGTGTTTTTTCGTTTGAGGGCTGTTTAATTCATGTACACCTTCGGCAACGATATTGCACGAAATATCACCTGAATTCCGTTTGTCTTTTGTCTTTTTTGAATAACATGCAAAATATACGCGATCACAAACGTCACCTGCCGAATGTCGAATTTTGGTGTGAAAATTAAAAGGTATCCAGAGTGCGGGTTCAACAATGACATTTTGTTATGCTTCTTGATATGTCTTTTTATTTATAGTGGACATAATAAGTGGAATGTCAACTTAAACACCAAGAGGAAGTTTCACTCGATAGCCAACGGAGTTCTAGTTTTTTAAACTTTTATTTGCATTCTCTACATATTTTCGAAAGAAATTAGATGATTTGAGGAATTTTATCAACATATTATTAAAATTTAGTGAATTGAAATAAAATCCGTGAAAAAAAGGTTATAGTACGTATATTCCGCTCTTTTGGAACGTAACCCCTAATTAGTATGGAAGTCAATGGTTCGACTTTCGTATAAGTTTTCGGGAATGCATTGTGTGGGAAAGTCAGGGACCGCCTGTAATGCCAAACTAGCCTTGATATTAATAAAAGCTGTTATTAGACATTAATAGCCATTTTTTAGGCCGAGATCCTCAATATAGGCATGAACTAGCCACACTCTTCTATTAAATATTTTCCAAATATCCTTTCTTCACTTGTATATTCCCAGTCCCAGCAAATATTTAAGGAAAAAAAAAGAAGAAAAAAAGATTTTCAAGGCTTACAGCACCAAATGTGTCAACATAATCACTTTCCCTACTGAAATGAGAGCTTGGACAAGGACCAGGTCTAGCAATGTACTGCCGAGGGTGATTAATGACTATAGGCATTACTTTTCTGATAAAGTGATGATTGCGACATGATGACAACAGTCAAGCAGTCATCCAGGTGAACTGTGTCCACCAGGGGTTAAATTTTTCATTGTTAACTTATTTCATGCTCTTAAACCATCCAGAATTCCATTGGAAAAATCCAGGGTAACGATCTGTCATTAAGTCAGGCAACAGGTGAATACAGAATTATGGAAGCCTAAATTTCATGTACAACTGCTTATATAAGAGTAAAGACATTAGTAGGTGTGAAGAAATAATGCAAAAAGTAACCCCAAGGCACTGAGCAACTGCAATTGCTCATATTTTGCCAGATGACACAACTGCTCAGGGGTTGAAGTAGCCTGACATAATTACCATTAAAAAAAACCATTAGAATGGATTCTTTCTCCTCCAAAAAGTTTATTTAATAACTTACGTGAGTAGGTAGGTAAACATGCTTAACTGCATTCCCATTATTCTTGGATAGATCCCTACTATATCAATGACCTTAGAGAGGCATGCCTGTATTTATCAAGTATTAGTGATGTCCAGAGGAGGATAAAAGGTAAGGATTATGGCTAGGGAAGAATGCTGACACACAAACCTCATCACACTAAAGACAAACTTCTACACTACAACACAACAATACGTATGAAGACTCACTGTGGCTCATCTGTTGAAGTGTAAGTCCTGAACCATTTCACTCGCGCTGTGCGACCTGCATGATCAACACTCTGAACTACGCCATACACCCTCATAGATGAATCTTCTTTGCTTTCTATTACAAAGTCACCAGGGAAGAATTCTTGATCATCCAAGTGATGGATTGGATAAAGCTGAGTAGATGGTATTCCATGCTCAACAGATCCATCCTATGGCAATAAACACAAGCACAGAAGCAAGTGGTGAATGAAAAAAATGTCTCCATATAACAGAATGCTAAAAGAGCATAAAAGAAACTCACCTGCCAAACAACATCGGCTTGAGAGGTTGTAGACAAGGTTTCAACCACCAAGCGATCACCAGGCTTGACCACCACCATCGGGGCTCGTTTTCTAGCTCGTCTTAATTTCTTCCTCTTTAAAACTTTGGTCATGAGAGCAGGACCCTTCTTCTTTTTGCCTAAATATTCAAAGAAGAATTTCATTCTAGTTAACTACAATAAAAAATATCCTGCTAATCTACTAACAAAAAATATAACAAACTGTACTTAGAGCCTTCCTGAAAAACCCTGGAATAAAGATTTCACCAAAATATACCATCTTCAATAATAATTGTTTAGTTGACTAGGCGAAATAAAATTCTTATTTTAAGAAAACCGATCCAAGGACCACATTCAACTCGCAAAGAATTCGGGAACTTATCTGTATTGAGGATTTATCATA
Source organism: Ischnura elegans (assembly GCF_921293095.1). Taxonomy (NCBI): domain Eukaryota; kingdom Metazoa; phylum Arthropoda; class Insecta; order Odonata; family Coenagrionidae; genus Ischnura; species Ischnura elegans. The sequence continues at coordinate 91,445,615 of NC_060246.1, read as the reverse complement.
TAATGTGGCATTCTCCATGAGCTCTCTTTAACCTCAGTGAAAAACTTGATACAGAGAGTTCCTATGGAAAGTATCTATTAAAACCATTCAATAATGGGTATTTCCATTAATAAGCACATTTTTTTACAATTTTTCTAAACGTATCACAATTATAGTAGCCATCATGATGTAACAAGGCCATCTCTCATTCAGGTAATACTTGAATAAAAAGCAATGACACAGAATGAAACTGTACACATTAGCTGAGCCAAATCAATATAATGAAAAAATATTTTTATAGCTTTACATGGAACATATATTTACAATAAAAACTGTTTTGGCAAAGATTCTATTTGAAAGGGGGTCACACAATACTATAACAAATATTGTAGTTCGTTGACAAATTTATTCAAATGTAATTGAGGGTCTGCAACGAAAAATGTGGCGACGAAAGAATGGAATCCCTGATGATACCAATCTAGGGACGAAAGCTTAGTGAGGTGCTTTCCTGGTTAACAAGAGAATGGCTATAAATGGCAAGGTTTATGGTGAAAATACAGTGGAACCTCGATCTATCGTTTTTCAAGGGGATGGACGGTAAAAAAAACGAAGAATACGGGGATGTTTGAGTAGGTTGATGTAAATATTCTTATCCATCAAACACCATTTCAATTACACATATTTACGAGAGTAATGTGCATGTTATGCCTAAAACAATAGCTTTTGACGGAGCAGTGATTGGTGGTGAGATGGATCACAATGGCCAAAAATAGTCTATTATCTGAAATGTTCCTTTCTAGTAAGTATATTCTAAATATAACTGAGGCAATCGTGTAAAGCATGAACAATGTTGCGTTAGTCGACAGCGGCACGCCCACCTGATCCTCGGCTTCATACCACTTCTTGTTTTCACCAGGTAGCTCGCTCTACCCCCACCCCTACTATCATGTGCTGGCTGACAACCTGAGGCATTTGACAATATTCACACGCTTCTGGCCTGGATTGTTTTCTTCAGTTATTTTCAGTCAATCTTTTAAAGTTCTTCCTTGTTTCTTCGGAAGGGTCATAGTCCGAAGACAGATAAAAATAGAACTAATAAAAATGAAACCTAACTTTATTAAACGCACATGGAAAACACTCGCTGGTTTGAAGTCAACCCATCCTGGAAAGTACGGAACCACTCGTACAAGATGAACTTCGCAACTGATGCTATCGCATACGGCATATTCAGAGCCAACTGCAGAGGGTGAAGCATGAACACATGGATGTGCCATGAAATTTTTCGTCCTAAAGAGAAGACAACTTACCCACTCATTTCTAAGTAGCATAGCACCAGATAAGGAGAAGAATTCCAATTGCTAGTAGGAAGAAACAAAATATCCTGAGAAGATATTTATCCCTTATGTATAAGAAGATATTTATATCCCTTCGTCAGTAACTCTGACATCTTGTTTTCAGAAAAAAATGCAGCAACAATTGCATAGAAGCTCAGCTGCTTGGATATTGAGTTTTGCCAGAAAGCTAAGTCTCCATTGTATTTTTCCAACTACTTAATTGCTTAAAATGCTGAAATAATGTAGGAAATGCATCCTGTTTGGTCTCATTCTTATTGGAATTACGTGCACATTATTAATATTCCAATCTAATAAAAGTATAATTTCAACAGCCGAAAGTCATTGTTAGACACCTTTTGGGCTAATAGGTGACTCATGCAGCAGTTGACCAACAGAAATGGAGAATTTTGAAGCCCTTAGGCTGAAAAAGGCCCATGGGGGAGAAAAGGGTAGGTGCAAAACACATATTTTTATTGTCCTCATGTAACCAGGTATTTTCTTTCGAGGCTAATGATTTATGGTCTTCCGAATAGGATCCCTGCGCCAGCTGGGACCTTGTTTGATATCAGAGAAGAGGAAAGCATCAGATGGGGGGGGGGGGGGGCAACTGCTGAATGGAGGGGGATAGCAGATTTTGGGAAATGCGCAAATGTTTGTGTTACTGCCCTTAGGCACTGGCTCTCCCTATGATAGTTCCATCTGCCATTATTAGCCATTAATGACACATTGTATATATTTCTATATTTCATCAGACGTTGGGAGCACAATCTTCAAACAATGAAAGTGGGAAAAAATACTTTGGGGAATGATAGATGCGGGAAGAAATTAAATTGTCTGTATGGCACTTTATTTGGGACCAGGAACGGAGAACAATGAATGCAGGAACAATAGATCGGGATTCCACTGTATATTCAACTGATTCAGGTGTTATAAATTGGAAGTTAGCCATCCTCTTGTACCAGAGGATGGCTCTGTGAGCTTAAAAGTGTACAACACATTAAATAAAAGTGCAAATTCATTTAATTTCAATAAGTGAGAATATAGTCTAATGATCTGAGAAACATAAAGGGCCCAACAGACTACAGTTAAGAAACAGCAAATTAAGAGTACCCTTACGTAACAAATGCAACTTAGTAACTCCAGCAATAAAATCGGATAAATTCATAAAAAAATCTTCCTTTGGAGTCCCCAAGGCCCCACATTAGGCACAATGCAGCACTTGATATGAATAATTGAATCTGTATTCTGAGTTATGTACATATATTTGAGAATATATTCTTATCAATATAGCTCCAACATCTGCCCCAAACTAGCAAGCTTTTCATTCATTGGTAGTCACTAATTAAGTAACATATATTAATATTTTGCAATAAAGTAATTTGGTTTCCTGGTCCTATTAAATAAAAATTTGTTTTGAATCCATAGTTGTTCAAATTTCATACATATAGTATGCGAGAAAAAGCTGTAAGCCGAAGAAGAAAGAATAAAAACAAAAAAATCAGCTGTTGACACACATATCCAAAGAGATCTTAGTTATTCTACGGATTCCACATGTGATGATTTCACACCTGATTCACTGAGGGTTAGGGGAGAATTGGGAGCCAGCTGTAAGTAGCACCTGGCAAGAAGTTCCCAGAGCATATCATGGCTCTCTTAAACTCTGTTACAGGCAGATGGCTATGATGAAATATTCCTCACTCAGCCATTATCTCCTTATTTTATAATACAAAATCACAAGACTAGTCAACCACTTTCCCTTAGTTGATGTCATTTGAATTCTGGTTCATTTCCTCCTTCTAAGAGAAACCCTCACTACAGAAGGAATCGCTCACAATAGTGTTAACAGCAACGAACCACACAAAACTGACCCTCAAGGCTACAGAGTAGCTGAGATGGAGCAAACTCCTAGGCAAGCGTCCGTCACATCATCAACATATCTGCGATAGGTTTATGGCCACCAGTTTTTTGCTGCAAATAGCTGAAGTAGACGACATATAGAAACATGGGAAAGTACGGGTTTCTTTTTTAAACCCTTTCACAATCAACAACTACAAATACATGCAAACCAGCACATTTTAAATTAACCACAAGCTAGTATTATGGGCAAAAGGCCGAATTTTTAAATGAAATAAATATTTGACATAAAATTTTGCAAGTAAAGATTCCTTAATTAATAAATGAGAGCATACAATATAAACAATAAAAAAACGAGATCTGATTAACCCTCAGTGTCAACTAATTTCCTAGGAACTAAGCTAGATTGGCAAGTTAATTTTGCATTTTCAGTAATTAGGTAAAAAAAATTATGCATCCTTGCACATGTGAAAACAAAGTCAAACCCTTTCACAATCAACAATTCAAAGATGAGAAACAAGCCAATTCAAAATTAATCCGAAGCTGCAATAATTTCTTTCAAGGTAAAGATGAAATCCATAAGCAACATACCAAAAGATCCTGTACTGCAACCACTGCTGGCTGATGCAGTATCTGACTGGCTGGCCGTTTCATCAGAGTCATTATCCTCATATTGATCACTGTTATTGCCATCTGCAGTTCCACCACTGCCATCGACAACAACCAAAGGAACAGGACTATTTGATGCTGGAGTAGTATGGTTGTTTTGGAGAGGAATAGGAGGTATTGCATTTCGAGAAGCAGAAGCAGTGCCATTAGCTTCTGAGTTAGCAGGAACTTCGGATGAATCAGCTGGCCAGAGTTGAGGGGCTGGATGAAAAAAATGTCTATTATTACTAACCCTTAAATTTTCTGAAACGCAAGGGATATAAAATTAACTCTATCAAAAAAACAAATATAAAAATAACATGTCACTATAAAGCTAGGCTCTTTTAGATGCATGCAAGAAAACATTTAGTTTGATCACCATTGCATGAAACCAAAATACAGCCAAAACAACCATAAGAATACAAAATAAATGCTGCCAATACCTAATGTTGGTTTAGAAGCTGAAAGAGTTGAAGTCTTGTGTTTTTAGAAGGTCAACAAATAAAATGAAATGTAATCTAGATTCAGAAAACTAATACCTAGCATAGGGTTGATGTCCTTGCACTTTCTGAATGAGCAATTCACTTAGTCAGTGAAAGGTTTCATTTACAATTCGTATGAAACCAATAATTCCTCATTACAAAAACAAGTTATGCAATTACTTATTGTTTGGAAGTTAAAAAACATACAGGCAATCAAAAGTGAAGTTATCCATACCACACAGCTGTGCATGACAATTTTGCATTTTACTTTTTTTATTAGTATTTTGTGAAGCTTTTCCCAAAAGTTGCCATGCATGCATCTCACCTCCACTTTGCCATTGTCCTCTACCCAACCTCAACAAGCTATCTCCACAACCCACGTATATGTGCCAAATGCCAATCGTTAAGCAAAAGGTATTGTAGAGGTTATTCTAGTCCATTGGCTGCTTAAACGTATTCTATGTCCTTAATATAAACCTAAATATAAACTTAAACTAAAATTATATGTTCACCACTCTTTTATCAGTCCATCATCAATGTTTCTTTTTCAAAGTCTTTCAATACGCTTCAATTCCTTGGACACTCCTGGCAGACCATTTTTTATTCTTACTCTTTTCGACACATTTTTTGTGGTCTCACACATAAATCTTGAGCCATGAATTGATTTAGCTCTGATTTAATAAAAAATTAAAAACATGCTATGGTCAACTATTCCAACCTCTCCAAAGCTTTCTAGTCTAAGCAAAGACTAGACTCTCGCCACTCAAAAATCACACTGAATCTGTTATAAGTGCACTGAGGTAAAAGGCCTCAGTACACTCACGCTCAATCCATTCATTTGGGAGTCTACTGACAACCAGACTTCCAACAAAACACATGAACCCACTTCACTCTGTGGAACTTTTGGTAAAATTTCATTTTTCCCTGCTGTTTTGGAAACAAAATAGATGAATGAGCAGGTATCAGTAAAAAATGATAATTTCATCAACATCAATTACACTACAGTAAGTTCTCGACATAAGTACAAGATGCCATCCGAGACCTTGTTCGTAAGTTGAAACACCGAAGCAATATAACGAGAAGTGTAGTTATCCTGCATTACACAACACTGCATTACAATTTAACTCACGGTGCTGACAAACTAACTTGCAGTTTTCTTGTGGCTGGAGACGAATATTTTTCGCTGCCCTTAGAAAGGAAGAATGGGCGAAACGCTAAACAGTTCCTGACTTCAAAATGGCTAAATTGATTATTTGTTAAGACACTGCCCTAAAATGGAGTAATGCAATAACTTCTTTATATAATATACTGTTCAATGAACATGTCTGTTCAACACTTTATGATAAAAAATTATCATAAGCATGCAAGAAATCAAGTTCAAATAAAATTCACCACCCACTCAGATAAAAATGAAATATACACCTTTTTTATCTGCCTGAGGATGCCTTAAATTTGGTTTCGGCCTCAAAGGACTATTTCCCAGAGAGAGCATGTGATCACGTTGCATTCTGCGCCACTGGTCTTTCATCATTATCACATCTCCTTCTTGGAATGTATAGTAATTTCTATCACCAACTTGTAATGTGCATGGCTCAAAAACATTGAGAAGTTTCAACCTGGAATGAAAATAAATGACATATGCATGCAATGAAAAAAATGGAAGTTCAGCCAAAAGTTTCGATAAAAACATATCAATTTGTTCAAATACAACCATACCTATCTAATTATGTTCCTTAAATAGACTTACTTTTTCAAATCTTCTCCTTGGACAAGAAATTTTGGTTGTTCCTTTTCCAAGCAAGCACCATCTTTAGAGTAAGCACGACATTGCCAGTGGACACCAACGGAATCAACTTTCACTTGCTCCACCACAGCACGAACATTTTTGTTCATCTTCTGTCTCAATGCCTTCATCTCTTTTGTGCAAGTGACCCATTTAGCCTCAGCTAGACAGTGCATTGGGCCACACAGTGTTTGTCCCGGGTAAAAATCCCCATTCTGGAATTCAGAGTCCTGTAAGTGATGTTTGCAAAGACAATAGCAATAAATTGTACTTAAAACAACAATTTTGAAAATACATTCATTGACCCACATATTCCCATCACTTTTCATTCCACAAGAATGGGATGAATGGCGTTGTTCACTCCAGGCTGAAATCACAATTCATCAAAGAATTTTGCAGAACGAAGTGAAAGACAATTTACGAAGAAAAAACTTACCCATTCAGCCATTCACTCACAAGTTAAAAATGAGAAAATGTGCCACCAACACTTTATATGAGTTATTGAAGCCATTAAAGTTCTCTTTCATTCTCTCACACAGAGAAGACCTATCACTGAGGGCAGGAATCACTCACTAGAGTGTAAACTTTTTAGCGTTAACACACAAACAAACCACACGAGATTGATGCATGAGGCTGAGGAGTAGTTGAGAACCAGTGACCCACTCAGTAAGATGGTGACATTAACTTATTTGGGGAAGGGAAAAGGCCATCAGCCATAAACCTCAAGATCTCTACCATAACTAGCCACAGTGTCTTATCTGATCTCAAGTTTCTGCATAGAATCTTTTAGTGATTCTCTCCTGACAATTGAAATTCTCCCTCTTTTCCGTTTTCATGTTCCTCCTCGCCCCTTACGTAATAAATCTCTGCTTAACATTCCGCTTTTCCATCTTTCCATCTATCAACGCTCTCTGTTCTACTGAATCCTGTCCTTATTTAATTCCATGGCTTCAAATATCTCTTTCCTGGACCTCTTTTCCTCTGCCACTACATATTTACAAATCCTCCTTAAAATGCTATCTGAATAATTCACCATTATCTAATCCATAGTGCCCCTTTCTTATGCTTAAAAATTTAGTTTTCTGTTATTTTTATTCATCATGTAATTGCTTGTTATCTTTTAGCTATTATTTATTTGAGAAACAGCCAATGCAAAAGCCTTCGTGCCGTTTTTGGTGGAGAAATAAATAAATAAAAATAAATAACATGCTGTAGTCAGCCACCCTGCACACAAAACGATATTGGAGGGAGGTAGGGCAGGCCAGGGATGGAGTATATGGGGGAAAGTGATGGAGAGGATAGGGGAGGGAGATGCGAGAAACTTGAGGTCATTCATAAGATTCATATTTTTATCTTTCCCTGTATTGTTTCTTTTTTCATGGCCCCTATTTTTCCTTTACTCAGTGAACGTGGCACTTTGAAATTGAAATTGCTGAAATGGCTAGAACCTAGTAAATGTGTGCAGGCCAGCCAACAAGAACATCCTCTCCTGCCCTTAACACTGCACAGTATGTTCTTTTCCCACCAGTCCCATAAAACCTTAATAGCTGAATCTCCTCATTGGCGGACTTCCTAAGGCCGCTTAATGACACCTCATCCCAGCAAACTCCATTTGGGTACATATTTACATTTCTATGTCTGCAGTGACTCTAAAGCTACCACCTATCCAACCTTTCAGAAAAACTTATCCTCATAATATGGAGGGAGGGAGCGAAAACATTCACAAAATTATGAACAACACAGTAACGGTGATATTCTTTCTAAAAGTTGTACATGAAAGAAACTTGAATAAAAGCTATCAAGGGTATTATGAACACTGAATAGGGTGGTTTCCTTCATCAAAGAAAACGAAAGGCATTGATTGCGATTCGTTACCCACCAATAGTGTATTCATAATATACAAATTATTTTGTTTTAGAAATACCGGGTTAGACGAATGGCAATGGTCCATTTTTATCCTCATTTGAAAAGGGCCAGATTGGCGCCCATGCGATGCCACTCCACGTGACGTCACAGGGACCTAGTTTCTATACGAGAAGATAGGAGTTATACGTCGTCTGAGGTTACCATTGCATGCATGAGGCGCAGAGCTCAGGAAAACATGTCTTCACAATCACTTATTAAAACTGGCTAAGGTCGGAAAGTTTTCCTCGTTTGATAAGTTATTAATAATCCTTATTTAAGCCAAGAGCTACCAGCCAGCAGGGTACTAGGCTAGCCGCTAGCAGCCTGCGTCGTATCAGCGCTAAGCCTCGCCTCAAGGTCACCTCGCAGGGTGGGAGGGGGAACCAGAAATACGTCACGCGGAGAGACTTCCCGACATTCATACTTAAGCGTCGCGTTTTCGCGTGCTTGAAAATTTTCACTTTTCATTTAATCGCGAAAAATAGATATCGTCATTTAAAAATCTAAAAGCGTGAAATACGTACTCCAGGAGTAATAATCTTTCGATTTAGGCAATAAAAAAATAATAGGAAACCACCCTATTAGTTTAAGACACAAAAAAATCGCACAGGTTTCCCAGATGCCTTTTGTGACAACAAAATTAGCCATCAGGCAAAGAAACCATGCACAATAAGTAAAGAAGTTGGCAGTGGGCAGCTAAAATAAAAGCTATAGTTATTTAATTTGGTGTTCAAGATTAGCAACATACTCTTTTCTTCTCCAGGACATACTATAAGAAATGTTGACAGTGAAATGAAGCATGTGAGTTTTAAAAACCATGAAATAAACTCAAAATGGGTGGGAAATATGAATGGCAAAATTATCAGTTCAGTTTAAGAAGACATTGCAATAACACATGAATCACACACACACATCTTTGGCTAAGCAACTTCAGATACCAACATCTAGGAAAAATTGAGCACTTTATAAATCAAATAAAACGAGGTAAAACAGTGCAATGGACAGTCAAGAAAGTGGTATAAGGAGAAACTATATCATTAGATGCATATCAAAAATATAACTTCACAGATAACCATTCAGTTCATATGCCAGCAATATATTGATTAATGGAATTTATTGGCCGATTTTCTTGCAAGTGTAAAAAAATGACATACAAAATGATGAAAAAAATGAAAATTTCCAAACTATTTACAAGTGCGAGTGCTGACAAAGAGAAACTACGTTTGAGGGTGAAAATGAACAAGAATATTGTGGAAAAACTAGTTTAAGTGTGTAAAAAAGGTTTTCAACAGCAACATAGCACAGACCCAGATAAAGAGGAAGAGACAAAGTAATGCCAATAGTAAGTATCACAACACAAAGAGATACACACATCTACCTTCTCCTTTTTCTCTTCAACGTCTTCCAGGCCGCAGGCATCAAGGTCATCCAAAACACATCGAGACCCATCAGGCCACTGCAGGTAAATCTTAGAATGAACCGATTTGACCCCACCCACCCATGAATCAAGACAAACTGCTATATCCGCCGAAAATTCCTTCAAAAAATACAAAAATGGTCACATGTCAATTCCGCCAAACATAACTAGATACCAAAATAACATTAACGTCGCAATAGGTAACCTGTGCAACACCAAGCACCTAGCTCACGATCAAATACTACACATCAATAACACATACCTCCAATGGTGTCAGATCGGCACTTTTGACGTTAATTATCACTTGTTTGGAGCCCACAATTTGAACACTAGCCAGCACATTTATATTTCGGCAGTACCCTCTCTGAGTATCTTTACCCTTTATCATTCGTCGAACAACATCACCAGGCATTAGAGATCTATCGGCAAGTCCCACCTGAAGTACGAAGTCATTTCCATCAGTCTTATTTTCCACTACTTCCCAAAATTACATTCTAGATTTGTATGTTAAAAGCAAATATATCGAATTTATAGGTTTTAATACTTAGCAAACGATAAGAGCAATACAGAAAAACACACTGGACATAATTACAATGACAACAGTCGATGCAAGGGCAACCGTTCGCTTTACATCATTATCTCTTAAGAGTTATTTACTGAGGTTAAATTATAGGCTGAAATAATTTTGTTTAGGGAGTAGATTATATTTTTCGCGCTGTATAAAATATTAAACGAGCACGCGACAGCTGCCAGACGAAAAGATTCCTTACTTTTCTCTCGGGGATAACCTCTTCTACTCCTTTGGGATGCCACGCAACTCTGATGTGCCCCTTCTTCATCCGGCCTCCCTCCTCAACGTCTGAATTTTCATCACCACTGACAAGCTCTGCATTTTCCAAAACCATTCCAAATTCCACATTTCCCCGTTTATTAATTCTGTAAACTTCGTCTTCATAAAAATACTGGTACTCCGCAGCCATGTTGTTCGCAGCCAACAGACCGGAAGTAAATCAAAATAGAAGTGGGATTTTAACTCATGCTTTCTCATCATTCTACCTCTAACACGAGAAAAATACACTTAATAAATTTTATATAAAATATCAACTTTAAAAATGACCTATTTTTTTAATAAATAATTTTTTTTTAAAAGGTAAGTTGTCACTTGACAGTTTCGCACATTTTTCAAATTCTGGAGCGAAAGGTGTAAATGGTTACAAGATGTATTTCCGTCTAATTAATCATGTAAATTGATAATTACATCATTGAGCTTTGCCAAATTTATAAAAATTGTCTCCTAAATTTTGAAAAATACTTTAGATAATTCTGCCATAGGTTAATTTTCTACAGCTATTAACAACTCCCATGCACCACTAATAGCAACTATTTCATCAGCTCATTCCTTTACTATTTGGCATGATGTAGCACTTGATAAATCACCAGAGGATAATAAAAAATTTACATACAACCATCGTAAGCATTTATTAAACCATTTCTAAAAAATACAAACCAAAAAGTAATATTTCTTAATTAGGAACAAAAAATTAATAAAAATAACATTCTTAGATAAATGTATGATTCCGTTGAAAAATTCCACTACGCACTGTTTCCCAGTCGCATTTTGAACTCATAAATGTTAATCATGTGAGAGTTTGTATTGTATGAAAACTGCACACAATTGCACAAGAGTTCTTTCCTCGTGATTAAAATTTCACATGTTTAATCAATAACTCTCAAAATTGCCTGATAATAAAACATTCATGAATCAAAAATCCATCTTACTTCAGTTATGTATTAGACATTTTACTTGACATAATGGAAAAATGAGTCTTGAATATAAGGTGATGTTACTGACATTCTCTTGGTGGATTTTTATGATATCACTCATTAGATTAAAACTTAAGGTTCTATTCCACACCCTTAATACACATCTGCTATGGTTTTGATGCTATGCAAAACATGGAACAGGTGTCAAAATCCAGGATGATGAGTATAAAAATGCACGGGATGGAACCAAATGTTATTATCATGAATAAGTGTAGTGTTCATTTTTTTATTGCATATTTAGATCATACCCACATAAGTTCTGATAACTGAGTAAATACCTCTTGATGAAATCTTTTTCCCAGCATCGTGCTACCTTTCACCTTAATTCTCTAAGCATTCATTCATTTCTCATAGTCCAGCATTCTACTCCTACATATGACCAATCACAGTGGTGACATGCTTACCCCTGAAAGAAAGCAAGGAAATTGCATGGTTTTCCATTGCTTGAATGTGTTCTGTATTACAGCTGCCAGTCGCTCACTTCTGCATGAGTATTTTTATTTGTCTCCCTCTATCTCTCATATACCTGAGACAAGGTCCTCAGTATTCTACACAGGATGTAGCTCTGAAGTGATAATGTGATAAATAATACATATGCCACTTCATATGTTTTTAGCTGCTTTTGAATATCTTTTTATGCTTCTCTCTCTAATTACTGGCTCCTGCTGTCCCTTATATTTGGCCCAAATCAAATCGGTAATTCTAGCTTTGGACCCAGAAGCCAAGAATATATAAATTCCTTGAAATCCAGAAAAAATCACATACCCATACCACATAGAGCGCACATTCCATATCGAAGCAATAGCAGCACATGACCAAGAAATAGTCATTATGATTCCCAGCCTAGCACAAAACCTAAAGTAGAAATGATCATAACTTCTAACAGCACTGCACTGTCTACCAGATTTACTTTTCCTTCTCGTGGAGGTTGATCTATTTCTCTCCCTCGTATCATGTGTACCAAAAATAATTGCTGTAAAAATGCAACCATCTCCAGCAAGCATAAGCAAAGCTGGGAGTACAAAAAATATTCTAAAACTCACTGTGTCACCATACCAGCAAGCTCCACCTCTTGCAAGGCATGGTTTTAAATCACCAGGTACTAAATCAAAACTTAAAAACAGACTTGAAAATACAATAGGAATTATCCAAGCAATAAGACTGAGTTTCAATGGCGGAGGCCCAGATCCAGATTCTAGGGAGCTCATAGCTTTAAAAGATTGAAGAGAAAAATGAGATGCAAAAACTTGAAGGCAAAAAACGGAGAGCCAAGAAACAGCAGCAAGTGAAAGAAAATTGAGAAAAACTGCAATTGATAGACATACCTCTCTTACTTCTGTACGGGGAACTCCAACTACAAACAATAACTGGCCAATCAAGAGTAGCCATGAGAGGATTAAAAAGGAATTTCCAGTGATTTGTCTACCCTCTAGGGACGTAGGAGACGAATAAAATGATTTTGAGTTTTCCCCGGAAGATAACTCAAAAAACTTCCTTGGGTATGCATATGAGACCAAATGCAAAATAAGGCAAGTCATAGAGACTCCAAAAAAAGCATACCCCAAGTACCATTGGACATCACTCATTGTCATTAATGTGGTATTTTTACAACCATCATCAAAATTTATAGCATTTTCAAGCACAGTCTCATCCTGTTTTGGAACTACAGAAGATTTGGTCGGGGGATTGGGAGTTAGATACACCGTCATTGAATAATTTCTGTTTCCTTCTTCATCGTCAAGGTGGTAGCATTGCTTAAACAATGGGTCCCAAACAGTCTTCATACCACATTTTTCATGCCCAGCAGTAACATTACCAAAACTGAAGTTCACCTGTGTTGAAATAAAAGTTTCAATCTCCATATTAAATGGTACAGGCAGCCTATTCAGACACTCAAGTTCATCAATAGCTACATGGTTGCACAAAGCACAATGTGGATTTTTGAATACTGAAACCATTCCTTTTGCATACTTATAAACTGGCATTGTGTATGAGATACATAGATTATGGGTATCATCATGCCACCCCTCCCAACTTTTTTCACAAGAATTGATTACATTTTTACAACGTTGCATGAACTCTCCACTGAGAAACAGTTGATATCTTGATGTATTCCTGAAGTTTTCAGGTGATTTTTTTTGTTTCTCCTTCTGCTGCATCAATTCCCCACTGAAGTCCATAAAACCTTTCGTAGAACTTGATGCAGAGTGAACATCTCCCCAAAAGTCTTTACTCAACAAGTATTTTAGAGCTCTTAAGGCATGGCGGTTACTGGAGTTGCTCATTAAGTCTGAAGTAAATTCTGGAGGAGTGACCTTGTTGAAGTTTTCCTGAGGCATTTCCTTTCCCATTTCGTCATTAAGATTCCTCTCTCCATATGGGATTTCAGGATCAGAAAAGTCTGGTTGGTGAAATTCGTCACTGAAATTTAGGTTTGAGAGAGACATGTTTAGGGGGGAAAAGACACTCTTGAACATCTCTATGGGACTATAGTCACTTTCTATATGAGAATAGTCATCTGCTCCCACAGAATTTTCTTCTGTAGTACTGAAAGGGCCTTTTGACGAGTACTTAGAAACTTGCACCCAAGAGAGGCTACCATCTAGATAATGAGCATCTTCCACTGAAAATTCACCATCAGCTAGTAACACAGCTGTCTGTGGCAGAAGATTTTCCGCATCTTCATTGCAGACAGCACAATGAACATTCTTGTAAGTCCTTCCAGTTGTAGCAGAGGTGACCGGGATGTCAAGCAAATGGGATTGTACTTCTCCACTGCCATTGCAAAGCTGCTCGCTCAACCGGTTGACTTTTGGACTAGCTTTTGACCCAAAGGCACACGATGACACAATCAAGTGCCATCCCTGAGAATGAAAATTAAATTCTGAGGTTATTTTCTGGTACCATTGCTTTGAATCTTCCTGAAGAGTTTTCAAAACTCATAATTTCATAGATAAATAGTAATACTCAAATTAAGTATATAAAATTTCTCTTAATTTTTAAATTTAATTTAAATTTAGCATATTGACTTTGAAACACTTCCCTTCACCTTCCACCATTGGCAAAGTACATGGATGGACATGCTGTCACTTTTCCTATAAATAATGTAAGTTATGCATGCTTGAAGTTGAAAAAGTGGCCTCATGTGAAAATATATGGATGCTACTACTACCCACTACCCAACATCAAAGCCAGTGAGAATAATAAAATCAGCATTATTGGGTTTTAAACAAGTAATTTTCTGCAATCTAAGTTTTAAATGATGTTGTGTCATTTAAAATTTCTATCATAGTATATGCTACAAAAGATTGTTCTGAAAGTCTTTTCAGTACAATTCAGGATTTATAAAGCTAGCACATCGATGTTTCAGGCTTATTAAAATTGAAGTATTCATGCAGTGGATAGTGTAGGATGAGCCTGGGGGACTGTTTGTCCACTGTAATTTCAGAGCAAAGAGAAAAATATCAGTAATCAGGGTAACTTTCTAGTACTGTTCGGTATTAAATCGGGTACAAAATTAATCCGTTAGCTGCATAGGTTACACCACTATAATTTTTTTCAAAGAGGTCCCTGAGCCCTCCCTTTTACTGAGAAGTATTGCATACCATCCTGGTGCCACTAATTGTTTAGTTCATGTTTTTTTTTCCATAAAATTTTTAAAATCATAATCGTAGACTCTATAGAACCATTATTTGTCCAAATACAGTAGAATAACCGTTATAGTATCAGGAGAATTTTTTTTTCTTAATTGCGAGAATTAAAAGATAGGCCCATTACTTTTCGCGGCGCCTTGGTGGTATGCAATACCTAGCGGCGTATGAGTTCTGGGAATATGCTTAAGCAAGTGGCTTGTAGATATTCATGAATTCATTTTCATCAATGTTTGTTAAACTAGTGAAATAAAAAAAATTGGACAGTCACATTAAAGATTACCATAACTTGAATTATTTCAGAATTAAAATCAATAATTCCCCCGCTCATCCCCTTACTTCGCCTCTGCAATTTACTGTCTCAAAGCTGTGTGCATATTTCAAAGGTATGTATATAATCAGTATGAAGTATGAAGAAATAAAAGTATGAAGGCAATCGGAAGAAAGCATAAAAGTGATGAAAATACGTACATGGAGGAATTTGGAGTATATATATGGAAAGATATAATTTTCAGGATTTTGAAATTAAACTGAATGCAGGTAAGCCATTCGGCCGTTTTCAAAGAACTTTCTTCAACATTTACATTCCGCGATGCTACCATGAGGGAACTTTTTAAACAAAATATGGGATCCTTAATCAGCTCTCGAATAGAGTTTACAAAACGAAATAGTTCCGCTTTTTGCCACCGCTTTTTTTTTTTTACCATTTATCGGTCCGTCGTCGACCTCGAAAATATGAGGCCCTAATCGCAGATAAGTTGACGACTTCACTACAGTGCGGCAGTGACAGATGAGCCTCGGAATACGGGAGTCAAAGGCAGCAAATGGTCGAAAATCAGAAGAATTTACACTTTCCACCAACAGTATGATGAGACGGAGAAAACGTGGAAGCACCGGCGGTCTGGGGTGATATGGGGCTCTCGGCCTAGCCTCATGATTAGGCCCACCTTACCTAGGGAATCGGGGGTCTTCATCCGGAAAATTTTGGGAAATTGCATTCCCGGAAATGGATTTTGACGCTATTCTGGCTCTTAAAAACTAGGTAAGTGTTAATAGAAATTAGCAATTTCGTAAGAAAAAATATAGCGAAAAGTGAGAATTTCTCAGCTAATAAAGTTTAATAATGCATAATGGTTCTATTATCTATTTAGTGAATTTATTCCTTGAATCTGCACTGAAATGTAAAAAAAACGATAAACGCGAGCATTGTGGGGGCCCCCTAAGCTCTGGGCCTCTGGGCCCTCGACGATTTCCGACTATCCGAGACGGCCAGACCGCCCCTGCGTCACGGAATAGGGTGGTTTCCTTCATCAAAGAAAACGAAAGGCATTGATTGCGATTCGTTACCCACCATTAGTGTATTCATAATACACAAATTATTTTGTTTTAGAAATACCGGGTTAGACGAATGGCAATGGTCCATTTTTATCCTCATTTGAAAAGGGCCAGATTGGCGCCCATGCGATGCCACTCCACGTGACGCCACAGGGACCTAGTTTCTATAGGAGATGATAGGAGTTATAAATCATCTGAGGTTACCAATGCATGCATGAGGCGCAGAGCTCAGGGAAACATGTCTTAATAATCACTTATTAAAACTGGCTAAGGTCGGAAAGTTTTCCTCGTTTGATAAGTTATTAATAATCCTTATTTAAGCCAAACGCTACCAGCCAACAGGGTACTAGGCTACCCGCTAGCAGCCTGCGTCGTATCAGCGCTAAGCCTCGCCTCAAGGTCACCTCGCAGGGCGGCAACGGGAACCAAAAATACGTCACGCGGAGAGATTTCCCGGCATTCATACTTACGCGTCGCGTTTTCGCGCGCTTGAAAATTTTCACTTTTCATTTAATCGCGAAAAATAGATATCGTCATTTAAAAATTTAAAAGCGTGAAATACGAACTCCAGGAGTAATAATCTTTCAATTTAGGCAATAAAAAAATAATAGGAAACCACCCTATTCTGTTGGTCCCTAAACTGTGCCTTCGAGGAAGAGTTAACTAGACTATCTCCTGACGAATTGACAATATATTTTAGTGGGGATTGAGAGGAAGAAACTCATTCAGATAAGTGGATAGGGAGCCTGTGCTTAATTTCTAAAAAGTATAGGTTACGGGAACGCATAATCATACATTTTATTCATAAATATTTTTCAAATATTATCCAGAGTTCCCCATAAAAAAATTCCGATTTATCAAACTTGTAATAAAAGTTACAATGAGGAACCATTTTGAACCAAGCATAAAAACGATGACTTTTTTATTATAACCCTTTTTTCTCCGAGAGGTGCCGTTACGCCGTTTCGGTGCGTCCCGGTCGAAATTTAGCGCTATAGGGAAGACGACATTCAGTTTATTTATTTAGTAAGTTGCCCACACACAGCATATTTTCCAGTTACTCATGAAATATATCCATAACCACGACCAAGAGTTCACAAAATTAAATCACATGAGGAATGGGAATGTCGAGGAAAACACTGGAAGTACGTGACTCCAGCGATTTCTCCAAAACAGGATTTTCGATGCATGGGTTCTGGCATAGAGCGAGTATATACTTATACTTACTTAATGGTTCTGGGCAAGCCCGGAACCAGGGCAGGAAAAGGGGGCACGGGTCCCGAACGGCAGATTTCAGGGGACGGCAAGTTTTGAAAAGTTTTTTTATTTATTCATAAAAGTTATTTAATTTTTCTTATTAAATAATTAATCAATAAATATAAAATTATAAATTAATAAACAATAATATTAATCAATTTCTTAATATTAAGCATAGTGGGCGGTATAAATACCAAAAGTGAAGGGCAGTAATAATTTTATATATGTACTTTCATTTTTATCCCTTGGAACGCAAAAAATGCCATTCATGAATTTCGATAGCCATCAAATACTTAAAGAGGCACCCCGCGTCGCTTTACCTTGTGCAGCTGCACCAGGGTATTCACGCAATATATTTAAGGTTAAAATCTCATGAAGTACTTGTACAGTTCCAAAGGTTCTCTACGCCTGGAATAATGGAACCTCTATTACAACAACTAAGCTGCTGGAGTGTAATTTTCCATTGATACTTCTTTTACAAGTATGGGTATTGATTGTGGACATACTTCTCTCTTCTTTCATTCTGATCATAAATACACGTCACTTAATTTTATATTTTGTTTGGGCATTTTTTATGAGAGCGATTGAGATTTTTTTGCAATTCAAGAAAGAATTGTATTTTCTTACCAGATTGGGTACGTAGGTGCACTTCGGTTCCGCTTCTCCGAATGGTTCCTGATATTCAACGTTCTGTTTTCCACTTTCTTCTTTGCCATAATCGTAGCAGCAGTCTCCAAATTTAACACAAATCGGATCACATCTGCACCATCTGAAAACAGTGGATAACTACAATCAGCACACTAATGCAAAAGAATCTGAACATTTGGCGATTAATTACGATGAATCAAAACCACGTAGTCTCATAAATAGTTAAAATGCGCAGTATCAGGTAGGATGTGAGAATAATGTCTTCATTCATAAGCGAATTAAGGACAATGAAGTCCTTTCTTTCAATTTTCATGTTTGGACAAACACATGATTCCATGACCTGTATAGTAGGTAAAGTGGCGTACCGAAGGGGGCGGGGGGTCCGGACCCCCCCGAAATATAAAACACAATTACTCTGTAATTCTTCGTTAAAACTTGCGCGGGTACTCGTCATGTTACATAAAAACTTTGGGCTATGCCGCCGCGTCAATTGTTTTGGATGGCCCCAACGTTTCCCGAACGATACTGGTCGCTTTCCGAATTCAGAAAGCGGTCAGCATCGGTCGGTCGGAAAATGTTGGTGCCACCCCTAAATTGACGGGGCGACATAGCCCAAAAGTTTTTACTTAACATGACAATTACTTTGCTTCATAAAAGAAGACAAAATATTGGAAAATTATGAATGTACAGAAGATTTCTTTGACCAGTGAAGTTTTTCGATTGTGAAAAGTATTAAAATTGGTTAAAAACCCTCTCCTTAGCACCCTGTTTTCCAAAAATTCCTCCCTCTGATTTTGGACTCACCCGAACAAAATTCCTGGCTACGCCACTGGCTCGATATCTCACCCGAACCCTCTGCCGCTGAAGCAAAAAAAAAATTTGGCCCACGAAGGGATCGCACTATCGACCTTCGCGTAGTTAGCAAAACGCTCTAATCAACTGAGCGAATGTGCTAGCTGCGTAAATGCAACTCATTCCGCAGCAGATTCAACTCAAAGGATGGTTCGGGAAGGTGAGGGATGAGTTGAGAGAATTGCCGAGGGAACCCTTTGGAATTCTTGTCGGGAGTTCGGATAGTCCTAACAAGATCCTCGCGGTGCATGGCAGCTCAGGGAAAGGAACTCCCCTTACCCTGAATATATGATATTGAAAGCTTGTGACTAAGCATGGTGTGGGGTGTGCCCTCGCCCATCCCAACCAACCTTTAGATATAACACTTCTTGAGGCGAGAGTAGGGAAATGTTCGGAATAGAACATTCCATTTAATACATTCATCCTGATATGTACTGACTCATAATTGAGCAAAAAACTAAAATCCTGCGAAGTAAATACATGATTAACATATTTTAAAGTCAAAAAAAGTAAATACGAATTCAAAATTTCGGATCAGAATATCTGTTCCTTTTCTTACTAGGAGAATTGAAGTGCTCGTAATTCTCCACTTATCTAAGTCCAACGGGTTTCCAAGCTACTGCGTCATTAATAAGGGCACACGATTAACTCCATTTTATTACAAATGGTTCATTTCTACCAGTATGACAACTTCGATATCCCACTAGTTCATCTAGGAACAGTTGAATTGAAATTTATCAGTAAATAAAATATGAAACCAAATCACGTATAAATGCTGAAGGATGACTTATCTCATTCTGCACAAGCAACAAGTGATTGTACATAAATATAAAGCCAAAATTATCGAGAAAATCGAAACCACATAAAACCTCTCCGTAATAACTCCTTAGCAAGAAGAATAACTCACCGAACCTTCTCCTGGGAGGATGAACTGCAGAGTTGATTCGGGCAGACAGCTTGAGGGTGGACTTGGCCAGGAGATTCGGTTGTCGAAATGACTGCGGCTAAGGCAGACAAACTAATCCCGTTGAACCCAAAAATGAGGACCGCCCAGACACACCTCGATGACAATTTCATTCCGCTCTGCATTCATGCACTGCCAATAAAAATAATTAAGACCTTTAAATCCAGATAAAAAAGAAATAACATTTTCGCATTTTTAATTCATAGCTCTGAGAACAGTAATGGCCCTTCTCGATAAGACCTATCACTCCCACTCGGCTGGTCTATTTTGGTGATAGGTCACTGAAAACATAGGTATCATCATTATATTTCCGGGGTTCATGGAGTAGACCCTTAATAAAAATTTTCTGTATATTACGCGTATAAAAGTTTACCTCAAAAATTTCTAAGACGTAGAAATTTTATGCTTGAGATATAAGAAAATTTCGTAAAGGGTAAACTAAGCATATGTAGTCTGAAAATTCCTAGATGATAAGTTAATTTCTAAGCACTGCATTGGATAAGTGACTTCGTACGCAGTCACGCTCCCATGTGCAAAGTTATACCTACGAAAATTGTAGTTCGCAATGAAAATATCATTTGGCTTATCCGGGTTCGAATCTTGGCAAAGGCAAGTGATTTTTTTCACGGCGAATTTCATGCTAGGTGTATGATAACGTACCTGACTTTTTAAGCGACTGATTTGTCGCGAAAACGGGCAAAATGCGACTGGTCGAGAAGGAGTGATTCGTCCTCTTTAAAATGGAGTCGTTGACCCAGGTCATTATTACACACGGAAAAATTGACGTCATCTAAACGGACGTATCAGCCTAGCTAAACTTTAAATATTGTATGCTCTGCCACCTAAGTTGCTTCATTAACTTGATAAATAATTAGTCCTGGCATTAAATTTTCGTAATAAAAACACATCTTATTGAAATCGAGAATTACATTTTTAGAAGAAACAGTCAATATCGAGTAGTTGTGGAAAACATTGAAGGATTTGTCTTCCTAGGAAGAAAAGAGATAATTACTTGGGGTGCATGAAGAAGAACCTTCGGTAACTCAAGGAATGAAAGCAATAACTATAGATTAACGCATGGAATTCAGCGTGACGATAAATTACTCAGTGTTATGGTTTTGAATAACATTTAAAAAATGATTACATTAGGGCTAAGCTATCAAATTAGGAAAATATTCAAGATTATTTGGATGATTTGGACCCATGATTATTTGGACACAGAAAATCCAATACAGATGTCAGGAATATAATAAGACTCCAAAAAATCTGAGAAATGCAATGATTTAAGGAAAAATCACTCAAAATAATACTTTCATAAAATGCTGGCTCGCAACTAACACTTTTGTAAAAACAAATTTTGACATCATTTTCTTCGGAGAAGAATATTTTCTTGCAAGGGTTCCTACACTGCTTTTCAAAAACTTTGCTTCTATCTTAGCATACCGCTTCAAAGACATTTACATGTATACATTCCTTAACTATGTTACATTTTTCAAGCTCCTAATATTCTTACATCCCTTACGACTAAATCACCAAAGTAGCTCACCAGAAAATCTGCATTGGTATCAAAATTACATTGTTTTGTAATCAGGGGCAAAATTCTAAACGTGGAGGGAAAAATGGATGGGAAAGGTACGGTTAAAAATGAATAATGTTCATATGTGATGAACCTGATTTTACCATGGTTTATCGATTCGCTGTAATTTAATTGATGCTATTGACGCAAATAATGGACGCACTTAATCAACTGGATTCGTTGAACACATTCATCAAAGTTCCTAGGAAATATTGCTCGGTTTCGTCCAAAACTTAAGAAACCTTCATTACAATATGAAAAGACACCTTCAGTAGCTGTATCAAAGACATACGTGTAACAATCGTTATTCTAGCGGTTGAAATAATACTATTTGCATTAGTAGCGAGCGGCCCTCATAAAATAGGCAAGAAGTGAAGATTAGCGCAAATAGGAGAGTTAAGTCTTAAAAATGTACAGGAATAGTTTTTCTAACGGAATCATATAGAATAAAACCTCGTCGAAATTTTAATAAAAAATAATTTAATGCATTTCAATTAAAAAAATTGTACAGCTAAATTTTGGAGCAAACCTTCATAAATACGATACAAGCAAATTCTGTCATAATTCTAATCAAAATATTCTGAAAATTTCATGATAATGGCGTTATTGAAAGAAATAAAAACACCCCAGATAGACCGTATCGATCACTGGGAAAATAAAAGGGTTAGGTAAGGAAGTGATTTGGTGGACGGCTAGGAAAGAGGCAACCTAATGCGCAACATAAAATAAAATGGAAACCAAAAGACAAGACATTCAAATTGGTAGCGTAATTTAAAAAAGAAATAAGTAACGAAAAAAGACCGGCTAATCGGTAGTGAAGCGTTCTCTTAAGAGCTTTCACATATTTGACATAATCAGTGGTCACAAGAATCTTTTCTCTTTTTCCAAATTTATACTGATAAAATATAGATATATGTACCGGCAAAGTAGTTAAGACGACAGGTATTTCCTGTTTCTCATTTTCTTTTCTAATCGCAAGACCTTAACAGGGAACGAAACTTAAGAACAAGTTGTATGACCTTGGAGCTGTAAACACTCTTAGACACATTTTCAAAACCATATAATCACGTTAAAGGAAATGCCACAAAGTTCTCCTGATAAAGGCTAATTCCATTAAAACCGACCATACACTCCGTGACCGCAAACGACTAGTCGATGCGTCATTTTCAGATTAGGCCGTTTAGTCACTTCCAAGATATTTAGCTTAAAAATGACATTATCAAGTCATCATGTGGAAAAAATTTTCAGCTGCTTCCGTATCAGGTACTGGAACCGAGGTCTTTAAATCGTAGATTAAGAAACGTGCGCCATGAGGCGAGAAATTACACTGTGAAAATATTCTAATAACTTAATATCTTTCGGAATCTAGCTTAATTTTCGCTAAATTTTTAGCTAATTTCATCGCCGGATTCATTAAATTAACTAAATATACGAAATAATAAAGAAAACTAGGGACAAAATTTATGGAGACATTTAAATTCTTTATAAAGCCCACAGTAAGGTGGAACTCTCAGACATACGCAAAGTTACACATACTTGCTTTACATTACTATTTGTAAATACAATAGTCAATAAATTTATCAATAACTTCTGGTAAGGAAATAATTAAAACAGAGATCTTCAGGAGCTATGACGGTCAAATTCAAAAATCCTACAGCAAAAAAATAAATGATTTTCCTTTCTCGAGACTCGAAGCAGGGCTGCGTACTCAAAACCATAATTTCCACAATGGAGTAGAGAACCTAGGTAATCGTTCGTATAACTTTTCAACTGAATACTTGTCAAATTACTGTACTGCAAGGGGAATATGAAAAGTTTGCACGAGTAAGTCTGAGAGCAGGGAACACGGCTGCGGAAAGTCAATTCGTGGCGTCCTCATTACACGTCATGCTTGGTGGCTCAGCCTACTCAACTTTTGACCTCTGAGCCAAAAGCTAAAGAACCTATTTCATTCCGCCTCAATTTTAGAATTCAACGCCATTCTCCCTGGATTATCTCAATGAACATTCCTCCTTCTGCTTCTTACCGAATATTCTTTCCACTACTACAGGCCACAGCGTCCTTATGAACTTTAACGATGTGATTTATTCACACCTTATAGCCTCCTTTTAGTCTCCTTTAGCAAAATCCTCACCTCACCGGTGATATTAAGCCCTTCTTCACGCTCTCAAGGGCCGGTTTATAATGTGTAGTTAAACTTTTTTCAGTACTTGAAAATCAGACTTAACGATGTCTTTCACTTAAGATCACCTGTTACTGAATGTTATTCTGATCTACTCGTTTTATCTCAACTTTTAAATATTCTCAAGTTGAGGTTACGACAATATCGTGTTCCGGTTAAAGCTATTTAGACATTATAAAACCGGCCTTCAGTATATTTGTCTATCATCCTCCAAATTCCATCTCACGCGCCTTACTCTCATCTCCCTTACGATAAAGTTGAGATAAAGATGGCTGGATTTAATTCGACTAGTAGGGTTGCCAATCTTTCCGTATTTTTTGGGTGCTTCTACAGTTTAGAAATTATTCCCCATGGTTGCAATGGGAGAACTAGAGAGAAATCTCTGGGCCATCATTGAACATTGAGCCTCATGTATCGCTGGGGCAGCTCGCGCCACACCCCAGTTACATTGCCCGCCAGCTTGTTTCCTCAATTTTGTTTGGTCTCTCCACCAAAGATAGATAATTGGACGAGGCGACCGACATCTTTGGTCATTTGCAGTTTGGTTAGGTGGAGAGAAACCAGGGGGGTGTTTCAGAGTCTCGTAGGATTGGCGGCGTCGGAAACGGATTCATTCCGAGTCGATCGGGAACCTATCCTACGCTCGTCTTCCGTGCGTTTCACACATACTATCGGAAAGCGTTCCGCTTTTGGTATGACGTCAACAGTCATCCTCCTCCGGGAAACGAGAAAACGTCACAATTTTCAATTGACAAGTGAGCAGCGAAAATAACCTCCCGCAAGATTTGATACTTGACAAGGGAGGCGAAAGGTATGTACGGGCATAAATAAGTGCTAATTGATACATTGTCACATAATTGACGTTGTTGCCGGGTAAAATTATTTTAGAATTGTTCGTCTGTAGTTTTTTTTAACGTAATACCCTGTCGTTTTGAGCAAATTACGGGAGTGAAGGAAAATTTTGAACGAGTTTGTTCTTTTCATTCTCGTGAGAGCATAGTTGATTGTTTTTAAGAACTAAACTACTGGTAGTCGCGATATCCATCATTTTTTCCAACAACATATGGTTTACTTACTCTATTGTTTAACCAAATTGTCATATTTTCATTCAGTATCTCAATTAAATATTAATATTGTCCATCAGGGGCGGATCCAGGATTTTTTTCTGGGAGGGGCACAAGCAAGGCCGTATCCAGGATTTTGTTCTGGGTGGGGCACAAGGATACCTAGTAATACAAAACGAATGCAATGATAATGGGAGCGTATTAAAAATCTTGCATATTTTTGAGGGTCTGGGGGGGGCACGTGCCCCCGTGCCCCCCCCCTGGATCCGCCTATGTTGTCCATCATAAATGATGTTATGGCCTTCATGATATGCCGTAAACGTCTTACAATTTTTCCGTGAAAGTGAAGGTACGCTGAAAGGAAATACAGCGATTAAAATAGGTTGAATAGTGTCCATTATTAGTAATGGCTTGAGTTATGTACGTTAAAATAACGCAAAATAATTTTGTTAGTTTGTTATCTGTTTTGCACGTTCTCGGTTATTTCTATAACACCATTTTATTTGGTACGAAAATGACAAATTGTTGCTACTGATGAAACTTGAAATACATCTTCTAAATTATATTTCAGTGAGCGATAATTCCACAAAAAAAAAATTCGCTGCAAAAGGGAGTCGAACCTATAACCTTTACCTCGCTGCATACTGCCTTAACCCGCTGCGCCACCGTCAATTGTTACAAAAAGGCCGAAATTTGTAACCTATAAATAGAAGGATGGTATGAGGGAGCTTCGGTATAGTTGTTATCGTGGCTATTCCCGTTATGCTTGAACTAGTATTTAATATTAAAATGAATATTTAGAATGTACATGGAATGTACTGAAACCATGTACCACGTAATCAGCTGAATTAGGTACATAACCACGTCTAATTTCGATGTGACTACGATGTCAAGTCACACACACAATCATTTCAAACTATACAAATTGTTATACTTCCTAACCCACGGACACATATTCAATGCATTATGCTACCTGCATATTTGTAAGTCGTTACGCCATGCATTCCAACTTGTTTCACGTTCTTTTTGCCAAATTACTCGTCCAAATAACAACGCAAACGAACTTGTACCGTCAATGATACAGTCTGCCTATTTATCGCCTAATTTGCACGAGAATTAAAGTCACTTGCACTTATATTACTCTATCAGAATATCCGCATATATCAGCACTCATGAAATAAAGTGGTATGATTTTATTATAGCCAAATACTTAATAAAAAACAGCAATATAACATATCTCCACTCGCCACGGGAATGAGTTTCCGGCACCTCTAGCCCACTCGACTTCTATCCGATAGGAAAGCCGGCCTTGAGTCGATAGGAAGCCAGTCTGAAACGCACGGATTGCCTGGCCGATAGTAAGTGACGCAGAATCCGCGTCAAGTCTCCCGATCCGCTCGGAAAGGGAGACTCTGAAACACCCCCCAGTGGTCGGCATTAGCCTCCTATTTACGAAAGGCGACAAGAGGACTACGGCTTAACGTTCCATTTGACGGACGAAGTGCACGTCCTAACAGTGCTCCCCACATGATACTCAAGCAGGGTACGGAAAATCTCTGCCGCCACCAGGATTTCAACCCGGTATAATGAATATGCGTTTCTCTACTTCACGAAGATATGGGAGACATTCAACCAAAGTCGGCCTCTTTAGGACCGATGGATGTGCAATGTCGTATTCTTGAGAAATAATATTGTTCTCTTGTAAATGGCTTGAAGAGATCGAGACTAGTAGTGCCCATAATATAGCTGTGGCCAACATAAATACGTTCAAAATTCTAACCCGGCGCCAGGGGGGGTAGGAGGAGAACACTATTCACCTGACCAGTACGACCAAGCAGTATCTTCACATTGCAAAAAAGATGAAGGTATAAAAATATACCAAAAAGTTGGCAAAAAATTTTGCATTCAATTCTTAAGACAGTAATCAACGTTAAAAATTGAATTCAATAAAAAGGGGAAAAAAGAAATAAACTCAATTTAATAAATTTAACAAAAACTGTAGATTTATGGTTTTTTGGGAATATCCCGCGTCAGGTTATTAAAATGGCCGACGTTTCTTCTCCTATGCCGGAGACCTCATCAGGGCGAATGACCGTGTTGTCTTTATTTCGCATCAATTTATAGGTGGTGGGTGGTGGTAGGGAGTTAGGGAGGGGTCCCTAACCCTCCTACCCTACTCCCTAACCCTCCCTAACTCCCTACCACCACCCACCACCTATAAATTGATGCGAAATAAAGACAACACGGTCATTCGCCCTGATGAGGTCTCCGGCATAGGAGAAGAAACGTCGGCCATTTTAATAACCTGACGCGGGATATTCCCAAAAAGCCATAAATCTACAAACATGGACCGCGAAACCTTTAGTAATTTAACAAAAACTTCTGTTAAATAAACAATTAAACTTTTACTGATGACTCAGATTTTCACAACATTTGCCGTTAATGCTTTATTTTATATTAAACTATTTAATGATTCTCTCTGAGAAAAGAACAAAAGCAAACGATTTAAAACTGAACTTGAAAAGGTTTTGTGAACCTTCGCGCCGTAAAATTGTATAAAAAGCTAAGCATTCCGAGTCAACGATCACAGTCTTTTGATGGGGCCATGTTTTTATAAAAAGTAGCGATAGCAAACATGTTTACGTTGGATTTTATACGCTTTCAAACTGAAAGAGGGATTTGATAGCTCCGTTGGTTTGAACTAGAGATGCATAAATAGGGTTTCTGCATTAGTTAAGCTACTACAGTTGAGAATACAAATACCAAACCAAGGTCAAGAGGAGAGCGAGGCAAATACCTAATTTAAGCTAACGATCATCATCATTAGTCAACAATCCTAAGATTAATTTGACTCAGCTCTCCATTCCGCTTTCGAATCCGCTGGCTTTTTCATAGTGATACATTTCTTCTCTTTTACATCCATTATAGCCTGTCCTATGTAACTCATTCGAGTACTTTCCTTTTCCGTCTTTCCTTCTGCGATTTTTTTTATTAGGCCATCAGTCCTCATAATGTGGCCTCCAAAGCTGTCCCATCTTCACGGTATAATAAATTAGAATAACTGAATACCACGTCACACGTTACTTCATGCTATTTTTTACATGCTCAATAACTTTTATCAACCCATCAAAAAAAGTTAAAGACTTTAATTTGAGACCGACCTAAGGATGAAATAAAAAATATAAAATTTAGAGACAAAAGACAATTCACGCAATCATATTTATTGCTCTAAATACAATATATTTAGTGAGAAATTAACCTTGCTATGAGATTCTTATCAAATGCTGCCCAATTGAAGAATCAAAATTTTAAAAAATAAGTAAAAGGATATAAAAACGCAATTATGCTTTGGTAACAATTATTTTCGCTTAAATATTTTGGCATTCAGTACATAATTATCCCTCAATATTTGGTTGCTTTTTAAGGGAGACATGAGAATACTAATGAAATGATGAAAATGTCTGTACTTTCTACTGCAAATGTTTCCTATGCGAATTTCATGCTCTTCCTGGCAAGAAAATGTGCTTCGAGAGCGCTTTTGAAAGAGGCACCCTCTTTTTAGGTCATCCAAAGGTTGGAAGAGGGACGTTTGGTCACGGGCCAAAAAAATGGAGATTCTCTATCTTTTCCAGGATCATAGGATCACCCACTTTATTTTTAAGATTATTCATCCATAGGGCTTATCTGAAACCCAAAAAATGGATGATATAGTAAAAAAATCAAAAATGGAACACAAACTGCTGGTCCATGCGGAAGCTCTAACTCTAAAAATGTAAAAAAAGACGGACTCATACTAAAATATTGATGGCTTTATTTTTTCATGAATACAGTCTGAGAGGGAATTTATGCCATGGATTTTCCATTGGAGTTCCAGAAAAGGGCTCAAGAGTACACTTCCAAAAGCTGATATAGGTATGTATCATAGAGATCGCCTACTCATTTTATAAAGTAAGTAACAGTTACAGATTCATATTAAGTATTCCAATGTTTATGCCTTCTCGAGAGGTTTCTTTAGCCTAAGCAGTTTATCACAAAATAAGAAAAATTAAAAGTTTATTAGTTGCCACTGCACAGCATCAAGAAACAGTGGTAAAAATAATCGTTCACATTTACGCCTACTTTGCAACAAACACATAAAGGTATCAATCAGAAATTTACTCTCCTTGCGAAAAATCCATTGGAATTTATTTTAACCTCACAATACGCAAAGGTAATCAACAAAAATTAATTTTTACTGTAAGAGTAAGAGATGGAGTTATTACCGAGAAAAACTGCAGTGTTTTTTACTCTATCAAAGAGAGCCGCAGGTGATTGGTATTTATTATTTTAATTTTTCCCACATGAATAAAAATAAGATTAGGTCACACACCACCCTACCCATGAAAGTAAGTTCCTTTATAAAGTATTAAATTTAGAATCTTAAAAATCTAGACACAATAACTGTGTATGAAGGAAAATATACCCATAGGATTCGTTTCAAATCAGAGCCTATGATTTGATTCGAATAGTTTCCTAATTATAAGCCGTACGAATTGTGGAATGAAAAATTTCACACAAACGAGTTAATGATCATAAGCACACATGTATCCAAGATATGAGCTGAATAAGTTTGCTTCTATTCATAAAATTAGTGTTTCCTGTAGATATCTACGTTGAATTTTATTTTTGTGAAGGTATAGACGCATGGCGTTTTCCAATTATTTCCGATTCCAATACAGATTATTTGAAGCGCTCTGACAATAGAAAACATCACACTTCCAGAAATTTCCATATGGAACCCCATAATCATTTAAATAGATGCGACGAATTTCAAGTAATCCATTTGATCAAAGGTAAGAAGATACGAAAACCCAAAATTTGAGATTGATTTCTCGGTCGATCGAGAAATTCTCGAATAGAAATTTCGAAATAAGAGAAGAAATATTTGAGCGCCAACTCATTCCATCAAAGTCGTTCAAGGGTTGAGAAGATCATAAAATGCAGAATTATAATTAGCGCACATAATGTTTTAGTAGAAAACATTGAAGGAGCGTTACCATCAACCTCAACTGACGTTAATTGAGTGTTAGTACTACGTCTAGTTACCTTGACGACTCGCAACAATAAACAGGAGGCGTGATCACAAGACGAACGGTCCTCCGGCCTCAAGACGTGCTTGCACCCGCGAGCGACCGCGCAAAAAGGCGTTTAAGGAGACGACGCGGGAGTATGTTGATGGGTAAACATCCCGTGGAGGTATCGCGGGCAAAACGTAAACGGCTTCGGACCACTGAGCTGAGATCGCGAGGGAGACTGCGGCAGTTTGGGGAGCTGATCGCTCCGAATCAAGTCTGGTACTACACGATGGTGATGATGATGGTCCGCTTGCATAGGCGCGAGATGTTGAGTGCTAATCTCACGGGGAGGCTCTCAACGGATCCCCTATGGACTCCCGCCCCCCCCCTACCTCCCTTCTAGTCTGGGATGGGGATCTGCTGCTGGAGGAGAAGGGGCCGAGAAGATCCCAGACGCTCCCCATAACCCTTCCCCACCTATCATTGCCTCACCGATGTCTTAAGATGACGTATCATTCCCTCTCGCCCGGTAGAATATTTTTTCTTTTTTTTAGTAGCGTATCTGTATAATTAAAAACCCACTTTCGACCGGTGACTGATTGATTCTTAAGGCCGTTTTACACGGGGCACGGAATAGCGCAGGTTAGAGCTGCATTCATTTCTAATGAATGGCGTGGAATTGCGCGAATGCATGAACGAAATTAGAACAGGGGCTATTTTGCCGTCTCGCATCCACGCATTCTCGCATGTGTTCTAGCAATTCACCGCTTTACACGACGCAATTTTGCGCCTTCGCACGTACGTCAGATTGCGCAATTCCGTATACCGTGGAAAACGGCCTTTACGAATGTTTGGGGTGAATGAGCCAAGATGCGACAAAAATCATAGAATAGACCCTTTCCAAAATCGTCTGAAGCCCAAGGAAAAATTGTCGAAACACTATATTTTTTAATCTATAATATCGCCATTTGCCACCATTCCTCTACTATTTTGGGGGCGTTTGAGGGTCAAATAATCTATGGTAAAGAGGAATTTGAAAATCGTGGAGAAGCTTGTTAATGCACCAAAGTCATTGCGGCGGCCATTAGTCCAAGCATTGTAAGAGTGAGAAAGCCTCCAATCCTAGAACTGTTTGGTATTCCTAGTATTGAATTTAACCAGATTTTATATCACCGAAAAAAAGATGCTTGAAGAGCAAACGGCTGGCGAAAATTGTAAAAACTGCCAGAGTTACCTGAGAAGGCCGCAGGAATTCTCCGGGAGAGGCTGGGGGAAGAGACCACCACCTAAGCGAAAACTACTCGTTCGTTTAAAGCTCACGCCATGATACCGAAAAATTCAGCAAATGCGTAGCAAAATCTTGTAAGCATTAAGCATGTAAGTACCTCAAATATTAAAATTTGACCACAGAGAAAATGACGAGATATAATTTTCAAATTTGAGGAAGAGGGAAAAGTTGAAAAGGAGCCACTCTATGTGCTCTGAAACTTTCTAGATGATTGATTGAGTATCAAGCGAGTCCTGTATGATATGAGGTACGATGTGGTGGAAGTTCTTAATATAAGTAAAATTGGAGATTGAAATATTTCCACTGAGTTTTATTTTGGTGCTGCGCGTTTTGTTGTTACAAACAACAGTGTCAAGTGTATCAATAACAGATAGATCCTTGACAGATAGTGTCGGAATAAGCGACGGAAACAGGGAATAACCGTATGATTCAGAAATGATGATTCGAGCGATCACTCTTTTGGTCCCTGAAAACCTATCGCTAGAACTATCAATGTAAGGGAAAGAAAAAATTATCATGAAATACGTATGTAAAACACGGAATAACAAATATTAATAAAGCCTTTCAAATTTCTAAAGCGCTAAACATTTTTACGTAGAAAATGGAGATGATGGCAATCGGAATTCCGAATATCGTAAAAGCCATGGTACTCCGAAATAAAGAAGCATCATGTAAATAGAACCCTTTCGGATAGATGATTACCGACTGAGCGATGTAGCTCGCATCGATTGGCAAGTTCAGCGCCTGGTTCGAACGGACAGTCGATAATTTTTGCAGGTTTGGAAGTTTTACGGACACGAATTCAGAATATTTGTATCTCTTTAGGAGTTAGGTTCGCGACTGCGGGGTTCAACACGAATACTCTTACGTGTGTAATTGATTTTTTTGGCACGATAGACTACATCGATGGGGGAATAAAGAAAAATATGGATTCAGAGGATACAGATAATTCCTTCCTTAAATTTTGAAGCAAACAGTTTATGCGGCCATTAAAACCGAGAGTTGTGTCATTTTCATGTAACTAACATTATTTTACTTTTATTACGGCATTCATTGGCTAATAACTCTTAATACCGTCCGGTGACATTATATAAGCTAGTTTTCAATAATAACAGATTATCCTAGCATCGATAAACGTTTTTCGTGTGCTAAAACAACTATGGCCATAAAAGCCCAAGTAAAAGTACAAAATTTCGAACGCAATTTCCAGAAAATTAAGAATGAAAAGCCTATATTGCTGTGGTCATCATTCCATTAGGTATAAGAAAAATATTACATCTATGTCATGCAGGGGCGCAGCCAGGAATTAAGGATATGGGGTGTTTCAGGCACAACTAAAACTGGAATGTCTGGGGGTGTGGCATACCTTCGAGGGTTAGCGGGAGATGCGAGGGTCCTCCGCCAGAGAAAAAAAGATAAATGGTCAAAAATTGTGTGTTTTACGGCCTTCTGAGGGATATTTTATTAATCCATACACTATTCTATAAGTATTATTAATCCAAATAAATAAATTGCATTAAACTTAAAAAATTGTCTGAGCTCTGGGGGGGTTTATCCCCCAAACCCCCCCCCCCCTCGCTGCGCCACTGATGTCATGAAGATAATATTCATTTAGTTTCTTGGGGACGACCCTTTTAAACGATCCAGAACGCTCGCTTAATCATCCTTGCCCGCCAGCTCCCCTGTTGCCTGTACTCCTCCACCCACCGCCGCGCCGCCCGCTGTTAGCACAGTCGGTCTCGGGAAGTAAACCGCCTCCTCTCCCAGCAGAGCACCCTCCCTCCCCATGGATTCGGTTTGTTTTCACTGGTCGCTATTTCCGTGGGGTGGGGGAGGAGGGGGAGAGAGTTTCCAAGGTGAGAGTGAGGTAACCAAGGGCCAAACATTGCTGCCGATCTGTTTTTGCTGGACGCCACCTACACGCACATTCGGGGGGCGCATGGTCCATTGGAGTTTACGTGAAGGCCGCATTTGCTATTAAGGAGGTTGGTCGCTTGAAGAAAGCATGTCATTTTCATGAGAATTTCAAATTATATTCTTCTGGCTGAATCTCATGGAATGACGGCCGCAGATAACAGGCTTTCCTAGCGTATAAAGTCGCTTCAGGCTTGATTTGGTGGAAGTTCGATATATCCACGATAAAAACTAAAAATAGTTATTTCCACACTTTAATTCAGAATTCATCTACCGACCATGGTTTCAACATATTATGTCATTTTCAAAGTGAACCTTTACTACCTTTATTTTCCGGAAATTGCATTGGAAAATCCACATTTTTACGCGGGCTTTTACGGTGATATTTGTTTAAGCAAACGAAAAATGTTTATCAATGCTAGAATATACTTGTGATTGAGAAAAAAGCTGACATTATGTTCATTGTATGT
The DNA here is from genome assembly GCF_921293095.1 of Ischnura elegans. Taxonomy (NCBI): domain Eukaryota; kingdom Metazoa; phylum Arthropoda; class Insecta; order Odonata; family Coenagrionidae; genus Ischnura; species Ischnura elegans. Next base: position 91,412,135 of record NC_060246.1, on the reverse strand, counting down.
ACCTTAAGAATCGAGTCAAAGATGGTACTTAGGCTCGACACCGGACCACTTTTTCAGGGTAATTTGAATGAATGCTGAAATTGAAGTTAAATCGCGGTGGTAACATGAAATGGTCACCAAAACTTGCTCAAATTGCTGGATAAATAGACAACAAACTTAAAAATACAACGATTTCATTGCCTGTATTCTGTGAACTAAGATTTTGCATTATAATGTCGAAAGGTCCTGTATTAGATGAAAAACATTTTTTATGTGCAAAAAGCATTTTTTTAACTGTGCTAATGGGAACCTATCTCTTTCGATGTACAAAAGTGTGAGGAATAAGGGTATACAGAGGTTTTTACGATTAGTATTTAGTTAAGAACAAACTATTATGAGAAACTACTATGAGAAAAATTGGTAAGTTTTTGGCAAAATTCAAGGATTAACGGCACGAAACGGTCTAAGGGGAAACGCTCAGAATATGCTTCATGATAAACGATAATAGAGGGTTTTATTTTGAGATGAAAAAACGAGGTATTTTAAATAAATAGATTGAATGATTTCGCCAGGAGACGGCCAAGGGTAAATATTTGACCATAGGCTTCATGTGAATCAAAAAAGTAAAGAAAAATTATGATACAAAGAGAATAATTGCCTAGAAAATATGAAATTATATAAAAAATTTATTGTATAACGATAATCCCACACTTCATTACAATGAGATTATGAGTGAATAATAACTGAGAGCATTAACTTCTTTGAAAATGATGTAATAACCAACATAGATAACTGTGTTTCTCTGAGAAAGAGCTTAAGGCTAATCACCGCACTTACTAATGAATACCATAAGAAAAGTCTCGTTGAAATGATAGCAGTCAAACAATCACGACGTAAAACAGTTAAAGCAGAAGCATTTGGAATTCAAATCATGCTAATTACAGAAAAGAAAAAAAACATATAATAAAAAAAAACTTTCACGACTAGGATCGAACGATTTCGTTAAAAGACTGTTACTAACTAACTAACTAACGAGATACGATAAAAAAATGAACTATCACTGGTTCCAGTCCTTCACCGTAGGCTATAATAATGCCTACCAACTGAATGAGAGAATTTCAACGACATTAAAATATAAAAGTAACCTATGCAGAAGAAGGGGTAAGGGTTCCCTTTGTTATCAGCTCCAGACTCAATCTCATAGTATAGTGGTTAATTGAGATTCTCTAACCGACGGCTTCTCTCTACAATCCATCTCATTTTAAGTAATGGGGTGCGATCGAAAGCAAGTTTCCTCCCAATTCTCTGACCTCCTCACCTGCTGAGAGAGATTTCGCACGCCTGTCCCGCCTCCCGCCAATCCTTTCTCTCAAACCAATCTCTTCCCTCATTTCCTCCTCCCGCCGGCGGCCAACCCACGACTATTTTCAAAACGTGTGAGTACCTCAGGAACAAATAAAGGAGGCTGCGTTCAACTGAGCTCATGACTAATGATATATGTTCCAATTGCGTTCCTCAGCTTACAATGTATCGTCCCTTGAGTGTATAAATGGTTACAGGAAACGCTCAAGGCATGGGAAGTAATGAGGTGCTGTACATAATATCTTCACTCGCCTCAACTCAGGAATTCGACCCGCAACCCTTGTGCTAGAAGCACTCCACCTACAAGGCTCTACCCACACTACTCCGCCTGCATAACCGCAATGCCCCGAGATCAGCAATTTCACTTGGTGCTACTTGACCAATTAATGTCATTTTCCTTCAAACTGTACAAATTGCGCATCAATCGGTACTTTATATACCTCACAGTGGTGTCATGGCGCCGAAACGGCGTTGACAAACGACATAATAGTCAAACAACTCTTTTATCAATTTTGGTGCCTGAAAATTTCTAATAATACATTCGAAACCAAAACAAAACATTTTATAATAAAATGCAAATTGAAATTTGTAATAAAAACATACACAGTAATATTTCTCCTCTAAAAAAAGGTTAACAAAAGCGCGTTCCGGCACTGCTAATGTTGCCATGGCGTCACTGTTACCTCCCGAGAGACCAAATTATCTTCCTTGTTGTTCGTTAATGTCAAGAGAAATTTGGGCTTTTCTCCAGGAATGGCTATCTTAATTGAGGGGGTGAGTAGCCAAGGGGCACAAGTGATTTTCTTTCTAAGCAGAATTAGGTACAGAAATTGTTGAAAGAAATATAGAAAAACTAGGTGGCCTCTGGAATTGAATACTAACACCGAGTGGAAAATAAAACGTGATACAAAATAACTACATAGTTGATCTTTTTTTGTCTTCTTTGCCTCATTTCTGTATCTAACTTTCTTTCGAAAATAAATCACTTGTAAACTTTGGCTTCTCACCTCCTCCATTCAAGTAACGCCATTTTAAGTTGTAGTTGATATACAAACGCTCTTTTTGAGTTTTAAACTGCATAGTTACTCCAAGCAAAGTTATTGCAGAAAAGGCTTATGGCCTGTTGATCAGAACAAAAGATCACTGTTAGCGTCAGCGACTATATATTCGCGACATCTTTTCTGCTTCCCCACACAACTCACGCCCGCCTTCACCCTTCGCTCGCTCGCCTCTGCAGATCCCGTAGTAAATGGAGCCATTAAAAAAAAAGAACAGCGAAACGAGTGGAAAGGCGTCCTCTCTCACTCCCCACCTTCCACTTTTTCCACCTTTCGTCGAATACCCATTCGCCACTGAACCTCTTCTCGAGAGCCGGATTAATTTTAGCATTTAACGTTTTCAGGGTATTTTCTGTACTCGCTAAACCTCCTTTAGAGGACGTTTATGTAATTTTTGGGGAATCATTAAGCATTCAAAACTTATCTTCTGATCATAAAATAATCAGGGTGCGTAAGGTAGACTATTTTCAACATTTTTCTTGTTATTACTATGTGACTTATAATTCAGAAAATACTGTGGTAAAATTTTTAAATTTAAGGTAAATGAAAATGCTGAAAAGGGTCTCGTCACCATCATCATAAGTCAATAATCCTGAGGTTGGTTTGACACAGATCTCCACTCCGCTCTCCAATCTGGTAGCCTTTTAATAGCAACGTTATTTCTTCTCTTTTATATCCTCTATTACCTGTCCTATGTCATTAATTCAGGGGCGTCCCTTGCCCTTCTTCCCTTCCACCTGTCATTCTACCACTGTTTTCATTAGGCTATCATGTCTCATAATGTGGCCAACTAAGTCGTCCCGCCTTCTCCTTAAGGGTTATAGAAGACTCTTATTTTCCCTACTCTTCTATTTACGACTGTTTCATCATGATAACTTACACTTTAAAAGAGCACTTCGTTGTGAAATAGACCAGTCGAGCGGGTGAAATGCACCCTCGCAACGTTCATCGAGGGAACAGATTTACTACGACGGATCCCTAGTTATCGCTGTCGCCTATGGATTATTCTTCATGACAAAATCTTTCATGCATGACTTTAAATCTATTTTTTTAAGACTTCATCAAGTCCCATCGAAAAGGAAACGTTATTCATAGAAAACTAGGTGACACATTCATACCTCTCCGGGGGTCAAAGTGATCTCCGTGAGTTGATACGATTTCCCATGCAACCGCTTTCTTCCCCGCTAAGTTCCAATAAAATGTAATACTCGGCTCAAATGAGAAGAAGTATCTATCCGCCAAACGTAGCCAGAAATAGTCTTCGAGCAGTGTTTGAGAGATTTGCGGGTTGCCTACACTGATGTTTTGTGGTCAGTTTGGATGCATCAGAAAACCACTCATTACTTTAAGTTAGCCTTTTATTCGTTTTGCATGAAAGTTAAATTCATCATCATGTAGTTGTTAGTTATAGGTATAAATTATGAAATGTAACTACTTGTAAAAATGGAGTATCAGAGGATACATGCGCCAGGGCTGGTGGTTTCCTCAGGAGGTGTATCGCGGGTAGTCGCCCTCAAGGGAAAAAAATCGAGGCCTGGTTACGTTCCTGTCACGAACTTGTCCAAAATGGCAGTTGCGACGACCAGATTAGTGTATCTCCTGCCTTCCTATCAGATAATGGGGTGGTTTCCTATTATTTTTTTTGCCTAAATCGAAAGATTATTACACTTGGAGTACCTACGTATTTCACGATTTTAGATTTTTAAATGACGATATATATTTTCGCGATTAAATTAAAAGTGAAAATTTTCAAGCGCGCGAAAACGCGATGGCTAAGTATGAATGCTGGGAAAAGCCCATGTGACATCAATCTGGTTCCGGCTGCCACCGTGTGAGGCCACCTTGGTGTGAGGCTATGAGCGCCGCTACGATGCAGGCTGCTAGCAGGTAGCAGAGTACTCTGCTAGCAGGTAGCGCTTGGCTTAAATAGGGATTATTAATACCCTATAAAACGAAGGAAACTTTCCGACGTTAGGTAATTTTAATAAGTGAATATTAAGATACGTTTCCCAGAGCTCTCTGCCACATGCATGTGTTGGTAATCTCAGACGATGTAGAACTCTTAACTCCTCGTATAGACTCTAGGTCCCTGTGACGTCACGTGGAATGGCATCGCTTGGCCTCCAATCTGGCCTATTTCAAATGATGCTAAAATTGACAATTAACATTCGTCTAAACTGGGATTTCTAAAACCTAATAATTCGAATATTATGAATACACTAATGGTAGGTAACGAATCGCAATCAATGCCTTTCGTTTTCTTTGATAAATGAAACTACCATATTTCCCCGCCATCCAGATACTTACTGCCCTTAAATCCATTTACAACGATGCAAAAAATATCTATAGCCAATAATAAATTATTATTATGGCCAATAAGCACTATAGGGAAAGCGGCTTTCTTTTTTGCACGAATTTATGGATATTAACATAATGTGAAGCACGAAATACAGCTTATATTGGAACCGATACTTTTTTCGATTTCGTTCAGGCAGGGTACTGGTTTTCTCCAATCCCAATATTCACGGCGCGCAGCCGACAAGAGAACTAAAATATTTTGGTTCTGGAGCAGACGTTTATAGCCTCACTGACTCGTTCAAGATAGAGTTTATTTACAAAATCAGATCGTAATCCACTGCAGTTGAGGGTGCATAGTTAAGAAAAATAGTTGCGAAATTTCAAAGTATTCGGGTTAATAGGCAGGTGGGTGGGGTTTAAAAAACTGCTTATCCCTTAACCTCGCTCCTTACCAAGGACGTGCTAGTCGTGAGAAATGTATTTAATGGAGCACTGACAGACCACATTTACAGTATCACGTCGTTGACATCCCTAACTCCTACTAAAGAAAATTTTCATTTATCTAATAATATTGATAAAATGAATTTCCTTAGGTTAGAAAAAAGCATAATTTAGATGGAGAGCAACATTTTTCAAGTAGATTCATGCTTGACCGACTTTTAACGCATACTGTTACATATAGCATGCAAAGGTACTACAAATATGGATACGTATTATGTGAGACAGTAATTATATATTACTTTTCAGTTTTCACTTCAATGATTTTTGGTTTTCACTACCCTTTCTTTATATCAATACCATTGGCTACAGTACCAATGAACTACTCAATACTCTAGCATACACTGATTTTCACCCTCAGCGAATGTAGTCTTTAAAAACATGCCAACAAAACCATACTAAATGTGAGTTATAATATAATAGAAGCGTAAAATCTTTTACAATGGAAAATCTTTTCTTATAAAATTGTAAAAGCTTTTATGTCTTCGGTCGCCTCAAGAAAGTGTGGTCCCAATGAAGAGCTTTGGAAATACAGTTTTCTCGTTATCGAGTCAACACGTGAATTTTTTATTTGTAGACTTTTTCACAGAAAACAGGATATTCATAAAGGAAGGTTTCTTTCAGTAGGTCATCATGGCATGATTTATATGTCTGTAAACATCCTGTCAAGTGAATCCTAAATTAAATTTCTGAGCAGTTTTCAGACATAAACCTTCACAAAATTACGGGGAATAAATGTACACACCTGCGTTACCGTAAGTATCACATTCAACGCGAGATAAAATACGGTGATTTAGACTTTCCGAAGTTGAAGGAAAATGATCGAATGAATATCGATTTTTCTTTAAAAAAAAAATAGCGTAGTTACGATTAAAAAATTACCAATTCACCCAAACACACCATAACATACGGATAAATTCTTCGATCGCTTGCAAAAAAGAATAGGGATAATTATTCTTTGAAGAAAGTTGCACGAAAAATATTTATTTACTGCCTTTACACGACCTTGAAAAATTTTCAATGGCTAGCAAAATCAGTAATTTTCTTTGATTGCCAGTAGAGATCATAATTTACTCTTGCAAATATATTAGAGAGGTGAGTAAAGAACATTGGAATTCCATAAATTCACTTTATAAAGGAGGGGTGTGATGCATACAAGATGCCAAATAATTAATTAGCATTGGATTTCATTAAAATAAAAAAAGTGCATACGATACCGGCCTTCGCTTTATAACCAATCATATTCACTGAATCACACGATGTAAATACGAATGAAGTGATATAATAGGACATGTATTCCACCACAGCTGGCATTTTCCTTCAGAAGATATGACTGGGTACGACAACATCTTATCACGTTAATAATTCACAATCAGTCTATCAAATTTCTTAAAAAGAAAGCATGACCTTTGAATCATGCATTTATTTTGGAATGAATTGTTAAAATTAGAAATGAAATCCAGTAATTTATTTATGTGGTTTATTCAGTTTGCCTTACAAATGCCGCGTATTTTTCTACAGCTAAGTAAAAAATGGAAAATGTGTATATTGCTATGTCAGCTACAATACTAAAATAAATGAAACTTAATGCAACTATATAAGTTCAAAATTACGCCAGCACTACATCATTGTCAAAATCATCAAATTCCATGTCAGGTTCATAAAGTAACAAAGACCGATACGCCATTATGTATTCCTGAGATAGGACCAACACAGCCATATGGAAGTAAAAATTGTCCAATCTTTCCCTCAGTACCGACGCAACCTTCTTTTTATCCTCCTCCGGTATGGTTAGCGCATAAAACTCGAATAGTCTTGTGACCACGTCCTTTTTTGGAGGCAGCGCAAAATCAGCAAACCGTGGGGCGTGTGCTTGTGTTTCTTCTTTCGGTGTCAGCTTCGGTGGCGGAGGAGCTTTTGCTGGAGCTGATATCGGCGAAGTGTCGAGCCCCATGAGAACGTGCTGAAAAGCCCCGACCGTCACGAAAGGCACGAAGATCAGGTAGAGGAGAGGTAGTATGAGGATGACGACACAGAAAAATGTGACGACCAATTTCGTCACTATGCTGTTGAACGTCCTTTGGTAACGCCAGAAGAAGTACAGGTGGCACACGAACGGAAGAAGGTAGTCGTAAATGCGGTAGAAGAACCCGGAGCTTCTTCTCCGCCAACTGCTGTGCATTTTCCTGCGGTATGGTCTCATGGCTGTGAGGCAGTAATGTCCGAATCTCACGAGCAAAGGAAGCCGAGTTGCGATCAAAGAATCATCCTCCTTTCATTGTGGATGGTGAAACACCTGCGTAGAAAGGTTTGTAATGATATTAATAACTTTAAAATAAGTAAAGGAATAAATATCGTTACGAATTTAATGTGTAAGGCATTTATGAATATGACCAAGAGTAGTTTTCCCCACGAGGCATTGCCGACACGAAATCGGAAGTTCCGCATCCACCAAAAAGAGATTGACGTCGTGCGAAGTATGAAAACCTGAGTTATCGCATTTTAATGTTTATGGTCACCAGTTATACAAAACTTTGTTCCGAACTAATTTGCTTTACTGTAACTTTCACATTTCTCATTTCATAGAAATGATAGTATCATGTTTCGGGTAACGCTACTAGACATTATAAAGTCAGTCCTCCGTTATTTACTAGCTTTTGGGCAGTAAGCAAAAGTGTAGAAATCAGTTCGCAAACTTAACGTCCAGTTTACAAAATTGCTAAAATTCTCTCCTAGCGAATGAATCTTTTACGCTAGGGTTACGTCGTCGTTAGGATGCCATACTTTGCAGAGAAACGAATTGGCAGTTTAGGTTCATGATTTGCGTTCTCTCTACCCTTACTTAGCAATCAGTACCTAATTACTACACTGCCAATGAACGTCGCCATGCTGTAGTATACAATGATTCTCTCCCAATACATCATTTCTGCTCACGCGTGCCCATTTATTGATCCAGTGCGGATGACCCCATGGCTTCCGATCTAGAAATCTTCTCCAGATCACTTCAGGTCACTCAATACCAGAATGATAAATACTCTACACCTGCATTTCTGTTAAACAATTTCCCATCCCTTACTGTTCAAGTGATCTCAAATACTTCCAAAATAATTTCTTCTCTTAAGTTGTACATCAAAAATTACTAATATTTGTTATGAGAACTCCCAGAGACCAGAAATCTGAACTAGTTCGAAAATATTTGCATCAATTCACAAAATAATTTTAAGTAGAAATTAATATGCGCAGCTGTTCATAATGTTTAATAGGGGAAAATATTTAAAGTTTTTGGTGTGTATCGAACTATTTCAATACTAGGAGAATGGCATGCATTTAAATATGGTTTACCATTCAAATGTATCTTCTATTGTTCCGCTGGGAGATAATTGCCATTGTAAAACTCGCCATTCTTTTGGAAATAAAAACACTTACTTTGGAAACATTTTTGAAGGTTAACTGCAAAAGAAGCAGAGGCCTAAATCAGAATTAATTTCTAATCCTCTACCTACATGCAGCTCCAAAAGAAAACGAAAGCGTGAAATCTTACTTCAAAAAATAATTATACGTGGAAAAGGTAATAATAATAAATAAAAATAATAATAAATAAAATAAGAGATAATTACCTTTAAGATGAGATAAATACTTTTACAGAGAGATGAATTACCGAATTTTGCAAGATGAGATAGATCTCAAAGTTTTAGATGCCCAGATGTAAGGTTTTCATCAAAGACGGTAAAGAAAGTTAAGAAAATATTATTGTGTGAAATAAATCTGACATCATGCAAAGAACCTTATATCGAAAGAAATATTTGCTATGACCACTCATTCAATATGAATCGGGTGCTTGTCAATACGAAAACTTTACCGTGTTGCCAAGTCGAGTTCCAGAGAGATATCAGTCAGACATAAAGTCAGTTATTACCATTGCTCTGGGTAGTATTTCACCACCAGTTTAATTTGGGTTACGTAAAACTGGTAGTTAAATACTACCCACTTTTATATTCAAGTATGAGTCTTCTTTTATGCAATTTCCTTCTAAATTGAAATTTTAAAAAAAATCAGCAATTACTTTTAGGAAATCGGGAATAAGTTGAAATACAGCATGAAAGAATTTGTAACCGATGCATGAAGGAAAAATGGATATCAATTTCGAAGTTTTGTAATATTTTAAAATATTTATTCCAATGCCACCAAATGCAGCATATTTTGGTCATTTTACATCGGGGTGTTCAACAATTATATAACAATTACATTATCACGAACAACCATGCCCTGCATAGGAGCAACCTACCCTAGCAGGACTCGAACCGACGACCACCTATTTGGTAGGCAAGGAGCCGCCACCACCGAGGTCGGCAACAATAATAAAAATTAATTATAATATCGATATATAAACTTATTCTCCCGAGTGAAAGCTTGATACCGATTATGTTTCAACCCGACGGCCATTTTCTCGTAGTTTTTTTGCTCGCGTCCAAATACATAGCTGACGCTAATGACAAAAAATGTAAACTTCTGCAAGAGAATGGGTTGCAATGGCTGCTTTTTCCCAAAAGCATTACAAAAACCTGTTGCCGTAATCGTTTCCTTGTAGAAGATAGTCATTATAGAAGATCTGGAGATTTTATTGCTAAGAAAAAAAAAAAGATGACATCGCTCAGAAAAAAAATTACGAGCCCGCCAGGGTGTCATGCAATGGAAACGTAAAAAAGCAGCCGTGTGGCGGAGGTCTTTCATCCTCTCTGTATCCGACACTGAAGTAAATTGCTTGTCGGCGCGAGGCGAAGGCAGAGAGGATGGAGGTTAAAGGATCGTTCCCTCTAAGCCCGGGGAACAACGTCATCTCCGACCTCTTGTTTTATTTGCATCGTTGTGACTGACGGGTGGTCTTTTTTGTTGCAGAGGATAATTATCCCGCGAGGGGCAGAATAATACACTTTGGTGAAATGAAATAAGGGAAGGGAGTGGAAAGAAAGCCGGTGCAAAAAAAAGAAGGATGCAAGTAAAGAATAGCAGAGCCACGGGGGTCGTTGGATTAAAACAAACAAAGGTTGACGCGATGACCCAAATACCGTAAGTCGTTTTTATTGTTCCAGTTTAGCCCCGCTTTTTGTCTCACTCATCCTCTACCTCGTAAAAAAGCTCATTTTCACCTGTGAAGATTTTTCCGTTGTGATAGAAAAAATTCTTTTTGTGTGGTAAATAAATGATGTTAATTTCTTAAAAACGGATATTAAAACGAGCTCATCGAGTTGACTGTCCCACCAGATTACTAAAAGCGTTTTGGTGGTAATAAAAGATGGTTACAGACCTTAGTATTGTCTCAAATGTGATTAAATCCGCATTCGTATTTGTCGCTATACATATATGTCGCAAAAAATTGATATTTTGGGTGAAAGAAGTTGATAGAAACGTCAGGGTAGCTAATATTCACTTTGATGAATATCAGATAAAAGATGTTCCCACTTAAGTGAAAATTTGTCCTTGCAATTGAGCAGAATAAAGTATAATTTAGATAGCGTCTGTTACATCACTGCACAAAATTATATTCGATAAGGTAAATTCTATGGTGACCAATGGGTTGATATGAATTCAGTGAAAAAGGATCCACTAAATAATGGCACGTACGAGGATATGACACCAAGGACAGTTGAATTTATATACATTTTGTATGGAAAGTCACCATTTTTGTTCTATTTTAACGATACTACAACATATTTTCATCATGCTAAGCCACGTACGCTTGTATAAGAATTGGTTTTCTTTAGGGACAAGGGAATATAATACTCACACGTTAATGTAAATATGAGATCATAAATGAAGACCTAAAAATAGTACTTTCCTCTATACCTGCTAGTTTAATTCACTTCGTACATTAACTAGGAAACTGGGGGCTCGTATCTGTTTCAGTCTCCCGGCCAATACGACGCGTCCTGTTGCACTGTACACGTGCCGTGTCCCCCAGGTGATTTGGAGCCTATAGCGGGGGCACGCAGTCTACCGGTCTATTTCTCTGCCTCTCTGTCGCGCTAAAATGCTGTCCACCGAATAACTTTCCATTAGATCAGTTGGCGGAGGCCGGATATTACGAAATAAAACAAAGTTAATGGTCGATGTTGCATCATCAATCGTCTCTCCTAACATATAACCAAAGAAGTCCTAAATCGTGAAAGATGGCCTGGAAAAGTCATATTACGCCTCACTTCAATAAGATGAAAAACATTTTCAGTTTTTACGCAGTAATTTATCTATATATTTTTTTTTAAGATGTCAACCTTTTGTGAGCAACGAAAATATGGGTACTGCGTATAATATCAGCTGCATCCACAAATGAAAATGTGACTGAAATGTGTATAAAAACGTATTCCATTTCCTTCATAATCTTCAGTCAAATACTGTGCTGCATAAATATTCCTAAATTTGAAAGTGGTAAGTTTTGGTGTAATACTAGATGTCACGAGATACGACTGCATTTAGTCCTCTTATTCAATAAGCAATTATGACATTACTCTTCAGTGAAGGTAGTGCTACACTGTTATTTAGAGTTTTCATTGCATCGAAAGTAATTTTCAGGACTCCATCAAAAGGATAAATTTAACTGCATATATTGTGCAGTATTTACAGCATTCATTAAACTACGCTGCTGGGCAATTCCACAAAATTGCAAACCTCAACACTATTTTTTTATTTCAAACCCCTATGTATTATACATTTTTGGAAAGCTAAAAGTACCAGTTATAAATTTCTAGCATATGTTTTAGGAAAATTTTCCATGCTTTAAAGAAATGGTAATTCGTTTTCCAATTTCATTCGGTGTTTTTCTCGTTGGCTTGTGCAACAACGTCATATTATTATAAATGGAATAAAAAAGAAAAATCATATCAAACCAAAGTTAATGTTTTTGGTTGATTAAGGAAACAGAGAAAAAATGTTTGCCATTTGCAACTTTTTAACTCTCTTAGTTGCCATGACAGAGTAGTTTAACTTTGAATTACATTTTGTTCTACGTCCGACACCAAAAAAGAAGTTTTAGTTTTATAGCAGTCACACACATTTTTTTAAAGCCATGTTAGTACAGATTTAAAGTGAGTTCATTTATAGCTAAAAGACCCTGGAGTTGAAAAATAATTATGTCCCGCAGTTTTTTGAAACATTGGTGTCGGACGTAGAAAAATAAGTCTACGTCTGACCCTACGTCTGACACCAACCTTTAAATGCTGCAAACTTCATTTATATTGGCTGTATTAAGTTTCAACTATTAGACTATTATCATCATTAGTAGGAATTGTGTTTATTTAATCTTAAGTTAAGCATAATCCATATAGGATAACCTAAAAATGAAATCTGGTATTAATAATTTATTATACTTTAAGAAAAAATACTTCACCACAACAGCAATGATGTAAACCACATTTTTTCATTTTATTGGATTTAACATTAACTAATAAATAAAGTATAAAGGCTTTACAATCTCTATGGAAACAATAACAAGCCCATTGGGAAAAAGCAGGGAAAACTTGTTGTTAGTTTTCTACACTTTAGTTCAATGTTGATCTGGTGCATTGCTGTTGATTTCATGTGTTCTGAAGGTGTTTCTGTTCTTCCTTTACTTCAGAGTAGATTTGAAATTAATTTACACTGTCAATACTTCGCAACCTCCCATGGGAAAGGGGTAGTAGATGAGATAGGAGGAGAAGTTAAGAGAAGTGTTTGGAATTATGACAAAGCAAATAATACAGAAATCGTTTTGAGCTCTGCAGAAAACTTTGCTGAAATTGCAACCTTAAGAAACCCCAACATTATGATAGAGTATTTGTCTAGTAATGATGTGCAAGAAAAGGAACATGAAGTGCAACATGTCTGGGAGTCAGGCATTCCGGTCTCGAATACACACAAAGTGCACTATGTGAAACCAGCTAGTTCAGACCAATTTGTGTTAGTTGGCAAAACAAGTGACGACACTATCCAACGCAAAGAAAGAGTAGTACCAAGTCTTGATTCTGACATTTCAATGTCAGAACCTGAAGTTTGTGAAGATTTTGCAAAACCCATCACAAGCATAAGTCTTAAGGACCTAGTAACAATGCAGGACTTGGTTGTTGTAAGGTATGATGATACCTACTATCCAGGCGAAGTTCAATCTGTTTTGGAAAATGAAGCCGTGGTGAAATTAATACACTGTTCCGAGTCAGGTGCTTTCTACTTCTGGCCTGCCAATGAAGACTGCATTAGTTATTTAAAAACAGAAATTATAAAGAAAATTGTGGCTCCTGAACCATACGGAAGAACAAGACGACAATATAATTTTAAAAGTATCATAGGGCCAGATTGATTTAGTTCATGCTAGCTATAAGTACTTTATAATTATATTTTAGGGTTTCAATGTTGATATACCAATTACTTCTGTGGAATAATTAATAAGTACCACATTGTAAAAATAAAAGTATAATAGGGTTTTACAATTTTTTCCCTCAAAAATCCATTTAATATGTGTATATTATATGTGCGACACCAAAAATCCTACGTCCGACACCTTAGAAAAATATTTCTTGCAGTAAAATAACTTAATCAACAATGGTGAAATAGGTCCCATATAGAAGCTCATAGTCCATTTAATATTAAAAATTTTTTTATTTGCATAGACATTCACATTTCATAGAGTTTTGAATAAGAGTTTGAAAAAGAACAAAGTAAAACTTGTGCACTTTACGTCCGACACAAAAGAAATTATTTTTTTCCACTAGTAATTAAACATATTTTTGTAATGTGTTATATGTCAAAATGTTCCTAGAAAAGTGGTCTTTCAAGTGATATAACTCACAACTAATTTAAATACTTTTAAGTAAATGAAACATTGCAAAAAAATGAGAATATTTGCACAAATTCTACGTCCGACACCATGGAACTGCCCTGCTGCAGCTAATATTTACAGGTGGTTGAGTTCCTACTCAAGCGATTTAAAGCGGCAAAAGAAATGAATTTTTGAATTTGCCTTCCCTCATTCTTTCTTTAATACCACAATAAATGGACTTTATTTTCTAAACCTTGATTTTTGGACTAAAAATATTCCTATTTATGAGATTTGGCTCAATTAGGCTCCTAATTTCATTAGAAATCACATAAATTATGTATTCCTCGACATAAATGCACTTTATTAAGTAACAAGTAGCACATATTTCAAATAAGTGTTATATAACGTTGGCCCAGCTTAAGCATTTTAAGCATTTAATACCTCTTGAATTGCGCAAAAAGTTAATTCAATCGTTGTACCTTCCTCATATTCAGTATTGCTCGCTGGTAATGTCTGATCTAACTAATGAATTGTCTAATAAAATGCAAATATTGTTAAACGCTGGTGTAAGATTTATATTTAATGTGGCATTACATGAACACATTACTCCTTACTACTTAAAGATCGAGTGGCTAAAACTTGAAGAACGAAAAAAGTTACAGTATTCTATTTTTATGTTTAATTTATTGTCAAGCAAGACTCCTGATTATTTATATGAAAGAATAATGGTCAACATTAGCAATTGTGATAGGGTTGTTAGGGCGCGGAGACGTTTTAAAATACCTAAATGCAGAACAAACTCGTTCCTGCAATCCCCTCTAAATACTTCTATGAGAATATGGAATGATATCCCAGATTATATTGTTAAGGCTAATAACATTAAACAGTTTAAAAGGCTTATGACAGCTCACCTGTATCAAATTTTCCGCGCAAGCCTTAATGAAAAACCATCTGGTTCATTGGCCAATGTATAATAATAAGTGTATATATGTTATGTTGGTATATTTTGTAACTATTCATTTTCTGAAGACGTGTATAATTTATTTTTTGTTAATGTTTACCTGGGTATACTCTGATATGTGTGTTACCTTTTGTATTAATAAGAAAGTGCACTTATATAAGTGTATATGTATGTAAATTGTAATCCTGTTCCATAGGACACTAGTCCTCGAACAATAAAATCCTATTCTATTCTATTCTATTAAAGACATTGCAATTTTAGATAGCTCGAAATCCGGGTCATATAACGTATCAACTTAGTCATGGAGCTAGGTGCTGCACTCTATCATATACTTTGGTCGAATTCGGTTTGCAACAAGAATATATAGTATATCAAAATGCATTTAAAAATACTCACATAAGACATCAAAGAACTGCAATTTAGATGATGACTAGCCAAAATATTAAACCTTCATTTTTTACGCCTCCATCTTCTACCTAAAAAGGAAAAAATGAAAATTTGTCTCAACAACTGGTATAATTAAGAATTAATGCCAGTAATTTTTTTAGCAAGGGTATGGTGCACACAAAATTTCAGCGCATGTTAATCACAATTCTCATTACTCGTGACCACCATTTTTATTGACAGGGAATTAAGGAACACTTGCGGACAGAGTAGAAAGAGAAACTGAAACATTAACAGAATGAATTCATTAACTGAATAAGTAGTAAACAAGGACTGGACTTTGTTTATACTTCTCAATAGATTTCCTCTAAATTACGTGGCTATGGATAACTACATGTCATAAATTTATGGGCGCACGCAAACAGACATGGGCGTTCTTCTGTTCGAGTCCCGTACACTATGGAGGATGAAGTGATAGTTGGTCTTGGCTTAAAAATACGTGAAGACCCATTTATTATCCGTGAAAATTAACCTATTTCCTTTAGAAATTGAAAAAAACCAAATCGTATTCAGTTGTCATAGTGCTAAAAAAAATCAGTAGCGCAAAACTCAAATCCAAATTCTACAGCGCAGATTCATTAAAATATATTTGCCCCGCCCCTTCCAAATGTACAATAATTTCACAATATTATTCATAAATAATTATTAGAATTTTAAATATAAAAGTTGAGGGAATATTGAAAGAAGATAAGATAAGGGAAGTAGAAGGCTAAAAGTGTCAAACGAAGTGAGAATAAACAGAAGTTGCACAGAAACCAAGGAAGGGGCAAGGGACATAAGGAGGTTAGGACGGCTCTGGTATTTGGGACCCTCCAGCAGGTAGACAATCAGTTGATTTTATAGATAATAGCATTTAAAAAATGATGAAAGCTGATATAAGAAGTATCTACACTGTCCAACTCTGCATTGCATCTGATCATATACCGTAAAATCCCTTTTATGCCATCCAGTTTCCTTGAGCTTCGTAGGATTATAAATAATCAAAAACTAAATATAAATAACCACCACTTCGACACATCACTACTTCCAAAAACATTTGCCTGCTAAGTATAATATAGATAAGGAACAGCTCCTTTCAATTTAATACGCATAAACATGACGAAGCAAACAGTCATATAAACCTGAACCACCGATCAGTGGAAATGAAAACGCCTGGGTTCGATGCGTGGATCAATTATGCTGTGGCGGTCAAACTCAACGCAGGCGTCTTCCTCCGTACGAGACCTCGTACATTCAACGGCGCAGATTCATCGGATCGAAGAGGCGCGTTTTAAAGCGATTCTCTCTCTCCCCCTGCTGTGAGCAGGAATCTATTTAACGCGGCCTTTCAGAATGGCGCCAGTGAAGCTTTCGTCCACAATCTAGTCCCAACAATGGAAATCCCGAGCCATCAGATTTCCACTCACATTATTAATAACCACACGTATACAATTGTTCAACTGGAAAAGTGGCTTCTTTTCTCTTGGAGTAGGTAGGGAGGGAGAAAGGAACCCGATTACTGAACAACAAATGGCGTTGATATCGAAACTGGTATTGTTATTTGGTCTTGCCACTTGAGTTATGATAAAAGATGAAATTTTATAATTTTCTGATCCGAAATAAATAACCCAAGAGATCCAAAGAGAATCATGTAAAATCTCTTGATAAAAATCTTTACTTTAGATTCAAATGCAGCATATATGATATGGCAGCAGCATACGTAATATCATACAAGATATATCAAATGGGATAATGCACTTTTTCAAACATGTAATTTGTTTAGTTTCTTATTTCTGTTCTTTATGTCGAAAGAAACACTCTACCCTGTTCCACAATATATCCAACATCGCGAACGACGAGAAAGAAAGAGGAGGGGAAATAGAAGCCATCAGAGAAGTCTCTTTGATCTTGATGAAGTCGATTACGGAAGTGAACTTATATCGGACCAAATGAGATTTTTGCATCCTAGAGATCAGAGAAGATTCATATGTTCACGGTTATCACCTCATATGCCCCATTCCGAGGCAAGAGAATCTACAACGGAGGTGGTTCATAAATATGCCAGAAGGTTACACTAACAGAATAGACCTCTTTATTCCTTGATGTGCAAAATTAAGTACCTAAGTTCCTAGTTAGATAAAAATAATTAAAGGTCTTCAAACCAAATCGACTGCAAGTTTAGGGCACCAATGAGCTTCTTCAAATCGACCAATTGGTGGAAAACACTCTGGATGCCTTATTTAAGTACATTATCACTTTTTATGCCTGATTCAAATGCTCTTATAGCGGTACTTTTTTTAGCAAGGGTATAGTGCACACAAAATTTCAGCGCTAGTTAATCACAGATCTCACTACTCGTGACTACCATTTTTATTGATAGGACGGCGTCCTTTTAAATATCGCATTCATCCTATAATTTTCTGATGCTATGAACGAAGCATAGAAATGAAGTGTGTACTCACGTGCTTGCAAAGCGTTTCAAAGCCAATATAGACAAAAAATATCACTTAGCTTTTATTTAGGTACCCTTGAGAGTCCGCATGCCGACACTCTCGAGATCTTGAACGCATCGTAGGAATATCGAGCAGCCCCATCTTTCCAGCGTGGAAAAAAGTGAAGGGATTGTTTGCTGACCGTCTACAGATGAATTTAGAGTGGTTTCTAATCAAATACCTTCGCACCTCCTGTTTTCCGTCTCGCTCATGATCGTTCCATTCAAAACAAGTTAAGTGGGCGTAACTTGACTTAATATCCCCCAGACCTATGAGTGAAATACTCCACCAATCACAAAATAGATTTTAAAATTCATTTGGTTGTCGTAGTAGTAGTATTAACATTTGGGGTGTGTCGAAGGCTATGTCATTTCGCACCACTACTTTATCATTTAATTCCAATGCTGCGATGGAAATAGAATAAAAAGGTAGCCGCAGTACATGTTCAATCCGCAAAATGAGAGAGCATACTTAAGTTCTATTAAAAATACTTATCTCCTTGAGGAACCGAAGGGTATTATTTATATTGGTAGGGTTGTCTCCTAGAAGAATTCAAGGTCTCCCCTAGATTAATCTGTCTCCGCGCGTCGCGGTACTCAGCACAATCTATAGGGCCGTCGATGGCTTTCACTAAATTCCTTGATTCTGACCTCTGCCAAGGGATATTTGATCTTTTTTAAATTAAATTACCATTCTAGGCAGAGTTACGCCATTTTAAGTTGTTGAAAACCAGTTGCCGCTATGCTCAAGAGTTCAACTCTATAGCTACGCCAAGTAAAGTTGCTGTGAGTTGTGTTATGCTTTCTATCCATCGCCGGCTGTACTCTACCTCTCTGATATGAGAATTGTTGAGTGTTCTTCAATTTTAATTCTAAATTTATATAAAAAAATCATGCATAAGCTCCGGAAGCGTGACAAACAATGAGATAAAAAGCTGATGCACTTGGTCAATTTTTGGAGTCAATAGTAGTGTAATGAAATTAGAGTCAGGAGTGTTAAAGAAGGATCATTGACAGAAATGAAAATATTTATAATAATACAAATGTAAAATAATGCAGAACTAATTACTAAAATCTATTAAATGCATTAAATTAACGACGCATAAAATATTTTATGGAAGAAATTCCGTTCACTGCTCTATGCCCAAAGTTTACCCGAGTATCTGCCGCTATACTGCAAACTTTCCAAATGCAAAATGCAATGATTTCTTGGAAATATTTTGCTATAACGTAATTTACCTCATCAAGTCATCACTATTTAAGCTATTTTTGAAGAGAAATAACATTGCAATATTTTCACAAATAATCTTTTGTGAAACACTAGCACTAGAATCATTACATTATCGCAACTCCAATATTAATAAAAATATTGTGTGATAAGAGTGTAACTAAATTATTTAAAAAACTATTCCTAAAGACAAAGAAATATAAAAAAAGATATCCAGAATTTTAAATTTATAATTATATTAAAATCTTCCCTCTTGACTTTAATAAAAGCTAAGGAATTATTTATCAGATAAAAAAAAACTGCCTTAATCAGTAGAACGCTTTACCTTAATCATGTTATTCCTACTGATGGTTTATGCTGTGTTGTATTGGATATGATTCAACATATACTGTCACGTCGTTAAAAGGAACCCTTCCATCGGAATGATTGATAAATGATATTTTTCTGCTTTGTTGTCCTCAAGAACATGAGTGTAATTGCAGAGACACCTTTTTTATTCAAGATGCAAAAAACCCACAAGACAAGAAATTTATAAAAATTTTAACTAACAAGGCCGTAGATTGAATACACCATGGGAATGTAGATACTGCATTAGAGAGGCCCATGAAATATATGACATCGTGAGACTCTAAATTCCACCGTCCAGTCCCATAAAGCAAGTTCCATCGCTCAATTTACTACGTGCTCTGAGGCAGCATACCACACTTTCGCATATCTTGCCTCAACATGCAACGAGCGTCTGTTTTGAAACATCTGCCGCTCTCCCGAGTTTCGGTCGAACCATTCTCATTATACGCTGACCTACTGTGACCGCATCCGAGGGCACATGGTGCACCAGTAGATGTCGGAGAAAAATAGGTTAGACGGGAAGACGAACTATCCGCAGCAGGTGGAAAGGGAATGCTGCAATTCAGATCATCAATGCCACACATACACCCATACGCTCCCTACATCCGAATTTTGACTGCCATCTGTTTGACATTGGTAGACCAGTTTTGGTGTAGGTCCTCACGGGGATGCTATAACATTTTCCCATGCAACGTTATAAATGCTGCTAATATTTAGTTAGTACCTACCGTATACTTATATACCGCAAAATTTCTATAAAATCATTGCCATAGTCATCATGTAATTATTAATCACAAGGAGACCAAGGTTATGAGGTTTTGTAAAGCATCACGAGGTAGGAATGTGAGACTGAAGGTAAAAGTAGGTGGGGAATAGTTTGAACAGGTTATAGAAATACAACCACTTGAGTAGCACATTAGAGGAAAAAGGATACAGCAGTAAGGATAACAGGAAGAGAATTGCTTTTGCAAAGGAAGCGCTCATGAACAGGAAGGAGCTTGTGAGGGGATCGTAATGCAAGAGATCAAAGAAAAGATTAGTCAAGTGTCTGATCTGGAGAGTAGCGCTTTACGGTGCGGAAATGTGGACACTAAAGAGGACGAGAGAAGATTGTTGTCGAGGCGAAAAAATAAGGCGAAGCGGGCGGAGAGAAGGAGAAAGGACGAAGTGCTGGACATGGTGGGTGAGGAGACGCAACTTCTAGATGAGATACGATGAAGGCAGAAGGTATGAATGGAGCTAGTGCTTAGCGGGTAGGGAATGATGACAACAGTATTGGAGGGAAGAATTTTGGGTAAACGAGGGAAAGGAAGGAAGAGAAAAGTATTTTTTAGATAGAAGGGAGAGGGATTATTATAGGGAGAAGATTTTTGTGAATTGATGAGGGAAGTACATGAAGTAAGGGGAGGCTGCCATAATGATTTTTAAGTACTCCACGGAAACCTACCTTAATCGGTAAAATGCTATATACATCGATACCTCCACGGCAGAAACGCTCAATAATCGCCAATCGAATCAAATCCGCTAATCCAGGAGCCCTAATAGTACTAGATGAGTGGATTTGATTCCATGGAGGTGGGCGATTGTTGAGCGTTTTTGCAGTGGAGGTATCGACATGTAATTGCTACTGATGACGTCTGTGTTATATGTGATTTTATCCGATATTATCAAGTAATTAGAAGAAAAGTTTCGATAGGAATCATTTATAATCGAAATTTGTCTCTTTTTTCTCTTGAATACAATGTTGTATTTATGTTTTAAATGAAAGATAAGTGTTGCATGAAATTAGCCGTGCGAATATAGAGAAATGCTATTTTTTCTGAAACTCTGCGATAATAATTATGTGGGACTCGAAAAAAACTTGTCAATTTTTTGGGTAATAATTGTCCTAAATTCCATCTTAAATTAGAGAAATTATTTCCCCAGAGCATGAATGTTTCAAATGAAATTGAATTGGCGCATTAAATGAGGGGTAAAACTAGGTATAAAAGTTTAGCTTAATTGAGGTGTACCGTAATGGTGGTATTGGAGGCTACGGCCAACAGAAACCACGCTATGGGTGGCTCAAGGCAGAGGCGTTCAAAACCAATATTCCGTCATGCTCACTCAACTATGGGTCTTTTGAGAACGCAAGCCTATAAACTATTGTTCTGCACTTATTTTACATAAAGCAATTATTTAAGTTCAGTCTTGTCGACCATGGTTCTCCGCTAATCATCGATATACCCCAGACCGTAGATATTTTTTAACACCGACTTTCGATTATCAAAATCGCCTATTGCACAAATTACTACTGAGAGGGCTCGAAAGAAACTTTTCATTTTTTACTGGTAATAAATGTATTAAATTCTGCTCTAAATAATACAAATTCTAATATTTTAAATGAGCTTGAATTGTCGCATAAAATTAGGCGTAGGACTAGATGTAAAAGTTAAGCTTTAATGAACTCTGCAGTAAGAATACCATTGGCTTGTTGAAGGCCGTCCAAATAAAAGCGGAAGGGGAAAGTAGCGAATGTTCCGGGCTGTACATTGGCTTCGAGAATGGCAGTGGGAGTCGTGGCTCTCAAAACGATTTCGAACTAATTTGCCAGCCTCCGAGGCCACCGTTTGACGAGAAGCCGCCCAAGTGCATTATGGGACGAGGCGACAAGAGCACGCTCGAGCGTGGCCGGAAGCCATTGGGAACGCGCGGGAAACGATCAAAGCAAGATCAAAGCGTAGAACGACGAGGACGGAGCTTAGGTCGTATGTTTACGACGTTACTCGTAATTTAATCCTTCCAAAAAAAGAATACAAAGGAATTCATAATGAAACTATTTCGACTGTACATGTGCAGCTACATCTACGTTATACCCTGTGAGCCACCTTTTGGGTGTTTGGAAGGGGGTGATAAAATACCAGCATGCCAGGCAACCTCACCATGTACACCACATTGTCATAAAAATATTACGCATAATAAAAAAATACGTGCACATTCACGCATAGGCAAAACTTGCCAACGATTAGTAATTCCTATTGTAAATCCAAACAAGGTTTGAACAATGGAAAAAGGTAAACATGAAATGAGTTGTCCTAGTGACTGACGCCATAATCAAGAAACCGTTGTCATCCCTGATAATACAAGAAATAACGACATTTTAAATATCGCTGTTTTGCAGTCTATTTCCGTATTTTCTTCTCGTGATTAAGCTTACTATAGCACGGCGGTAAACGTAATTGACACCCGGGAATTTGTGTACTTGAACTAGGGCGATTAATTAAAGCTCCTTCCATTAAAGATGAAAGATAAGATAAAATCAAAATAATAGAGATTTTATCCTTCCGATGAATCAGCGACTCCACGAAAAGCATCCTATGCGGCGGGAAATATTCGTTTAGTTCTGATTCGATAGGCTTTAAATGTTTCCAATTTTTGATTGAGCTAAAATTCTTGGAATTAATTCCCGCTTCACTTATTTTACATACAGGTAGGCCTAACACGAGAAGTAATGGCACTGGCCCAAGATAAGCATGCCTCAAGTTCACTCTAATTTGATATTTCTCTACTGATATTGTTTTCTGCTAACCCTGCCCGATTTTTTTCCCTTCATGCGACTCTAAAAAACTAAGAAAGAAAACAATCGTTTGAAAACTTTGACATAGGTTAAGGCTGTATTTACACAATTTCGTCAGAAAATCTCCGAAAAACCACACATACATAAACATCTTACATGAATAATCGTTTCATCGTTTCGGATCATTTAACTGCAAAAGTAAGATTGCCATTGATGCTTTAGTCAAAATAGAGCCTCGCAAAAAATTATTGATCTAAATCAGTATGAAAATTTTGTCGACATTTTAATGCTCAGCATACTTTAATGCACATAATTACGACATCGTTACCAATTTTGTAAAGCGCATAATTATGTTGGTACTTTTTAAAGTCAGAGAAAATCAGCCGTTGTATTGATGTGAAAGTACTCACATGAGTATAAAGACGAAAAATGTTCTGCAACAACAATGCGGAAAGTGAATTTATAACTCGGTTCTTCCTGTGGAATTATTAGCCACCTATTATTGGTTATTTGGATAAAAGTAACGTCAATTGGCTGAAATTTAAAGTTTTCTGTTAGAGTGGATGGGTTTTTGGACTAGTAAAGACTCGGAAACAACACAACCAAAAAATCTATAGATAAGCAAGTAATGTTAATAATGTGTTGTTTGGGTAACTACTAATTAGTTTGGAAAGGGAAAAACAAATGGACTAGGTGCTTCCACACTATTGATAAATGATAATTACGTCTCGTTGGACTTATCTGGACATCTGTCAGCGACTCAGCCAGGCAGGAGACGTTACGCATGTGATGTCGTAAGGTCTCAAGCCAATTAAGGCGATTCAATTTCTTTCTGGGTTGCCCTTCTCAAAGCTCCGTAGGTGAGGTCCCCGGAAGATGATTATTGGAGGCCATTAAACAACATGCACGTGGGTTTCAGGGGGCTGATTTCATGATACCAACATTATAAGGCTTTCTGGGTAATAGAGGAGTAGCACTTGAACAAGCGGGGTTGATTGCGGCTTAGTGACTACGAATTCCACTCTCGGTAGCTCAATAGTCTTGGAAGCCTTAGAGAGACCTTCGTTTAGTAGATCTGTTTCGCTCCTCACTTCTCTTATTTGCTCCAGAATAGGGTGGTTTCCTATTATTTTTTTATTGCCTAAATCGAAAGATTATTACTCCTGGAGTGCGTATTTCACGCTTTTAGATTTTTAAAATGACGATATCTATTTTTCGCGATTAAATGAAAAGTGAAAATTTTCAAGCGCACGAAAACGCGACGGCTAAGTATGAATGCTGGGAAAACTCCGGGTGACGTCGTTCTGGTTCCCGCTGCCGCAAGTGAGGTGACCTTGGGGCGAGGCTTTGAGCGCTGATACGACGCAGGATGCTAGCAGGTAGCAGGGTACCCTGCTAGCAGGTAGCGCTTGGCTTAAATAAGGATTATCAATACCTTATCAAACGAAGAAAATTTCCGACCTTAGGCAGTTTTAATAGGTGATTATTAAGAGATGTTTATCTGAGCTTTGTGTCTCATGCATGCATTGGTAATCTCAGACGATGTAAAACTCCTATCTGCTAGTATAGAAACTAGGCCCCTGTGACGTCCCGTGGAGTGGCATTGCATGGGCGCCATTCTGGCCATCATTTCTTTAATCTTTTGCCGTTTCTTAAAATAATTATGTTTCTTTCAGTAAGTACTGTGCACTGCACAGCAAAAGCAACAATACGGATTAAACGTAATTTAAGCAAGAAGTAAAGTACTAATGGCTTTCTCTTTCGCGATTTTACTGCTTTCCGTCTATCTCTCAATCAGAAGCCGCTACTATCTAACAACACCGGAAGGACAACTTGAGCGTAAAGTTACTAATGACCTGTTTAATATTATCTACCGAACATTTTGAGGAAAAACCGGAGATAACTCATTGGTCCATCTAAGACTTCTAGCCCGTTAGTTATTCTAACTGCTACTATTATCCAAACATTATAAAATCGGCCCTTAGGTCGCTCATGAGATAGAGCTTCACCACTACAACGAAGATCATTCTCGATAGAACAATAGCAAATAATTATTCGCGGCGTATGAAGTAAATAATTAAGTAGGAGGTATATTTAAGGGAAGCATTCAAATTAGAAACAAATAAGGTAGTTCTCATGACACAATGAGAAATTAGTGAGGATTTTTTTTATAAAAATTGTTTATGAAGTTATTAATTTAGGAAATTTGCGTGATTATTTTCTTTCGGTGTCAGTAGGGTAAGAGGCGAGAATTTCTTTATTTTTTAATGTTGATTTTTTCACTAATAAAGCCACTACCATTTTAACTAAGCATTCGAACACTAACAATAACCAAGCGTTATTCAGAACTTCTTTGCTTCACTTTCAAATATTCTTCAATTATGGTTACGCATATCATGCTCCAGCCATTATAAAATCGGCCTTCAGTTGCTCCGGAGATTAAAGCTTCACCACCAAAAAGAAGAGCGTTTTCGAGAAAGCAATTAATTATTCATGGCTCATTAAATGCGGATAGAATCGAATAAACGGAACCAGTGTTAAGCAATGCGGTCTTACAAATTGATTCGCTTCCAATGCGGATGTCTTTCGAAGGGGGTCTTCGAGGGTGAAAAGACAAAGGACCTGGGGACGATTGCCCATTCCGAGCACGGCTCCATCTCGCCCGCCCTCCCCCGAACGCTCCCTGCCGCGCCGGGGGGAAACCCCCCCTATCCCTCTCTCCGCAGACTTCAACGTTAAGCGCTCAGCTGTTTACCCGCCCCCGCAGCCTTTCCTTTCCGCCTCCGGGGGCACAGACTCTTCCCTTCGCTCCTACCGCCGACCACTCATCCCCACCCTCGCACTTTCTTAAAGTTACAACGCCACGTCCGGAATAACATTCTCAATAAATTCCTGAAATAATCTAAATTGCCTTAATTTTCCACAAAAATTGTGTTCATAATGGCTATTACATTAGAAAAGATAAAGTTTCCGGCGTATTGAAGAGGAAATCTTTGATGTTTAATATAATGAAAGAATTTCACTATTTCCACACTTCGTTATTCCCACCGACCAAAGTTTCGGCACATTACGCCATTTTCAAGGTGATTGCTCTATGTGATTGTGAAAGACAGTTGTTTTCATTCACGCTTTTCGGCCGATATGCATAGTTTTATGCATTTGAACAATATTAATATGAAGAAAGCCACATACAGCGACGCAGCTTCACCCAAAACACACGGGTTTACCATTTTACATCCACATACTAACCCGCAAGCCAGTGGCGTAGCCAGGAATTTCGTTTGGGGGGGTACCAAAACCATGGGGAAAATTTTTGAAAAACAGGGCACTAAGCAATGGGTTTTAAACTAATTTTAACACTTTTCATGATCGAAACAACTTCATTTGTTAAATAAATATTTTTTAATTCGTGATATTTCAATATTTAATTTTCTTTTATGAAGCAAATGTTTTTATATTTCGGGGAGGGGGGGGGGGGGGGTCCGGACTCCCTGGAACGCCCCCTCGGCTACGCCACTTCCGCAAGCTGCCTCCATTGGCGTGTTCAGGCTAGTGTTAGGACACCAGTTGCCAGCAAAAAATGGAAATTCTCGTACTGAGATCCTTCTTGTATTTATTAAAGTATTTTTTTACTTGGGAGCAAAACCAATACCTACATCTGAACATTGGACATAATATCTCTCTTATTATATATCGCTTCTGTCGGACTTGGAACTATGGTGATGTTCTAAGATACAACAGCGCTGCGACGGTCTCAAGAAGAAATGGAATTTCATTTTTCTTAGCTGATATTATCAGGTCACTGCTATTTATTAAAAATTCGAAACCAGTTTTGAATTAACCATTATGGTGTTTTACTTAGTTACTTGTGAGGTAAAATCCCCGACAAAGAGGGAATAACATTTGGATATTTTTGCTTATCCCTCGTATGTCTCAATGTTTCACGGATATTCCTTCTTGAATCTCTCGAAGGAAATCAAACGCTTCACATAAGCCCTAAAACGCCTTAAAGAATATTCTGAGCGACGCTTTAAGGCGTATTGACACGATTTGCCAGGGTGAATGTAAGGCGTTCGAGCACACTTTACGAGGGAAGTGACTCCGTTGCAGACCGAACTAAAACCCCTACGATAGTGTGACGGAGCAACTTTGAGACAGGTCAGTAAATCGTGGCATTGAGCCTTATCGCGCACATCACAATGTCTTGAAACGTGTATATCAATGTGCATCAAAACCCATAAAAAAACGGGATTGCATGGAGTTATATTACCGCTTTATATCGCTCTTTCATCTTAGCATCGCGTCTACATTTGGTAGCAGTTAGCCTTATAAACAACTTTGACATAGCGCAGAGAATCCTACGAGTAAAAATTATTAGCTTTGAACAGAAGTCGATTAAGAATATTCGCTGGATCTTGGGGAACACGTTTCGAGTACCGCTAGTACATCCTCGTCGCCCGTTCGCACGACCGCTTAATATCGCTCTTTCGTCTGAGAATAACGTCTTCATTTTGTAGCAATCAGCCATATAAACGTGTATCACGAAGTGTGGAAAATCCTCCGAGTAAAAAGCATATGCTTTAACCAGCACTCGATTCAGAATATTTGCTGGATTTCTTTTTCGATCCTAATTGGAGTCTGGTTCAAGGGGAATGAGTTTTTCTCCGTAAACTTTAGCGCTTGCGTGACAGCGGAAAGCTTCTGGACATACTGGCCGACTGGTCCACAGTCAAAACTTCCAAGGTACGCTTTTTGGACGCCTAATTTTCGTGACTACAAATGCGAGGGCAAATACACTTGACTCCCATTCCACTTCTGCTCCTTCTCCGCAGACGACCCCCAACCCCCAAACCCCTCCCGCCCCTCCCCCTTGTGTTCTCAGGGGCCGACGCCATCGATCCGCCAGAGGTCTCCCCTCCCCCTCCTCCCCCCACACCACTCACCCTTTCCCTCACAACGCTCCCCCAACCACACTTCCCCACCCACTCCCACCTCCTACGCCACACAATTCCGCCTTAACAATTCACTGCCACCTCCGCGATATTGAAATGCATCGACACGAGCGATATTTGCGTAGAAATTCGCAGCGGCGTTCTCGCTATTTCGGACGATGCGAACTTCGACGGTTTAGACCACTTTTTCAATTGCGTGGTACAATGAGATATCTCGTACCATGCAAAACTATCATGTGCCAAGGATCATGACTGTTTTGTAGAAATCCGCGATGGCGATGCATGACGATATTTCTTTTTTACATTATGTGGCACCTTTAATTCGAGAATTTTCTCTTCTTTCTGAGAATGCTGCATCGTAATTACTACAGCTAGCAGTAGAATTAGTTACAATAAGTTTAACAGAAAAAGTAAGAAGCCTGTATAGTTAAATGATACTCATTGAGTGCTTTGGCGAAAAAAATTGCTGTTCTTAACTGGCATTGAAAGAAGGCAATTGACTGACATAGAAACTGACAAAGAAAAAAAAATATTTAAAATGCTACAAAACATCTCAGCGTAGGAAATAGAATTTTAAGTGAGTGCTCCATGAAAAGTTTCAGATGAAATATGTAATTAAATGAAAAACTATGAAAAAAAACCTTGGATTGGACACACTTTATGGAAATACGATGGCGGAGAAAAGCCTGGTGTCAAGGGTCGCTCGGGTACAAAGATGTCACGAGAGTTTCGAGAAATCAATTTGGGAAAGGAGACAAGAGATAGTGACCCAAAGGGATTCCCATCTGTCCCCCTGACGCCGGGCGGCGGCGCCGCTGGGAAGTCAGGGGAATTGTCGGTGACGGGGTGGCGAGTTAACGAGTCTGGTAAGAGGGGAGGGTTAGGGAGGGTCGGGAGCAGATTGAAGAGGAAGGAGATCGGAGGCGATTAGAATCAGGGGAGGTACCGACCAATAGGGTAGTTTCCTTCATCAAAGAAAACGAAATTCATTGACGGCGATTCCTTGCCCACCATTAGTGTATTCATGACAGACAAATTATTTGGTTTTAGAAATCCCTGACGAATGGCATTGGTCAATTTTAACCGCAGTTGAAAAAGGCCAGATTGGCGACTATGCGATGCCACTCCACGTGACGTCACAGGGGCCTAGTTTCTGTACGAGTAGATAGGAGTTTTACATCGTCTGAGATAACCAATGCATGCATGAGGCACAGAGCTCAGGGAAACATCTCTTAATAATCACCTATTAAAATTAATTAAAGTTTTTATTCTTAAGTTTAAGTTAAAACTGCAAGATTAAAGTTGCGAAAAGTTTCCTTCGTTTCATAGGGTTATAATAATACTTATTTAAGCCAAACGCTACCTGCTAGCTGTGCACTTTGCTACCTGCTAGCAGCCTGCATCATAGCGGCTCTCAGAGCATCGCCCCAAGGTCACCTCACACGACGACAGCGGGAACCAGAATGACGTCACACGGGGTTTTCCCAGCATTCATACTTAGCCGTCGCGTTTTCGCGCGCTTGAAAAAATTCACTTTTCGTTTAATCGCGAAAAATAGATATCGTCATTCGAAACTCTAAGAATGTGAAATGCGTACTCCAGGAGTAATAATCTTTCGATTTAGGCAATAAAAAAATAATAGGAAACCACCCTATTCAGGATCCATAAGGACGACCTTATTTGTCAACCTTAGAATGGTTGATACGAAATGTATACCAGGATTGCGGGGACTCCGGAAGCCTTCTCTGGAGTAAAAACAACCGAGTGATGCTCTCTTGACCACTTTTTCTTCATTATGACTGAGTTATTTCACATACGTCTAAATATTGCCCCGCAAGCCCCCTCAAGCCTGGGCGTGTGGCGCGTGGTGTTAGGACAGCAGCCGTTTACGTATAAAAAGGAGATACTCCCACGAAATAACGCCTAGCATTTATTATAGTCCTCAAAGCTAAAACAACTATGTTAACCCTTTTACTGCCAGCCCATTTCGGGTGGGATGTGCGAAGACTACCAATGCTATTTACCGGAATTTGCTACATTTCAGATTGAAAAATTTTCAGCTATTTAATTTTATTTAATACGTCTAGATTTTTTTCCAATTCTTGAGATATATTTATATCTTATAACCATAGATAGATTATGGGGATTTACGAAAATTACAGCCGTTGAAAAGGCCACAATCACAAAAAAAAGTGAAATATTTCGCGCAGATAAATTGGCCCCTGGCAGTTTTCGCTCAACCAGCGAAGGCCGATATATAGACCCGGTGGCAGTATAAGGGTTAAGGATGTTTGCCTCCACTCATTAAATTTTTGGGAAAATTAGGATCCAACAAAATTTCGGTCTATTGCATGAAGCGCACCAATCACAGAGTACTAAATAGACATATGAAGTCCAGAGTCTACCAATGGCGAGCGTAGCGGCGTCGGCCTAGCAATGACAGAGGATGGCTCTACAGTCTACACGCTCTACAACGGCAGTAAAGCTAGATATTACACAGGTGATCAAGTACAGACCTTATGCAAATGAAAGTTGGAAAGACAGTCATTAAACTCCACCGGATGCATTCTTAATGGCGAATCAGGCATTGTCGAGGTAATATTGAAAGTTTTTTGCTATATTGACATAAATTGTTTACTTCTAATATAAATTTATTTCCTGATAAAACGCATTCTATTAATCTGTTAAAACAGTACACATTAATTCAATTTGCCTGGCGCTGTATTGATTTACGCTTGGCAAGTCAGCCCAGCGTAAGGCCAAGAGACCATATAGATGTGAGCGTTGAAAGGGCACCGGCCGAGGAAGGGGAAAAGTTGAGTGAGGGAGGAAAGAGGGTGGTCGTAAATGGCAAAGGAAAAACATAAGTATTTCTTTGCGACCCATTTCAAGCGAAACGGCATAAGAGTTTCCCTGAAGACTCATAACGCCAAAATAACAATGGTTTGAGGCGAGCGATTCATTGAGGATAATAATCCTCGAGATGGCAAACTTCGGGCGTTGAGGACAGATTCTCAAACCCATTTATAAAATGCCAACGTGCTTGGGCGGAGACGAACTAGGAAAAATTTTCCCACATAAACAAATTACTTAAGGCTATTACGCATAAATGCATAAATTAGGTAACCTATACAAATTATAAGCACATAACAATATAAGGGTAAGGCATCAAAAGCTGAAAAAATTAAAATATAGCCAAAATCATAAGTAAAGATATGCAAAATTAAGATCTTGATACAGAGTTTGCTCGGAAAAAATCTTCCTGGGATAAGCACTTCAGCTAAAATCAAATTGATAGGTTGTGCATTAAAAGAGCATGTACGGCAAAGAGCAAGTCTACATCAGAATGCACAGCAATGTTTTAGGCTAGGTTTTGGCCTGTAGATGATTTCAAATTTGTATTGGTCATTAACCAGCTTGGGACCAATTCGACCTACGACCAAGTCTTCCGAAGGTATTCTGTTGGAAATTCCTGTTCACAAAAACGGCGTCATAACGAAATAATAGTTTGGATCATGAGTAGGTGACTGCTCCTGCCACTTACACGAAAGTCTTACTTCCGTTATGTCATTAGTAGGCTGCCAAATCAACTAAAGGAAGGGGAACTCACGTACGCTAAACGGAATCATATAAGACGTAAGACAAGAGTAGAGGTGAGTTAAAAGCATTCTTTACCCTTTTTATTCCTCTCCTTAACAGTGTTAACGAGAATTTTTGCAAAGAAAGTCATCCATCGTGCAGATGATTAATGTCATAGGCTACCAGGAGCCTTATCCACTAACAAAAGTCTCCTCGTTTCCGAGACTACTCTCCGTTTCCGTCTCAAAATATTTCTATTCCGGTAATATATCCGGATATATTCGGCTAAATATTAACTAATACCAAGGAAGTAACCCTTGTGTAAAAGATTCACAGATAAAATTTCAATTTTTCCCTCTAGTTTCGTCTCGAACATTTTTTACTTCTTAATTTCATCCATAACCATCCATGTCTCATAGCTTATAGTGCATATACCGTGCCATTATTGAAAATTTACTTATGACTTCTTACCAGTTTCTGCGGAGCCACTTTCGCTGCAAAAGTATTCCGTAAGTTACCAGCTGATTCCGAGAAACAGAAAGTCATTTTCCGACACCCTACTTCACATCGGCCGTTCTCAGACGGGTTTCCGTAACGGAAAGTTCGGATAGATGTTAGTGGATAGCTCATTCCGAAATTATGATGTCTTCCCGAGAACCAACCTCAAACTATCCGAGTTACAGGGTGTGCCCTTTCAGAAGGGTGTGTTCTGTTTGTGTGTCACGGGCATTCAATTTCTGAAGGGATATTAGCAGGCCTTCACTCGAGCCATGTCCTTGGCACACTTGATCTATTTCCTTCCTTACGCCTCATGCGCTTACATTGCGGCGTAAATGCTTTCCTATTCCTGTCCCTCGCTTTTCTTTAAGGGGACGCATCACTCCCGCTGGACTGGGTGTATTTATTCATTCTTTAGTTACGTATTACTCATTAAAAACTTAAGTTATTACCTTGAAAATGTCACGTTAGTATTTTTGCATGGAATAGAAACTTGTCAACATTTTCCTGCGTCAAGGCCTGGTTACACGATGCATTAACACGTACGGGTTAATGTCTAAATGTATGAACGCGAGAATGAACGCCAAAATGCAACGTGTAAACACCCAACTTGTGCGAATGATGAAAAGTATTTATATCGATTTTTTACACGATATGAGTGTCTTTGTGGTTAAATAACTGCGTGATTTAGCATTTTCAAGCAACGTAATTTTAAAAAATTCTTACAGAAAGCTTAAAAATATCCGACTGTCACGAAATGAAAATAGTTCGAAAATTAATTCAGTAAAAACACTTGAACTTATAATCTTAATGTTGAAATTTATGTTTTAGAAATAATAACGTGTAGATATGCCATTTTATTGGAGTGATCTAAGGGATGAATCTAGCCTTATCAAAATACACCCTAAAGATATTATTAGTATTCGGAGAGGAAGAGGGAACATGGGAAACAAGGAAATGATAATATTTCCGAAAGATAAATTATCGGTAAAGAGATGACAGTCTAGGAATCGCGACCGAGACGACTGAAATAATGCTAAATAAAAATAAAAAAACAGTCCTAAAGTGTCCAAGTACTGAAATTCCCGTGAAATTTTCCAACATAGACCATTCATGGACTACGCACGCAGAGAGGGAATTAATATATGTGACTTCCCTTAAAAGTGATTGGCATGGACAGAGAGCATTTTAAAATTCTCCACACGCCAACAAATGTTCAATACAATACGCGGGGTCAAATAAAAGCGTATTGATTTCCAGCAGACGTGACCCGGTTGAGGTAGTGAAATGCGTTGAATGGCCTTCTCCCGCGTGTGGACCACGATTATAACACATTATATTGCTAGCGTTGAAAGAATGTATGCATGTATTTTATATCCGGACGATATTCATGAACCCTGATAGGAAGATTTACAAATGGTGATTTCCAAGACAGAACGATTTAAGTTAATGCGGTTCGACCAATATAATTCATAATTTACTGCCATTGCGTGAAAGAGAGTTCATAATTTATGTTAAAAAAGGCAAAGGAAAATTCGTGTTAATCCACACCTTCGATTCTTAAAAACCTAAAGCTTAAATGGTGTATGGAAATAGGACCTTGTGAAATTCCTATCATTACAACAGTAATTAACAACATGAAATTAAATTTTAAGTGCAAATCACTCAATGTTTTGCGATAATAACATGAACTCGGTAATGCATCACAATTCAACATCTCGATTGAAGTATTCATCTATTATTTATTTAAAATATGACATAAAACATAGACATTTTAGCCAGTGAATTGCATCATTAATGAACGCTAAAATAGTACATCTAACGCCTGACACTTTCAAAAATGAACTATTTACATTCATTGGTAGAAATATTTATCGCATCAAATTCATGAATTCGGGTTACAACGAAAGACAAAAACGACTGAATATAAGACAAGAAAAGTCAATTCCACGAAGCGTAGGTCTAAGCAAATAAAATGACGTTAAACATCGAAGGAACCACTCGAAAACCAGACAGGAAAGCAATGTTCAATCAGGAAAGTAATTATCATTTGAAATAAAAAATAGACGCATTAAAATTGATACAGTCTTTGATGTCTACGCTCCACGTACGATAAACATCTTCCCTAAACCGATAGAGGAACAGCTACCAAGATATAAGTGAAGGTCACGAACACTGCATATGAATAAACTTTCAAAATTAAATTATAACCCGATGAAAAAAATTATGTGAATGCCCTATTCAGTAGGTATTTATGTTAGTCGAGAAGTTTTCCCGGGACATTATCAATTGAGAAAAAAGGGAAAAATTTAAACTCACAATTTAATCTTCACGACTGAAGATCGCCACCGGGACAATTTTAGGGTTCCTTCTTGTCCAAGCCATCTCCGGTATTTGCAAAATACCCTTCAATACACGTAAAGGAAATATGGGCAATGGCCTTGAATAAAAATACGTCAATACCATCCATAGCAACAGAAACATTTAGTTTATTTACCACAAATTTTGACGGGGACGGCCTACTCCACTTAAAAGTAGTTAGAATAATTTAAGATTGATTGAGTTTAGGAATCAATTAAAATATTTTCCAGGAAAAATAATTCTTGGAATGTATCCCTGTACTCTCATTAAAATGTAATAACAATTTGATACTATATGTACTAGTTTGGAGATATAAAATATTCGGACTAATTATTATTCCAGATACAAATCACATCTTGAAATGATCGTTATGCAACGTCCAAAAGTTTCGCAAATAAAAGATTGTTCATGTTGGCACATTCGAAAAGTATTCCGATCATTTTTATTGCAGATGAAGATATGCATACAGTAAAACGATCACTATAAAATTTTCATCGAGTGAATTTTGAAAAAAAAAAAATTAATGTTTGTAAGAACCACTTCAAAAGTCTTCGAAATCACTCTCTCTCATTCGGACGATGTCTATGGCGGAGAATAGCGATCCGAGGAGGAGGAACACGTCTTCCAGAAGCTGCTGGATCTCTCCGGGAAGCCTTCGCTCCTCTTGGGCGGTAAACGGTCGGTTGAGGGCCATCCACGCGTGTGTGAACGGAAGGACACACTCATGCTTCACCAGAGGGCATAGAAGAACATGCAGGAGCATGAAAGAACCGAAAAAGAAGATCGCGAAGTAAAGGAATGGAAGAATGAAGATGAATATGAGGGACGAGGTGAAAAGGGCTTTGAAGAGGGTTGGAAAAGGAAGCGGAACCGACCACACTTCGGCGAGGTCCTGAAAATGATACGAAACATTAACGATTAAATTTTACTGATATGGCAATGAGCTGAAGTAAATTTTATATATTTTTTTCTGACGTCAGCGGTGATTATGGTCACGGTAGAAAGTTTAATTTTGCTAACTTTAATATTTCATGGAGCCATTTGAATCAATCAACTGCCAAGTACAAGGAACAGGTATGTCGTGCTGAATATTTAAGAGAGTATTAAAAATTAAATTTATACATGCTTATCTACCAAATAGCTGTTTGTTTCTACAGTTAATTTATTATTACTGTGGAGAGTGAAGTCGTTTAAAAATCCACATATTTATCAGGAATCACATAATATAAAAAAATCAATGCCAAGATGCTAACCATTTCCATTAGACGCTAGATATTGAATCCAATAACGTACTGATACCCCAATCACCATGTACTGGATAAAACATCCTAAGAATAAAATCAAATGGAAATATTGACATCACAATGTAGCGTAGCTAAAGTGTCTTAAATCTTTGCGCTAACCAAACGCTGAATTTAGATAATATTGAATAATTTAACTACCCTATTTCTTAATAAACCATAAGTAAGTGAAAATATCACCTATTCACTCATTGCATCAGCATGATATTTTTTTTTCAACGAGTATGGTTGAATCTCATCTAAGACTAGGCCATGGGCGTGTGAAAATAGATCAACTTTCACGGTTGGAGTGTCAGTATCTACTAATTAAAGGGCCAGTAATCCAGAGTACATTCGCACAACTTCATTCTTTTTGCCGGCGTAACACAATGGCACCATCCAAATTTGAACCTGGAACCTTTCGGCCGGTAGCCAAGCGCTCGACTCACTACGATCCACATTGGCTCTCATATCACACAATTATACCAGCGAAGTAAAGCAAGTAAGGCTCCTAAATTTCAGTGAATGCGAATTTTCGCAATCGCATAAATGCTTGCTATTTTTTAAAGTAGAGATAAGGTGCGAACACCATTCAAAATCGAGGATAAAATCTTATGTAACACAACTTATTCCAATAAAAGAGTTGAAAATGCCAAATATATGGAGCCCCAAAAATTTTCATCTGCGAAATTTAAGGACACCTAAGCATAGATCCAAGGAAAAAACCAAAGAGAGACACTTAAGGACGTAAGTAGACATAAAAAAATTTATAGAATAATTAAAGAATTTTCTTTAAATATAGGGACATATTTAAAGAATTTGTGGAAAAGCGTATCTTTGGATATTTTCTTATTGATTCTCAAGTTATTTCTTAAGATGCTTAGCAGGAAGCTAACACCAGGAGTATCCCAGGACTGCATCCATGATCGAGTGGAAAGGGCTTTAGCTTAAGAGCTTAATTAGGTATCCAGTGTAGTGCGGTAAGAAAAGCTTAAGGCCAATGAATAGTTCAATTTATTTTTGCTGGCGCACTACAAAACCTTCATTTATATTTGGACCCAATACCTTGAGATAATGCCACCACTAGCCACTTTGGCTTTAAATCATCCCTAAAATGTAGGCAGGTAACATGAAACTAGGGTCCAACGAAAAATTCCCAAGTAAAAGAGATATCTGTGGAATATTGAAAGACCACTTAAGATTTTGCAAAAATAAAGTTTCGCCATTTTAAGGAATTTTTCATACTTTATGTCTTAGGATTAAAAAAAAGAATATTCCAAATGGTTTTGGCAGCAATTAACAAAAAGTAACAATTAACTAAACCTGGATCACTCATCGACTGGAAAGGGATCAGAGCTCCTGTGTAGTGCGGCACTAAGAGTGTAGCGCAGGCGACGCAGAATGGAATGGATTTTTCGCACAGTTTGTGCATTGCGGGTGACTCCGTAAAAGTTATCACCGCGGCTAGTCCCGGTATACTTAAACAAGGAATGGAGTTTCTTGGATGAGACTAAATGCTTTATTTGAGAGTTCCTCATTCAAACTGCCGCGAATGGCAAAAGAGGCGGCTGAAGTATGGAGTTGTCGTGATTGACATTTATAAACTCTAGAAGAGAACATTCTAGAAATGCCCTAAAAAAAGGATAGGAAACTATTACGCATTCCATTAATCGTAACAAAATATTCGCCGGGGACGTAGCCTGAACACGGGCTGTTACGAGACTAGCACGGATCTGCTGAGCCAACACATTTTGCGGATTATAATATCACCTTCAGAGCTTAAGGCCCATACATTTTTAGAAATCCAGTAAAGGCTTGTTTATTTTTCAGATGGCTACTAAACTAAAGCGAGATATCCTTTCACTTTCTTAGGAGGCAGTGCTTAAGGAAGGGTTTCTACATACGATAGATTAGAGGCACAATATGATAATGCGCAAGATTTTTAACATTTTAAATTACGAGGATTTGGACTTAATATTTATCTACAACACTTTTTTTAGTAATTAAAATCCACGACACTTAAACGTACACAGAATGGATTGACGTTGATGCTGTGTACACCGATTCCTAGTCCGTAATTAATTCAGATTCAGCATACGATAGAATTCGATTACTCTGCAACGGATTAATATCGTGGGTCAAGGGTCGCGTAGGTGTGAGAGGCACTTACGCATCGAATGGGGCGGGAGAGGCCGAGGAAGCGAGAAAGGGCCGTGTGCCGCCGGCCTCCGTTGTGTCTCCGCGAGATGACGGTCGGCAGCGGCCACTGTCTCCGGAAGTACGCGCCAGGGTGCACCAGCGTCGTGGAAGACGCGCGCTCGAGCGCTCGGCGACGGACCCGGCGACGACCAGTAGGACGCATCATCTTCCGCCCTTTGAGGAACACAACGATCTGCGAGTTAGAATACAGCCAGAGTTTTTCAGTCCCTTACCGAAAATAACATAAAATTCCCATTATTATAGCCCAGGGGCGTAACTATGGGGGGGGGGGGGGATGAGGGGATAGATTCCCCCTAAAGCCTCGGGGATATTTTGAAAAAATATTTAAAACTATTGTCTAGTTTTGATATCTAATAACAGCATCTGCTTAAAGTTCACATTTTACTGTCAAAATGATGTAAAATGTATTTTTCCAGGCATGCCATTTTTCAAAAATTTTCCCGGACCCCGTTGCAATGGGGAGGGGGGGGGGAATGCCAACCCGGGCCATCCCATCCCCCTCCAAAGCATATTCCTAGTTACGCCACTGTCAGAGCCCAAACTACATACGTAATAGCGCGAATTCGACGCAGTAAATTGAATTTAAAAGGTGCAAATTTTCCTGCTTGCGGCAAATACTGGACGTGCCGAATAATTTACCTATCTCTACTTCTGAGGTAAATGTTTACAACATTCCTGATAATTTGCAACATTTTAGAACTATAAGTCAGCGCTTCAACCTGAATGTGGGTTTGGACAGGATAGAGCTCACCCCTATCTAAGCAGCTGGCGGATGCATGCTATACAATCAAAGTATGCCATTTCCTTAATCGGCACCACATCACGCTTTAAGGGTTCAAGTTTAGGGATGACCGAAGGCTTTACCGAAGATTTTAACCGGAGACCTTTGGATTATTGGCCAAGAGCTCTACCCACTATGTCACATCGTTCCCAAAAAACTTAAGATACGCATCGTAATACCACAGATTATTTCTCTATGGTAATACCATGTACTTGAAAGTAATTTTTTTGTTTAAGTGTCTGGCTTTAGGCAAAGAATCCATAATTTTGAATCTATTTGCATATTCATGCTTATCTTTTTCCATGGCCCGCAAATATTTGTTGAATGTCTTCAATGTTCACACATTCGGTTCAGTTACCTTGTGACGTGACGCAAGTCCGGAGTTTTTTGGTTGCCTTTGCGATGTAATATTTCAACTTTCTTTCTGTGCCTCTTTCCTCCTTCCTCTCTCCTCCCCCACCACATTCTTCCTTCTGATCTTTTACACTCCCCCCACTATTTTGTTTAAGATATAAATATCCGCCGGAAATGGATTTTTTTTTGTTTCTGTTAGTACCCGAAGATGATTGTACAATAATTGAAACATGAGTAGTACTCTATTAATAAAACTGCGGGCAACACGATATCTTCGTTGATCATTAGTCATGTTGTTCCACGAAATCTCTCCAAGGAAAGTTGACGTTATTCAGTTCTCAAATTCGCTGAGCGCCATAGCCCTATACAAATAACTCCTGGCTTCGGAAAGGGAACACAAAATATAAACACAACGTAAAAAATTTTATCTAATTTTAAATAATATTTAGCACTTTAGCTTTCATTAAGCCTGAACTATCCGGTGGCGACATAATTTCAACAAAAATTGAGGCTGTTGGTGTAAAAAAATAGTCGCTTTAGAATGTACAGGATTAAATTCATATTTTTTCTACAATTGGCATTAGGTAACATGCTTCTAATGGAATTTTTAATTAAGATTATTAAAAAAAATAAATTCTTAAATTAGGAACTGATATTCAAGAGCCTGGTAATAAGAAGAAAAATGGAAAGAACATCTTCCGATATTTTTAACGTTTGCATTCCGCGTCAGGGTTGTATCAATCTTCCACAGTTTAGAGTGAAAAAATAAAAGCATGAAGCTTCAGTCAAATCCTGGAGGCCTGATAACGCTTTCCATAAAACTATATTATACGCAAAAGAAAGGCCATAGTGAGAAACCTAAGTGGATAAATAGTACTATACTTTAATCACTCACCGGAATCCAAACTTTTCAGAAATGTCAAACGGCAATTTTTTTAAACTTCTCACAGAACCGTGTATGTGACTCATTTCGGAGCACCGTAAGTTTCTTGACAATTAAGCAGGATAAGCATGGCGAAGTCACTGGATACTAAAATTTTATGATTCTGCGAGGAAAATACGTCAAATATTCTGAAGGGTGTAAGAAATGAAAGTCAACGAAACTATTCCTCCCATAGCAACGACATCGCTTCAACAATACGGCTCGAGGGGGCTATGGTATTGTCGAGTGAGGTAATAGTAATGCGAGTTCAATCAGAAATCGCAACACGGAAAATTTCGGCAAACCGCTGGATATGAGGCTCAAGGTAATGTGGGTGTAACATTTTAAGCGAATTCTATAAGAGATATGACCAAGTTAGCATATATTGAACTTGTGTTTCTCGCGCAATCTAATTAAAGATTTTCATCTCAGAATATACACATTACGTTCTTCGGCTTTACTTTGTGTAACACCGTTAAGATACATAAAATTAAACCACTCTGTTAAGTAACGCAAGAATATATACAATAATAATGAAATGTCAGTGATTTATTTCCATTACTATCTCATCCTCAGGCCAAAATTTCTATGGTACAGTATTCGCATGACATATATAAGTCCATTAAATTCACAACTTCGTCCCAAAATATAAGAAATGAAAGTAATTTAGGTAAACAGACAATTTTATTAATATTAAAGTGTATAAAATTATTTTGAATGATTTTAAATGAATTAGACTTCATCTATATTCCCGCTTATTTTACATTTTTAAATGTGGTGTCCCTAGGGTTCACCTCGGATTAAATTTGAATGAGTTTTGATAAAGTATTACTAGTTCCGTAATCGCATAGTATAAAGCACAGCCGCGTAAAACACCTCAAGCGAAGGCATGAGGAGATCTACTCCTCCCTGATGAATTCCAAAGCGTAACTCTATATTGAGTGACTTATTAACGTTTAAAATGAAAATTTGCCGAAAAAGATAAATTTTAGTGATAAATTAACCTTACATCCTACAGGTGACACCTTATTTCGGGAACAAAACCACGGTCTTCAGAACTATGTGACTAAAAATATCCCACTCACTATCCACTTCATGAAACAACGAATAGAACAGTTTTTTTTTGAGCATGCGACAAAAGCAAATGCAGCGAGCATAAGAGATCCAGTCTTAAAAGACTTAATCATTGAACTTAATAAAATGCAAAGGAAAGCTGCGCAATTCGTCAAAAACTGCAGCAGGGGCACAGAAAGCGCTACGCAGATATTAAATGAATTAGGCTGGGAGCCGCTTGAGACTCGGAGGCTGCGCGCTAGGCTTAGATGGCTTGAGGAATTTAAAATGGATATCTTTAGGAGCGACAAAGAGAACGTCATATTAAAACCCCGCTACATTTCCAATTCCGACAGATAAATTATAGGAGATGTTTTGGCGAATGGATAAGTATGGGAATTCGTTTATTCCCCCCCCCCCTCAACCACGAAAAAAGAATTTAATAAATGTTGGGCATAATTTCGTTTGAGCATTGCCTTTTTATGCGTAAAGGCCGGTGTCCTAACACCCTCCGTCACACGGCCATTGAGGCGGGTGGCGACGTTGTATTTAGATATAGATGAAGTAGGGCCCGATCAATGGGGGGCCCAATGGGCTCGGGCCATGGGGCACCCACCAACCCAGAGGTAAGGAAACGGAAAATTACCAACAAAACATTAAAACGGAAAAAAGGAAGAAAACCATCATGTATGAGTTGATTCTAAGTGAAGCTGGGTTGTTTGTTTGGTTAACATGAAGTCATCAACATAACTGAAATGCTGATTGCTGAAAATTGTGCTGATTGCATTTCCTGTTATTACGTTACTAATTGCAACACATTGAAACTGTGGGCCTCCCGCCTTAATGGGCCCCGGGCCACCCAAATTCAGAATCCGGCCCTGAGATGAAGGAAAAGAACGATTGCTGTGATTAACTCATTATAATTAGAGATGAAATTCAAAGCGGAATAGTTCGGGTATTTTCTCGTCCTCTAAAGCCTTTCCTAACTCATAACCTCCCATCAGACCCCGCATAAAGCACTCATCTTCATCTCTCTCCACTGCAAATGTTCCCCGAACCAGAGCAAGACCTTTCTAAAAAGTGACGTACTAAAGCCTCGCTTTCGGGGGAAAACAGAGAAAAACAAACAATGGGGAGGGGGGAGAGAAGTCCGCCTGGGAAATAACCAACCAATTTTAAACACAGCCAGTGGGCGAGCACACATGGCCACGCTTCCTCCTATCCTTCGGCACTAGCGCCGGCTGGAGCGTAACGGCGAAATGGTTCAACTCGCGATAATCTCAGAGAACAATAATGAAAAATGATGAAGAGTCGATATTTCTACTATTAAAATGAAATAATGGATGGCAAAATTACCGCATTACAGTAAGATAAAAATAATATCAGGAAACCCACATGGTTTATAGCTCCAAAAATAGCCCGTAAAATTATAGATATCCGCAAAATCTCGTTATTACTAGCAAAACAGCGTAATAATTATAGTTTCAG
The DNA here is from genome assembly GCF_921293095.1 of Ischnura elegans. Lineage (NCBI taxonomy): Eukaryota > Metazoa > Arthropoda > Insecta > Odonata > Coenagrionidae > Ischnura > Ischnura elegans. Next base: position 91,369,660 of record NC_060246.1, on the reverse strand, counting down.
CCAAAAATTGCATCAAATTGATTATAGACACAAGAAAAATTAAACAATTGAAATATTATCACAATTTCTCTAAAAGAATAGTTAAAACATAAGGAAATCATAAAATACAGTTAATTAAGGGTAAACATTGAAAAATGGGTGCTATTTTTTAAACACCATTCTGATAGCAAGCAGTACTCTGTCAAATTAAGTGAAAGTCACTGAATCACAAGCCGAAATTCGAAAATTTTCATTCGGTGTACAGGAACATAAAAGGCGAGGAGAAATAAAAAAGACTCCACCGATAGTTTTAGTACTAAAATGAAATAATTCTCCATTTTTTTGGATTAATAAAAAATTAAGTCACTAAGACGGTGGACTTCTGGAGAAAACCATTCAAATCAGATAGTCTCAGTTTTAGATCTTACCAGTCTTTAATTAACATTATTTTTACTGTATTAGACAAGTAAGTTCAGCTGATTCAGGCGTGATAAAGTGGAAGTTCGACATATCGAAATGAAAGGCAATTGCACTTCTTACAATAATTTAGTGCGCAACACGTAATACCGATTTAATATTTTACTCTTCTTGTGCCCAATTATCAATTTGTTGCAATTTTTGGCTTAGATGTAAAATTATTACGCTTTTTGGTAATTACGAGTTTTTATGAGATGTTGAAGGCATCGCTTCCCATATTTTACGGGTCCGTTTTCGAAACTATTAACATGTGGATTTCCCGGACAATACTAGAAAAATAATGCTTTTAGCAGCAGAAATTAGAGTTAATATGAAGAAAAGAATATAATCTTAACAAGGAGGGAAGAAAGGGGAAAAAATCAGAATTCACCCTAAAGACCCAATATTATTCCTCACAGCCAATATCCACGACTTTCATAAATTTCATAGTCATCGGAAAAATTCATGGAACATGGTACATGGAACTCAATTAAGATCATGAGTAATTTTATGCCTGGGTAACTATTTAGGAATACTAAAAATAAATCATTGACATACTTGTATGAAAAATAACTTTGAATAATTTTATTTACAATCGAACATTAGATTTCATGCAGTTTTGTTAATTTGGGCTAACTGTAATACAGTAGCTAATTGTTTTCATTAAAATAAAGTTAAGTTTTACATCATATGAATATAAATAATATGGGATCTTCATTGCTTCATTGGAAAGAAGAAAATCGGAAACGGCTTGCGGCCACTTCTTTCCTGTCCACTTCGGCTGAAGGGAATTGTAGGAGAAGAAAGTCGTCAGTGCGACAAGGAGGAATGATTAATTGTTTCCAGTGAATTGTATTCTCGGAAGACTAGATGAGAACACGACGTGATGTAAAAGCTAGGAAATAAATCATGAATAACGCCAAAAGTGAATTAACATCATAAATAACTTTTCTCAGAGTAAAATTCGGGTTAAGAGGCAGGAATGTTAGTAGGACGCATCACAGCTGGTATTTTTACGCATTACTCAATGAAAACTTAGATCATCATTTTCAAAGTTTAAGTCACGTTGGGTTTACTTTTTTCAATAAATTTTTGTACCTCAAACTTGAATATTTCACCTCAGCTTTAACTCACGCGTAAATTTAATACATAAAAAAAAAGGAAAACTTCGACAATAATTCACTCTATACAATCTGAAAATACTTATAATTATGATGACGCGTAAATTTAAGTTTATTTTATGGCTATGATAAAACAATATAAATAATATTGTAGCCATAGGGTAGTTTCCTTCATCAAAGGAAAAAAGAGGCATTGGTTGCGATTCGTTACCCACCATTAGTGTATTCATAATATACAAAATATTTGGTTTTAGAAATACCGGTTTAGACGAATGGCAATGGTCAATTTTTATCCTCATTTGAAAAAAGCCAAATTGGCGCCCATGCGATGCCACTCCACGTGAAGTCACAGGGACCTAGTTTCTATACGAGTAGATAGGAGTATTACATCGTCTGCGATTACCAATGCATGCATGAGGCACAGAGCTCAGGGAAACATGTCTTAATAATCACTTATTAAAACTGGCTAGAGTCGGAAGGGTTCCATCGTTTGATAAGGTATTAATAATCCTTATTTAAGCCAAGCGCTACCAGCTGGCTGGGCACTTAGCTACCTGCTAGCATCCTGCGTCGTATCAACGCTCAATGCCTCGCCTTAAGGTCACCTCACTTGTGGCAGTGGGACCCAGAACGATGTCATACGGAGATTTCCCGGCATTTATACTTAGCCGTCGCATTTTTTCGCGCTTGAAAATGTTCACTTTTCATTTAATCGTGAAAAATAGATATCGTCATTTAAAAATGTAAAATCGTGAAATACGTACTCCAGGAGTAATAAATTTAGGCAATAAAAAAATAAAAGGAAACCACCCTATTATTCCTGCCATGGCCTAGAAAGGTGAATTAAATTAGCCAGATCGATTTTATTTTGACATGGGTATATGTGATTCTGGTAAACAAATAATAGCGTCAACATTAGCCTGCCTACTCTATGAGCGAGATACATGGAAAAAAGTGAAAAAAAATCACATATTGTGATTTATTTGTCAGGAAATGAATTTCCATTCAACAAGTAACCTAGGACTTGAGAAAACGCTTTTGAGATAGCTCCTTTTTAATCCAAATTTGACGCACATATTGTTCTCCTAAAACACGCAAATATACTAAAATACTATCATCAGTTATTGCAAACATCAGGGAATCGGTCCGATAGAAATATTAAAAAGATGCTTGAATGCTATTATAGCAAGCTAACATATTAGTAACTCCTCGTTGATTTATCCATTTGGTCGAATACATAAAAATTCCTGCTTTCGCCTAGAAGCATCAGAGAAAGGGTACACCCACGAAATAGGCACTTCATATACTTTTAGAATAACCACGAAAGTAGATACATCACGAAGGTGCCAACAGCTTGTTAAATGAGAGGAGAAAAAGGAAGAATATTAAAATTATAAAAAAATCTTGTTCGAGGAATTAAAATTTGTTGAGGTAAACACGAGGCCTAATGTAAATTCACGCAAAGTGCATGAGAAAGGAGAGAAAATGACCGCAAAGTGACGAGTAGAGAACATTAATTAGAGAAAGTGTTCAATGGTATACAACTTACGTACTACGATGGCCAACTATAATATATAAGGGCGTGCGTGCTGTTGCTAGATAGCAGCATAAGAATATTGATTTAACTTACACATAACACAGATAACACAGAAATCTGGTGCCTCAATCATGCTCATTCCCTTCTTTTTCATCTTTTCTGTGACTTTTGAAATATTAATATTTCGTTTTTTAGACGCACGTTGTCATCCCACGCGCAATGTGGTCTTTCTTGGAAAGAGCTAACTAACATAATTTCCATGCCAGTCTGGTCTATTTATAGGATATTGCGAGCGGGGAAAAACAATAAAATAGGAGTAAAGAAGGTAAAACTTATCGGAGACCAATAATATATTTATAATAGTGGCCATCAAATACTAGCAACAATTAAAGAATACTAGAAGTAACACAGTATGGAATTAACTGAAGGGAGCTAAATACTAAGGCATTCTATGCTCTAATGCATAGAATCGCCTAGTGCCTCAGGATGTATTGAATGGAAAAATATTTGCATCCGGAGAGAGGAGTTGATCATGTTTACGAAAACATGCCTGCGTAATTGAGTACCTGTTACTCTGCCTTTTACATGCAGTGTGTTGTAACAGCTCTTTACAAGAGGATCACTGAACAAACACTGAGAAAACAGTCAAAACTTCAATTTCTTTGCAAATGGATACGGCTCTCACAAGGAATGAGATTTTCTGAAAGCATTTCAACTCAGTAGCTCCCATACCCTTTTCACTGCCATCTTCTCCTTGCGATGTCGAGCCTTTTAAGATTGAAAAGGTCAAGGCCGCCACCCGATGGGAAGTCGAGCACTTCCCAAAGCGATGGGATGGGATATTAAATGCGTGAGATGATGAAGTAGCCCCCGCTGCCGAGCGCGCGTTATCACATGTTTAGATGCGTTCCATTTTAATAGCCACTCCGGAGGTAGACAATGCGGTGCCTTCACCCACATTTCAGACGCTCTCCTATCTCGAAGGAGATAAGTGAAAACTTTCCGGGAAGCCGAGAAATGCGAAGGAGAATAATAAATTAGATAATCCATGCTTAAGTTCCTGTACATTCTTCCGTGTGTTACATACCCCTCGTGCCCACTTAAGGCTGCATCTATTAATTACGCGAGTCGTTTATCGGCCAATTCTCACCTAATCTCACGTAGGAGAGAGGGTGGTCCTGGCAAGTATCGCGTAATTTTTTTCCGCAAGAAACAGTGTAAAATGTGATTCTACACTACGATCTTAGTAATCTTAAATACTAGTCTCAACTGATAATAAATAAAAATAATTAAACGAATTGTTTTCTTTTTATAAATCCAACGCAATGAAACATAGATTAACGTATTTAAACTGAAGGTACGCATTTTGAACAATCCCGCGTGAGATTAGAGGAAGGGGGTCGAGCCAAATCTCACGATATCTCACTAAGAGGGGAGGCAGAGGGGGTTCTAAAATCGCCAAAATCACTTCACGTAATTAATGGACGCCACCTAATTGGCATTCTTCACTTTTAGATACTGATTTTAGTAAAAATGTTACCGTCGAAAAAACGGAAATGTAATTTTTAATTCCTATTTCGATTTGTTTTCGATTTCACTGCGTACCAGACGCTCGAAACAAATGAGATCCAAGAGAGACAAAAAAACGTGAATCTCCGAGGGTGTGTGCCTCGTACGACCGTTGGAAATCTATTATGAGTCCGTCCGTCTAAGGAAGGGGAAAACAATCTCCCGATTCCATAAGTACATGCTTTCACATTATTTTTGTTTCTATGTGCCTCTATACAATTTTCGTGCATTTTTCAATGCAAGGGGGATAGCTTACTTCGACTCTCTCTTTCATCTGGTTCCTACTTTCGTTAAGACGCTTCGTTTGACAAGGGTTTTCCGGGCAAGTCCGTCCGTCTAAGGAGGGGGGAAACAATCTCCCGATTCTCTTATTGTTAGTACATGCTTTCACCTCTATTTTTGTTTCTATGTGCTACTCAACAATTTTCGTGTATTTTTAATGTAAGGGGTATAGCTTACTTTAACTCTATCTCTCTCAACTGGTTCCTACTTGCATTAAGACGCATGACCTTATAAAAACCTGTTGAGGATCAAAATATACACGACGGATGTATATGTAATTGTTTTTACTAATTAAAAATTTAATGCCCAATAGCCGATGATTCATAAGAGCTGTGACGATTCATAAATAGTGAGAATGAAAGGAGATAAATGACTTTCCTGCGGAAAACAGCAATTTGTGAGTGTGCGGGAGCGACTTCTATAAAGAAACTATGATGCATTGAAATAAAACATGCTTTTAAAGAAGCATTGCGTTTTTACACGAAAGTAGATACATGAACATGCACCGATGATGATGACATTTGTGATTCATATGGTGTAATTTCAAGTACCAATTAGAGTAAGCATGGCGAAGAAGCTACTCGAACTAAGCTGGCAAATAAAAATCAAACCACATTAAGTGATAGGTCACCCATGAAGATTCTGCTGAGGAACGCAACTGGTTAATAAGTGAAATTCATCCCATGAAAATTCAACCGTAAAATATTTCGCAAAAACTTTATGTTAAAATTTCTACAACCAATTTACTTCTTCCATTAGGTGGAGCAGAGTTTATATTACAAGACTAAAAATAACAAGGTTAACAATAACAAGGTTCTAATTAACAAGGCTAAAAATAATGAAATCGGTTTTTTCCACGGTTTGCAGAGTAAAAGCTTCGTAGATACAGAATCCAGCGACGCCAATAAGGATACCAATCTCTTCCTTTGGTTGTGCAATTTTTTTCTAGAAGAAGCAGCCAGCTATGAAAATATTTTAGTTTCCCCCTTCCTTTGATTGAGCCGAAGAAATGAAGAAACGAAGATAGGAAAGAATAGCAAACGTGTGCGGAGAGAGGGCGACGCTGGGATCACTTGACGCCCATGTGGGACGCGACGCACGGCGGAATTCGTATCGGCACGGCCAAACAAATAAACCCTAATGGGGCGGGAGAGAGGGGGGATGGAAGGCCTTGGCCTCAACCGAACGACCACACCCACTTCCACCCTCTTCCACAAACAAACACACGAGGTAACCACAACAACGATGGCCGATGCCCGGTGGTCTCATAAGCATGCCTTTTTCTAGTTCTAATTTGTGTACGCACGAAGCCATTGATACAAAGATAGTGGGGAATAACTTTTAAATAAAGAAGGTAAAAAAATATTCCTGAGTATATGGATATTAATTTTATTTGGTTTAGGGATCAATTCTAGGTAATTATATTATGCAGTGGCGGAGAAAGGGCGGTTTTTGGAGGATAAACCCCCTCCCAGAGCTAAGAGAAATTTTTAAGTTTGATCTATTTTACTTAATTGGATTAATATTACTTATATAAAAGTGTAAGAATAAATAAAAAATCCCTCAGAAAGCCGTAAAACTCACCATTTTCAACCATTTATCTTAAAAATTTTCTGGGGAAGGGCCCCCGCACCTCTCGCTTACCCTGGCGTGCATTCTATACCCCCTGGCCCCCCAGTATAAGTTGCGCCTAAAACCTCCCCTAGTCTTAATTCCTGGCTGCGCCCCTGATATTATGGATAACAATTTGGATTAATGAAGTTCATTCACACCACTCGAGGCCCGTCCTCTGTCCTCACTTAGGGATGAATAAAATTTTTATGCTATTGTACACAAATCCAGGTTGTACCTACTCGGCTAATTATAGAAAAATGACAAATCTCGAATATTTATAAAAATGCAATACAATACTGGAATATTAGCGTCATCAAGGTCCAATTGAATACATAATAACACTTTACGTGCGCATTCATACATTTTTGCTGTAGACGCTATGAGATTCCTGTCTTCATACGATAGAATCCTCAATAAAATGCAGCGGTATCTCGGTAATCCAGCAAATATTGGACGAGAGCACTGCAGGATTACCGAAAATGCCGGATTACTGGTAATCACTAATATTAACGGAATTAAAAGGCAGAAGCTATGTTTTATTGAATAGATACATGATATAATATATTGTTTTATACACTACATCAGTACATATACGCAATTGATTAGCTAACGTAAAACTACGATAACTAAACTAAACCTACATTACAGTACTGTATTTTTCCGTATCTATAGTCCACATAATTCCATTGAAGTGGAAGGCCCCGCTCTTGGTAAGCACTGCTTCCCCTACTTATCTCACAGGTTGGATCTTTTTATATTCTCTCCACTCCACCTTTTCAGGCACTTTGGAGTTGTGGCAATTAACCCTACTTACTTATCTCGGCTCACCTCAGAAGTGGACTACTCGAAATTACCGAGCTAACCACTTGGTAGGTGTCTGTATAAAAACGCCGGATTACTGCCAGGGCAGGAGAAGTGAAGTGTCGAATTATAGAGGAAGTACTGTCCTCATTTAAGTTCAGTTTGAAATATTTCAGGAAGTTGATATCCGCGTCACAACCCTACCTTAGCCTTGAGACTACCGGTATGGTATGGTATTTGGAGGAGGCGACATCTGATGTCATTTGCGATATGAGGGAAGGGTATGGAAGGAAGGGTGGAATAAAACCCAGCGTGGGCATCAGCCTACTCTTAACGTAAGGTACGTAGGGGACCAAGGTTTAACGTCCCATCCGACGGACGGAGTGAGTGTTGCGTTGGAATGTTCACATTACATTCAAGCAGGGATCGGGCAGTCTCTGGAAATTATTTGCCACCGCCGGGTTTTGAACCCGAGCCTACGGGGTGGGAAGCGAACACTCTAGCCACCACACCAATCCGATCTCCTTAAGACTGCCTCACTTCCCTTATTGTCTGTGTAAAGACCAAAGCCTGCAGCCTACACCACGGAAAAGATTTCCTGGATTTTGAAAAAGTTGGACGTGACGACGCGCTTCAACTGGGTGGAAAAAATGGGGAATATATTACCAAAACCGAAAGACCGTATTTCTCATTACTTATATGGGGGAGTCTATAAAATTGACTGCAGCATTGGAATGACTTACATCGGCCAGACATGCAGAGCCGTTAAGTGCCGACAGCAGGAATACGGACGTGCAATTAAAAACAAGCCATTCCACCTCTCAACTGTCGCGGAAAACGTCCACGCAGAACCTAAAAACTCAACCAACTTGGAGAAGACAAGTGTGCTTGCCAGGGAATCCTGATATTTCCCAGAAGTTATTCGAGAAGCCATCGAAATATCGGAAGAAATTTGGCGCCAAACGAGACCAAGACTATAGGCCTATGTAAGGCCCGGATGATCAACACTTTTTCATGGCAATCTTAAAAAAAAAGATGGGGCAGGAAGATAATGAAGCCGTGTATAAGACCGAAATAAAAACGATCGAATTAATCATAATAGAACAGGGAAAGAAATGTTATGAAAACTTGGAATCAAATGATGCATCAATAATTAATCAAAGACTTATCTATTCCGAAAATAATACTTGGAATAGACATAAGAGGACCGAGTGGTGTCTTCAAATGTAGACAGGCATTCCTCAGACGGGGAAAGAAAAGAAGGCAAGAATATTGCGAAAAATCGAGGAAAGTTCGATAGATGAAAACAAAAGCTGATCACCACTACACACTCAAGTAGTATCACCACTAAGCAAACTGGAACACGGACGAAACTGTAGTGGTTAAAAACAACGAACACGGTTGGAAACCCAAGAAGATACTATCACTCACCACCGCACTTTTATCATCAAATTCCTCCCAACAAATAGGAGAGTGGTCTAACAATAAGAAATCGTGTGCAACCTCTCCTCCAACGCTTCTACTTTCCTCGTGTCCACCTCACACTTTTCCGAGAACCCCACCCTCGCGCCTTTATCATCCCCGGATAAGAAAGACTCTTCTTTCCCCTCACTCCTTCCCGCTCTCCCACCGCAGATGATTCACTTGCGTGCGCACGAGGGAAGACGGGAAAAAGAGGGCGGATTCTTCTGATGGACGAAAGGCTCGTCACCCGCGCTCTCAGCACACATCGCCCCCGCCGCGTCGTCAGGATAGGCGGCAAGTCACCCCGAGGGCAGTCGCCTGCAGCGCCTTCATAGGCACATCTCCCTCGCGGTCACCATCACCATTAGTCAACAATCCTAAAATTGGTTTGACGCAGCTCTCATACCCGCTAGCCTTTTCATAGCCCCTCGTGGTAAAACTGCAAATATTTCACGCTCGAAATAATCCCTTTTAACGCTAAACAACCTGATACCACCATTCGTCCAGCTGTACATATCGAGTCGACTTTTCGACATTTGAGAAAGGATTTCCAGGGTAACCATTGCGCGATTTTACACATGGCAAGGGTGTAAATCATGTAACAATATTTCCATCAAGGTAAAGGAAATAAAATTTAAAAAAATATTCTTATGCTCCGGAGCGCTTAAAGAGAAGAAGGAAATATTGAAACAAATTTAGTAAATTTTCAGAACTTAATTTTCTCCATTTCTTACTCCTTATTATCATCTTCCGTAATAATAGTTACGTACGCATTAGAACATTTGGTGCGTATCCGAACATTTGAGTTTACTCTACCAAGATATTTTTCATAGATACATTGGCGAATCTATCTCTACACGATAAAATTTTGCAATAAAATCCTCATTTAATATTCCATTCCATAGTAATTATTACGAAAATTTGACGGCTTCACACATTTCAGGATCAGTACGAGGAGAAAATCAGTGATCATCGAAAAGTAGATCTAAAACTTCTAGATCATTGGAATGTTTAGTAGGGCGGGGTAAAAATCATTCTCGGTCGCATTCTGAGACCACTATCAACAGAATAGGATTTTTGGATTTTCATTTCGAACAAACGCAAAGTTAAAAAAAGGAGAGTCTGAGATTAGAAAAAAGTACATATTGGAATCGTTGCGAGGTATCGGAGTGTAAATAACGTCATGTTAGGTGAGATAATATTCCGGAAGTAACAAATCACGTTTAGAAATATTTTTTAAAACGTAGATAGCCTGGTCTATTGCTAGGCACCCTTTCCGGCTTCGGTTGTGGCGGGGTAAAGTCTTCGCCTACCAAACCAAAGGTCACGGGTGCGAGACCCGCCTGGGTATTCGGTTCCCATCCAGGACATGGATGTAGTGGTGTGCATCATTAGTATTTAAAATCCCGTTTTAAAAGGCCGTTAACTGCTGTTTACGGGGACGTTTGAAATAAACGTATAAGAAATCAGGAGCGATTCTCGCAGAAGCCTATGGGAGAGATTTGAAGTACCTGCATTTTCACTTTTTACTCCACCATTGCATTCGTCTCATCGAAAGTTGAGGATATCTGAGTGATTCTCAGTTAGAGGAGCAGCCACCGAGGTGAAAGGTCAGGGAGAGGCTGGGTTCTCTCGGTCGTCGCTGGCAGAGCCCAGACAGTCGAAGGGGCACTTGGAAGGCGTGCACACATGCTGCTTTGAGCGATCGGGGGTAGGGGGGTGTCCTCTAGCCGAATGTTTACGCTAAACAATCCTTCGCCGCCTCTCTTCGTGCGGGTCGACCGATGCAGTCTTATCGCTACGGCCGCTCCGACAACTCCCTGCTGATCCGCACTCTCCGAGCAACGAGGATACCGCAAGCACGGAACAAGAGTCACCTCGCGAATATAGTGCCATTAGGGAGTTTTGGAGCCGTCCATTCGTGTCCCCTCTACGTAACGAAGGTACAGGACATCGTGGAGTCGTCGTCTGAACTAGAGGAAGCGGACCGGAATGGAAACGATAGTGTTAGGAGCATCCGCTGTGCACCCCAAGGGAATACGAAGCTCAGATCGAAACAGGTAAGTGTTCGCATTCCACTGATGAGTAAGGCTGATCATTAATAGGGCGGATTCAGGGGGGTCACTGGGATCATGACCCCTACCCAAATTTTATCGCAATTTTTAAATTTTTATAATATAAATACTTTTTGTATGATTGTGAAGGAGTATAGGTAGTGTATATACGAATGCAAGGCTACGTGAAAGAAATTTCAGTTGTATTTATCGTAGAGCGTAGCGTTCCCTGCAAAACATTTTACACGGGAGAATATTCCTCTCACCAGGGGGGTATTCCATACTCCCCGGACCTAGGTCATCACCCCCCCTCCAAATTTTATGCTGAATCCGCCACTGGACGCATTAATTCTCTCACGACTAGTTATTTTCGTGACGCGTAACATGTTTAAAAGTTAGGTCTCATCTTGTATTTGTCCTTTTGGATGCAAAGATTATATACCCTTATCAACAATTTTCTGGGTCAAGAAATGTCCCTTGTCAACAAATTTTAAAACTTTGCCTCAGTATTTGCTCAGGCCAAGCATTTCCAATTCGCGGTACAGGCTGCATTTAAATGACGACAAAAATCTGCTAAATATGTATATAAAATATTAAGATAATTAGTTATGTTTTTTAACGAGTGGTTCGACACCACTAAAAGGCAAATTACGAATCCCTGTCTGAGTGTAATGCGTCACCTAAACGGTTTTTCTCGATCTCTTCGGACCTACAGTGACTTCACACACCCGTGCGCACGCTGACTTCTAACTACAACACACTGTCCAGAAATTCACTGAATGACTAGACGACGTGATTACACATCAAATTCGGGCAATAGAAAATGTGTACCTGCATTTTCCGTGAAATAGTAGTTCATTTTTGGTAACGCATATTGCGACAGAGACTATCTGCTTTGAAGTAACAATGATACCCGATAAACAAGAGGATCAAACAAGAGAAGCAGTTGCACGAATCCGCATTATCATAACTTTTACTAAGTGCTTAAAAATTATCTCATATACTAACAGTCATCATTTCCATTAAGCAAAACATTTTTGGCCCTTTTTTCTTGGCTTTCCGAAAGTAGGAAGTAATCTATCTCTGATCATAGAATAATCTACCATTGTATGGACCACAAAATGGATTTATGTTTTACGCTTCAAACAGTGTAATATTTGACTCATTCACATTCTTTGCACCAATTCCCCTAGTTCAAAATCGGCACGATTCAATTACATTTGACAGTAAATAATATTTCTAACAATTTCGATACTAAAATGACTATAAGATTTCAACGATACATGTGGAAACACAATTTGTTTCTTATATTCTATCAAATAATTATTTTAATCGTACGTATTTAACTGTCGGCTAAGAATTATTCTTCAATTTATCTAAATTCAAGTTCAAAATTTTAGCGGAAAACCCCATTGAAAGTTAGTGCGATCTCATATTTCTGACTGCTGCTACGTCGAAAACAAATACAAGAAAGCTTTTCATGTAAAATATACTAGGATCGCTTCTTCAAAGCATCACTCGTATAAATTTTTTCTATTAATAACTTATCAAAGAACTTCGGCATCTATGTTGTCTTTTCAAGCTGTACGTAAACAGCGGCCCCCACCTCTTATTCTGTGACAGGCGAAGACATATCCATCCGTGAATATTCTATCTCCCCCACGGAGAAAGAGATATACATTATTTATAAACCGATCGAAGCTATAAATACTGAACACGGGGTAAAAGACATGATGATGTAATAACCGAACAGAACAACAAATATTGTGGTAGATATATTTTCTCTTTTGAAAGTAATTTCATCTACCACTATCCTTCTCGTATTTATTTTTCATGGACATATTCTACTAGTCCCTTCCATGATCAATTATTTTAACGATTTTCCGACAGCTTTAATGTCGAATAATTGTTTATCCTAATACGGCTTTGGGGCAAACGGCTTAATGAAGAAACCATATGACTCTACAATTCCATACAATAATATTGGCACATAGGACCAACGTTTATAAGAATAAAGTAAAACCAATTTGACTAAAATCAAGAGGTGACCAAGCAAAAAACAGAACACCTACAGATAGCATGTGTCAAGCTTTCAGCAAGAATGTACGATCGGCCTCGAAAACAAACCGTTCAGTGAATTAGATGAACGTGACCTTCGACAAAATATTTTTGATAGATAGACAACGACAAGTGGTGCATATTTTCATCTACATCACGACTGAGGAGGGTGGTTTTGGGTTAACGGCAATAGGACTCAAGTTTGCTCATCCTAAAATCAACTTGAAAAGTAAAAAAATGAGGAAACAAGAAATACTTGGTCGATCCAGGTGGGATGCCTCAAAGACGATCAATGGGGACGGAAAAGGCGTGAAAAACGAACTCCATGGAATAAAAGGAGGGAAAATACTCGCACAATGGGACGTCTTCGCTTAAGAAGTTTCTCCTCCCGCTGACGTTGAGCAAGTGAAGCGAATCAACAAGTGTTTGCTGGCCGCAGTCAGACGCTCAGACCCTACGAAAACACGGAATCCCTTTGGAATCCCCGATAGTCGGATTGCGTGTTAAAGGTTTAGTAAAGCAATTTACCCCTTGAATGGGGCAGCGTTCATGCCCGTCCATAAAACTCGGCGAGGAAATTTCGCTGCCCGCGGTTCTGCTGCGAAAGTATGTCAAGCAAATACTGTAGTTACTAATTGATGTCTAAGCATTGATCAGTGTGAACCAATAAAACAGAGAAACAATTATCGTTTTCAGGCTAATAAAAAGACTGTATTTCAAGCTCTTGAACTTATTTCCATCGTTAGTGAAGTTATTCACAGAAAGAAATTGAGATAAAACGATTCCAGGGTTAGAGGAGGGTATTCGTTTATTAATTGAGTTCATTTTGAAAGAAAACAAAACATAACACAGTAAGATGGGCTCAAGGAAAAACAGGCAGATACGGTAAAAATTATTTCAAACGTGGATCAATTGGGAGAAATAAATCCGAATAATTGATATCTCCGAAATTAGTACATTCTTTGTATAAATGTCTGATAAAACTTTCGTCTTAAGAGGTTTCGAATCCTTGGAGAACACAGCCTTATACTCACAGCAAAGGAATGCAGTAGCACAAACAATTGATTGTCAATACCTTAAATTCTAGCCTTGGGAGATGGGAATAAGCTATTTTCGCCCAGTGTATAGAGATGGAATACAATTCATTCATTGCAAAAGTAGACCTTCCCGTCGATATAGAAAAAAAACCATTCGCCATATATGGTAAACTGTTGCTTTAAAATGGATAAGAGTTTGCATTATGTTAGTGTATAGAGTGGGAAATAAACCCTTTGAATTTATTTAATATGAATCTTCAATATTAAAAACTTCACTTGTAAATCTTAGGTAATTTCACATGGAAACATAGCTAAGAGATTTCTTAGCAATATATATTTAACATTGAAGCAGTGAATTTATATAAGCGGATAAAGCTATACTTATTACATAATTCTATTTGTATGGAATACGTATGAAGCACGTGAAAAATTAATTCCTTTGAAAATTAAATTACCCAGGGGAAGTTATCTTTCAAGATATTTAGAAACCTCTGCTTACAGACGAAGAGACTTTTAACTTACCAGCCGCATTTTATTCCCGAGCATAGTAAAACGAATTCAAATGTGGTTTTAAAATTAATTTAGATACATTTTTTTGGGATAATGTTTTACCGATACTCTTTTACATGTTTCCTATTGATTATACGCAGCCAATGATCACGAGTCATCGCATAACTTGTATTGGTATTTGGTTGGGCTATTGTCAGATCAAGTGCTTCCGATTTGATGCAGATTTCTCTAAATGCAGAATTATTTCCTTCCTCCGACCTTCATACTGTCGTGGCTGTGGTTTAGAAGTTTATGCATGGCTTGCTTACAACATTTCCGGGCAAAAATAATACGAAAAAAGTATACCTCCAGCTCTCATTTATACACTTATCTCACATATGCACTTACTCTCAATACCCATTTAAGTGCGCTATAGAGACCTTTTCTCTGTATTCCGAGGCAAAACCAAGTTTTAATATAAGTTTAATAACCCTTTAAGAGTAAATTTGTGCCCACATTATGTGAATATATTTTATAACGAGATTCAAAAAAATGTTAGAAGTGATATCATAAAATATTTGCCATATTTTTCGATGCATTTGTGAGAATCAATTTAGAGATAAAAGGTAATGCCGCCGTGAAGACCTTGTTCTTTGAGGGTTGATGCATTCTTCGTTACTATGAAAACCAATAAAAGTCAGGAAATCTGATGATTGACCACGAAATTCTGGAAATAAACCAGGTCTGTATGTAAAATAGATCTTGTGAACTATTTCAAACTTCTATTACAGGAAATGTTTATAAAGCCCCTAGAATAAAAAGGGCATTTATATAAATTTCTGAATTGCTGCTTTGTAAACGAATAACATAATATTTTGTGGCAGAACAAACAGCACCATTTGACATATCACAAGATCGAAGTTACCCTCCAAGATTTAGCTAAGATGAGAACCGCTGACCTTCGGATCACCAGCAAAGGGCATCTTCATAAAACCACCGTGGACGAAAAAAAGACAGTTTGATCCCTTCTTCTTTCGTGACATGAGGTTATGAAACAAACCCACTCTCAAGAGCGGTGAGGTGTGCGGATGATGAACTCGTCTGAAACAGGCCATAAGGCAATGATCAAGGGTCGGCTGGATTCTCGATTGATTGACACCAATTCCGTTCCAGTTGAGCAGGGAAGAGAATGGGAACCCCATCATCCACTCTGCTGGAGTCCATTATTATCCTCCAGCGTCGTATTTGCCCTCTCTTCACCATCTCCCGCCCCTCCGTCACACTACGTTTGGTGACCTCCCATCCCTCTCTGCCCTCCCTCCATTGAATCATCCATCGAGGCCCAACCCTTTCATTCACGTACGGGCGCCCGATGAAATTTGCTCAAGCACATCGCTGTTTGATGAAGATATCTCCTTCGTCCCCTTCCCTTTCCTCACCGCCGTGACAAGGCAAACCCTCACTCTCGCTGCCATCGGCGGCTCGAGCGAAAGTGACGCTCAGAAACGTGTTTACTCGCCCAAGCACGCACGCACATAAACATACTAAAATGTTGTGTATACAGAAGGTCTTTAAAAAAATATGACAAGATAAAAGAGGGTGAAGAGATTTACGGTGATAGGTTCACACACACGCAAACGGCTTGTTTGTTTTACGCTAACAATAACCATGTCTCCATTCGCACGCAGATACAAAGAAAACCGTGGCGCTGGGATTTGTGAACGGGATCTAGTGTGTGGTGGCTGCATGAATTGGTGCATGGTTTTCAATGGCCTGATATTCCCCCTATTTCCTCCATAAATTTCAACTAGACGACATAAATTAATTGATTGTATTAGGATAGACTAAATCTGAGTAAATGATAGAATTAAATACTTTGTAATATTTCCACATACATTAAGTTATACAACGAGAGAACATGTTTCACTGCACGGTAGCATCATCAGGACTGTCTAACGATTTAGCCAACACAGAGTATTTAATTACGAGAAGAGAATGCGGGTGCAGAGAATGAGTTTTGTGATAATTCTGGTAAACCGGGTGAAGGGTGAGAGTTATAGGTGGGGTTAAGAGAACGGATGAGGTCTCTTTAAGTTGAGATTTTTGATTTTAGCTAGGGTCTTCAGTAATCTAGTTGGAAATGTAACCCAATATAAATTTGCTAAAATGATGACCTTCCATTTATCACGGTTTTCAATATTCCCTTTCCCTAAAGTGTACCAATAAATCGTAGTAGAAATTATTTAAAATAATTATATATTGAAAGTAACGAGTGAATCTGTGGCCTTTCTCTCCTTCTATCCACGTGCCACTTACGAACCCACCTGGCAGAGAGTAATTTGAATTGTTTTAAATCCTCCTTGTTCTGCCCCTAGTTTCCAAGTTATTCATTGCAAATATGAAAACTTAACTTGAATGAGAAGGAATATCCCAGCAACAATGCGTTAGATATGTGAACAATGCGAATACTTCTAATACCTTTCTGATAAATCTGCTACTTATTGACAAGATGTGGGCAAATTCCACGAATCACAAAAAATTAAAACCAATCTATTGAAAAATTTCGGATAAAGTTAAGCTTTTAAAACCAATATCAAATGATGATGGACGAATAAATAGTTTTTATGGGGTTAATATGAGTTCCTGCACTTAACTACCATACCGTTACCAGTAGATGGCTCTAAAGTATGAACTCGCGTATGTAAAGGGTTCGCGGCCGCTAGTCAACTACGGCCATGTTGAACCAAACGTAGATATTTTTTAATAGGATTATGTTTTTTAATAATGTTGTTTATGATTGCACTACTCATGAAAGAGATATTCCGGGAAGGCACTATTTTAACTAAGGCCCATTCGTGTTATCTTATTTTTTCTGAAAGATTAGTTCCAAATACGAAATAAATCAACGCAAGCATACAAATATGACAACAGGATTCGTACTCAAGTGCTTTTTTTCCAGTATTAGCGGATTAAATGACACTTGAAAGGGGTGACAATTATCCAAACAGCGACGCTACGAGACTTGGCCTTTATTGAAGCGCAAACAGGGTGCGAGAGAGGGATGGCAAACACCAAACCGAAACTTTCCCCAGATAATACCGGCGACAAACCCCTCGTCCGAATGAACTCTTCTGTTTGCTTTCACGTCCCCAATATTTGGTCCATCGAAAACGATAGGCTTCATCATCGGAGTCAATTCTCTCTCGCAAATAACATTCATTCTCCGTCACTTCAAGCTCTCGCAACGACACTTCTCTCACGAAAACGATACACTTTTCTTTCCGCTTTCGTTGAATTGTGGAGGATCAGAGTGAATGCATAAAAATTATTGAACCGGGACTTAATTATAGAACGTTGGTAACATGTGGAGTTGGTCGACTGCTGGGCCCCATGGGTCAGTAAGTTAGAGTGAGTTAGATAGGCCTATGCTGGGATTACATAGAGCGTGAGGTCTTCTCGGGTTTTCCACCGGCTAAAATAAAATATAGGTACTTTGTTCTTTCCAAACTTATTTTAATATAATGCAACCGATTTCGACGTGTTCTACGTTATTTTCAAGCTAGACTGCCATCAACTTTATTTTCTATCAGGTCGACGACGACGAATAAGGCAGTTATAGAGCCAAGAACCTGGTGAAATAGAGTCCAAGAGTTGCATTATTTAGGAAATAAGTAATTTCATACAACGAATGGTGAAAGCAATCACATTTTCTCTAAAATATAATTAATTGTGGAGACCGATACTTGGTGGGACTTCAATACAAGAAAACGATCAATATATGATATTATTAGTCTGAATAAAGTTATTTGTTCAATTGATCTGTCTTAGGATTATCAGGTAATAAATATGATATAGGTGGTAGGAAATAATTAGCTTGGAAGTCATTGCATTAAATACCTCCATTCCTCCGTGCAAAACATCAAAATGTCTTTTCATCACAGTTTTATAAAGTAAAATAGAAGTAGCAAAATGAGTAATAGCAAATATAAATTATAACTTACTAGCAATATTTCGCTAACAATTTTATTCACTAAACCGGTTTCAATATATTTCTTATTATGATCACGAAAATGTTTGCTTGAAAAATATATTCACGGAAAATTGCTTTTCAGTTTTCATTTGTATTTTGTCACGATTCCACCAGATTGAGCCTGGATAAACTCTCTATATGAGGAATAAGCATATCGAAGGTGTTTTTAAGGCTCAATCTGGTTGAAGTCAAGCATAGCAATGCAACAGACTAGAAACTTTCCACCTAAGGGTATTGATTAACGTTCTCCTGAAAATTTAATCAAAGGGTTCATATTTTCTTGTAATAAATTGCGTGCACTGCATTAATGTGATCAATAGAGTTAACCACATTACAGTTGCACACATTCCAAATAAACCGTTAGTTTCATTATGAGCAAATGTTACTAAAGTAAGAACCCTTTGACATTCAAGTGGGGGGGGCAAAGGTACGCTGATGTGAATGCCTCCCGCGGAGCGAATAAGATAGAAAGGGTCAGAGGTGCATGGTCCTTTAATCCGGAGATAAGCCGCTAGGGATTAAGGGGACGATTGGAAAGGATTTCACTCTTGGTCGTGGAGATAGACCTCAATGCTCTCAACACTGGATGATCTAATGGAGACAGCGACCACCTCCCCCCCTCCCTTGGTATCCATATTGAGGGCGGCTATCCCAAGTCTATCGGTAATCGTTCCGTAATCCGCCTTATCGGAAAGGGGAAAGATTGGATTTTCCGCAGAGAGAGTGACTGAGTGAGTACCTTTCATTCCACGAGTGGGTGATGCCTTCCTTTCTCTAACATCGGCGGCCAAGGCATGGGCGTACCCAGTGAGGGGCAGCTGCCCCCCTAGAAGCAAAAATGGCAAAAGTCTTTAAGCAAAATCAGTGCTGAATAGGGAAGTGCACTAATGTTTCAAATGCATCAAACACATTTTTTAAATTAGAGTTCAGAATAACATAATGTCGTAAAACCACAGTTTAAATCCTAATAGTGAATACTTGATTCGAGATGACCGTCTGAAATATGGAAAAATTCAAAGGCCGCGAAAACGGGTGTCCATGTTGAATATTGGCCGTGACGTCACAAGGCAGTAGCAGAAGGCAGCTTCTACACCGTTTAGTTCTACCACTATTATTGCATAGAAAAATTACAGAATTTGAGGGTATCCGTTTTTTGCTGTCATAAAATATCTTCAGAATATATATGTGGCTGCTTCTCTTTTGAGTAAACGACTTCATCATTGCGTAATATATTAATACTCGCTGCGCTGTGCGCGCTCGTTAAGGGGCTCCGCCCCTTAAAACCCCGGTTCCGGCTTCGCCGTCTACATATGTGGTCGTTGGAAGACGTTTGAAGTTCGAATAATCTCAACTCGACTAGGGGCCGGCTTCGCCGGCCAGGGGGTAGGGAGGCGCCCCACTCATTCCTCGGAACGGCTTCGCCGTTCCTCGCTGAAGGGCGGCTTCGCCGCCCGGGGGTTTAGTGTGCCAGGGGGCGAGGGCATTTCGGAACTGTTTCACCGTTATTCGTTTAAGGGGCGGCTTCGCCGCCCAGAGGTGGGGAGAGTCCACAGCGGCTGCGCCGCTTGAACATCGGGGCGGCTTCGCCGCCCGGGGGTTACTGAAGCTCCCCCTCGCCTACGCCAGTTCCTCGTTGTGGGGCGGCTTCGCCGCCTTGAGGCGGAGGAGCCCCCCCGCGGCTGCTCCGCCTAGTCCTCATAAATGGTCTTCCCCACCGAGAGGGGTGCCCAGGGGGATTTTAATGTGTTATGCATGCGGTCACCAAAAGTCCACAGTGATCATGTAGCGATGATTGTATTAATAGTGGCGACAAGTACCCATAAAAGAAGACTTAATGGCAAGTTTTTCATTTTTTTTCGGGGGGTTCCTACGGATTACCGGGGGTTTTATACTTGTGTTAAACCAGTGGACACAAATCGTTCTCATAAATTCCGTGCCGATAAGTCCTAGGGGACCGGAAGAGTGGTCTGATGATTCCTTTACCTGGAGAGGCTATTTATTAGAAATCTTTTGGGAGGTTTCACGGGGTTATCGGGGGTTTTAATAAGTGGTAGGGGCACTGGTTAAATTGTGTCGAAAACTATTCGAAAAGGCGAGTTTAAATTTGTTTTATTTTTTTTCGGCGATGTTCCATGTGGTAATTGGGGGTTTTCTGGTATTTTTTCCCGTATGGTTTACGGTGGCTCGCCCTCAACAAATATTCCGGATCTTGAGCTCAGAGGGGACGGGTAGTGCGGCGTAATGTTTGCGAGAAGTACCCAAATAGGAGACTAAATGACACATTTTACATTTGGGGGGGTTTTCACGGGGATACCGGGGGTTTAAATGCGTGTACTCCTGGCGGTCACCATCCATTCACATAAATTTCGGGGGGATGAATCGTTGGGGGCGGTGGAATAGTCACGAAAAGTACCGAAAAAGTAGACTTATTTGAAAATTTTATTTTTGGGGGGGGGGGTGTATGTGGGTTTACCGGGGGTTTACAGATTTTTACTGCCAGCGGTCATCAATCGTCCACATCAATTCCGTAGCGATGAGTGGTAAGGATTGGAAAAGCGGCGGAATTGTGACGAAAAGTACCCGAAAAGGCTACTTATATGCAAATTTTAATTTTTTAGGGGGTTTCGGGGGGTTAAAAGATGACGGTACTATATGGTCACATTCATTTACTGTCATGTCTAAAAGAATTGTGCCCTATGACATCCATATTTCGAAAGTAATACAATAAAAAGCAAACCAGTCCCTGAAAAAAGTGAGCAGTGCCCGCCGTTTTTATTTTTTCACGGTTAAACCCATTAAATAAATAATAAAATGTTTATTTTTACTGAAATAAAATGCATAGATGTATGTAACTACAAAGTTTGAAAGAAATCGGTTGAGTTAAAATTGACAAAACCTTGTGTTAATCTTTTGAAAATCGTAATTTTCCGTGATTTTCGGAATACTTTAATTTTTTTCTGAGTAACTAAGAATTATGAAAGAAAATTGTTACCTACATTTCGTAGACGATGTTATGAGCATATATAATAATCATTTTCGTTATCCAACACCTTAAATTAAGTCGAGGGGAGGAGAAGGTATGAAATTTATTTCGAAAAATCAATTTTTGGACGCCATTTTGGCTGCAATTTTTTCAAATGGAAACTAATAAATTTACTTTATTACGTGCCCACGTTCATCGACTTTCAAAAAAAGCATTAACGACCCGTGTGGCACGCACAGTTTGCGCGCAGTAAAATTAAAACCGAAAGAGGGTCCCCGGAAAAAGCGCGATTTCGGCCATTTTGTCGTCCTAGCGACGACACGTGGCGAAAACTTCCGGGTTTCGGATTTTTCCTCCGGATCATTTCGGGTTCCCCGCACGCGTGCCAAATTTCAGCTCTCCAGCAGTTCTAGAAGTGGTCGGGAATTTGTATCCATCAGTGAGTCAGTTACCTCAAGGGCTGTATATAATAGAGACTCGCTGCGCTCCGCGCGCTCGTTAAGGGGCTCCGCCCCTTAAAAACCCCGGGTCCGGCTTCGCCGTCTACATTTGTGGTTCTTCGAAAAATTTTATTTCGAATAATCTCACCTCAGCTAGGGGCCGGCTTCGCCGGCCAGGGGGTAGGGAAGCGCCCCACTCATTCCTCGGAACGGCTACGCCGTTCCTCGTTGAGAGGCAGCTTCGCCGCCCAGGGTTTGAGTGTGCCCCCCCGGGGCTACCCCGCTTAATACTCGGAATGGCTTCGCCGTTCCTCGTCAGGGGTCGGCATAGCCGCCCAGAGGGCAAGGGCATTTTGGAACTATTTCACCGTTTTTCGTTTAAGGGGCGGCTTCGCCGCCCAGGGGCGTAGGGAGCCCACAGCGGCTACGCCGCTTTAACGTTGGGGCGGCTTCGCCGCCCAAGGGTTACTGAAGCTCCCCCTCGCTTACGCCAGTTACTCCTCGGAACGGCTTCACCGTTCCTCGTTGTGGGGCGGCTTCGCCGCCTTGGGGATGATGAGCCCCCCGCGGCTGCTCCGCTTAGTCCTCATAAATGTTCCTCTCCACCGAGAGGGGTGCCCAGGGGTATTAGGGGGTTTTCATGTGTTATACATGCGGTCATCAATCGTCCACAATTATCATGTGGCGATGATTTTAAAGGGTAGTGCAATGCGGCGTAATAGTGGCGACAAGTACCCATAAAAGAAGACTTAATGGCAAGTTTTCATTTTTTGCGGGGGGTTCCAACGGAATACCGGGGGTTTTATACGTGTGAAAACCAGTGTTCACAAATCGTTCTCATAAATTCCGTGCCGATAAGTCCTAGGGGTCCCGAACAGTGGCGGAATTCTGACGATTCTTTTACCCGGTGAGGCGATTTATTACAAAACTTTTCTGGGAGGTTTCACGGGGATATCGGGGGTTTTAATAAGTAGTAGAGGCACCGGCTAAATTGTGACGAAAACTACTCGGAAAAGCGACTTTAAACTTTTTTTATTTTTTTTTCGGCGAGGTTTCAGGAGTTGATCGGGTGTTTTCTGGTATACTTTCCCGTATGGTTTACGGTGGCCCGCCCTCCACAAATATTCCGGATCTAGAGCTCAGAGGGGACGGGTAGTGCGGCATAATGTTTGCGAGAAGTTCCCAAACAGGAGACTTAATGGCACATTTAACATTTGGGGGGGATTTCAGGGGGATACCGGGGGTTTATATGTGTGTACTGTCGGCGGTGACCATCCGTTCACTTAAATTCCGTAGGGATGAGTCGTTGGGGTAAGAACCAGCGGTGGAATAGTCACGAAAAGTACCGAAAAAGTAGACTTATTGGCAAAACTTTATTTTTTGGGGGGTGTATGTGGGTTTACCGGGGGTTTATAGGTTTTATGACTACCAAGGGTCATCAATTGTCCACATCAATTCCGTAGCGATGAGTGGTAAGGCTTGGAAAAGCGGCGGAATTGTGATGAAAAGTACCCGAAAAGGCTACTTACATGCAAATTTTAATTTTTAGGGGGTTTCAGGGGGTTTAAGGATGACCTTATCATATGGCCACATGCATTTACTATCATATCTAAGAGAAGTGTGCCCTATGACATCCATATTTCGATATTAGTACAATAAAAAGTAAACTTCTCCCCGGAAAAAAATAGTAGTGTCCGCCATTTTTATTTTGTCGCTGTTATATCGACTGCAACATTTATTAAATTCTTACATTTTCGGAAACCATATGCATAGATGTATGTAATTGTGGAATCTTGTGTCAATCTTTTGAAAATCGCAATTTTCGGTGATTTTGGGAACGTTTTTATTTTTTTCTGGAAAACCATGGACGACGAAAGAAAATTGTTACCTACATATCGTAGACGATGTTATAGGCATATATAATATTCATTTTCAGTATCCTACAACAGCTATTACGACGAGGGGAGAGGGAGTTATGAAATTTGTTTGGAAAAAAAAAATTTTCGGACGCCATTTGTGCGGCAATTTATATTAAAATTATCTAAGACCATTACATATTTACGTGACTACATTAATCAGATTTGAAAACGTAGATAAACTATCCGCGTGGCACACACCGTTCACGCGCAGTAAAATAAAAACCGAAATACCGTCCCCGGGAAAGGCGCGATTTCGGCCATTTTGTCGTCCTAGCCACGACACGTGGCGGAAACTTCCGGTTTTCGAATTTTTCCTTCGGAGGTTTCCTGGTATATTTTCCCGTATGGTTTACGGTGGCCCGCCCTCATCAAATATTTCGGATCTAAATCTCAGAGGGTACGGGTAGTGCGGCGTATTGCTTGCGAAAAGTTACCAAATAGGAGACATAATGGTACATTTTACACTTAGGGGGGATTTCAGGGGGATACCGGGGGTTTATATGCGTGTACTTCTGGCGGTTACCAGCCGTTCACATAAATTCCGTGGGGATGAGTCGTTGGGGGCGGTTGTTTAGTCACGAAAAGTACCCAAAAAGTAGACTTTTATGAAATTTTTTATTTTTTTGGGGGGTGTATGTGGGTTTACCGGGGGTTTATAGGTTTGCACTACCAGGGGTCATCAATTGTCCACATCAATTCCGTAGCGATGAGTGTTAAGGCTTGGAAAAGCGGCGGAATTGTGACGTGAAGTACCCGAAAAAGCTACTTATGTGCAAATTTTAATTTTTTAGGGGGTTTCGGGGGGTTTAAAGATGACGAAATTATATGGTCACATTCATTTACTGTCATATCTAGCAGAAGTGTACCCTATGACATCCATATTTCGAGAGTAATACAATACAAACCAAACCAGTCCCCGAAAAAAGTGAGTAGTGTCCGCCATTTTTATTTTTTCGCGGTGAAATCCATTGAATCATTTATTTAAAGTTCATTTTTTCTAAAAGACAATGCATAGCAGCATGTAACTACAAAGTTTGAAAGAAATCGGTCAGGTTAAAATTGGCAAAATCTAGTGTTAATCTTTTGGAAATCGTAATTTTCGGTGATTTTCGGAATATTTTAATTTTTTTCTGAGTAACCAAGGACGACAAAAGAAAATTGTTACCTATGTTTCGTAGACAATATTATGAGCATATATAATAATCATTTTCGTTATTCAACACCTTAAATTAAGTCGAGGGGAGGGGAATGTATGAAATGTTTTTCGAAAAATGAATTTTTGGACGCCATTTTGGCAGCAATTTTCTTAAAAAGAAAACTAGAAAATTACGTTATTACGTGCCCACACTTATTAGCTTTCAAACAATGCATTAACAATCCGTGTGGCATAAACGGTTAGCCCGCAGTAAAATAAAAACCGAAAAACTGTTCCCGGGAAATGCGCGATTTCGGCCATTTTGTCGACCTAGCGACGACACGTGGCGGAAACTTCCGGTTTTCGGATTTTTCCTCCGGATCATTTCGGGATCCCCGCATGTCTGCCAAATTTCAGCTCTCCAGCACTTCTAGAAGTGGTCGGGAATTTGTATCCATGAGTCAGTCACCACAAGGGCTGTATATAGATGGGACTCGCTGTAGCTCGCTAGGGGGCTCCGCCCCCTTAGAACCCCCGGATCCGGCTTCGCCGTCTATTTTTGTGTTTCTAGAGAATTTTTTATACCAATCATCTGACCGCAAATGGTGAGCCAAAACGAACCCTCGGCTACGCCACGATCGGCTTCGGCGTCGCAATCTTCGTAATGGCCTCGTTATGCGTCGAAGCTCTGTGCACTAAGTCCAAAACATCCCTTTTCCGTCCAGGGAGTATTGTAGCACCCGTTGTAGCCGCCATTGTAAGGACTCGTTCGCCGAAAGTACTATATATGTTTTATGAATCTTTTATAAATCGAAATTTATGTGATTTTTGGCATTGTTTAACATTTATCTCTTTAACAGGAGGGGATGAAAACAATCTGTTACCAGAAATCAGTTGATGATATGGACAGTATATATAGTAATCATTTTCATTATTCAACCCACGAAACTACGTCAAGGGCAATGAAACGTATTATATTTTTCCATAAAATGTATTCACAGACGGATTTTCTGCTGGCTTCGCAGAAACACCCATTGGAAGCTCCGTTCCCAAAATTACCGGGTTCGGGAAGGGGGGGAGGGGAGGAAAACGAACCCTATTCTACGCTACGGTCTGCTTCGCCGGCATATTCTTCGGAACGGCTTTGTCGTTCCTCGAAGCTTTGTGCACAAAGTCCTTGGGGCCGTCTTCGCCGTCTGGTGAGGAAGGATAGCGCACACCGCACCCATCTTCTCCAGCACATTCCTCGGAACGGTTTGCCGTTCCTCGTAGCTCAGTCCATATAGTTCTAGGTGTCGGCTTCGGCGGCCGATGGGAAGGGTAGCACCCGCCACGTTCGTCGTCGCCAGTGAACTCCACGTAACGGCTTCGCCGTTCCTAGAAGCTCCGCTCTTATATATCCAGTGACCAGAGGGAATGGGAGGACCCCGCGGCCAAGTTCACTTTTTTCCGAAATGGAATGCATAATTTTTTGTAAATGCAAACTTCATAAGAAATCGGTCATAAGGTCAGCTTCCATCTTTAACTTAGAATCCCCTGATTCGGCTTCGCTGTCTTAGAATGTGGTTGTCCAAAGAATTTCTATTAGAAAATTCTGACCAAAAAGTGATATGGGCCGGCTTTGCCGGCCAGGGGGTAGAGAAGCGGACCCTTGGCTGCTCCACCACCAGCATCGCCGGCAAAGTCTTCGGAACGTCATCGCCCACCCTCCTACCGCTGTCCACAAAGCCCTCCGGGGCAATAGGGCTCGAACCCCTAGAAGCCCCTTTGCGGCCATCTTGGTTCGCCGCCTCCCTCGACCGCTTCGCCGTTCCCTGCCGTGGACGGTCGGAGGGAAGTGTCACTAACCGCGGCTACGCCCATCCTCGTTTCAGAGATAGCATCGCCGCCCATGGGCAAGGGAATCCCCCGAAGCTGCGCTGCTCAGACCTCTGGACGGCTTCGCCGTTCCTCGTAGGCTGCACCACGCCGCCCGGAGATAAAGGAGTCTTACCGCGGGTGCCACGCTCATTCTTAGGGACGGCGTCGTAGTTCCTCGTTGAGAGGCGGCTTTGTCGCCTCTCAACGAGGTTTAGGTCAGGTTAAGTGTGCCCCCCGGGGGTACCCCGCTTCAAACTCGTAACTGTTTCGCCGTTATTCGTTAAGGTGCGGCTTCACCGCCCAGGGGTGTTAGAAGCCCCAAAGTTCAATGGGCGGCTTCACAGTTTATAGTAAAGGGCGGCTCTGCCGCCCGAGGGTTACTGACGCCCCCGTGCCTACGCCAGTTAGTTCTCGTAACGGCCGTCGCCGTCTAATTTTTTGGGTGTTTGAAGAATTTTATAAGAGTAATCTGACCGCGAAGTGCTTGTACAGAGGGGAGGGAAGCGGACCCTTGGATGCGTCACGACCGCCATTCCCGGTTAACTCCTCGTAACAGCTTTGCTGTTCATCGAACGTCTGCCCACTAAGTCCTCGGGTACTCTAGCGCTCGAATCCACTTCGCGGCCAGCTTGATCGGTCGCCTCCCCGAGCCGCTTCGCCGTTCCCTGCCGCGGTCGGTGGGAGGGGAGAGTCGCTACCCGCGGTTGTACCGCGGCTTCGCCGATCCTCGTTTCAGGGATAGCTTCGCCGCCCAGGGACAAGGGAGTCCCCTAGAGCTACAATACTTGGCTTTGCCGCCTAGAGGGCAGTGACAGTTCAGAATATTTCAGAACTGAAAAGGGGGTGGAGGAAGCCACCAGCGGCTGTGCCGCTTGTTCCTTGGGTCGGCTTTACCGTTTCTAGTAAAGGGCGACATCGCCGCCAAAGGGTTACTTACGCCCCCTAGCTTCGCCAGTTCGTTGAAGGGCGGCTTCGCCGCCTCGGTGGTGAGGAGGCCCCCCCGCTGCTGCTCCACTTAGCCCCCATTACGGGTCTCCTCCTCCGAGGGGGGCTCCAGTGGGATGCAGGGGTTTTAATGTGTGTGATTCATGAGGTCAACGATAATCCACATTGATTCTGTAGTGGTGACTGAAAAGGGTAGGGCAATGCGACGTAATTGCGGCGACAAGTACCCATAAAAGAAAACCTAATGACAAATTTCAATTTTTAGGTTTGTGTAATTGGGGAGGTTTAAAAAAAATACTGTGGGTGTCATATTTGTTTTCAACCAGGGGTCACAAATTGATCTCATTAATTCCGTGCCGATAGTCGTAGGGATCCGGAACAGTGGCGGAATTTGGACGATAAATACCCAAATAGGTGACCTTTCAGAAAATAATATTTAGGGAAGTTTCAAGGGGTTGTCGGGGGTTTTAATAACTCATAGGGTTGGGGAACACGGGCTGAATGGTGACGAAAACTACCCGGAAAGGCGACCTTAAAAAATTTAATTTTTCTGGGAGGTTCCAGAATGCGATCGGGGGTTTTCAGGTTTTATCCCGTATGGTTTACGGTGGCCCGCCATTAGCAAATATTCCATATCTAGGGCTGTGAGGGGACGGGCAGTGCGGCGTAATATCGGCCAGAAAGTCCCAAAATGGAGATTTAATGTCACATATTACATTTTTGAGGGGTTTCAGGGGGATGCCTGGGGTTTATATGGGTGTACTGCTAGTTGTCACTAGTCGTTCACATGAATTCCGTAGGGATGAGTCGTGGGGGTAGGGATCAGCGGTGGAATTGTGACAAAAAGTACCCAAAAAGTAGACTTCCAAATGCAAAATTCAATTTTTTTGGGGGTGTATTGAGATTAATAGGTTTCCACTGCCAGTGGTCACCAATCGTGAACATCATTTCCGTGGCGATGAGTGGTAGGGGTTGGAAAAGTTGAGGAATAGTGACGATAAGTACCCGAAAAGGAGACTTATATGCATAATTTAATCTTTTGAGGGTGTTTCAGCGGGTTTGAAGATGACGGTATTATATGGTCCCATTTATTTACTATCATATCTAACTGAGGTCACCCCTATGACATCCATATTTTGAGAATAATACAGTAAAAAGTAAGACATTCGCGGGAAACAAATGAGTAGTGTCCACACTTTTTTTTCTCCATATTTTAACTTTTTCTGAGTAATCAAGGACGTTGAAAGAAACTTAACTTCTATTCGTATAACATGTTATGAGCATATATAAATATCATTTTCGTTATCCTACACCTGATATTACGTCACGGGGATTAGGAGTTATGAAAGTTTTCCAGTAAAGAGGTGTTCATTGGTTTCTCATAGTCCTTCTTGGGCTCATGAGTCCCTGGAATGTGCCATGAGTCATTTAAATAAGAAATACATGTAAATTTAATGTTTATTGCCTGCAGACGTCTTTGCTTTTCGGTATTATGATTACTGATAATGGTCTCATTAAGCTAAGCCACGTATCATTTGAAAGAAAAAGAATTGCACTTTCTTATTCCTGCAGTTCCATTTCGTTTTATACCTGATTTACACTGAATTTATAAATAAATATCCAAAAAAGGTTCAATTTGAGCGTGTTTTGCTTACTATCCCCTTGAAGACCATCAATACTGTTTATGCCGTTTGAAATATCTTTCTATCACACTAAATTATAAATGGCATGTTCCAAATATTGAAAATCTTAGTTTTTCACACATACACAATTTTACGTTACACGTTTTATCACATGGTCAACCATTCAGTTTGTTTGTATTGGCTAAGGATGGATATACTATAAATACCGTACACTTCATCGCACTAATAGAGAAAAATTTCGGGCAGGTCATGTCCCATGAGTCAATTCCATAAGAAATACATGTAAATTAAATTTTCAATGCCTACAAACGTATTTGTTTTTGCATATTAAATTTAGTGATAATGGTCTCATTAAGTTAAGCCACGTATCATTTGAAAGAAAAAGAATTGCACTTTCTTATTCCTGCAGTAACATTTCGTTTTCTATCTGATTTACACTTAATTTAGAAATAAACATCCATTAAATGTTCAATTTTATCGTGTTTCGCTTACTGTCCCCTTGACGACCGTCAATATTGTTTATGCCGTTTGAAATATCTTTCTATCACACTAAATTATAAATGGCATGTTTCAAGGAGATGTATTACTACCACTTTCTAGCGAAACTAAAATCTGTTCTAGAAAATTTTCCCTTACATTTGATAAAACAAATAATGCACTGTAAAAAATTTTTGGGACTACGAACCTCCGCTGAAACAAAAACACCGCCTCCCCAAATGTGCCCTCAACCCTTCCCATATCCCTATCCCCTTATTCCCTGTCCAGTATTATTATGCCATGACTCTTTTAATCTGTTAAACGTGATCAACTAATCTGCCTGCAAGATTACTAAACGAAACGCCCAGGAGACAGCTGCAAAGCTGGGAACTGCGGAAAACAATAACGAGAAAAATACTTGGACTTGGACCTACTACTACCACGAATCCATATTATTCCGACAGATGTGCCAATTGAATAAACACGGGTTCAATTTCTAATTAAATTGGCAATCGCAATGTAAATAAATCTGAAGGAATCTATGGAATGCACAATTTGATCGTTTATTACTTCGACTATATTCAGGCGAGAGGTGGCAATCGGAACGCGAAAAATCCAGACAGAAATTTAATCCTTAAAAATTTTAATTCAAAACCATTTTCATAACCGTAATTTGAAATATTGTGGTCCACTTTGGTTGTTCGGCATTGTTGTCTCTATCATTATCCATAAAAATTAAAATTCCAAAACATATACATCACTGCAAGAGCAGTGTTAGTTAGACCAAACCCGCAACCACTCACTGAAGATTTTTTCATAAACATTTTCCACATAAATTTACATTCAAAACCACATTCACCACTGCTGCGCGGGATATTGTACCAGGAAAGCAAAGCAATATACATGGGTGCGACAACCAGGAGGGCTTTTTTATCTACAACATTAACAATAACAATTTTAATTCAAAACTATTTTCATCACCGTAACGCGGATTATTGTGGTCCAAATTGGTCGTTTGGACTTTCTGTTATGTAGTAATGCGTGGAATAAATACGCAGTTATTCCGGTTGGGACAACAATAGAGTGCACATAGCATTGAAATCAGTGTGTTATTTAACTACTTAATTTGAATTAAGTTATTTAAACTCCCCTCGAAAAGTTTAATCGCTACTTCAAAACCGCTTTCACTTCCACTCCATGGTAAAAATCGAGCGCTTGCCTGAGAGTAGAGGTAGAGTCAACGGAGTGCTCCATACATTTCATGTGTCTTCATTGATAATCGGTTCACTCTCCGAAATTCCTGTACCCCAAACACTCGTCCCTAACTCCTACGCGTGAGTGCACGGAGGGTACCTCTCAGCACCGCTGACGCTTTCCAGATTGGCAGTTTTGCATTGTTGCTATGAAGTAAGGCGTTACATAAATAAACAGTTATTCGGGACGGGACAACAATAGAGTGCACATTGCATTGAATTCAGTGTGTTATTTAGCTCTTTTATTTTAATTGAATGATTAAAACTCCCCTAAGATCTCTGAAGTATATATTAGGAGAATATATTGAAAACAGTACATAGTTGCATTCATATCTTTCCTTGTTCAGCATATCTTTGGATCTAATCTTTCATTTGCCGAGATTCATCATATTTATTAATCGCATGATTTATGGCAGGGGATAGCTAGGAATTAAGGCTAGGGGGGGTTTCAGGCACATTTTATGCTGGGGGGCTTGGTGGTATTGCATACCCGCAGGGTTAGCGGGAGGTGCGTAGGCCTTCCGGCCGTCTCCGCCGGAAAAAATTAAGATAAATGGTTCGAATTGGCGATTTTTACGCCCTTCCGAGGGATAGTTTCTTATTTGTCACACTATTCTATCAGCAATATTAATCCAATTAAGTAAAATAGTTTAAATTTAAACATTTCTGTGAGCTCCGGGGTGGGGGATGTTATCCCCCAAAACCACCTCGCTGCGCCTCTGATCGGTGGCACTCCTTGGCAGTGGTATACTGCACTTAATATGCATAAAATAGTATTAGGTACAGTAGTCCACATTTATTCTATAGTGATTATTGGAAAGGGTAGGGCTATGCAGCGTAATGTCGTTGATAAGTACACATAAAAGAAGACCTAATGGCAAATTTCATTTTTATGTTGGGTTTCAACGGAATACCGGGGGTTTTATATTTGTGATCAACCACTGGTCACCAATCGTTCTCATATATTCCGTGCCGATAAGTCGTAGGGATCTGGAACAGTGGGGGAATTCTGACGATAAATACCGAAATAGGCGAGCTTTCAGAAAATAATCTTTTTGGGAAGTTTCACGGGGTTATCGTGGGTTCTAATAACTCGAAGGTTTGAGGAACAAGGCCTGAATGGTGACGAAAACTACCCGGAAAGGAGAACTTAATAAATTTTATTTTTCTGGAAGGTCCCGGAGGTGATCGAGTGTTTTCAGGTTTTTTTTTCCCGCATGGTTTACAGTGGCCCGCTATTAGCAAATATTCCATATCTAGAACTGTGAGGTGACGGGCAATGCGGCGTAATGTCGGCCAGAATGTCCTAAAAAGGAGAGTAAATATCACATTTTACATTTTTTAGGGGTTTCAGGGGGATGCCTGGGGTTTATATGGGTGTACTGCTAGCGGTCATCAGTCGTTCATTATGAGCATATATAAATGCAAATATTCGTTATCCTAAACCTGATATTACGTCGCGGGGATAGGGAGATATGAAATTTTCCAGTAAAGAAGACTTGATTGGTTTCTTATTGACCTTCTTGGGCTCATGATTTCCTGGAAGTTCCAAGGAGATTTTTTACTACCACGAATCCCTATTATTCCGACAGATGTGCCAATTGAATACATATGGGTTCAATTTCTAATTAGATTGGCATTCGCTATGTCAATAAAAAGGACCAAAATACGTCTGTTTGTGGCTTAGATATTGGAAAAAGATAACAGAAATCTTATATCACAATTCACGTTCTATCATAAAAATTTCAAAATGGCACGCCCAATAACAAAGGATAAAATGAGACCTATCGATATTATTTTATTTCGATATATCTTCATTATGAATCATTACTCATCGAAATATTTCACATGTGAGTATAGAACGTGGCTGTATAAGCGAATAATTAAAAATTTTATCCCCGTATCTATGTAAATAAGTTGAAAAAGACATGTATCGAATGCACACTTTGATAGCTAATACCTTCGCCTCTAATTATTTGATCCGCTTGATTTAACTTTTGTCTGATTAAAAACGTCAATTTTAGTATTGTATTTTTATTTTATATTCATACCATGAATAACAAAAAAGTTATTAGCGAAGAAAGCGTAACCAAGAAGATTGTTATCGATATAACTCTCACATGAATCGATCGAGTGGAATGGTTATCATTGAAAAAAGTGTCCTTTTTGATTATAGTATTACCCTGAAAATTTCATTCATCTAACTTGAACGGTTGCCAAGTTATTCAAGATCGTGTGCTTGTGAGGAAACTTGTATAAAACGATTTAGATATATCCCCATTTACTTTACATTGAAAATATATTTCGGCATAAAGTTGAAACTATGGTTGCCATGGAGACCAAAATATAACAGAAATCTTATATCACCAATCACGTACTATCCTAAAAATTTCGGACATCTACGGTCAATAACAAAGGAGAAAATTAGACCTATCGAAATTATTTCATTTCGATATATCTTCCAAAGGAATCATTACTCAACAAAATATTTTACATGTACGTATAGTACGTTGCTGTCCAAGCAAATAATTAAAAATTTTATCCCCGTAACTATGTAAACAAGTCTGAAAAAGACATATATCGAATGCACCATTGGATCGATTATAACTTCGCTTCTAATTATTCGATCCGCTTGATTTAACTTTTGTCAGATTAAGCACGTCAACTTTAGTATTACATTTGAATTTCGTATTCATACTTCGAATAACGAGAAAGTTATTAGCGAATAAAGCGTATCCAAGGAGATTGGTATCGATATAACTCTCACATGAATCGATCGAGTGGAATGGTTATCATTTCAAAAGTTGTCTTTTTTGATAATAGTACTACCCTGAAAATTTCATTCCTCTTACTTGAACGGTTGCCAAGTTATTCAAGATCGTGTGCTTCACAAAAAAATGGCGACAATGATTTTCTCACGTGCAGGATATTTTTCGGAATTTTATTATGAATTAACCAAGAGGGTTATCGGAAAAACAGGGTAGGGCGTGAGGGTACGGAGTACCCTCTAAGGGTTTTCACGGAGATTCCAAATTTTCATATGCCGAAGTCTCAAAGCCGAAATCCGAAATTTAATATTCGTCTCCTCGACAATGGAAAATCGAAAATCGTTTATTCCTCGGAATTCTTTCGACTTGTGAATATTCCAAGATAGCCAAAAAATCAAGCAAAAAATCTAGTATCTTGCGTTTCAAGGAATTTGTCCTACGATTATTGCAAGTTGGTCAAAAAAAATTCCAAAGTTAGTCCCGTAAGAAAAGCATTGGAAATTTTTAAAAAAATGATAAGAAATAGTAAATATAAATACACCGTTATGACAACCGTACCAAAAAATCAATCAAAAATCTAGTTTACGTCCATTGAATATCATGTTCCTACCACGTTTCAAAGTACGAAATAAAAGCAAAAAAGTTTTAGTCCCATAAGGCTCCCATGTTAATTCAAGTCGATATATCTCGAAAACTAATCGACTTATTCGAGTTTTCAGATTTTTCCCCTCGATGAATTTTTTTTTACTTTTACGTCCAATAAGTCAAATGTCCACACTAATCACAGTTTTGGCTGTGATTTTGTATCCATGAGTAGATGAGTCAGTCACACATCCCGCTGTATATATACGGGATTCATTTACGTGTCAACTTCAAGTTTGGAAAGAGTAGTACGAATAGCACATTGAATCTTTAATAAATGCATGATGGCATTTATTTTTCGCTGGGTATATTTTGGCACAATGCCGTTTATCATGCCAAAACTTTTTTTGTAAGAACCGAGTCAAACTAATAAACCTATTTCAGACGTTTGCTGCAAGACTTATTCGTTGCGTATGTATTCACGCCGGCCGGAACGTTCGCCCTTTGCAACTAGAATCATGGGATGTTAGCCTTATTTCCGAGCTGGCTGGTTGTTGCAATGGTTCGCTGTCCAGGATGGGTTCAAGAAAAGGTAATCTTGGTTGGGAGAAGGAAAATTCCAACGATTTATAAATGGTATACCAAACTTTGATGTATTTATGGTTACTGAATTTTTGAATAAGGAGGACAGGTTCAACGCTCCATAGAAATGCGAGACGTTAAGGCTAACAAGGGGAGACCGCGTACCTTGCTGCATCTTTTTCAATTAGGGCGTTAGTTAGGCTGTAATTAATTAATTTTCATGCGTTACTTTTTACAAGTTATATATATAAATTTAAAATATCCACGTCTTCTAATGGGTCGGTTGGGGTAGTGGTAGCGTGCACGAATCAAGGTGAGATCTCACCCGAAGGTCCGTGGTTCAAGACTACATCATG
The DNA here is from genome assembly GCF_921293095.1 of Ischnura elegans. Classification (NCBI taxonomy): domain Eukaryota; kingdom Metazoa; phylum Arthropoda; class Insecta; order Odonata; family Coenagrionidae; genus Ischnura; species Ischnura elegans. The sequence goes on along the minus strand of NC_060246.1, from coordinate 91,334,226 downwards.
GCATTGTTTTTTGTTGTCTTCATTGTGATCTTACGGCATCAAGTTTTTCATTAATTATAATTGCAGCAATCATTGACATGAGGCAATTTTTTAATCATCATTATGGCGTTTAGGTATTTTAGGAGTGTCTTTACATACGATGACTACAAGGGTTGGTGTGCGCAAAAATGTTAATTTTTTCTTTGCTTATACTGACCAACTTCCACATTAAAAATGAAAACCACTCTTGCAAGAGCACATACCATTAAAGGCTCGCGGCAAGCAACAATATGCGTACAGGCATAATTAATAAGAACACAAAGCGAATATAAAATGCCATATATCTCGAACACTTGGAATTCACATTACTCCAAAGGGAGTTTACTTACTCAGTACATACCTCAGTACCTTGTACTCAGTACCTACCAGTTTACCTCAGTAGCAGTGCTAAAAGAACCATTCTGAAATATAATTTCAACTAACACATAGGATGAAATAAAAGTTGATAACCCTGGACCGGGCTCGCTGGCGTATAAAATACGTCAATCTTTGAAAACCAAGGATTTCAACATTGTACGTACATTCTGGGCTATAATGGTCTCGTGTATTCTTACAATGTACTTTGACTGCCTATATTGCGAGTATTCAAAATTCGAGGTATTCTAGCTAATTTTTTAGATCAGCAAGATGAACCCGTCACCAGTGGAGTACAAATTACGCCGCGCGACCTGCCGTGTACCTTTATATCTGTATCACCTATAAATGTACTAATTTCAACAAATAAAGATTAACTTTAACAAAAATCGTTTGTTATCATATATGCACATATCATGGGCAAAGTACGCATTTTGCCCGGTCGTGTAAAAAAACAGTCGCGCCATAATTCTTTAACCAAACTACTTTCAGTTTATAAATTACGTAGGTCTACGCGGAAGATGCTATATTTTGACTCAACACTCTTTCTGATGTGACTGAGGTACCTATTAAGTAAATTATTATAATATAAATATCAATTTGATCTTACAATACCTTCAAATGATCTTCAAAACAGAATATCATCGATAGGTAAGAGTCAGGAGCAGCCTTGAACCATTTATTCCGTATAGCTTGTGCTTAAGGCACGGGAATGAATATCTTCTCCAGGCTTTTGTTACGACGTCGAGATGAAATTTGGAACAAAAAATCATTTATAATTCTATTTTGAATTCATGTTTTCGGTACCAGACGACATTTTTAGGAAGCAAACTCCACCGATTCCCGGAAACTCTCGCCGCGCTAAAGAAGGCGACGGAATACAGCGATACTCCACTGGTGACTACTGCCTTGTGACGTCACATCTCAATCAAGATGGAGGCACTGTGTTTCAGCGCAACATGAAATTTTCCGACTTTCAAAACGTTTTAAAGTGCATACCCCAGATGCAGAAAATAAAAGTGACTATACTAATGTTTCTTTTTTAGGCTAAACTTTCAAATTCAGCAATAAAAAAAAATTAGTGCACTTCCCTATTGAAACGAAAATATTCAACAAATTTTCTTTAAAGCAACGAAAAATGATATATATTAGTATAAACAGTAAGTTTCATTATGAGCAAATATTAAGTATCAATCTCCTACCTAACTCTGAGGAAGGTGGATATGTACCACCGAAATCTTAGTACTGTGAGTGTTTTTTATCTCTTTTCGTGTCCTGTGATTCTGCCCAACCTGGGACATTTTTATGTTATATGTATTGGTATAAGATATGTAACTAAAAAAACTATTTTTTCAAGGAAATAATCTCCTAAATCCCATGGCTTGCCCCCCCTAGTTATGATCCTGGGTTCGCCCCTGGGCCAAGGTGATGTAGGAGAGCAAAAGTACAACGAGAGAGGAGAATCCAAGTATGCCCGGCACTAAGGGAAGAGTGCTCCAACGAAGACTGAAGGTTTTGGAAGGGTGCGAAACTAAGGGGGCCATTGCCCCCTATCCCCCTTTGTGTCGAAACATACGAAATTTTCGGAGGTCACCCCTCCATATAAAATAGTCCAAGCCTTTATATGAAACAAAAACTAATTAGAAATCTTCGACCCAATGTCTATCAGGAAAAATGAGATACATCTTAATTGATGTTATTCAGTGAAACGCTTCCTTCAAGCGTAGAGAGCACACCATCGACTGAGTCAAGAGGATCAAATAGAGGAGGCACCCAAAGAAGCTTGACTTATGTTGTTACTTGGGACGCAATTTAATCTGTTTTCATGAATTTTCATTGCTCAGTTATGGGATGGTTGTGACAAATTTATTCTCAGTATTTACCATATGATCTTTAAAATCGCGAGGAATAGGGTTTAAAAGTTACAAATTCGATAGATCGCATCATCACGAAATATGAATTTCGGTAAACAGTCAAAACAGTCGAGAGTGGGAAAGGGCAGTGGCGTAGCGAGGGGGGGTTTTGGGGGATAATGCCCCCCCCCCCCCAGAGCTCAGACAAGTTTTTGTGTTTAATGTATTTTATTTATTTGGATTAAGAATACTTATAGAAAATAGTGTAAGGATTAATAAAATATCCCTCAGAAGGCCGTAAAACTCACCATTTTTAACCATTTATCTTAATTTTTTTCTGGCGGAGGGCCCTCGCATTTCCCGCTTACCCTTGCAGGTATGCCACACCCCAAACACCCCTGTTGTGCCTGAAACCCCCCACATCCTTAATTCTTGGCTGCGCCCCTGGGAAAGGGACTAGAAGGAATACCTTTTGCCTTAGTCTTCGCCGTTAACATACCAACCGATCACCACTGCCCCTCCCCCTCACTTAAATGGCTCCAATCAAATGGACCAAAATAAATATATACTTCGGTTATCGATGACTCTGAGCCAAAAGAACGTAATGGTGTATCAAAAAATATCTGATGCTTTCCAGAAGTGTGCTGGTGGTGAAGGCTGCTCGGGGGATCCATCCAAGGAGGTTGTAAGTATCTGGAGGCGCTGTTTCTGAGTTTTTAGCGTGGCCAAAGTTACGCCATCTTGATTTGACAATTTTTGGACTTAGTCTCCGACTGATATTTTGAGGTGGCTAAGTTTTGTTCTGAAAATGAACTACGTTATGTGAAAAATGCTACTATAACCATTAGTATTTCGCCGGTGATAGTCATCGGAATTTTACCCTCATTCGCGATACTTCCATTGATGTATAAATTCTGTCTGTTAGCCACTTTACAGGTGGGGATATCCTTGAAAATATATACTTTATTACAATAATTGTTAGATTTTCGTTGGCAATAATAAAGTTAAATACCAGTATTAGTGCAGGTAAATGACTAGTTAACTTTTAATTTTATTTTCGGCTGGGCTCGTTGTATAACGTAATCGTGGTGATTGATAGTAATTTTTCGCTGGGAAAAGATGTTTGACTCATAATTTTGCGAAGCCTGCCGATGAAGTAAGAAAAAAATGTGCATTCCATAGTTTATTTTAATGTATCAACGAGTTATGACCAAAATTTTCACAAAATTGCAAGCATTGACCCTAATGGGATTGTCAATGTTTAGGTCAAAGTGGGCGTGGCTTGTCCTACTCAAGCACCCCCATTCCGGCCACACTTCGCTCCACGCTCAAAACCAGTGGTGCCCCTCCAGATATTTACAACCTCCACCGGATAATCTCCTCCATGGCCCAAAACGTGAGCAGCCGGTGGAGCACCCGCGCCGCCTTCCAAGGGTGTATCAACTTCTGAAGCCGAAGTTTTATAATTAAAAAAGCGGTGGATGACAACACATCCATTGGCCGTTTTGAGAATCCTCAATAGGGTAGTTTCATTCATCAAAGAAAACGAAGGGCATTGGTTGCGATTCGTTACTTACCATTAGTGTATTCATAATATACAAGTTATTTGGTTTTAGAATTCCCAGATCATACGAATTGCAATGGTCAATTTTAACCGCATTTGAAAAAGGCCAGATTGGCGCCCATGCGATGCCACTCCACGTGACACTCCACTACCTAGTTTCTATACGAGTAGATAGGAGTATTACATCGTCTGAGATTATCAATGCATGCATGAGACACAGAGCTCAGGGAAACATATCTTAATAATCACCTATTAAAACTGCCTAAGGTCAGAAAGATTACTTCGCTTGATAAGGTATTAATAATCCTTATTTAAGCCAAGCGCTACCAGCTAGCATGGTACTCTGGTACCTGCTAGCATCCTGCGTCGTATCAGCGCTCAGAGCCTCGCCCCAAAGTCACCTCACTTGCGGCAGCGGGAACCAGAACGACGTCACTCGGAGTTTTCCCAGCATTCATACTTATCCGTCGCGTTTTCGCGCGCTTGAAATTTTTCACTCTTCATTTAATCGCGAAAAATAGACATCGTCATTTCAAAATCTAAAAGCGTGAAACACGTACTCCAGGAGTAATAATCTTTCGATTTAGGCAATACAAAAATAATAGGAAACCACCCTATTGCAATAATCGTGGATAAAGTATTCGACAGAGAAAGGATGGCATCACGTTCGACACCGAGCTCTCCTCAGATCGATGTTCCTCGGGGTGAGTTAGCCAAGAGAATAGAAAGGGAGGTCGTGAAGGAGAGAAGAAAAGCAGGTGAGAGTGGGAAGGGGGCATGAAGGGACACTTTTGCCCTCTTCTTCGCCGTTGCCATAACAACCGACCGCTCACCACTCTCACCCAATGGCCTCGACCACACACACCCAAATAAATACATATATGGGTTTTCGAGGGTTCAGAGCCAAACACACGCAAGGGTGTATCAAGCCGATGTTTTGGAATAAATAGAAATAAATCAATCGTGCTTTATGCGGAAAGGAAGAGGCCGGAAAAACACGTGAAGACAGCGAAGGGCTGTATATTCCAATGTCGACCATAGACATTGTATGTGTAGTGTTAATGGTGGATGCAATCGAATTGGGGTCATAAATCAATTACATAGGACATCCTTTCACTCTTTTGGCATTTCTCAAAGGCTTATGTCTTTCCCGGTTTTTGGAAGAGGCTTAGGTGAATAAATGGTCGTTGTAAAATGAATAGTAATTCCAACAAAGATTTTCCAGAATGATAGTACTTGGAAAACTTAAAATTACCTCATAATTTTTTACGAATCTTTACTATTCCCAGCATTTCGTCTTTCCTGATCCTCTGTCATGCCAAGTTAATTCATCAACCAAGAGATGGTAAGAATTTAATCACTAGGTAATTCAAATGTACTTATTTCAGCTTTTAATCGCATCCATTGCGGTAACAAAATCTTTCAAAATGTTCTTCACACATTGCAGATGCATTCCCTGATAATACTTGTACTTACTTAGAAATTGAAGATGTGGAGATTAGAACAAATAACGTCATACAAGCATTTTTTTATTCAATTAGAAAGAAATCAGAATTAGATGGGCATCCTACGGTGAATGATCATTAATATGCCATAAATAATCTTAAATAATAATAGTGGATAACCTTGTTGGGGACCTCTTGGTGAGTTATATAATGCTATTAGGTCCTAATATGGAAGAAAAAATAAAATATGTACTTAAATTTGCAATCAATTTTTTATTCTAATTAATAGATCGAAATATGATTGTTTCATTGACACATTAATAATTGCGTTAATATTTGTCGGCAAAAATTTAATATAATAAAATATGCTATTTAAGGTAAAACGCATGCTTTTTAGTCAAACGTTTGCTCAGTGTTTTATAACTAATACTTCAATATGAGGTAGACAGTATGAATCTTTGTGCCTAAACTCTTCTCGGGATTCCCACCGAGTTAAATTATCCATCTTAGCCATATGAATCATTTAACCAGGTGGGAACCCAGAAAAGAGTTTACCCATATTATTCGCCGGAAAAGCACCACATCGTATTTCAATGAGTGATTTCACTAAACTCTGATGGAATCTTTAGAATCGCAAATAATTATCGATTAATATTGCTATCTATGGTTCTCGAATAGCACACAGGTAATCAGGAAGCAATTTTAGCGGCAAGAGAAAATCAATGAAGAGAGAGAGGGAGAGAACAGATGGGGTCACCGTGGGAACCACGCCATGTTGATTGGAGGGGCCAGGGATGTTTGCATTCCGAAACGGCGCGCAGTCACGGTCAAAGGAAAGAAGGAATGGAAACATATTCGGATCGAAAGGGCAATGCCATTGGCGATGTCGGGACAGGGATCGTATTGAATGGCGGGAAAAGACGATGGCGGTTGACTGTCAATTTTCAGTAAGGCTGAAAGCCGTTTCACACGGAGCAAGTCATTGCGCAGGTTAGCACTGTTCAAATGTTGAAATTGCAAGAATAAGAGCTTGGAATAAAGGCCCCCGCGCACTGGCAACTTTTTCAAAACAACCATTTAGTTACTAAAAACCCACGTGGTCTATACCTGCCGGCAACAGTTAACTCACCCCAGGAATAGGTCCGGACGCAATTATTTAGTTGCGACAACTAAAAAGTCGCCCGTGCGCGAGGTCACAGTGAATGCTGTGAGTTTCATAGGAACTTCCTCAAAGAAACTAAATAGTTGCTTTATATAAGTTGCCAGTGCGCGAGGGCAGGGGCGATTTAGCCGTCTCGCATCCACGCATTCTCGCATACGTTCTAACAATTCACCGCTTTACACGACGCAATTTTATTGCACCTTCGTACATACGTCAGATTGCGCAATGACGTGCCCCCAGTATAACAGCCTTAACACCAGCAAGTGCAGTACTTATCATCGACGTACACCAGATGGTATATATATTCCAATGGAAATGAGTTACCTCCGGTAGCGACCCTCTTGGACAAACAGTAAATTCGGTATTCGCGATTTCCAGGGTCACTGCTGACTACTGTCGGCGTCAAAATGAGGCGCTGCTGTACTTTGCAAATTTATAACTGGGCTTCAGTACATACCATGATAATGAGTAATACGTAATTTAAAATAAAATTTTATTCTAAATTATGATTTACTAATTGTTCCCTGAAAAGTTCAAAAATGTAGACACGACGGAGCAATAAATGACTCCGCGCATCGTAAAATTAGCCGTTTTGTCAACTTCATGAAATTAGTAAGTCATACTGAGGAAAACTTCTACGTATACAGCATTCATCTTCTACAATAAGTTGCAAACATTGATGTAGATCAATATGGTGGCTAGTACATGACCACATAGGGCAACGGGAGCAGAGAAGGGCCTTAAAACGTTGAGAAAATGTCAAGTCCAGCAAGAAACTGGAGAGCGCCACAAGAATAAGCAGTCGTTCCATCAAAACTGGAAACGAAATACTTTCGCTAGGTGACTCAACCATTTTGGAATGGATGAGTGTTATCGAGCAGAACAGAATAATCTTATTATTCAAGCACTCACTCGTGAAGTACAAGAAAAAAATCATCCATGTTTTGCACCCGCTGCCAAATGCCTTGATGCTAATAGACAACCATGCCAAAGTGTGAGGGATAGCGCCCTGCTTACTGGCCACTGTTTGGAAGGTGGTAGGGGAACAGCAAGGACTGGCGATGATGCGTTGCCGCTGCGATTAATCACGACGGATATTTGGAGAGGTAGGAGACAGACTAAAATTTGGGGACGTCTGGATGACTTTATTTTTAAAACTCAACATAAATCATCGATTAGATATTTGACAAAAATGGCAAGTAAGACCTTTACCAAATGATTCTTGCATTGACATAAGGATATTATTATTTTAACAGAATATTTAGGGCATCATCTTTTTGACCGAAATTTTTTTCGCAAACCATATACAATAGATATTACCCATAAATTAGATTATATACTAAAAAATCGATACTCACAGAAGAAGATAATTCAGGGCCTTGCTCCAGTTTTTGAGAAAAACAATGATAATTTCTATGCAAGCATTAGGAAAATAGGTTGCTTCAATAATATAAGAGAACAGTGCACATTCTTCCTGATTGTTTAACACAGCTGGATTCGCCATTTATCGAGTCAAAGAAAGAGTGCCTAGTAAAATTATATATGTCCATTGAATGTCAGGCATGGAAAATATTGAACTTCCGGAGTGCTTAGTCATCACTGTTTGCTTGTAGACCTGTTTTTCTTCCCATGACCAATACAGGGTTCAACTGCTCACAACAGACGCTCAGAAAATAAATAATGCACCTGTCATCTGTCATCCTAACCCAAATGCTCTTACTTCTTCGCTAAACAAAACATATTTTCCCAGCGAACTACCAGAAAAGTCTGTAGTAGCAAAATGCAAAATAATCACCAAGCCCTTAAACATTCTGAGGAAATATACGAGACTCTTAGTTCCGAAGAATCTCTAAAAAATGAGCAGGCACATTTTTTTTACATTTCAAAGAATATCTCGTGCGTGATGGATACGCCATCAAAAATATCGAAAAAAATATTCACTCTGGATTAACAATTATTATTCCGATTTTAAAATTTCCCTAGAGCATTGACTCCACTATTGGTCAAAATTTATAGCTTTGTCATTTATTTTCTCCCTTTGACCATGTTCCATCTGCAACATGCTATAGTGTGCATTTTCAAAAGTATTCTAAATGTCATTGACCAAAGCGCTGGTTACAGTCATCCTCTTTAATTATTATGAAATTTAAATGTCTGCCAATTTGCGTAAACATGTATCTAATATTAAAATAATATATTTCAAAGTCCCTTGAAATGAAATCATAATTGTGAGCATGCGTTACCAAAATTTTAGTGCGCAAAAATCACTCAATTTCAATTGAGTCGTAAGTGTTTACAAGATATAAACTTTGAAGAACTTTTAACGCTGGTATCATTACCGACAATGGTTTCTGGGATTTATTTAATTCTTTTAAACTTTAATATGGCATAACTGTCTATTAATGGGCCGAATTTAAGTTGTGGGAAAACCCTATACCAAGGTTATTTTTCATATTTGCAGAAGAATGGCAGTGACTACTGGTCACTCCCTGTGACCGTTTCTAATCCTCAGGTTTCAACCTCTGTAATTTTCCAAAGATAAACAACTTCAACGATACGCTATTGTTAGCAAGAGATGTGGATGGACAAATAGGGAAAAACTCAGAGAATATAAATTGTAAAAAGATCCTATTCTTTGTCACTGCCATGTGTACAGTTACATATAACATTTCTATACTCGCTACAACTGACAAAGCTAAAGAGCTACATTAGACCTTCTCGGAAAAGAATAAATATTCCTTCATCTGATATCTTACCATACACTGAACAGAGAAGAAGGAAAGTAATTTAACTAACCTACTCCATCTGAATTTAGCGAATAAAATATGTAAAAAAAAGGTCATGTATACCATGTCCACGTTTTAAAAACAACTTATCGATGGCTACGTTCTAACAACACGTATCTCAAAATTTGTCCGCTTTGAGACAGGTATCTTAAACAAAGTGTAATAACATTAAAAAATGAAAATCAAGCAAAAAACAACTCTTTGTTGGCAAATGTATGCTTCTTTTTCATTTTTATGAATTTTTGGTTTTTAATTTTAGAGTACAATTAGAGAAAAATAATCGATTTTTTGCTCTCCTCAAAAGTATTTATTTTTGATATATGTGCTGTTAGAACTAAGCCATCGTTATGAAAGGTTTGTGAGGACGCATAACTTTCTCCCGACGCGACGGGTCGTATTTAGTCTTATTACGCGACTAATCATTCATTTTAAACTCATGCTACCATTTTCAATATTTAAAGTATATCAAGTAGATCCTAGCCAACTTATATCAAAGTCTAAAGTTTCGAAATTTCACACCTGATTAAGTATGGGGGGCAAAATTTTCGAAATTAAGATGCAGGCAAGTGTTGAACAGAGTCTGCGTTATTCATTCTGAAAGTTAGATAATGATTGTCTACGTTCAAACGAGTAATACGTACGGGTCAAAAAATACCAGTCAAACCGGAGTAGTGCCTCTACTTGTGCTGTCCAGAACCCTGACATGGTCATGGTATAAACAGTGTAGAACCCGGACAAAGCTATGGTAACCCTTGATATTCTCGGTCGGGGAAAAAAAGGTGTCCTTTCATCTGATCTCATTCCTTTCACTGCACAAGGAAGAAGAATGACGGAGGAGAACCAGGGAATGTCGGGCGTGCCAAGAATTCCAAAGGCGCCGATGCGGGCCCTGCTACATCACCGCCCACCGGTTCCATTTGGCTCCTAGTGGCCCTGCTTGCCACCCCGCTCACACCGGTCGCGACCGGCCAGGGATTCACCAAACACACCCGAAAATCGCCCATGGATTACGTGGAAGAGGCGGTGGAAATGTCGAAGAACTTCACATGCCTGACGAAATGCGAGGGAAGGAAGTCGGACCAGCTACTGACGCCAGGGAAGCTAGTGATGAAAGCGTGAGTACACAATAGGTTTCAAACTCTCATTGTCAGTCACTTCCCAAAACAAGGGTCGCTACAAAGAAAAGGCTCAATTCCATCCCATAGAAGGCTAATTTCTCTTGCCACTTCGGTCGCATTTAAATCGGTTTTCAAAAATGTCCGTGGGGCGGTGATGAGTGCATGAGTGCTTTTCCGCATTTATCCAATATTTTGCATTATAATGTTTGTAATTGCGAGGAATAGCGTAGAAAAGCTATGAATCTGATCGATCACATTATCATGTATATAAATTTCGTTTAACACCCCTCATTAAACCTTATTTTCCCGTGAAACTCGGATCACTTCGTCCGTCAGCGACGCGAGTGGTGGCTTCTGTAAACCCATTTAAATGCGCGGTAGGTAACAACTAATTTAGAGGCCAACTTCAGGATCCTCTTTTGCAGTACTCGTGTCCCGAAGATTTAAAACGTCAATGATTCACAATAGTTAGTCAGACGAAAGAAGAAAAAAATAGTCATTTCACTTTCCGAACTCACGGGCAAATAAATACTAAAAGTAACATCTACATTAGTTAAAAATAATAAGATTCGTTTGACGCAGCTTTCCATTCCACTGTCCTATCCGCTAGCCTTTTCTTAAGGCCTGCTTACACGGTACATTAACACGTACGGGTTAATTTTTAAATGTATGAACGCGAGAATGAACGCCAAAATGCACCGTGTCACCACCCAACTTGTGTGCACTTGTGAATATATGCACAGAAAATAGAACCTGTTCTAATTAGGTTCATGCATTCGTACATGTTCCGTTCCGGCCCACAAAAATCGATCATACAAACAGACGTTAACTCGTATGTATTAATATATCGTGTAAACAGGCCTTAAGGGAATTATTTCTTCTCTTTTACATACTTTATAACCTGTACTACGAAACTCATTTGGGGCAGCCCCTTACTATTCTTCCCTTCCACCTGTCCTTCTACGATTGTTTTCATCAGGCCATCCATAATGTGGCTAAGTAAGGTGTCCAGCCTTCTCCATGGTTTTTAGAAGAATTCTCTTTTCTCCCAATCTTCTTTGCACTTCATAATTACTTATTTATTTATTTCCAGCTTCCAAGTAAACAACACTTTAAGGCCTTTACAACGGAGGATAAACAATACACAACATAAACAACATCCATGCCCTGGATAGAGACCACCTACCCAGGTGGGATTCGAACCCACGACCTACGGTTTGGCAGGCAAGGACTTTACCCTACCGAGACCGGCAACTACTGTATGCCGACTGTACTTGCTCGGTCGATCCATTTTATCATCACCATTCTTCGGTAGCACCACATTTTGAATGCTTTGAAAGTAACAATAAATATTATCTATCTTTTTTATCCCACGAATAGTAGACAAATATTACTATTTAAGCCAAGGCCTCCGCAGCGGTTGCTTGACAGTATTTTCATTTCCGTTGCTCCTGTGAGTGTCGGCACTATTGGCTGAAGAGCGTTTTCTACTGTATTACCGGAAGCGTCTTCCGATGGGAGCTTAAGCTAGGAGAAATGATGACATGACTATGGTAGACAAAGTATATAAACCTGTCAAGGCTATGGCAAAAGCTTCGGCCTGAATATGCCTCCTGCAACTCGGAGAAAACGTATGTCAGTCACGAGTAGCAACAAACACAGCAGCACGGGAAAATCAAGAAGAAAAGTAAAAATGAACGAGGAAAGTTTTAATTTCATCGTTCAAGATGAAAAATAGTACCCCATGGTGATTAAAATAACTATGCAAATCAATAATATGGCCATTCACTTGCCACTAAATAAATGAGCATCTCTCTCAATAATTTTTTTTAATTACATCTTTTGGTAAAAAAATTTATAAGAATTTGTGATTAAATAATGTTCGCATAGATATTTTTATAAATAATTTCTTAATACTCAGGAAGATTTTTAGTTTTATATGGTGGTTAATATAACTCATAATAGTTTAATTTTCAATAAAGGTTTGGACAGTAAAAAAATATATGATTCGGCTGTTTCATGCTTTCATTAAAAAAAAAAACTCTTGAGTAACGAGTGCACAATACGAAAAGATAATATTACAAAATGTTTATTTGAGTTGAAATATTATTTTTACACGGAGCGGGCGCGCGTTATTTTATTTTTCTTTGAATGAAACTTTAATTCACAACATTTCAATTGCAATGTTGAAATGCCGCGAATTTCATGAGCATTAAAACTGACCTCGTGCATATCGATAATTTTAAAATTGAAATTTTAAGCAAAATTCACTAACTCTTGGTTAACTATGTGGTATTCCATTATTTCCTGGATATAGACAGTTACTTATACCACTTATTTTATAAGAGCGCGACCCGGGTTTCAATGAGTAATCATCATCATCAGGCGCTAATTATAATTTGTTTATCTTGTTGTTAATCTTGTTGTTACCTAGTTACTTGATGAATTTTAAAACAGACGCCAATGGGTAGAGGTATTCATTTATAAGGGTACTATCTTGATTTTCAATAATTTTTAAAATTTCTAACTGTTCCCTAGAATCCAGTTCTCGACGGTCATTGCAAAAATTTAAAATATTCATTTTAAAGTCGCTTCTGTGGCAGTTACATATTAAGTGCTTAGCAAAATTACTCTTTTCATATTTATTATGTTTGTAAGCACTTAAATGTTCTTTTTTCCTAATTTCAAAACTTCTTCCTGTCTGTCCCACGTACACACCATTGCAATCGCTGCATTTCAAAGAATATACTCCACATCTATCCAATCGGTCTATATGGTCCTTGCATTTAACGATCAGTCTCCTTAAGGTGGAATAAGGTTTAAAAGCCAAGCGGAATTTGTCCTTGGGTAAATGATGAGCCATTTTCAGAGAAAGTGCATCGAGGTACGTCACTGTGCACCACTGCTTCTTTTTATCCTCGTCCGCCGAAAACATTTGGTCGATAGCCAATCTTCTCTGTTTTTTTAAAATCAGTTTATCTATTAAAGTTTGAGAATAACCGTTGGCAGAAGCAATTTGTTTAATGGTGATGATTTCTTTCTTAAAGTCTTCTTTGGAAAGTGGTATGCTTAACAGGCGATGAATCATGGAATGAAAAGCCATAAGTTTGTGAGAGTAATGGTGTCTTGAACTTGCTGGGATGACATGATCGGTATAACAGGGTTTCCGAAAAATGGAGAAGGAATGCCGGCATTTATCGAGTTTGATTGTAAGATCCAGATAATTTAAGCAATGGTTGGAGTCTCTTTCACAGGTAAATGAAATTGTAGGATGGATGTCATTCAAAAAACTCAAGAACATATCCAGTTGCCGATCAGTTCCATTCCAAAGCACAATAATATCGTCAACGTACCGGTACCAGTATACCACAGAATTTAGTAGGCTATGCCCTGAGCTAAAAATTTTCCTTTCCAAACTATCAACAAAAATATCTGCCAGCAACGGAGAAAGTGGTGAGCCCATAGCGAGGCCACTACTTTGTTTGTAAAATTTACCATCGAACTTGAAATAATTTTGTGCCACACATATTTTGAGAAGGGTGGATAATTCGTCCTTCATTTTCTTTGCAATATTGGCTGCCCCCAGGAGATCTATTGCTAGGCCGGTTGCTTCCTCTGGTGGCACACAAGTGAAAAGGTTGACGATATCAAAAGATACTAGTCTTGAGTTCTTCGGAGGTATGATGTCTTTAATTTTGTCCACAAGATCAAGCGAATTTTTTATACCACGCTTAGACATAAATGCAGAGTGCTGCGAGATCAGTTGAGTCAAGGTATGGGCAAGTTTGTGCGCTGGAGCGCTTATACTCGACACCACTGGTCTGATTGGTGCGTCCGGTTTGTGAATTTTAATGAGCCCATAAAGCCTAGGAGGAATAGGGTTTTTAGATAACAAAAAATGCCTATCGTTGGGTTGGAAAAGTTCTTTTGAGCTTCGTATGACATCTCTGATAGATTTTTGGTACTTCTGCGTAGGTTCTTTCTCCAACAGTGACAAATTTGATTTTTGAATAAATTCATAGCACTTCTTAATATAATCCTCCCGCTTCAAAATCACCAGGACTGCGGTTGAAAGGACGGACGACGGCAGCGATCGACGACGTCAATGGAGCACCACAATGCCATAAATTCCACCAGAGAGTATTAAATCTATCTCATCACAAATTTGAAGTGGAAGAAATGGATGTCCTTTCTAAAGGGCTAAAGTACGCCCCTCCGATTCCTATAACCCGTAGTGACCTGGAAACGTTAGCGATTGAGTTCGATGTTGCCCTTAAACGAGCGGATACAAGCCTGAAACATGTTGTTGCCCACGAGATATGTAAGATTTATCCAGCTATATGTGACTCACGACCTTCTAGAGATGCAGTGCAAGTGCTGAAAACAGTTCGATCTATTCAAAGACAGCTAGTGACTGAAGATTTGGTGATTCAGAAAGCTGATAAAGGAAATTGCCTGGTGATGGGATTATGGGATTATAAAATGGGATTTCTCTGAAATACTTATTCCTTCCCGAAATCAACATGAGTCTTTAAGTCTTAACTTTCTCATGACTCGATGAGATTTAAAGTTTATGGTAATCAGAATTTGGCAATCCTTCTTCAGGGACGTATTAAAGACTCCTGATGTGCTTGGCGAAGTATTTATTGACGCCTTTCCAAATTACTATTCAACGATCTGACACCGACTTTCCCTTGCTTGTAAAAAAATCTATCACAATTAACTTCCTACAAATAGGCGTATGCATGCTAAAGGAAATTATATTATTGAAATATCGCCCAAATTCTATTTTGATTCGTTAGGATACTGATCCAGTGTGTCATATCAGTTTTACATAATTTACTACTGCACAAAGCTACATTGCTCCTAATAAATTATGATGATAATTAAAATAAAATAATAAAAACGTAAACTCGAGAAACTTTGGCCTAATTTTGAAAAATATTAAATTAGAATTTCACTTAGCATAAGCATCTTAAGTTTTATTGATGAAGAGAATTTTATTTTACCTGCTGCCGCAAAGAAAATTTTATTGCGGCAGACACGGTAAAGTAAATATTTTCCATTGCGTCAAAATTAACCTTGCGTTTGAGCAACTTGGCCCCACTTAAATTTTTTTACCACTTTCCAGCATTTTACTTCAAGGGCAAATAACTGCAATGATTAGTAAAAAGCCCTCAAAATCAGATAAGTTTTGTTCTTATTTTAAATATCTTCTCAATTAAGTGTTTCAAAAGCTGAAGCATACCAAAGCTTTCAGCCTGGCCTTTCTAAGTCTACTACTTCACCGTCCTTCAAAAACAAAAGCTTGCAATAACTACAAAACAGCATATTTTAGACCAGAATAAGGTTACAAAAAAATGACTTCCATTTCAAGTAACCAAATGTAAACTAAAAATTCTTTCTATTAGATATACCTCGACGCTAAAAAAATGCGAACCAATTAAAGGTGTAAAATATTAAAGAACTAATTTTAAAAAGCTAATATCTTCAAAATTTAGAAGGAAGAACAACAATTAATTAAGCAGACAGTTAAACAAGGTAATTAATGCAAATTTTTACACAGGGTATAAGGGGAACGGTAACGTTTCAAGTGAGTTTCATTTAAACTTGCTCCCAAGTGAGTTTCTTGCCGCACTACGTATCCTTCCTAATGATGATATTGTGTGAATAGTACCGATATGTACGCTAATTCGTCCATGACGGAATTGGAAAATAACCACTATAACTACTTTTATTTTTTACCAATGAAGGATCCTAGAGCAAAAGTTACCCACGTATTGGATACGTTAAATATAAAAATGTGTGCCGTATCCTTTCTTGTGCCTTCTCCCTCCCAATAGTGTTGCCATTCATGCCGTTGAATTGATGTAGTGATTCATGAAAGGATGCGAATGACATTGTTATTTTCTTCATTTTATTCAATCTCCATCAAGATTTTCCTCATTTGAAAAAAAACAATTTAACTCTTCAGTCCCGACTACGTTTCAAATTAAGCTTTTCCGCTCGTCTCCGTCCTTGAACTCTTTCCACGCGGTTTTAATGTATGTTTCACCTCCCGGGATTGAATGTCAAGTGCAACTCCCTCACTGCCGGTGGGCGAAAACGAATTGCTTTAGTCTAGTCTGAACACAGCTATAAGTGTTGTTGAGTAAAACTGTATTGTTCGAGATTTTTTTTCAACATCTAATTGCGCATTTAATAGCGATTTACTTCATTGTCAAGATATTTTTTTAACCTACTACTTGTAACTCGCGAAATTTATTTCACTTTAAAACAATTCAATGCAATGAATGCATTTATTAACTCGGATGATGTTATGCATTTTGGGTTGTTAACGTGCACAAATGCCGCCGATTCGTATATATTGGGGCCTTTTTACCCCTAGATGGGTATGTCGTGTCGAGTAAACTTCCAGATAAATATAATTTATGTACACTCGGACTAGCCACGGTGAAACATTTACGAATTCACCCGCAATGCACAAATTTTGTGAAAATTCCACAGAGCAAACTCCTGGTCCCGGCAAAATTATTTTTTGTCTATGGAATTTTCGCAAAACTCCAGATAAATCGTTGCAACAAGAGCAACATAGTCGGGCAACAAAAAAGTCTTTATCTATTGCTCAACATGCAGTTAGTGGATCATACGGGGGTTGAAAATATATAACCCTCGTCAGTGCTGTAGTTGGGAAAAAAATTTAGGCTGTACTTACCAAAATTTGCCAACAGCTGAACATATATTAAACATCTGGCCGCGATTGAAATGTCAAACTTCAACTCTTGTATTAGTGCCAAGTTGTTCCACGAGATAACTCCGAACGAGTAAATAATCATTTCCAATTTTTATTTCTGAAATCCATTGGACAATTTACAGTAGGGCTATTTTTTACATATTTAAAAAGGTAGGTTAACCGATACGCTGATAACGAGTTTGGACTTTAGGGGGTACGCCGTACCGGCCCACCTACAGCACTGACCCTCGCGCATTTACTATAACTAAAAAGTTTTATTAAGCCATGCTGTCGAGTTTTACAATGCATGAATAGCTGGGATTGAATTATTTCTTGCTGAGCAATTTCAGAGCAGTTGCATAGAATGAGTTCAATAAGACTATCTTCGACGTGCTGAATAACAAATTGATATCAATTATGGTATTGAAATCATGATTGTGATATGGAAATGGCGCATAAGAGGAATGCTGCCGTTGGATCTAGAAATGCAAATGATATTAGAACAAAATAAGAGCAGCGTTAGCCTGTTACTACTAATGTACTGCAAGAATGTTGGCTGATGCCTTCTCGTACCGCAATGGTATCGTTCGCCCGCACCCGAAATCGAAACTCGCGAAACGAAACCAGAACGGAAAGATGAGTTACTACGAGCGAAATCAACCTCACTCCGCCATTCTCTCAGACGTTATAAAGAAAAAATAAAAGCAAGAGTTGCCGCCTACTCGAAGCAAAGTACAGCCTTTAAGAATGTCAACAACAACGAACCACGAGAAATCGATACGGGGCAATGTAAGCTAAGAAGCGGTGACCGGCACGGCAGGAGGAAGTGGCGTCATCAACTTATCTACGAAAGGGTAAAGGATGTCGATTTGTTTGCGCGGTTAGCTCGAGCAGTGGCAATAATCGAAAAGCGGAAAAAATATGTCTCTTAATTCTTCAGATCTGTATCACAATCTATCATTTTAAACATTGATGAACTGTCATTTATACTTTCTTGAAAAATATATTTGTGTAGTGCAAACTTTTATACTGCGTAAACTTTGCAGCTGGTTTTCATCTAATAATGAATATATTCCATAATTAAGGCCATGAGATACTCTTTCTACCCAATTTCTACAATTTCAGGTTCATCGATTCTCAATGTTACTGCGACGAAGACTGTGACATCTTCGGAGAATGTTGCGCGGACATCCTCCACTCCAGGGTTCTTGCAAATGAATCTCCTACTCCAGATAACTTCACTCTCATAACTGCTGGCGAAAGCCCTCCCACAGGGAACGTTATGCATCGTGACAGGAAAGAGAGAAAATTCATGGGTGTTTCGGTTCAACAGTGGGGATGCCACGAAGTAGCAAAGCCCACGAAAGGTCCACCGGTGAGTTTAATGATTCATTCCTCGTCCTTGCTCTGCCACAATCATTGATTTTACAATTACTCCGGGTTATAATGATTAAAATGTAAAAAAATAAGCAAATCAATTATTTAGAAAGATTTTTCAACATACTTGAGTATAAGAGAGAAAGGAAATAGAGGTTAGTGAGGGGTAACCTCTCAGCAATAATGGGGCTCGAACAATATTATCTCTACAAATTAAGAAAGATATTACAATTACACACTTAAACTTTTTAAATCTGCATTACTTTTTCTACCATCAATACATTTGGCTTGCTAGAGGGAGAATGTATTGAAAAGGCTTTATTGTAATACTGCCCTAGCGTATATCAGGCGATCGAGTATAGCAATAAAGTCTCATAATGCATGGGATAGATATAAAAGAAGGGAGTTGTGTCTGGAGATTTAAGCAGGGATAGCTTATAACAGGGAAATGAAGAAGAAAGCAATTGCGAAAACTCGACAAAAATTCGATGACAGCAAATAAAACTGATTTTCGGCAAGACAAACGCGACGTTAAAGTTGCAGGATTATTTATCGACGTAGTCTCGTATCGACGTAACTTTTGATGCCGTAGACCTCAAAATAAAACTGCGGCTAATAAAAACTGGCTTAAGAGGTATCTCCAATATTCACTTCAGCACGTATTTATTTATTTTACAGATATCATTTTGTTGAAATCGAAATTACTTTAGCCCAAAGACGCTCACAACTTGTGGTGCCCCGAAGAGCTCGGAGTTAGGACCTATATTAATCCTGATTTATGTTAATAATTTATGCAATGGAATGTTTCATTTC
Source organism: Ischnura elegans (assembly GCF_921293095.1). Taxonomy (NCBI): domain Eukaryota; kingdom Metazoa; phylum Arthropoda; class Insecta; order Odonata; family Coenagrionidae; genus Ischnura; species Ischnura elegans. The sequence continues at coordinate 91,314,982 of NC_060246.1, read as the reverse complement.
AAGCCTACATCCTTCGCCGATGACACTGCCTTTTGTGATTAAGTCATTAGACTTTACGTTTTACCTTTGTAAATGCAAAGTGACCTAAGTAAGTAAAGAAAGTTGGTTAACCGGCGATTCTGGGGAATGATGAAGTAACCAGCAGTCGGTCACGAAACGTCGAGGCAATCTCTACTACGTCACGCGGTATACACCCTTATGTTACCCTCTCTCTTTTAATCACCATGAGCCGCGAAACTTTCAATAAAAAAATGCATTGTTAAATAAAGAAATGGATTCCTTCATTATAATGAAAAATTATATTTCAAATGTTTCACATTCATTGAAAATAAGGTGTCATTCTCTAACAAATGTACCTATTTCATTGAAACAAGTGAGTCATATTAAATAGTTGAGTAATCATATTTGGGTGTTAATCGACACTACAGCAGAGTAACTACTAAACGAAGTTTCAGATACAAATGGAATTTTCTGCTTGGCGCAAGAATGTCCGAAATTTATGCCAACTTCGTAAGCAACTGGAGAATAAATAAATAATGTAATAATGATTTTGAAACTGTGGATCTCATAAATCACCACTTTCACTTTGCAGATAATGGCCTACCTCGTTGACTCATGTCCCACGAATTACTGGGATGCCACGGTGGTCATCAAGTGTTCCCAACGTCATCGGATTCCAATAGATCAGTATTCGTACATCCTTGACCTCCCTGTTATCAGCTCCAGATCAGGAATTCCGTACCTCAACTCCTTTTGCATGGCCTGCAATGAGGAGCAAATGGACAGAGAGAATCCTCCCTTCTACAACATGAACCTCACCTTTGGCTGCACTGACGTGCCAGCCAAGGGAGACCGCAATTACCAAGAGTCTTATTACGTCAAGGGTCGGAGGGAATGGATTGAGGAAGGTGGTAACTGCACCCTATCGATAAATGATCCAGAGAAACTATTCTTTGGAGCTGGGAAGGATTTGGATCCCAAAAGACCGGGTTTATACACGAGGAGATGCTTTGCAACAGAGGAAACGTCATGCGAGGATGAGGAGCTGAGCACATTGTGTTCCATGTACGCTCTTTACGTGCAAGCAGCAACATCGAGAGGTACCAAGGTAGGTATATCCATCATAAACCCTCAAACTAATAAAATAGAGTAGGATGCATTAAATTGTTTCAGGCTTGACTTGGTGGAAATGCGATATATCATCATAAAATATAAACTACAAATAGCAATTTCCGCACTTAAATATAAAACTCCATTACCAACCACAGTTACGACATCCTATGTCACTTTCAAGGACCTTCGACGTTATGAATCATTTTCGAGGTCTTATTCAAGCAATGGTCGGTTGTGGAGTTTTATATTTAAGTGTGGATATTACCATTTGTGGTTTATTTTACCATGGAATGAATTAATTATGCTCTATTATCCTTGGAGCAAACTCCATTAGAAGAACTTGGTTGAGAAAATGACAGATGCATGAAGACGAACATAAATATAACGGTAGTAACATAACAGAAAACTAGCAAAGAAACAATTTGTACAGCAAGTACAATTAAGAGGCTCTGATTTATAAAGCACAGTAAGTTTTATTTTGCCCTCTTTATATAGAGAGAAAATTAAGTGGTGCAGCAATGTGTATCATGTAATATTTCAAACCCTGCCGCGTGAACGGCGGTGAAATATACAAGAATTGCCATGAGAAAAAATTCCCCAGGGACCGGGAATCGAACCACGGACCTTTGGCTTTCCGGACCAATGCGCAGACCACTACGCTACCCAGGTTCTTTAATTCCCATGGCAATTATACCGAGGCTCATGGCACTAGGTGTTGTGCCCTCGCGGTCCATCAAGGATGGCAACGCGAGGGAGATGGACCTTGATGGACCGCGAGGGCCTAACACCTAGTGCCATGAGCCTCGGTATAATTGCCATGGGAATTAAAGAACCTGGATAGCGTAGTGGTCTGCGCATTGGCCCGGAAAGCCAAAGGTCCGTGGTTCGATTCCCGGTCCAGGGGAATTTTTTCTCATGGCAATTCTTGTAAATGTGTATCATATTTATGCTTTTCTGAAAAGGGAAAATAAAGCAGAAGGTGACAAATAAATAGTTTAATACCGAATTCCTATGAAATTATGGAGTATTGCAAGCCATCTTTAGAATAAATGAAGTCTAAACTCCAATGAAATTACAATCTGCAATGCATATATGAATGATACTCTTAAAAAAATCTCTCTGCTGCAGATGTGATTTTTAGACGATAATGATCAGTGGGGTAACTTTGGAATATGCTTTGGAGAGGGATGAGGGGGGTTACTGGGGGCTACGCCGCCAGGAAACGGTGAAGGAAAATTTTTGAAAATTGATGTTAAAATATTTCCTGGAGTTTAGATCGACGTATATTATGCAAACAAGTTGTAGCCAACGTTTCTGTTTATTTGAAACCATCATCAGGGCTTAACTTTGTACATATTTATTGATACTATTATATTTTGTTTATTTTTTCAAAATTGACATGCCTGAAAATGCATTTTACATCATTTTAGCTCTTAAAATTCAACTTTAAGCAGATGCAGTTATTATGTATCAAATCCAGACAAGATTTTTCAATAATATTTTGGTTTCCTTGAGGCTTTGAGGGGCATAAATCCAGTTACGCCAAAGATAATGATAATGGTTATGATCCGTCTCCTAATGATGAGTCATGGAACAGATGAAATGGACAGTTGACCCAAGCAGTACCGGATCAAAGGTGGAGCCCAAGGGTCTCGGGCCCTGGACCACCCACCAATCCAGGGCTCCCCATCAAGTATGAGCCTTCCGTCTATATATAGAGGTAAATCTCAAAAATCGTAAAAACCGAAAAAAGCACCATATATGAGGGGATTCGAAGTGAAGCTGGTTTTTTTTGTTAACATGCAGTAATTAACATTGACGTTAATAAATGGTTACGCTGCTGATAAAAACACTTAATCCGTTGGTGTTGTTAATGTAGCTCTGAACGCAACCAGCGCCACACCGAGCCGAAATTTCCTTTATCGATGTATCACTGTTCCCAGCCAATTGGATGTCTACAGTGCAGTTCCACAATTTTCATTTCTGGTTGAAATTAGTCAGGTATAGTCACAATGTGGCAGAAAGGTATTTTAAGGGGAGGGGATGTGATGGGGGACTAGGGCGTATTTCGGAGTTTTTTGCTAATCATTTTTATCGGGGGAGTAGTTCCAAAGGTTGAGAATCTAAACATTTTCCGTTTGAGCCAGAGATTTTTCAAACTTGGGCAGTTGAGATTTTAAGTCGGTAAGAATTGGGATGATTTTTAGATCTTTCCTTATGTCTTTCTTTCGTATAAACCATGGTGCTCCCGCTATTCTTCTTATTGTCTTATTCTCCGTGGATTCTCCGTGGTTTGGATCTTGTTTAGATGAGTTTTCGCATCCACAAGCCAGACGGGCGATGCATATGTTAGTAGAGGCTTTAGTATAGATTTATATAGAAGAAGCTTAGTTTTTAGCGACAGTTTGGAATTCCTGTGTAGAAGGGGACCAAGGAAGAAGCAGCAGCAATGGTTTTCCCAGTGGTGTATGAGATATGTTGCTTCCATCTCATCCGCTGATCTAAGATAACGCCAAGGAAAGTGGCTTTCTCGGCGAGTGGAATTTCAGTGTTTCCATAAAATATGGTTTCCCCTATACCGGCCTTTGGACGGCGGGACAACGTCACATTTCACACACACACACACATTGCACACGGACACATTTCCGCGGGTTTGCCGACAGCTTCCAAGTGTCAGCCCAATCTTCGTATTCGCCGACTTGTCTCTGAAGCAATTCCGCCGTTGTTCTATGGTTTGAACCCTGGGAAATAAAGGTTTTGTCGCTTGCGTATAGGAAAGTTGCTGCGCCGGGAATGGTGAGGTCATTTATGAAGAGGTTGAAGAGGGTGGGGGAATGGATGGCGCCACGCCAAGCGGTGTCGTCGGAAGCACAAGTTGCAAAACCTTGAAATAGTGGGCCTCCCCAAAAATGTGCCCCGGGCCACCCACATCCTGGATCCTACCCTTGATGCAAAGTCAATTATCTTTCTCATTTCATTCTCTATCGTTGATTTTGCAGTTCTACAAGAATCCACACTGCGCGCTTTGCCAAGGGAAGGATGGCAGTGATTTGAGGTGTGCCGTGAAAATGAAGTTCGTACCAATAATAAGTGTGAAGTACAGGCCTCCGAAGATCAGTACCATCTTCAGCATCAAATGGGATGGTGGTGGTAACGGCTGCTCCGCCTTCCAGATGTGGGACGCCAAGGAAGAGATGTGCGTGGCCTACTGGTGCAGGAAAGGACAAGTGCTCCGAGGAGGAAGGTGTGAGGTAAGTCTAAGTTCAATCCAAAATGATACCGGTGCGCGTTCCCATTGTATACTATTTACGATGGATTCCTGCAAGGGGACTGCATAGAGAAGACCAAATTCCATCACATAGAAGGCTGATTTCTGTTGCCATTTCGGTTGCATTTTAATCGGTTTTCAAAAAAGTCCGCGGCGCGGTGATAAGTGAGTGCAATGCAATCCGCTTTTATCCAATGTTTTGCAGCATTTTTTTTTCATTGCGAGAAATAGCATTGAAATGAATTTGATTAATAGCATTAGCATGTGTATAAATTTCGATTTATGCCCCTAACTATATATTATTTCCCCGTGAAACTCGGATAAGTTTGTCAGTGACGCGACGTGAGTGGCGAATTTCTATAAAATTTCGGTATATTGCACGCCATTTAAAAAAAAATATTTCTGAACTTCTATGAAATTAAAATCTGCAACCCATCCGCAATAAATACATGAAAGATACTCTAAAAATGTGGCAGATGTGATTTTAAGGCAATAACTATAATGATAGCTATTCCGAAGACGCATCATCCCCGCTATATTGTTTTTTTTTCGTGACATATTACTTTTTCAAAACTGAATCAATCACTGATAACCACGTAAAACCTTTCCGTTATTTAAATAAGCACGACCCGGGTTCCATAACATAGTTACATCTTCACCTGAATGTTACTGAAATTTATTACATTGGTATATATAATATCATTGAACCTAACGAAGTTTATTCTTTAATATTCCTTAATAAATGACATTGAAATTTTCCGAATGCATAGAGTACACCCTCAGCGTAAATATTAACAAGAGCGAGTTATGGCCTCTGCTTATGCGACCTAGATAGAAAATGCAAAATACGAGATCACGCGATGACTCCGATTTACTTACTGCGACCATAGCGTTTTCCCTTTCATTATGTAAAATTTCATGCATATTTTGTTCAATTATCATTAAGGAGAGTATCAAAAATTATTTAATACTTTTATAAATATATTATTCAATAATATCTTCCATCTCCCACGATAATTCTAACGTCAGGGTTTCAATTCTGGTCTCATCATTTAGTTTATCATTCTAGTTTACATTTACCTTAGTATTTACCTTAATAGTCGGCCCTCGTCATAGTTTTCCTTTATTTCCAACGCGAAAATTTCATTCCAGTTTTTGCTCCGAGATATGTTTTTTATTAGAAAATTAAATATTATAATTAGTATTATAATTAAATTATACAAGTAAATGTTCAGACGGGTCTAGTGTGTGAACCCGAAAATTTCAAGATCGTAGCGTAAGTTTATAACGAAAAATACGTCTAATAAAGAAAACGACAGTTCGAGAGGTGGAGATGCCTCTTTATAGAAGTTAGCGACTAAATGGGAAGCCATTTAAGTCTATAATTGGCTTCATGGGAACCTATTTTTAAAATACATAGTTCAAAACTACAGCATATTTTAGTTGGACAGATGCAATTTCCAATATCGAGAGGTCCTCCAACTAGCCGGCTAAATTCCGAAACTTTGATGCCACTTAATATACATACGAGTCCGCGCATGATTTTGCTTGATAGTCCGCCAAGTTAAAATACACTCTTTTCTGCATTCTAGGGCCCACATAGGAAATAAAGTGGATGTGTCCGGTGGTTATTGGTGCGTTAAGCTAAATTATTTCAAGAATTAAAAGGTATTTTGGTTATTTGAGAAAGAACGAGCTTATTTGGATACATCCGAATAAAGATCGGCAAGCGGTGGTTTTTCCACCGCTCCTTCGCGCAAAAGAATACTTCCGAGATGACCAAACGGGTATTCCTCTGACAGATTAAAATTGGAAGCTATCTGAAAAATCCTTACTTTTCTCTAGTCTCGGGGATTTTATAGTTCAACTAGACGCCGCGTGAAACACAAGAAAAAACAGTAAGTTAAGAATTCCAGATTTTTTCCGCTAAACTACACCAATGCTCTGTGCACAGTTCTATTCAAGGATTCGTGGCTCTAAGACACTATCACCAAGGCTGTTTTCCCCTTAAGGAGACGAATCACTTTCACTCAACTGGTCCTTTTTCCGAGACGTGTTACTTTTTCAAAAGTTGTTAATCACATTGAAATTTCCAGTACTCATACTGTAGGCCCCAAGAGTAAATTCCTAAAAGAAAAATTCAGAATATCCAGACTTTAATTGCCAATTCTCTGTGTTCTGTTGTATCCAAGGCCATCGTTAAGCAGACTACGGAGAGGTATCCTTCGAATTGGACTACCGACGATGGGAATTCCTCTGGGAGCCACCCAAATGATTCGGTCGAAGGAGACAACCAAACGGCGGGGACTCGATTGTCATCCTTGGACTCTAGCATCCATTCTTTCATCCAGGGATACCTGATGCTCACCTGCATGTCCATCTCCGTCTTCTTCCTCATCATCCACATCCTCATCTACTCTTTTCTCCCGAAGCTAAGGAATCTTCCGGGGAGGAATTTGCTCGCCTTGTCGTGGGCACTACTTCTGGCACAGGTAGAGTATTGTACTTGATGCTATATTTTTGAGTGGATGCATCACTTCCAATTTACTGGTATTTTTTGTGACTCAACGCATTGTAAACAGAACCTTTCATTTAAAACAACACTTCCCAACCTTTTTTTCCTCCCGTATCCATCTATATTTACCTATATAAGTAATATTGTACCCCCAAAAATGTAGCGTGCACATTTTATTAAGTACATAATTTCACTACGGGTGGGTGACACTTTTAATTATAAATAATTGTATGAATAGAAACCCCCGAATAGTTCGGCGCGTACCCCAAAGGGGTACGCGTGCCATCGGTTGGGAACCGCAGATATGAAATTTTCTGATTTATGCATGTATATTAGACTACAGTCAACATTTTATTATGGACAAAATTTTCGAACCTAACGTGGGGAACACACATGAGAAATATTTGTGGCTGAGCCCTGAAGATAATAAAATTCGTCAAGCGTATTGTGGAATATTTTCGAATGAGACAGTAAAGGTGGGGTGCTATTTCGCACTCATCCGGCCACAATTTGGATATACAGAGAGCGTAAGAGATCTGGTGCAGAAAGACTTAATGCGTGAACTTAGTAAAATACTAAGTAAAACTACGCGATCCATCAAAAACTGCTACGGGCGTACAGAAAGCGTTACACAGATGTAAAACGAATTAGATTGGGTGCCGCTAGAGACTCGGGAGGATACGCGCTAGGCTTAGATTGCTTCAGCAATTGAGAATGAATATCTTTAAAGGCGACACAGAGAACATCATATTAGAGCCCCACTATATTTCCAGGTCCGACAAAAACGATAAATCAAGAGAGGTATTTTGCCGAGCGGATTGGTAAGGGAATTCGTTTTTTCTCGAAACGATAAAGTACATTGATAAATGCTAGGCGTAATTTCGTTACAGCATTTCCTTTTTATTTGTAAACTGCTGGTGTCCTGATATACCCCCATACACACCTATTGATGCGGCTTACGGGGAAGTATCTTGATGCAGATGTACATTTGCCAAAATCTCGAAATTTTCACTTCAGTGCTTTCTCAGTTATAATTTTTTTTACACGGAACGCTTAGAATTGAAGTATCGTGTAATTTCTGGTATTTGTGTTCCGTCCGCCCTAAATTCACGTGAAAAATTATCAATGTATCGCTCTTTGCAGCGGGGTGGACCGCTAAACTCCATCCGCCCGCACTTTTTAACACTCACAGTAAAGATAGACAAGTATATAATAAGTTTAGTAACAAAACCGATTTACGGTAAGAATGATTAAAATAATAATGGCGAAGTGCAGATTACAAAATTATTTATAATTATTTCATGTGCTAATCGTCTCCATTTCACATATAAAATAATACAGACTAGCAGTGCCAACCTGCCTGTTCTACAACCAGATTGAAGTTTCTCGTTTTGTGGGTAGGCTGTTTTTGATCAGTTTTTGCAAGATTTTAACCCGCAACTTCACGCAGTGTCAAGATACAGAGCTGGAACTGAGACTAAATGTGCGTACAAAGATTCTCCGTCGAACGAATCTAACTCAATCCCTGTAGGTCTTGGTACGACTGTGATAGACCCTTAAGTGTGACTGCGCAAAATATTTACTCTGCGGTTTGTCCAGGATCAAGCAAACCTCTGAAATACAGCGATCACGGCGAACAAGTCGTTCTCAGTTTGATCGGGCCCTAAACCTCATTTAAGCGCCCGATGTGTGAACATAAAGAGCACCTTTTCTCCGTAATAGTGGCACTTGAATGCGGTGGCATAATACCATCTCCAATCGATTTCCACGCCGCTGCGACCTAGTTCGAGATGTGCGATAAGGCGCGGCGGGACGTACTAACCTAGAAGGGGTGCGAGGGGCGAAGCCACCCGACAAACACAGTCCTCTCACCTTGGCTAATTAATGGGCCTTCCCCGACCCTCGGCTGAGGTCACGGGCACACACATGGTATCTGCCTCGGACCGTTTTCAGCAGGAACTTGACATGGTGGGGCCTCGAAATTTTCCACTTGAAAAACCACCGGAACCGAAGTGTAAAAGGAATTTAAATACCCCGGTACGCAACGTGTTAAGGCATTATAGAAATCACCGTGTATTTTCTTGCATCAATCTGGGAGGCTAGCTGGTAGACCACGTATCTTGGGCCATGCTGGGAGCTCTTTCGAATACAATCGACTTCGCCCTAGGTTGTTAAGACTTAGAACCCTCATTCAAAATTCTTATAAACTCCTCAGTAAACTCCATGAATAATCCCCATAATTACTTTTTTCTCAGTCCATAGTTCTACTATCAGGAATCGAGCTGTTACACGACGAAGGCCCCTGGTTCTGCTATTCCTCTGCGGTGGTCACGCACTTCTTCTACCTGGCAGCCGTCTTCTGGATGAACGTCATGAGCGTCGACGTGTGGAGGACCTTCTCTTCCTCCTCCTCCAGGCACAACCAAACCGGCAGCAGAGACTCCTCCAAGCGCATGCACCTGAAATACTCTGCCTACGCGTGGGGAGTCCCCTTGCTGCTCACTGGACTGAGCATCGCGATAGACATGGTTCCAGCCGATTCCGGCTCGACCCTGTCAAAAGTTCGACCCGGTTACGGGCTGACCGTAGAGGGGATGTGCTGGTTGGGGAACAGCGTCGGGGCTGCCATATTCTTTTCAGTGCCGACCATCACCTTGCTCCTGGCAAACGCGGGCCTGTTCGCGCGCTCCGTGTTCAAGATCCACGAGAATCAGGAGAGCAGGCGATATATGAGGAAGAAAGCCATGGAGGAGGAGACACTCTGCAACCAGCGAGTTTGCAGGGCCACGGAGAGTGAGACCACCGTGGCGGAGACTTCCGGCATGGTCCCCAAGAGACCGTTCCGTCGTCCCGATACGACAACTTCTTGCATATCCGTGAAGGACAAATCGCGCTTGTACTTGTACGTCAAGCTGGCGACTATAATGGGTCTGAGCTGGATCTGTGGATTCGTGGCGGCCCAGGCGGACATCAAGGAGCTCTGGTACCCGTTCATCCTCCTGAACGGCCTGCAAGGAGCGTTCATCTTCTTCATGTTCGACGTGAAGTGGAAGATAATGGGAATGGTGATTGAGAGGATCACGGGGAAGAAGCCGGAATGGGTGAGTTTACTGACGGATAAATCGATTTTGATTTAAATCGAAAATTGAGTCTTACTTAATAGTCAAAGATCTTCGAAATCGTGATCGAGCCATAATATTCGAGTTTCGATCCAAACTCTATTTTTCAACTTCGATCTTGACCATTTCGTTTGATCTTAGCAGCGTCACTACCGGCATGTGATAACTTCATCCGTCACTAGTGAAAGACTTTTCTCCATGGCCCGTAAAATTGGAAAAGCACGCCCTCGATCATGAAGACAGTATCTCAATCAGTAGATCTGACTAAAACAATTTAGTGGAGCCTAATGGTTCCAAGCGGTGATCAAAAACATTAATGAGATTGCATTTGCAAATTTTGACCACAAATATTCAATCAGGTATCCTGAGTAGATTTTTTGAGATTTTTTTCCTCTACTCAAATGTATATTTTGTGCGTTGGTCAAATGAAAGGTAAATATGTTTGTGAAACATAATCACATATGGACTAGCATTGCATGTTGCATTAGTCTGACCCAGAGTTCGACACTGTACACCATGTTATTCGCAAAGGCAATGTGACACAGTGCAACTAGGAATATGGTTTGGGGTGAAGAGGAGGGAGCTCGGGCACGATCACCGAGAGAAAACGACGTTCAACGTTTGACGTTCTCTCTCGGGGGTCATGGCTCGGGGGGGCTCCTCCCCAGGTAACGGGGAGTGCAGGAAAGTTTTTGAAGAAAAACATGCCTATCAATGCATTTTACATCATTTTGGCACTTAAAATAAACTTTAAGTAGATGGAGTTATTAAACATCAAATCTAGACAATAGTTTTAAATATTTTTCATATTTCTCTGAGACTTTGGAGGGGGATCTATCCCCTCATCCCCCCCATAGTTACGCCACTGCACTGCGACATAGTGTATAGTGTCGAAACCTTGGTCAGACTAATAAAAATTTAGTGGAACACAATATTAGTGCATCTGTGATTATGTTTCATGTTACACAGTTCCACCAAATATTGCCATCCACTCCTAAGTTGAAACATGTTTGAGTATGAACCGTATTTTTTCAAAAAAGAACATTTTTTTAGTCAATTCTTGGTTGAAATTTTGATTATTTAAAAAAAGGCTAGCTTATCTTCGGTTTCCATGTAGGCTTCCGCGGAGATTTTAACTATAGGCAATGATATTTCTGGGTTTCCTTCCGTTTTGATCCATTTAATGGACAATACTTCGCCAATGCTCCAGTAGGCTCCCTCAGGTCTACTGAGGTGCCGATGCTGAACTTGCTCGGAACACTCTTCCACACCAAAGGCGTTAAACAGGGTGTATATGTAGGAGACCAAATTCTGCATCGGCACTTCAGTGCACCTGAGGAAGCCAACTGGAGCGTTGGCGAAATATTGTCCAGGAAATTGGATCAACGCGGAAGGAAACCCGGAAGCATCACTGCATCTAGCTTTTCATTTCGATTAAAAATCGATCTCTCGAAAAATCGATTTTTACCGATATTTTTGCGTCACCAGGTGAGTTCCAGTGCGAGTTCGGGAAGGTGGCCGATTTTCAGGAACACGCTGTCTTGGGGTGCGAAAGCCAGGAGGCGGAAGAGCAGCGAATACGCCATCAACGACCTGGGAGAGTTTCCAGTGCCCAGCAAGAAG